>NC_141694.1:1752425852-1753625852 GCF_964263255.1 Lissotriton vulgaris | reverse complement strand
AACTTCTGATTTCCGTCGGGGATTTTGATCCTGGGGTGTCCTTGATGGCTTTGGACTTTCTTGGATCTACCTGGATGCCCTCCTGATTAAAGACATAGCCATAGAATTCGATTGTCGGTTGAAAAAACTGACACTTTTCTTTGTGGAGCGTGGCCCCATGGGCACTCAGTCTCCTCAGAGTGTCTCGGAGGTGCTTGTGGTGTTCTGCCGCGGTCGTGGAGTGGATAAGGATGTCCTCACTGACATTGATGACGTCAGGCAGCCCGGACAATAACTCCCTGATGGGACTCCCAGTCGGGGGCAGGACTCGGAGCCCCAGCATCCAGCGGGGCTGTGTGTGGACCGGCGACCCCTTCCCTTCCACCACTGGGGGCTTCATCACCTGCTTGCGCCTCCCGCTTTGCGGGAGACGCTGCGCACCAGAGCGGCGAAAACACCTGAGCAGTCGGGGGCAGGACTCAGAGCCCCAGCATCCAGCGGGGCTGTGTGTGGACCAGCGGCCCCTCCCCTTTCACCACCTGGGCTTCATCAGCTGCTTGTGGGGCTCCTGCTCTCAGGGCTCCTCTGCTAACAGATGGGATCTAATTTGGAAAATATGTACCAGATCTGGGGCCGCACAGCAACAAACCAGGTTCCACGGTTTCCTCCTCTGCTTGGAAGATGTTGTGTCACCAGGACACAATGCACAGGATACTATAACTGTCGTGGAGGAATAATCATGTGATTTTCTATCCTATACCTCCCATTGAGACTGGTGCTTCATATCTGAATACTGATAGGTTGGTAGACGCATGGCTTTGTAGTTATTAGTATTTAGATTTGAATTGGTTCTGAACTGCTTCCATCACTCCAGTGACTGGTACATCCACCAATCAGACACACAGAGCAGCGAAAACACCTGAGCAGTCGGGGGCAGGACTCAGAGCCCCAGCATCCAGCGGGGCTGTGTGTGGACCGGCGGCCCCTCCCCATCCACCACCCGGGGCTTCATCGGCTGCTTGCGCCTCCCGCTTCGCGAGAGATGCTGCGCACCAGAGCGGAGAAAACACCTGAGCAGTCGGGGGTAGGACTCGGAGCCTTAGCATCCAGCGGGGCTGTGTGTGGACCGGCGGCCCCTCCCCTTCCACCACGGGGGCTTCATCAGCTGCTTGCGCCTCCTGCTTCGCGGGAGACGCTGCGCACCAGAGCGGCGAAAACACCTGAGCAGTCGGGGGTAGGACTCGGAGCTCCAGCATCCAGTGGGGCTGTGTTTGGACCGGCGGCCCCTCCCCTTCCACCACTGGGGGCTTCATCAGCTGCTTGCACCTCCCGTTTCGCGGGAGACCTGCGCACAGAGCGGCGAAAACACCTGAGCAGTCGGGGCAGGACTCGGAGCCACAGCATCCAGCTTGTCTATGTGTGGACTGGCGGCCCCTCCCCTTCCACCACCGGGGGCTTTATCAGCTGCTTGAGCCTCCACCTTCGCGGGAGACGCTGCGCACCAGAGCGGCGAAAACACCTGAGCAGTCGGAGGCAGGAGTCGGAGCCCCAGCATCCAGCGGGGTGTTTGTGGACCGGCAGCCCCTCCCCTTCCACCACCGGGGACTTCATCAGCTGCTTGCGCCTCCCGCCTCGCGGGAGACGCTGCGCACCAGAGCGGCGAAAACACCTGAGCAGTCGGGGGCAGGACTCGGAGCCCCAGCATCCAGCTTGGCTGTGTGTGGACCGGCGGCCCCTCCCCTTCCACCACCGGGGACTTCATCAGCTGCTTGAGCCTTTTGCTTCGCGGGAGACGCTGCACACCAGAGCGGCGAAAACACCTGAGCAGTCGGGGGCAGGACTCAGAGCCCCAGCATCCAGCGGGGCTGTGTGTGGACCGGCGGCCCTCCCCTTCCACAACTGGGGGCTTCATCAGCTGCTTGCACCTACCACTTCGCGGGAGATGCTGCGCACCAGAGTGTCGAAAACACCTGAGCAGTCGGGGGCAGGACTCGTGCCCCAGCATCCAGCGGGGTGTGTGTGGACCGGCAGCCCCTCCCCTTCCACCACCGGGGACTTCATCAGCTGCTTGCGCCTCCCGCTTCGCGGGAGACGCTGCGCACCAGAGCGGCGAAAACACCTGAGCAGTCGGGGGCATGACTCGGAGCCCGAGCATCCAGCTTGGCTGTGTGTGGACCGGCAGCCCCTCCCCTTCCACCACCGGGGGCTTCATCAGCTGCTTGAGCCTCCTGCTTCGCGGGAGACGCTGCGCACCAGAGCGGCGAAAACACCTGAGCAGTCGGGGGTAGGACTCGGAGCCCGAGCATCCAGCTTGGCTGTGTGTGGACCGGCGGCCCCTCCCCTTCCACCACCGGGGACTTCATCAGCTGCTTGAGCCTCCTGCTTCGCGGGAGACGCTGCGCACCAGAGCGGCGAAAACACCTGAGCAGTCGGGGGTAGGACTCGGAGCCCGAGCATCCAGCGGGGCTGTGTGTGGACCGGCGGCCCCTCCCACCACCGGGGGCTTCATCCGCTGCTTGCGCCTCCCGCTTCAAGCGAGACGATGCGCACCAGAACGGCGAAAACACCTGAGCAGTCGAGGGCAGGACTCGGAGCCCCAGCATCCAGCCGGGCTGTGTGTGGACCGGCGGCCCCTCCCCTTCCATCACCGGGTATTATTTAATTGTCTACGGACTCCCGCACCAAGGACGGGCCCGTCTAAGCCTGTCACAGCCAGGAAGAGCCATGGCAGGGCCACCCCCCTTACGCCTGCTACCAGCTATCGAGTGGATTGAACTGTAAACTGCACCAAACAGTGACTGTGTCTAAAGGTACTGTCTCTCACAAACAAATAAGAACCTTAGAATTGCTATACTGTTTTCCGGGCTATATTCCCATGGGTAAGAGGAAAGCCATGGAGGGGGCAGGGGAGGGGGGGGGGGCGGTCAGGAACGAATTTAACGCAGGGCCCTAGGAAAGCAAAGAAAGTTAAGAAACACAATAAGAAGATGCCCAAAACTGATGTAATGCACCGTATAGAAACGCTAGTTGAGGATTGTGCAAGTTTATTGCTAGCAGACCCAGCTGCAGATTCGGAAACCAATATATCGCAGATGGATGAACCTGCCAAATCCTCCCAGCCAGCCCATATACATATACCGGAGATGTTCCGTAAATTGCCCGGCCCAAGCAATAAACAGCGTAGCCCTGCTCCTGATACCAATTTGGCCTCCCAGAGATCACTTCAGCCTTTGGTGCAACACAGGCCAAGCCACTTGGAGCCCACTGTTTTAATGTGCTCCAACAGGTTTGCGGCCTTGGCTGATGAAGCAGACACCCCTAACAATTTGGCAGCTTATGGGTTAGCGGAAGTTCCAACCGATACCCAGATAGAGGGCGAATTGGATCCTAGTAGCAGGACTTCGACTTTGGTATCAATTATAAACCTGCTAACAGCAGAGGTGAGGGATCTAAAAGCCTTAGTTATAGACTTAAGAGCTTCAGTGGAAGCATTAGTGTCACACCACATTCCTCAAAACCACCTATCTGCCACGCAGTCTTTAAAGCCACTACCAAAAAATCGTAAAGAAGCTGGAAGGCCATGCCTCGCATCTAACCAACCATTGTGTACTATTCCCATCCACAAGGCAGGGCCACCTAGCGGGATGGCGACAACAGTGCAGTGCAGGAAGCAAACTAGTGGTCTACCTGTTTTTCCTCCCCCTACACCTCAGCTACACCCACACAACATAGTAGCGCTAAGCGATCTTCCTGGTGGATGCCTTCCCCGCCCTACGCCCTCAAAGCAGACAGTCTTTATGGTCCATGTTCCTAAGGCGGCGGTTTGCAAATACGGGGACTCGTTAGGCAATAAGGTAATACACGGGATCAGACATGTTAGGGGCTGCCGTTCACTGATAAGAGAGGATATTGTGAAGGTAATAAGGCAGCGACTGGATCCCATTGAGCTTACACTGATATCACACTGATATCCCCTCACTTGGCCGAGGGACTATTGGCTTTGGAGTATAGGACTGCCCTCTCGGTATCTTGGGTATACAATTTAGACGCTCTCTATTGACATGTAACACAATCGTGAGGGATGAAGTCACCGAGCTTTCTAGAGGGTCCAAACTAAACAATAACGATTGACTGATAGGAACTTTTCAACCTCTAATTCCCCATATATGTGACCCTGTGCCGCTCCTCATGTATAGCACTTCTATCACCACTACTGCTTCACAGAGTGCATACAGCCAGGTTCGACTACCCCAGCCCGAATCTTTTTATCCTTTTCCGAAGGCCCTAGACTCTGGGCAGGCAGTCCCAAGCCCATGTACCACAAAATCGTTTGTGGAATCCAAGCTGCAAAGCGCTTAGAGACCCCTGGGTGATAAGGCGCTATAGAAATCTAATATACAAATACAAATCATGCCCAGATCAAACTACCTAATGAGCAGGGGTGCCCCAAAGTTGACAGCATAAGCCTGAAGGTCCTTTGCTGGAACATAGCCGGCCTCACTAAGAAACTACCCCTTCCGGATTGGAATAGTTTCATTGAAGGCTATGCTATTTGTATTTTTCAAGAGACGTGGAGCCAGGTTGTCCATCACAAAGTATGCTTTGTGTCTTATTATGTTCCAGCAGTACCGGTGCTAACAGGGAAAGGGCGTCCCTCTGGTGGGCTACTGGTATGGATTAGTATATCTTTGGATTGCACAATCAAACAGATCCACTGTATTTCTCCCGATCTGTTAAGACTAACTGTTAGGGAGAACAAAGGAGGCAGAACCTTAGAAATTTTCAATATCTATGTTCGAGGAACAAAGGGAGGGGCAGAATCTCCCATAGTCACATCCCTGGAAGCTGAGCTTTCCAATTGCCCGCATGAGAGAGGCCTCTATAGATTCCAATCCTACTGAAAAAATTCCCCAAATTTATGAAAAAAACATTAGTACGCTGAGGAACTTCTTTTGCATAACCACTAGAACAGGTCCCCGCCCGGGGTCCGAGAAACCTAACTGCAACGACATGTGGTATACAAAAGATTGTAGATGGAAAAAAAAACCCTGGTTGCGGCAGTTAAAAGCAAATCTCTCCCTATGATCCAGCTAGCAAGAAGGGACTATAAGGAGGCAGTGATCTATGCTAAAAAAGAGTGGGAAGAGCAGCACTGGCAAGATCTAAAAACAGCCAGCCTGGAGAAAGATGCTAGCCAATTTTGGAACCTCATTAGATCTAAGACACGACCTGACAGTGAATCAATCACTTCACTTATAACATCCCAAGCCATATCTGGCACAACCATTTTCTGAAACTTTATTCTAGCTCTGAGGATGCCTTATGGGAAGGCATATCAACCGATCGCAGAATAGGCCTGGGGGACCTAAACAGTTATCTTTTTTCGGAAATGGAAGTGGAAACCGCCATCCGGCGTATAGTTCCAGGAAAGGCAGGGGGCCCAGATGGCATTCTCGGGGATCTCCTTCGCACAGATCCCGCAAAATGGGTGAAATGTATTACCATCTTAATCAACGCCATTGATAACGGCTCTCCAATTCCAGATTCCTGGAAAGGAGCAGAGGTCGTCCCTATCTATAAAAAGGGTACCAGGGACGACCCTGCTAATTATCGCCCAATCAGTCTAATTGATTCAGTTCAAAAGGTCATCGGGAGGGTGGTGTTGGAGAGGATCTTAGAATGGGAAGATGAAAACAGGATCCTCTCTGACTACCAAGCAGGTTTTAGGGCTGGCACAAGGACAATTGAGCAGGTGTTTAGGTTAATTCTCCTCTACTGGAAGGTGGTCCGGATAGGCAAAGGCAGTCTTTACCTCGCATTTAAAGCCCTAAAGACTGCCTTTGACCTGGTCCCTCGGGGTCGTCTGTGGCATGTACTAGCTGAAAAGGGGGTCCCGAAGTATATTTTAAACTTGTTGGTTCACCTCCATTAAGGCAATTATGCCCAAGTTAGATGGGGCTCTCAAGGACAAAAGACGGACAGAATATCGGTAAGCAGGGGTATCCGCCAGGGCTGCGTCTTAACTCCCACCCTATTTTCTTTGTATGTGAATGGGGTGGTTGAGCACTTTCATTGAATACCATCTGATGCACCAGCCCTGGCGGACGAAATAATCCCCACCCTCCTGTTTGCCTATGACACCCTCCTTATTTCCAAGACTCCGAGCGGTTTACAGAGTTTGTCAGATAGTTTCCAGTTGTTTTGCACCAACAGAGGGCTGCTTATTAACTCTGAAAAACGCACGTATCTGGTGTTGAATCCCCCAAAGAATCTCAGGACTCCAACTGTACTAAATTATGTCCCACTAGAGAGGGTCACCACGTTCGATTACTTGGGCATCCGTATTTCTGATTCCATGCTTTGGAGCACCCTTATACAAAAAAATGCTCTTGAACCACAAGAGGGTAATGGGGGCAATACTTAAAGAGCACCGTACCTCAACGAGCAGACCTAATGCTCCAGCAATTGACATATATAAGGTCAGAGGAGTGAGCTCAGCCCTTTATGGCGCTGAACTCTGGGGCTTTTTAATTCAGACCAAATCGTGAGATCGGAAAATACATTTTTAAAAGAACTTATGAAGTTGCCCTCGAGGACCCCCAATAGGCCTTTGTTGCAAGATCTAGGGTGCCATTCATTTATGGACTTGGCCAGACTGCGCCCCCTCCTGTTGTGGACCCGCCTATGGCGGACACCAGAACAGGTGGGGTATGCAGCTGGGCTAAGCGAAGTAATGAACATGGATGGATGACACAAAATCAAATGGCTAAAGGACCTAAAAACACTGCTATACGACCTTAATCTCAAAGAGGCGTGGACAAATATAACTGCTCCATCAAAGGTAGAACTCAAGAAGATTTACTGGTCCTGGGTTCGCAATAGGGGCTTTCTTGATCCCAAATCTGGCAGGTTATCTGAGGAGTTCATGCAACATAAACACTCTACTTGCTACGAACCATACCTAGATGTTATACAAAAACCCCACGACAGAGCTTTGTTCTTTGAATTCAGGGGTGGTCCGCTCTCCATCCGTGAAATGACCGCTAGATGGAATGCTCCCCATCAGACACCAGCCTCCTGACCGAACTGTGAAGCTGACATGAGTCAATGGCGCATGTCATGTTCGTATGTCCAGCCTACAAAGCGCCAAGGGAACGTTGGCTCAAACCACTCTGCAGGGAGTTGGGTACTCGCAGTCACCTCGTGGCGTTGCGTATTTTAAGATCTGACCCACAAGCCCTGTATGCATGTGGTTTGGTCAAATTCCTGAGCTGTGCATGGAACATTAGATCGAAAACCGTGAAAGCCAACCTCTATGTACTGATTCTGCTATGAGTCACTGTCACTTTGTGAATTGCACTTTATCCAATTTCATGTTGTATATACTACTTTTAATGCTACTTTTAATTACTTTTACTACAAGGACTTTGAATTTTGTTATCCAGTCATTTAGGGCGTATTTAACTATTTCATAAAATGTTCTGTGCTCTGAATAATATAGCTTTTTTAATTTGTGTACCACAGCTTTTAAGATATGTTTTTATCGAAATAAAGCTAATATGACTGATTGACGCACAGTTTCACACAGTGGGAGCACTGGTCAACTTCATATGCCAGCAGCACTCCATCTATCAAAGCCAATGTTAATGACTCAGCCAGCACGATCCCAGTATGATTTGTTGACTATGAGACCCAGGACATTGACTCGTCTATGTTCACCAAGTTCTTTGTAATAACCGTGTATTGAAATTAAACCATTCCTAGTGAATGTGGGAATGCATCAAGGCAAATCGGCGATTTGATACTCTATTTTCTACATGCATGCACTCATGGGACTCATTTTCCTGAGTGACACACTACAACAAACAACTTTAGTGTTTGCCTCATGTACTGACCTATGCACTCCACTTGCACCTCAGAAGAATTATTCTTGCTTTCTAGATTGGACCAGAGAGAGGAAGTTTATAGACTAAGAACACAAGAATTAGTTGCAAACGGCAACTTCTGATTTTCCACATATGCAACAGTAAGCACTGCAGTTTGTCCGCTTCATACTACCAAATACACTGCACTCTTTCAACACACAACGCCTGGTCCATTGCCTAACAAAGGTATTGCACAACTTCAACATACAGCGCTTGGTCCATTGGCTAATGAATGTATTTCACAACTTCAACACACAATGCCTGGTCCAATGGCTAACAAATGTACTGCACAACTTCAACACATAACGCTTGGTCCATTGGCTAACGAAGGTACTGTACAACTTCTACACACAACACCTGGTCCATTAGCTATCAAATGTACTGCACAACCTCAACACACAACATCTGGTCCATTAGCTATCAAATGTACTGCACAACTTCAACACATAATGCTTGGTCCATTGGCTAACAAAGGTACTGCACAACTTCAATACACAACAGCTGGTCCATTGGCCATCGAATGTACTGCACAACTTCAACACATAACGCTTGGACCGTTGGTTAACAAATGTATTTCATAACTTTAACACACAACGCCTGGTCCATTGGCTAACGAAGGTACTGCACAACTTCAATACACAACGGCTGGTCCATTGGCTATCAAATGTATTGCGTAACTTCAACACACAATGCCTGGTCCTTTGGCTAATCATCGAGGCCCGATGTCATAGGGGACTTTGTTATGTGTAGCTCATTATTTGGTGGGGTGATACTGGATGGGTGGGGTGGGGGGCAGACTGAAATCCATGATCATGGGGGCACTTTCACAACAAATAAGTAATTACCAGTTATTGGTCCTGGAATGAGGAATACCGCAGGGACCTCGGACTCCCGGGTCCATTTTCACATTCCACTTTTGATTGTAAGCCTGATAATGCAGCAGGTAGTAAACGGCAGGAGGGCGAGTGCTGTTGGTCGGCACTAAGGGAGGTTGTCATGAAGAAACAGCAGATACTTTAGAGTAGAAACATCCTGGAGAGAGCTTTAGCTGCTGCCCGTCTGATGCATGATGGGGTGGGCTGCACCTCTGCCTGCACTCCTTGCCTGGACGCTTCCAATGGTTCAGTGGGTGTAGATTCGCACCTGGTAAAAGAGAGTCTGGTGTTTCTGGACCCAGGAATGCAAGCCTGTAAACACTTGGCCACTTGAAGTTGTCTCCAGCTCTATCTCTTCCATTATTCCTCCTGGGCAAAACATTCTGGCATCTCAAACTGAAGTCCATAATATTTGTAAACTGTGTCAAATATGAATGAGCATGCATTCCATTGCCTCTAACAAATAACATGTGCAACAACCCACAGAAAATGGGAACTCAACTCACAGTTTTTCAGGTCCTCTGATTACAAGTAAACACAAATAAAACCTTAAAATCCTATTATGTACATGGTTTCAAACTGCAGGCAAAAGCTCTCTACCTAGCACCTTATTTGGGGCCTGTTACATCATCTCAGTACAATTGAGTTCACTCTTCCTGGCACCAATCATCAGTTCAAGGGCCACCTTTCCATTTTGTCAAGAACATCTCACCCTGTGTGAAGTATTTCTAATAACTTCCTATCTGTTTCAGCTGGGAACAAACCTTTAGTTAAATTCTGCATATGGTGGATTATGTGGTAAAAACAACAAATTCATGACCAGGGAAGTGGCCACATTTCTTACTCTTCACATACATGCCAAATTCCTGGAGAGCCCTCAGGAGCGGTTGGCTTGATGGACATACCCGTCTTCCATAGACTCTGGCCCTTGCAGTGTCTCATGGGTGTCCTGTGGTTTACTGAGTAACTTTACTCCCCTCTTTGCTTGTTGGCAGCTCTTCATGTTTTATTTATTTATTTATTTTATTTTATTTATTTTAAGAGTTTTATATAGCGCCGGCTAGACCCGGAGGTATCAGAGCGCTTTACATGAGGTTCCACAAAGTTACATGATTACATCAGTTCCAATTTACATCAGTTGCTAGACAAACAATTACAAGAGCATAGAAAACGAGATAAGTGAAGTGTAGAGGTGAAGGGGTTAATGGTAAAGGGGTGGAAGGGAGATACAGCAGAAAGACAAAGGAAAGTCTAAATAGCTAGGTCTCCATGGGAAACATTTACAGAACATGGAGGGCAAAATAAACGGAGCGTAGAGGGGGGGACAGGGACGGTGAGAAAGGGAGGATAGGGGAAGAGACAAAATTAAGTCTGTCTAAAGGCCGACTGGGTAGGTGACGACCAACGAGGGAGTCCACGGCCCATCTCCCCTTTAGATAAACCAGGTAACTCCATCGGGCATTAGACAAAATAGTTCAGTCTCAATACATTGAGGGAGGAGAGAAGGAGAGACATAAATAGAGGGAGGATGCAGGAAGAGACGACAGGAGAGACGAAAGGAAGTCTGGCTAAAGACCGACTGGGTAGGTGACTTCCAAGGAGGGAATCCCCGACCTGTCTCCCCTATAGCTAAGCCAGGTAGCTCCATCGGGCATTAGACAAAATAGCTAGATCTCAAATGACGAGGGAAAATTCACAGGTAAACAGGGTGGGGACTAGGGTCGGGACAGGTGAAGGCAGAGGTCAGTAGCAGGAAAGTGGAGAGGAGTAGAGCGGGGAGGGGTAGGGGGTAGGTAGTTCGGTAAAAGTTACATAGTTACAAACAGTTACTGGAGCATGGTGATGCATACTCAAAAAAGACAAACAAATAGAAATGTTACACAGGTACATGATACAAGACGAATGTGGCATGGGAGGAAGAGGGGTGAGGTTAGGGATCAGAGGTAGGGGTAGAGACGAGGAGAACTATGTCCAAGGTCCGGCTGGGTAGGTGACGGCCAAGGGGGTGACCCAGAGTCGATCTCCTTTATAGCTGTCTATGCAGCTCCACCGGACATCGACCTTGTTGATCAGTCTCTTTTTTCGTTTAGGAGTTTGTGTAAAATTTAGTTTGTGGGGGAGGATCAGGCTCACTTATTTCTTGCATTCTCTGCTGTGTGCTTGGGTAGTGAGTTGATTATTCAAAGTTCGCCGAGGGCCACTAAGCTGATCCCCATATTCGGTTATGCATTCGACGGGGGAAGGCTTCCATTTTTAAGGGCGGGCATCATCCTTCCAGGACCCGTAGTGCTGCTGCTTTTGGGCAATAGCCTGGCTGACTGGTGACTGTGGCACTGCTGAGGCCATGTGGCCATGTCAGATCGCCTCAAGACGTCCCCTCCTGACAAACGATGACTATATAAGCATCTGAACCAGTTAAATACAACATCTCTAACTGAGAAAACTGAGAAATCTGGCAAACAAACTGCAAACCTCATTACCAGTCCTTCCCAGTGGCACTTATAGATCCTGATCTCGCATCTTTCTTATACATCTAGTGAGTAAAACCTCCATAACAGCAATGGTGCTGTGTTATTCCACGCAGTGCCTAATTTAAAAACAATTCACACTGGAGCCCAAAGTTTTTCTCAGGAGCCTGCCACTGGCACAGCTCAATGCCTGGCCTACCAAACACCACGGCTGCATAGTCTTGATTCCACCACACTACTCTTCCTGTCTCTTTATCTCACACTTGCAGGTTTTTCCATCCTCCTTTCTCCATTGGTCACAGTTTTCCTGTCTTTCTCTGTCTCCTCCTTTCTCTTTTGCCCCTTTCTCTTGCTCTGGGTGCAAGCTAATGGTGAAAAATAATTCTCAATTCCCAGAAATGAGTGCAGGTCCTCACCACCTGCAACTAACTTCTCAAATTAAGCACTGGAATTTCCACAAATATTTGGATCAACAGCTCATAATGGAGTGTGCTTTTCAGTGTTTATGGTGAAGTGGAACCTCTAATTAGTGGCCATAAGATGACAGTGGAACAGGAGACTGCATTCTCCATGGCAGACATTTGTTTTACTTTCTGCGAAAAGCGGGTGGTTGAAGCAAGATGCAAATGAGAGTTTTTCCCGTTTGACAACCAAACTACATCAGTTGGTTTCCCAGCTTAATCGGGAAATAGTGGCTCTTGCACCACAATCAGAGATTTGGTATTTTAAGTAAGCAGTGCACATTTGTTTAAAAGCTCTTTTGAGATGGCACGCTTCTGGGGTTTCTTCAAGACGACTTACTGCAGATAAATAACTCCCCATCAAATTTTAAATAAGGCTTCCGGATTTTTTACAAATAAATACAGACAGAAAACTATTTATTTTTTTGTCTGTATTTTTTAAAAATTTGGATAAAAACGGAAATTGGGTGCTTTTTGAGTGATTCTAAATACACTTTTCCATGACTGCCCGGCCAATTACTGTGTTGATTGATAGGTAAGGAGATTAAAAATTAAAGGAATTTTAGTGAAGAGGCTTAAACAGCAGTAGAAATGCTCAAGGCTGAACCTGAAATGTGCACATTTTCGTATGAGGTCATCGATTATCTTCTGCGGGTGTTTATATCACTGAAACCTGGCTGGCATTCAAGCATGACTGCATATTTATTGGATAAATACATGTGGAATTATACCAGTTTGGGCTTTTATTTTTTCACAAAACACATAATAAATATGGATAAATACAGATAAAGTTGACAACAAAATAAATATGGATAAATATAGATGAAAATGTCAAAAAAATAAATACCACATAACCAGGAGCCCTAATTATAAAATGCAATTTAATGGCAGTAAGGGTCACAGGATGACGTCATCCACATGTGTGCAAAGCATGGCCAAGGATCCGGGAAGCGGGTAAGAAACCTTAAGACTGGAAACTATCTTGAATGAGCTACATCGGCATGGCAACAGCATGAGCACGCGCCCTTTTCCAAACACTGCAAACTGTAATCCAGTCACATGTCACGGCCAATTTAACCTGGATATTACATGCCAGTTGTTTGTGAGTTTTTAAAATACTTTATATGGCAGCCTCCTTCTCCGGGGAGGGTTCAGTGGTGTTCCTCAAAGTGCAGTGTGTGAAATATTTTCCATGTTCCATTCGTCAAGCATGTCAGAAATACACAGACATTGTTTCCTATGTTTTTTTTTAACATAAACATATGTCTTGTTCGTTTATGCCCATTGAGCGGGAAGGCTAAGGTTGCAAACCTTCTAAGATCATATGAACCCAGCTCTGAGGACAGTGAGCTTTCAAGGGAAAAGAGAACCAAGGAGTAGAGCGGGAACTGCTGATAAATAGAAGCATCGGTGCCCAGCATGTTGATACTCCGGTGGAAGGCATGTCTCTTTTACTTTGGGTTGATTGTTTTCTGTTTGCGCTGCCTGTGTCTGGTTGTCAGGACCCGTAGTTCCTGGTTAGCATCAGAACATACAGTTTGTTCTGCTGTAATAACATGAATGTCCCCGTTGCTCTCAAGTCATGATGGTTTGTTCTGCTGTAATGGGAAACATCCTTTACATCGCGATGAGTACACTCCGATGCAGTTCCAACGCAGGCGTTACAACGCAAGTCGTTACATCGACTTGCGCTGGATGGTGCTATAACCTAAGGAATAGTAAGATTTACTATTCCAAAACCTTCCCTACTGTACGTAGACTGGTGTTTGGAATAGTAAAGCTTACTACTCCTAAGTCCAGTGCCCTCCAGCGCAAGTCGGTGTAACGACTTACTTTGTAAAAACTGCGATGTAACATACCGCAATCATTTTGATCCCGTTGTTACATAACATATTCGGACAGGCACTGTTGCTCACGTCAAAGTACTCAAAACTCACCAGAACCCTACTCACTACGTTTGCAAATGACCGGATTGCTGCGTATGCATAGGTTCTTGCCTGTGCTCTATCCTATCTGTTCACAAACTCATCCCCTACGTTACCCAAACCGTCTATCTCTTTGACTCCTCCTCCAAGCCTCAGTCTGCCTCACTACCTCATAAGCACCACCCGAGTTGTAATCACGCTCATGCCTTATGGCACCTCACTGCAACACTCTCATCCTGTATCCAAGAATCACTGGATCAATCAACAAAATGAATGCGGCCTTCAAGAACTACCGCCTCTGGCCTCAAGCCAGAAATTACCATCCATCTCCAGCCCTCGCTGCATGATCTCCAACCCTCGCTCCATGATTTCCAGCCCTCGCTACATGATCTCCAGCCCTCACTCCATCATTGTCAACCCTCGCCCCATGATCTCCAGCCCTCACTCCATCATTATCAGCCCTCCCTCCATAATCTCCATCCCTCTCTCCCTGATCTCCAGCCCTCGCTCCATGATCTCCACCCCTCGCTCCATCAATACCCATCCTCACTCCATGATCTCCAGTCCTCGCTCCATGATTTCCAGCCCAAGCTCCATGATCTCCAGCCCCATGATCTCTAGTCCTCGCTCCATGATCGCCAGCCCTCACTCCATCATTATCAGCCCTCGCTCCATGATCTCCAGCCCTCGCTCTGTGATCTCTAGCCCTCACTCCATGATCTCCAGCCCTCGCTCTGTGATCTCTAGCCATCGCTCCATGATCTCCAGCCCTTGCTCCATGCGCTCCTGCCCTCGCTCCATGATCTCCAGCCCTCGCTCCATCATTACACTTCCTTGCTCCATGATCTCCGGCCCTCGCTCCATGATCCCCAGCCCTCACTCCATGATCGCCAGCTCTCGCTCCATGATCTCCAGCCCGATCTCCAGCCCTCTCTCCATCATTACCGGTCCTCGCTCTGTTTATTTATTTTATTTATTTATTTAAACCATTTATAAAGTGCACTGTTACCGAGCGGTGTCCTGGCGCTGAAATGATATGATATCTCCCCTAAGATGTTTATCGGTTTCAAAGGCCAAAGAGCCAGGTTTTAATATTTTTTCTGAAGGCCATCAGGTTAGTACTTTGTTTCAAAGCCAGTGGCAGTGTATTCCAAATGTTGGAGGCTCCAGAGATGAAGCTGCGTCCTCCCCATCGTACTTTTCTAATCCGAAAAGTCTTGACTAGACCTTTGTAGGCCGACCTTAACTGTCTGCCTGGCGTGTACAGTTGAAAGTGCTGTTGCAGAAAGGATGGTCCCAGTCCATTTACAGCCTTATACCCCATACACAATGATTTAAACATTATCCGCTTTCGCACCGGGAGCCAGTGCATCTTTCTCAATTCCTCTGATCTCCAGCCCTCGCTCCATGATCTCCAGCCCTCACTTCATGATCTCCAGTCCTAACTCCATGATCTCCAGCCCTCACTCCATGATCTCCAGTCCTCGCTCCATGATCTCCAGCCCTCACTCCATGATCTCCAGCCCTCACTCCATCATTACCGTCCTCGCTCCATGATCTCCAGCTCTCGCTCCATGATCTCCAGCCCTCACTCCATGATCTCCAACTCTCGCTCCATGTTTGCTAGCCCTCGCTCCATGATCGCCAGCCCTCGCTCCATGATCTCCAGCCCTCGCTCCTTCATTACCCGTCCTCGCTCCGTAATCTCCAGCCCTCGCTCCATGATCACTAGTCCTCGCTCCATGATCTCCAGCCCTCACTCCATGATCTCCAGCCCTCACTCCATGATCTCCAACCTTTGCTCCATGATCTCCAGCCCTCGCTCCATGATCTCCAGCCTTCACTCCATGATCTCCAGCCCTCACTCCATGATAGCCAACCCTTGCTCTATGATCAATATCCCTCACTTGATGATCACCCTTTCTCTTTGACTCAAAGCCCAAGACTCTAGAGACGTCACACGGAAAAGCCTTGACTTTTTGTGTACGTCATGGTTGGGTTCTCGCTCACCATCCTGGCAATATGGTTGCCTGTCATTATATTCATGTCACAGTTTTATTGTGGACCTTAGGTCCAGCATTTCTGTTAGAAACGCCTAAGTGAATACATAAAGAAAAAAAACATAAGGTGGCTGGGCAAAAACAGTGCACACAACACAATCACAATATTATAGCCAACAGTAGTAACAAGATTATGCATAATTAGGGAGGAGTTGGCGTCTCAAACAAGCCTCAGTTGGAACAAAGTACAAATAAAACTGACTGTCTGAGCATTCTAGAACAGCAAAAAAGCAAGGTCAAAGTCTTTGATCAGTCATCTTGTAATTTATTCACAAAATTTCCTCAATGTTGAAGCCAATTATCTTGTGTTTGGTCACAATACTTCCTTAACATCCTATCCAACATTTGTTTCGTCGTTGGAACCATTGTCGATTGACTTCTTCACGGCGATTGATTAACATGAGATATCCTGTCTTCAGAAAAACTGGTGTGGTAACCAGTTAACCTGCAATCGTAGATTGCATAGGTATAGATAAGCAGTATGTTATCCAAATCACACACACAATAGTCACAGTCCAATATTTTAGGCACTTATGGAGAGTACTCTGTGTGAACATTATTGCAGGTTGACTGGTTACCTCACCAGTTTTTCTAAAGATAAGTTGTTAATAATCAATGGTCCGGAAGAAGTCAATGGAGAATATTTCTAATGACGAAACATGTTGGCTAGGAGGTGAATTGTAAGAGCTGTGTTCATAATTCCTCTAAAAGCAGTGATTTTGCAGGTACATGGCAGAGCTGTGTGGGCAGCAGTACTGAAATGCTAGGCGATGCTGTAGATCAGTATTTAGTTGTTCCGTCAGAGCTGTGTGAGAACCTCAGTATTGTAAAAAAAAAAGGTGGTGATTTATGTTAATGTAGAGATGTATTAGTGGGGTTTGTGATAAACCTCTGTGTATAACCCAGTTATGACCGAGCTATTGGAACCGGTTGCTACGGGATACTGTAGGGTGTGATCAAGACATTTTGGAAGAACTTTATATAGTTGCTAGAAATTGAATAGCAAGTGTTGATAGAGGTGAAGTATGGGGATATTAGTAAAGTTGAGTGTCTATCCTGTTAGTGAGCTAACAATTCATGCTTCAGGATAACATTAATATACACAGAAAGGAACCATGATGGCAGAGCTCTGTGTGGGTCCTAATACTGGAATAACAAACAATGCTACTGCTTACACTTGAGTTATGACTGACAGTTGTGTGTAGGGCAGAATCCCCCAATAACTTGGATGCTGGTCACGTTTGAAGTATACTGGTATGGCAGTGTTGATCCAGTGTTGAAATGGCTTGATGGGGTACAGATCTGTGTTGAAGTACATTGACAATTAGACAGTGGAGCCAGAGAAGAATGTGACCTGGAATGTGGGCAAAGGGTAGAAATTAGCACACCCCAGTACCTGATTGCACGAACTTAGAGCTCTCATTCGCACCATTCCATGTTCCCCTTTAAAGATTATGTAGAATGCTGTTGGGGGGATTCTTCCTCATGTATGCACCTCAATCTAATGTAGCTTGGAGCAAAGTCACGGTTTGGTTATGCAATATCTATTGTAACATGTTTCTTATGTTTAAAACTCAATAAAGACAAGTAAAAAAAAAGAGAGACTGGAACCTTCAAAGAACGTATGCATAACACGTGTGGCAATGATACTAATAGAGTGTTTAAAATAAAATCCCAAAATTTTTGATTTTATTAAACATGTGGAAAAATTAACACATGAACATAAAATGAAAGAAAATGCTTTAAATACGATGAAAATGTACACAGCTGTCACAATCGCACATACTAGGCCTCAAACTGTTCTATTGCAAATGTTAAAAGTCGTTCATTTAGAAATGTTAAGAGACACATTTTCTGTGTGAAAAAAGAGATAGTTTATAATGAAGATATAACAAAAAATTTATACTTTTGACCCTCAGTAAAAGATGCGACTTCATTATAAGATTAACATTTATAACATGATTCACATATTTTGTAGAAAAGTTGCTGTTTTGTTAAAAAACTCATTGGTAGAAGTGATTAGGGTATAGTTCTAAAATGGAAACTGTGCAACCTTATATGAGGGATTAGCAAAATCCTACAATGTTTGTATTTTTCATAGAGGATGTTTCAATTTTCTACATTACTTACTTTACTTTGAAGATAATCTAGTATAAATATTTGTGGGAAAGTTCAGGCATAAGCAGAGCTGAACCCTGATCGATATTAGTTGCAAAAAGTTTAGCTAACATGTTTTATTTATTTATTTAAGAGTTTTATATAGCGCCCAGAGGTATCAGAGCGCTTTACAACATATATCATGAAGCAAATAGTTATACAGTGTTACGATAGACAGCATTGTCTTGTGTCGAATCTTGTTCCGGCGGTTTTGGGAATGAGGCTGAAAGGGAAAGGGAACAGGCGATAGGAAGTCTTCTTGTTGAGGAGTTGATAGTTCATAGTATTTTCAAAGATATTGCAAGTAGTAATCAGGTTCCCATGAAAATCTTGGACTGTGATTGGATGGCAGAAGACGTAAAATGCAACAGTTGCTGATACTAATAAAATGTATTGTTTGTTAAAAGCACTTGGGATCTTCGAAACATTTTGCATTGACCACTGCCTGGAAATTAATGTTTTAAAATCTAAATTCATGTCTTTCAATCAACACAGGACATTTAGAGGGAAGGTGTTGATGAATAACCTACCCTTGGAACAAGTAAAATCATTCTCATATCTGGGTGTAACCATCTAGCACGATCTCCGATGGAATGAACAGATTGACCTGGCAACCGTAAAACATAGGCAAATTGTAGGTGCACTGACTCGTGAACATGCAAAGTCCCTGACAAAACCGATGGCCCCCGCACTCATGGTCTACAATGCGAAGGCTGTGAGCACAGCACTCTATGGGGTTGAGATATGGGGGCATGGGAACCTAAGTAAATTAACAGTTTCTGAAAATAGGTTTCTACGTAATCTTATCATGCTACCAAATAGTACCCCCATAGGCCCGATTATTGCAAACCTTCGCCTAGTATTATACTGGAGGCGAATATGAGTAACACCGGAGCTGAAAATATTCTTCTGGACATTATTAAAAGTGATGTCTTTCATCAGATAAAATGGCTGGAATTAGAGCGGTTCTCAGAGAGCTGGGTCTGGCGGAGACTTGAGAAGACCCAACCAACGCTATATTGCCCTCGAAAAAGGCATTTAAGGGATTGTATTGGGAGATGATATCCTCAAACTGTTCAGGACCACTCCCTCACTCTCACTAACAGGGGTGTTTATGGAGTTCAAGGATGAGACTCGTTTTGAGGCATTCTGGGACGACATAATGAAGCCACTGGATAGAAAGCTCTACTTCCAACTGAGACTCGGTAGTATCCCTGTCAGAGCATTCACATCCAGATGGTCTAATGGTGGAAGTGCCTCTTGTCCATCTTGCCTAGACCCCAAAGAAACAGTTGGTCATCTACTTTTTGTGTGCCCTGCATACTCTGCCCCGCGCAGAGTCTGGCTGTGGCCCATGGCTAAACTGCTGGGAACTCAAAGTGGAATTGTGGCTGCTAGAATCATCCGTACAAACCCAAGCCCTTTAATATATATAGCTGTGGCGAAATTTTTAGGATGGGCATGGACTATCCGAAATAAAAATGTAAAGGGATAGGCTATTGAAAAATCACTTTTCTCTTGAGTAATTGATGTATTTGCACATGATTAAATTTTCCTTATTGTGAGTATGAGGAACGTGCGCTCCTTTTTGACCGACCGGAGGTCGTCAGTGACTAGCTTGATACTTTGCCAACACATCGAGATCACCCGGAACAATCGAGGGGCGCTGAAGGTGGCTCGGAGGAACAGGAGGAGTGAGGCCTCACCGGCGTGCGTGCTCTATAGACTCACAGCAGTGGTTCGATGATTCTTTGTGTACATATATTGGTAATTACCCGGGGCGGGGGGAATCGGGACTCTTCCTCCTCTAGGGGTTTCTTCTCTTTTTGTAGATTAGTTTTAATGGGGTGACAGGCACACTGCAAGTTGGGGTGGTTTTTTTGGTCTAACGAAGGGGTGCAGGGTGGAGGGATGGGTTTTGGGGATTTCTCTGGGGGTGGTGGGGGGGAACTTGTTGTTTCTATGTTTATTACGAGGCCACACATTGCTATATATTTCGTTTTTTGTGCCTGTTTCTTTGTGGGGGGGCATTGTCCTCATTTCTGGGATGGGGGGTAGGGGGCTGGGGGTGCTGAGTTGGAATGTCAACGGTCTGGGTGACAGGATAAAGCGGGGGATAGTTCTGCAGTATCTGAAACGTCTCCCCCCGGATATAGTGTTGTTGCAGGAGACACACCTGATAGGGAACACATGCCATGCCTTGAATAGACGGGGCTATCGTCTAGTGGCGCACTCCGGATTCACTACTGGGTCGAGGGGGGCGGGCGTTCTTGTCAGGAGCTCCCTCCCCCTGGAAATAGACGATAGGGGGCGATATGCGGCTATCACGGGCAGGTGGGAAGGGAAGACAATCTCCATACTTTCTGTGTATGTCCCGCCAGCCTTGCAGTCCGCGACATTCTCTGATTTGAGAAAGGTGATATTGGGTCTCCCCGAAGGTATTCTGGTTGTGGGTGGTGATTTTAACTCGGTCGTCTGTGTTAGGGAGGATCGTAGCCCCCCCAGGGATCTCCCAAAATCGCAATCTTGGCTTGGTAACTTCCTGGACGCACTCGGTCTGGCGGATTGTTGGAGGCAACTGCACCCCGGACAGGCACAATATACCTTCTATTCGGGAGCAGATGGGAGTCTCTCGAGGCTTGACTATATATTAGTATCGGCGGTGCAGATGGTCTCTGTAAGGGAAATTCGACACCTGGCCAGGGGAATCTCGGACCACTCCCCACTCTGGCTTACTATTGATATACAGTTGTGAGCTGAGGGTCGGGTGGTTCCGATCAACCCCTGGCACCTCCGTAATCCTAAAACTAGGGCCGGGTGGTTAAATGCATGGACTACTACTTTGCCGAAAACGTGGGGTCGGTGTCCTCCTCCATCTCACTGTGGAAGGCCTATAAGACTGTGATCCGTGGTCAAACCTTGTCCTTGATTGCCAGTGTGAAGAAAAGCAAGAATGAGGAGGTGGTACGTCTGGAGAATGAAATTACTGCTTTGGAAGAAGAATTACAATCTGGGGTTACGCATGAGGGGTTACATGTTTTAGCCCTTAAACAGTCTGACTATGGGGCTTTGGTGACTGATGCTGCCAAGGCAATGAGTCGTGAGCAACAGGGGCGTTTGTACGATGTCGGTGACAAAGCGGGAAAATTGATTGCTTGGTTGGACAAAAGAGATAGATTGAATCGTGTGGTGCCTGTTGTTGAAAGAGTAGACAGGGTGCGGGTTGTGGACCCGGTTGAGATAGTTGGAGTCTTTGCCCAACACTTTCAGAAGGTTTACGCGCCGGTTTCAGTCAGACCAGAGGAAGACTCACATTTGCTACTTAGAGACATCGCACTGCCTAGTCTGTCGGAGTCAGACAAAGAGCTTATGGAGGCGAAATTTTCCAACAATGAAATAGCGCTCGCCATCCGCTCCATTCGCTCGGGGAAAGCAACGGGCCCGAATGGCATCCCGATCGAGCTGTATAAGTTGTGTCCCGACAAAATGGCGCCACACCTTCGTCAAATGTTTCTAGAATCGCAAGATGTCGGATCCCTTCCCCGGGATCAGAGACTGGCGTCCATTGTTATCATTCACAAAGACGGGAAGCCCCGTGACCAATGTACATCGTATGGGCCGATATCGCTTCTGAACGCCGAGCCCAAGATCTTGGCAAAACTTTTGGCAAATCGGCTGATAAAGGTGATCAGCAATTTGATACACCCAGATCAGTCTGGGTTCATTCCCCATCGAAATACCACGCGCAACCTGCGTCGTCTTCATGGCGTACTGGCAAGGGCGGGGACGCTGCGTGAGACAGCCATCTTGGTTTCCTTGGATGCATCGATGGCCTTCGACACGGTGGAATGGCCGTATTTGTGGGCGGCCCTTGCAAAATTTGGTTTTGGTCCCGGTTTCATCAGGTGGGTTAGACTCCTGTATGAGCAACCGCTGGCCCAGGTGGTGGTCAACGGTAGGGTCTCGGATTCTTTTGTTCTTGGAAGAGGCACGCTACAGGGGTGCCCTTTGTCTCCATTGCTCTTCGCGCTCGCACTTGAACCTCTTGCCGCATGGCTCAGATGGGAACCGTCGCTCAAGGCTATTAGGTGGTCCCCTGATTTTGAGGATCGTATATCATTATATGCGGATGACATTTTGCTGTATCTCACTTCCCCCCGAAAGTCGTTAGGGGTATTGTTTGACGTATTAAGTTCATTCGGGAAGAATTCTGGCTTGGTAATTAATTGGGCCAAGTCTTGTATTTATTCGCTTACTGGAGAGCTGCCCCCCTTGCCACGCGTCTGTCCGATACCGATTTCACACGTCGGTTTCAAATATCTGGGGATTTATATATCGTTGGACTCCGCTGCACGATATGAGAGGAATTTGCTTCCTCCGCTCCTTCGGCTTAAATCGGACGTGACGGCGTGGTGTGGCCTGCCGCTATCCCCGGTGGGGAGGGCGGCTCTTTTTAAGATGATGTCTCTTCCCCGATTCCTGTACGCCATCCAAAACACGCTTGATCTTGTGCCTGTCAGTTATTTCCGCGAGATTGAGAGCCACCAGAGGAAGCTCGTGTGGGGCGGGCGATCTCGCATTGCATTGGCGAAGCTGACTTTGCCTTGGTACGATGGAGACATAGTGTTGCCCGATATCAAATGATACTATTGGGCATCCCAACTAAGTGCAGTTAACCACGCAACGTACGGCCCCGTCCCGAATCCCGCATTCAAAATGGATAAGTGGCAGTTACCGGGAGGTAACTACAATAGGGCGCTGTACTCCAGATCAGCTAGGAAGAATCTGACTGGGCCCACCGGTGTCGCGGTACGGGTGTGGAGTAGTGCAACCGCTGCCACGGGGTGGTCAGACAGATTAACTAGAGCTACCCCACTTTACGCGGCAGAGAGACTGGGCAATCTCTGGATGACGAAAGGATTCGAAAAGTGGGATCTCATCGGTATTAGTAAGGTCGGAAATCTCTGGGTCAAGAACAGAATCAAAACTTTCGACAAACTCAAACTGGAATACGCATTAAGTGATAGAGAGCCCTTTCGCTATATCCAGATCCACCATGCGCTTGGGTCGGTCTTTCCGGTTGGAACCGTTATTCCAGAGTCCTCTCCTCTGGAAGACAGAGGGCTTGACAGACACGTCCCCGATAGCACTATTTCTCTCATCTACAAAAAACTTATTACTGATCGGTCGGACCTACTTGTACAGCTTCGGGGTGCATGGACCGGCGATGGACTGGAGTTGGACGATGAAGATTGGCAGGCTGCGATATCTTCCCCTAAGGAGGTCGCGATTCCGGCGCGTCTCCGGCTGGTGCAACTGAAGATTCTACACCGAGTCTATGTCACGGGTCCACGCCTGATGCGTATGGGTTATTCTGTTGACGGGTTGTGTAGGCGTGGATGCGGTATGCTTGCTACCTTTCTTCATATTCTATGGGAGTGTCCAGCTGTTGTGGTTTTTTTTTCGGAACCGTGTGCATGCTGTTATGGAAGAGGTGACGGGTGTTTCGTTATTGCCGGAGGCCAGACGCTGTTTGTTGAATGTCTGGGAGCCGAATGACTACAGTGTTGCTCAGACTCAATGGCCCACCCTTGGCAATATGATAGCGAAAAGGGACATAGCCCAACTGTGGGGATCTCAGAGAGCACCTCTGGTCTCAACCTGGAAAGAAAACATGGACTGGTGCATGTCCAGGGAAAAAACTGTGTATGTTTCTCGGGGCAGGCCCAAGAAGTGGGGAAGGATATGGCACCAATGGAACTTGTATCGTGGAGAGATTTGCACCCCTCCTTTTGCAGAAGTCCCTGTCATTTCTCTGTCCCCGTGACCGTGCTTTCCCTGAATTCTCTATCCTATTGTTTATGATATGCTTGCCCACTCCCGGCCCCCACCTCACCCCGAGATCTTACATCCTTTATCAAATATGTTCTTTCAGGTGGGATTGCTCCCCCTCCTCCCAGGGACAGTCACTTACCATATAGTTTCATTGCCTCGTTATTTCTTTTGTTTGTGTTTTTGTTTCTTATAAAATGTAAAATGTGAATCCTTTAATTTATCCTTCCTACCATCACAGGATTTCTACACTGTTGTGCGCAATCGCTGCCGGGCCCACGGGTTGTCGGCTGATGAGCTGTGTACGTTGCAACTTTGGTCTTCATTGCTAACGGCCGGCCCCTGTGGTTGTAGGTCTGGAACTATATTATTTTTATTGTAATAAAGGTTTAAAAAAAAAATCCTTATTGTAATGATTTTTAAACTTTTTAAATGCTTATCTAAATGTTAACTCTATTTTTATAAATATATTTTTATTTGTAATGCTTTTATGACTATGTCGAATAAAGCTTGTTTGACTGACTGTATCATTTGTTAAGTGCGTGTTCCTAGACTAGCACACACCACCCTCACCTACCCACCTCTTATTCTAGGTGACTCCCACTGAGATTTAGACTTGCGACTTCTCAGATGATGTCTCTCCTTGACTCATTTGTCTTTTTCTCATGCTGGCTCGCATTTGCAGACTGTGGTCCGCAGAGTGTAATTGAGAATTTTAAACTTTTGCCCAGACCCTGTGTTGTATTGTGCTGAGACTCTACTGAGTTTCTTGAACCTCTCTTTATGAGGTTTTCTATTTTTATTTCTCACATCATTGAATTGAATCTACTATAGCCTTATAGCCCGCCGTAGCGGGCTATACCGGCTATTAAAGGCCAGCTGAATCGTTAAAGGGCCGAGCCGAAGGCGAGGGACTTTAACGAGACAGCGGGTCTTTAATTGCCGGTATAGCCCTGCTACAAAGGGCTATAAGGCTATTAGAACATTCTGCCACTAGAGGGCAGAATGTTCTAACAAATTGAACAAAGGGTTCTCGAAGCTTGAGGGGATATAAATCCCCTCGTGCTTCGAGAAGCCTTTGTAGAACATTGGTATGTTGCTCTGCGGGCCTTTACCTGCGTAGAAGCAGGGAGCACTCCATTGTCTGCAATGGAGCACCCAACATTCCAATGTTCTAATAAAGCTTTATGCCTGCTCTCACTCTTTTGATATAGAACTCGTTACGGGTTCTAGCGGACTCTTTCACTTAATATTTAGAATAGGGATTCTTTCCTTTATGGAAGGTGCTTATTAATGATTTATGCATTGTATTGATACTAACTAGATTTGAATTATTGATTAATTAATAAACCTGACTTAAGAAAAATTGATCTACTGAAGCTTTGAACTAATAAAACCTTCTTAAAACTCTCTTTATTGACTAACACCTAATATTGATTATTAATGAGATTGTTAAAGCCATGAGTGATTAGATTTCTCTTCTCCCTTCAACGGACACGATCCATTGGCTCTAGTGAGCGAGGGTTAGCCTGAATTACTATTCTAAACCATTATACTTAATTTAACCTGATTCTCACTCCAGCAATACTCTGGCCATTCTTGACGCATCAGCAGCTTTCAGCAGTGGGTGGCAATACTATATACTAGTTCTTGTCTTTTCATCAAGATCGCTCCCATGCGGTTGCACTCCTTGTTTCTGATCTTCTGTCAAACACCACTTGTACAGCATTCCCCAGGTCTCCCTTTTAGCCCAACTTTGTTTATATGGGCAATCAAGGGAATGATTTCACAAAGCCCCAGTTGACATCATCAAACATAGCAGCACTCTAGAGCGGCTATTGTTGGTAATTATTAGAGATTCATAACTAGGGAAAGGGCTGTTTTATTTCTTTTTGCTGGATCGCTCCTCCCCTTTAAAGTGTACATCAGTCTCCTCACAGCACTCGTCCTCTTGCGTGGCTTCCATTTCTTTTGGTGTACCAAGAACAGCGCACTCTTTATCTGTCTTGATGGACATCTTGTAAGTACTCAAAATCGCTTTCAAGAATGCTTGATCTCCGTGGTCAGCTAGATGAGAGAGAACTCACTAAAGATGAGCTTGGACAAAAGGGAAGTTCTTATTCTAGGTGGCAAACACCAGTTTCTCGTCTGACACCTTTCTGCCCACTTTCATGGTACCAGTTCCTTTGCCTGCCAGTTCACTGCACACATTTGCACACATCGACTTTCTCTTTGACAAAGAGGTATCTCTTATGGCTCAAGGTAATAGATAAACATCATTCTGTCATGTGATCTTAAAATCTTTAAGAGAGTTCTATACATGCTTCCTGTCAAGTACAGTAAAACTGCTTTCAGGGCACAGTTGTCTGGGACTTGGACCACAGGAATTCTTTGTATATAGTAATTAAAAAAATCTGATGTTGAAATTACAATTGGCTTTGAATTTAGTGGCGAGATATCGTTGGGCAAGACTTTAATACTGCAGATCTCAAGCTCATGAGTTTTATTGGCTCCCAGTCTTTAGACGCATAACTTTTGAATGTATCTAAATACAACCATCCAGCCATTGACTATTCAGGACCAGGATACTTCATCACATTCCCCAACCACTGCCATGGATCAGCAACTACCCACCATCTTAGTATATCTACTATGCTGAGTGTGGCAGGTGGATGTAAAGCAGTTATCACTTTTCCTCCCAAAGCTGAAACAGTTGAATCTTTTGCTCTAAGACTAAATTCTGACTGTCCTTAAAGTCTGTATGATCTACCTTCTTTATCGTAGTGCTCACCATGATGCATCACAAACCTTTGTATTGCAGTGCATTGAATTGGCCTTAACAAGAAACTTTTTCAGTTACAAGGACAAGTTGTTCCTGCAGACTACAGGGACCTCAATGGGGGTTACGATGGTGCCCAGTCTGGCCTGCATATATGTGGGTCAGTTTGAAGAGCACGTCGTGTACTCCTCCACCAATCCCTTCAAAGACCATGTGCGTCTTTGGAGGAGATACATAGACGACGTGCTCTGCATCTGGACTGGAGAGGAATCCAGATTACTGGAATTCTTAAATTGGCTTAATGTGCAAGATCAAAGCCTCCGCTTTACTTGTTCCTATAGCCGGGACTCAGCAGTATATCTGGATCTGGACATTAAAGCCAGTGAGGGTGGCCTGATGACGAGTGTCCATCAGAAACCCACCGACAGGAACTCTCTGCTGTCCTATGATTCATTCCACCCAAGGGCGATCAGAGATAATCTGCCGGTGGGTCAATTTCTTCGATATCGAAGGAACTGTTCTACTACAGATATTTATAATGAGCAGGCGCAAGTTCTGTGTGACAAATTGGAAAAAAGACCCAGGAGTGCACTTTTGGAGGTAAACCACAAGGAAAAGGAGGACTGCCTTCCAGTGGTGATGACGTTCGACCCATTGGCTACGAAAATAAGGCAATCAATACGGAAGCATTGGTCGCTGCTGTCAAATAAAGACTTTAAAATGCCGCCACCCAGGTTTGCTTTCAAGCGTTCAAGTAATCCTAAAGATAGATTGGTGCATACACGTACACAAGTCTGCAATGTAGCAAGGAACAGCACGGTTCCCATGGGACATTATCCTTGCGGAACATGCTCTGTCTGCCCTTTAACATCTAAGGTGACGAGTGTAATGTTACAATCTGGCAAGGAATGGAGTCTGAGACAGTTTAGCAACTGTAACACCACAAATTTGGTATACAGGCTAGACTGCGAATGTGGTTTACAATATATTGGACTCACCACACGCAAAATAAAAACACGGATTCAAGAACATTTGAGTACAACAAGGGCAGGGAAGCTGACCACGAAACTGGTTCAACACTGTCACAGCAATAAGCACACATTTAAGTGGGTGGTTCTAGAGAAAGTGGCAGGAGATTCCATATCAGTAGAACGGCTGGTCACTACTAAGGAGGCTAGATGGACTTTTCAGGAGAAGAGTGGGCTCAACGAATTACTGGAATGGAACAAAGTACACTAATGTAATCTAGACTTTGACTGCCCCTAGGTAGAGGGCTGGGAGTTTTTCTTCATTGGTGAAGGTGTTTAAGCGAAAAATCCCCAGACTAAATGCATCCTAGACCCTGTGCTGGGAGTTTTTCTTCATTGATGAAGGTGTTTAAGCGAAAAATCCCCAGACTATATACATCCTAGACCTTTTGCATAATACAGCCAGCATGTGCCCTGCATTTCCTGTACCACCAGGCTCAGATACTGAACCCAATTAAAGAATATATGGGTTGCGGTTGGAGTAAAATGGAATGTTTTTTCAATATGGGGCTAGAGGAGAGTAGCTACTAGCTGTCCTTTTGCAACCCCAATTTTTATTGTTCTCAATATCATGAGCATAATAGGAAATTATACATACTTCCTGGCCCAAATGAATTTATAGCGGTGTACATTGGTTCCAACATGTTCAATAAAGTTTTACTTGAAACCACAAACAGATCGCGAGATCTCGCGAGAGTGTCGAGATAGGAGTGCGGTCATAGAGTAGACTGAGTTTAGGGGGCGTGGCTTGAACGCCGATGTAGGTGGAAGCGGGACTCCGGAGCTCCTCCGCGCCTGCCTCGCACCACACCATATCCTGCACCCCGGCTCGGACCCCGACCCCCTAGAAATGCATGGGAGGGGCCCAAGAGTACAAGGAGAGACCCTGGAGCACCGGGAGCCCCGGCAATTGCCTGCGGAAAACTTTGTTCGCGAGGCGAGGTGACCAGAGTAACGGGCGCTCAAAATGGCGGCCGCTGTCCCTACCTAATCTGCCTGGCGCCGACAAGCTGACAACGGCGAGGAGCCCAGGGAAACTGAGGGGCTCACACACATGACATCGGAGGTCCCTCGGAGCTGAAGGAGGTGGGTGACACCGCCTGAAACCGCGGCACGGGTGTGACCGAAGAGCGAAGGTCGGGCTGACTGCCTGACCCCAAGATGGCGCCGCTCGCGAGACGGAATCTACCCTAACTGCCGGTGGAGGAGACCCGGAGGCCTCGTGGTGTGGCGATCCTGCCCCACCGTGGTGAGGATAGCCCTGGGGCCCCCCCCCGCCCTAGGAGGCGGGGCGACTGCATTACCGGCGGACAGGCGGCGAACGGACTTCAGCGGGAGGGCCACAGATACGGTGGGACCTGTCACTCGCCCAGAAAGACACCCGGGCTGAAGGAGGCGAGGGGCTGATCCAAGCTCAGGGGCACTCGCGCGCCAGCAGACCGGAGGTGAGCGGCATTAAGCGGCGGGGCGAGCAACCGCGAAGGGACCTACCGCCCGCCCCAGGGAGACACCCGGGCTGAAAGCGGAGAGGTCCGCTCCCTGTCCGGGGGCGCTCGCGCACTGTCAGTTACATTGGGCCTGGTGCCCGGAGGCACAAACGTATATTGTGGCACCCCGGAGGGAAAGACCTCGTCGGACGACGGGGGCGGGGGGCCCCTGCTTCCTGCGCTGATCAATGGACTGGAGCCCCGTTTGACATGGGCCCGGTGGCGAAAAGGACAGGTTGACTACTGAGACGGAACCAGGGAAGAGTTTGAGTGGGCCTTGACCCACTGGTGGCCACCGGAGAAACACTCGGGCTGACAGTGGTGAGAGACTGCTTCCTGGCGGGGGTACCCGTGCGCCAAAAGCTACCAGAGGCCTGGCGCGCAGTGGCGCGACACCAATCAGCGTCAACCCGGCGGGGGAGGACTCGGCTGGCGACTGGTGCGGAGTACCCTGCTGCCCCGCCGCCCTGGTGGAGTGGTCTTGCTCCCTGAGATAGCTGTTGGTCTGGAGCCCGCCTGGCAGGGGCCCGGGGTCGCAGTAGTGCTGAGCGGCTGAGGTGGGACCGGAGGGAAGTTCGGGAGTGCCTTGATCTACTGGTGACCACCGCAGAGGCGCGCACGTCCTATTACCTGGCAGCATGGTGCGAGGAGGCAGAAAAAAGGGCTTCGACGCACTGAAGTTGGATGACCCGGGCCATCTCGTGGAGGAAGATGCACCGACATCTGGGGCGGGGAGCTCGACCCACTCACGAGATCCGTCCTTGGGAGACATCATGCAGGCGATAGTGGCGTCCCGGGAAGCTCTAGAAAAGCGGATAGACACCATCGGTTCGGACTTGACCTTGTTGAAGGACGACCACAGGAAACTGAAGGAGCGAGTGGCGACCTCGGAGGTAACCCTGAAGGAATTACCGGGGGAAGTGGCTACCCTGAGAGCATCATTGGCGGAGGTGGCGCAGAAGGTCCGGGTGCTGAAGCTCAGGGCCGAGGACAGTGAAGGGCGCTCCAGACGCAACAACCTCCGCCTTGTGGGGGTCCCAGAGAAAGTGGAGGGCCAGGATGCGGTCTCCTACCTGGAGCATTGGCTGCGTACTGAGGTGGCTCCAGAAGGACTTTCCCCGTTCTTTGCACTAGAGCGGGCCCACCGAGTCCCGGCGCGCCCTCCCAAGCCGGGGGGACCGCCGCGGCCGATAGTGCTGCGCCTCCTGCACTTCCGAGATAGAGACCACATCCTCCGGAGGGCCAGGGACCTACCGGACCTGAGAATTGACAATAGCAGGGTCATGGTGTTCCCGGACTTCACCAGAGACGTACAGAAATAAAGGGCCTCTTTCCTGGCGGTCAAGCGGAAACTGAGATCGCTGCAGCTGCCCTACGCAATGTTGTTCCCGGCTCGGCTGAGGGTCATCGCTGGAGGTCGCTCCCACTTTTTCCTTACACCGCAGGAGGCTTGGAGCTGGTTAGACGCCAGGGAGCAGTCGGGCGCGGATGCCCCTCCGGAGGCGCTCTACTGAGACGACGCCGACGCGGAGGTCTGGTTCCCCGTCGGGATGGCAGCAAGAACGAGCTAAGGCGGTGCTGGCGGTGGTGGCCATCAGCCAGGGAGACGCCAGTCCCTCCAGTAGCGCTTCGGAGCACTCGAAGGCCAGTGCTCCCAGCCCTGGCTCCAGTAGTGGGCACGATCTTTCGGAGACGGACCTGCCGGTGGTGACCCCCCAAACAGCAGACGGAATCCTTGGCTGAGGTGTACAGCAGGACACTGGGCACATTTCAAAGGTACTGCGTTGTGGGTGAGGCTGCCATCGGACGCTGTGCGGTGAGGTGTGGGTGCCTCCCGGGACTTCTCACTGAAGCTGTGTGGGGGGGGAGATGAGCCGAGGGAGCTTCTCCTGAATGTTCGGGGGGGGTGGGGCAGGGGCGGGGGGCTTCGGACCTGTTTGGGTCGGCGTCCTGGCCAACCTAGCCCTAGTCTATTGAAATACACTTTCACTACTTGAGTTTGGATGGGGTTTCCACGTTGGTTGTCTGTCCTGGGGTGTGGGAGTTGGGGGAGTTTAATTGATCGGGTTGGGGAGGGGATGGGGGTGGGACCCGGGCGTGCCAGGGGGGTCGCTGAGAGTGTGAATGAAGCGCGATGGGCTCTGCAATGGGACCCGACATAGGCTACAAATGTCTCACGTGGAACGTAAGAGGGATGCACACAATGCACAGACGCCACAAGATCCACTCCTATTTAGTCAGACGGGGCATTCACTTCGCCTTCCTCCAGAAAACACACCTACTTGCGAAGGAGGGGAAGGCGCTACAGCGGAGATGGCGGGGGCAGGTCTACCACACTGGCTACTCTGCATATGCTAGGGGGGGTGGCCATTTGGATACGGGCGGGTGTTCCTTTTCAGTGCACACAACAGTTGATTGATCCAGAGGGGAGGTATGTCATGGTGCGAGGCAAACTAGATGGGAGGGACCTTACCTTGGGTTGTCTGTACGCCTCGAACGTAGACCAGCCTGCATTTCTCTCCTTGTTGTCTAACAAGCTGGCCCCATTCTTAGTGGAGCCCTTGCTCCTTGGCGGGGACTTCAATAGTGTGGCTGACACTGCCCTGGACAGATCGCACCCCCCCTACCTAATGCACCAGCTGGCAAACTGGCACTTGCGCGCTCTGCCTGGCAACGCCATTGGGGTCTGGTCGACTCGTGGAGGGCCAACCATCCATCGGACAGGGACTATTCGTTTTTCTCTGCTCTCCATGAGTTACACGTTCGCATTGATGCCTTCCTGTGCTCCCAGGACGTGCATGCAGAGGTGTGCCACAGTGAGTATCACACGCGCACGATCTCCGATCATAACCCGCTACTTGTGCAGCTGCGCTGGTCGCAGTGCCGCCCGCAAATCCCTGCCTGGAAGTTGCGCCCAGAGGCGCTAGACGACCAGCTCTTCCGCACCGCAATAGCCTTGGAAATCGAGGCGTATTTTCAGGTCAATGCGGGCACCGCGGGTTCAGCCGCGACTGAGTGGGACGCCTTCAAATCAGTTGTGCGGGGACAATGCATTGCGATGGCGTTGGGGGTTAGGAGGACCTTGCTAGAGGACATCACGAAGGGAGACAGGAAGCTACGGGGGCTGGAGAGGGCGAGGCCGGAGCGCCCAGACACACATGAGGCACTACTCGAGGCGCGGGAAGTAGTGGCGGCGACAGTGGAGCGCCTCAGGTGCTTCGACTACAAGGCCTACCTCACACGCGCGCACTCGGAGCGTGAAAAGTCGGGAGCACTTTTGGCCTGGCTGGCCAACCCGGCTCGCCGGAGCTCGGTTATCCTTGAGCTCAGAGATCACTCGGGAGTGGCGCGGTTTGACCAACAAGGGATTAATGAGTTATTCCATGATTACTACACTGAACTTTACCGCAGCAGGGTCTTACCGTCGGAGGAAGACTTCCAGGGCTTCACGGGGGGGTCTAGATTTACCGGAGCTGGGGGAGGAAGACGCAAAGCTGCTCGGAAGCAAAATTGAGGAGAGAGAGGTGAGAGTCGCCATCAAGGATATGGCAAGGAACAAGACGCTGGGCTCCGACGGGCTCCCGACGGAATTTTATCTCACCTACGTCGACCTCCTTGTGCCCCGGCTGACGTGGCTCTACAACGAGGCGAAGCGACTGGGCAGCCTGCCGGTGACCACTGGTGAAGCGCTTATCGTCCCCCTATTAAAACCGGGCAAGCAGCCATGGGACAGGGCAGCGTATCGCCCACTGTCCATGCTCAACTTGGACTATAAGATCTTGAGTAAAATCCTAGCAACGCGTTTGCTCCCCCATATGCCCATGTTGATCCACGCGGACCAGTCCGGCTTCATCCCGGCCCGCAACACGGCACTTAACGTACGGCGGCTCCTGCATATACTGGAGGCTGACACCTATGACGGCGCTGCCGACATGGAGAAGGCCTTTGACAGCCTGGAATGGCCTTATCTCTTCCCTGTCATGCGCACACTGGGCCTGGGCGAGGACTTTGTGGATTGGACGGCACTGCTCTACCGGAACACGACGGCGAGGGTCCGAACTGGGAGAGTTATCTCTGAGATGTGTGCGGTGGGCAGGGGCTCCCGACAGGGGTGTCCTCTTTCCCCCTGATTGTTCGCCATAGCCGTTGAACCCCTCGCGGCGCGAGCCCGCCTGGGCCGGGTGTATCGGGGGATGGATGTATATGGACAGGTGCATCATATCGCATTATATGCGGATGACCTGCTGATGTTCCTGGCGGACTCGGCTGCCTCTCTGCGCGGAGCTAAGTCCCTCCTACAATCACTGAGCAGAGTGTCGGGCCTCTGGGTGAACTGGACGAAGTCCTACCTGTTCCCGGCCCGCCCGCGGAGGCTTTGTCCACAGTCCACGGAGGGGGTGACATGGGAAGAGAGGAGCCTGCGCTATCTAGGGACCTCGATCGTCCATGACAAGGTTGATATCCTTGAGGGAAATATTGGGACGGCAATTAGACACACCAAAGCGAACTCGACTTTTGGAGCACGGTCCCATTGTCGCTAATGGGGAGAGTGGTACTCCTCAAGATGGTGACCCTGCCGCGGCTGCTTTATTTCTTCAGGACCCTCCCGATCTGGATTCCGGCGAGCTACTTCCGACGTCTGCGGTCGATGGTAATTGGCTTTCTGTGGGGGGCGGGCAGACGCAGGGTGGCACACAACACACTTCTCCGCCCCAGAGCAGATGGAGGGCTAGCAGTGCCAGACTACGAATTCTACTACCTGGCGGCGCAGCTGCAATGGCTGACGCAATGGGTCGCGAGAGCCAGGAGAGGAGAGGACGGATCCGGGGATCCGGCGGGCCCGGTTCAGGTGTTATCCCGGATTGTCCTGGGGCTCCCAATGGGAGATTTCCACCTCACTCGGGAATTTGAGACGGCCCGGAAATGCTGGAATAGATATCGCCGGAGGGCCCGTATCGCGATCCCATATGCACCTGAGATCCCGCTCAAGCTGTGCGGGGCACTACCGCATGGGGGCTCGTGGCACGGTCTGGAAAGCTGGGAGCTGCAGGGGCTGACGTCCATGGGGGACCTATATGAGAACGGGGTGCTACTGCCTTTTGATCACCTAAGAGACCGCTTTGAGCTGGCGGGGGGGACTTCCTCCTTCACGCGGTGCTAACGACGGCGATCCGCAAGCACTGGAGGGCGGGCATGACAGAGCCACCACTGTCCCTGGGCTGCCAGTACGTGGTAATGATGGCGGGGACGGTTAAGGCAGTCTCGTGCCTATATAGGCGCATGGTCTCGGAGACTGTCGCCCCACTGCTGACTCTGAAGGAGAAATAGGAGGCTGACCTGGCGACGGAGATCCCTGAAGAGGCGTGGTCTGGCATTGTGGAGCGGACCCAAAACGGAACGCGTAACGCTAGGTTCCAGCTGGTGCACTTCTATGTCCTGCATAGGGCCTACCTGACCCCGGACAAATTACATAAATATTTCCCAGCCCACCCGGCGGCCTGCCCGCGGTGCCCGGCGGACTTGACTGATTTCCAACACATGTTCTGGTCCTGCCCCGAGTTGGGTCCCTTTTGGCAGGAGGTAGTGGATATTCTGAGGGAGGTTACGGAGAGGGACTTGCAACCCACCATGGCACACTGCATCCTACACTGGTTCCCACACACATCGAAGAACAAGATCACTAGCAAGTTTCTGGACCTGGGCCTAATTCTAGCGAAACGGGCCATAACGTCCCAATGGAAGGCGAACAGGGGCCCCGCGGTGGAGAGGTGGAAGGCCAAGCTTCTCAAATGGGCCCGGTGTGAGGGAGAGCTCCGTATGCAGGCTGCGCTTAGAGTGGGCAATGACGTGGCTCTGGAGAGGGCCAGGGCATGGGAGAGATTGGTCTTAGACCTCACACTTTTGGACCTGGATGAAGAAGATACCCCGGCGCATAGCCCTGATCCGGCAGCGCAACCACCTGGAGAGATGGTGGACTAGACTCCCTCCATTGTTCCCCTACTTCCTATGTGATGACTGTATGTTGTTTGTTGCCGGCTCCTGATGGTCTGCTTCGGGTCTGGTTTGGTCGGAATGCATGTGAACTCGCACTGGTGATACACTGGCACGTCTGGGGGGGTGGGGGACAGGGTTAGGGGTGGGGGGAGTAGCTCTAGACGAAGGGGAGGGGGGCAGGAGGGGTTGGGAGGAATGGGTGAGACGGGGGGTTTGTTGTTCAGAAAAGGGGTGGAGGGGCTACTGATCCTGCTGGACATTGCGCACGGGAGGGGTCTGTTAGGTCTGAAAAGCGGCACTGCCATTTCCCGGCTGACTGGTTGTCGATAAACCAGGATGTATCTTCCAACACAGAACACTATCCTCTACTGCGCCGCTCGACCCCCGGGTTGTGAGCTTAATGGCTGTGTGACACATGGGATGGAGGTCCATATACATAAGATGAAAGGGTAAGTTTGCCTTCAAGGGAATTTATTTAAACTATATTTTGTTTAGTTGAAATTATTTCTGAGAAGGATCAATCACTTATCCTTGGAATGAATCTATCGACAATTTTCTAATTTAGCACGAGCATTGCATCAACATATAACATGTAAACATATAAACAAAGACACAAGGTGTATACGAAAAATATATCTTTATCAAATAGCTCAGTCAAAGAAATCAGCTACATATACAGATCAATAAGCAAATAAAATTAGGGCTGTAGGTACACATATAAGTGAATTACAAAGTGACACAACAGAACCTAAATAGACACCTATCCCAAATCACATTGAGCAAAGCAAAAGAGAGGGATAAGGTGTATAGTCGACGTTTCGGTTTCTCTGGCGTTAGATTGCTGAAACCATCCTCAGGACTGTTATTAAATTATGGTCTGTAAAGAGATTGTTATCTGTTTAAAAGGAGTGACTGCATCCCATGGAAGACTGTTAGTCAAAAAATGACTTATTGATTCTATTAGTTATTGAATGGGAAGCTGCACGTAATAATTCAGGCTGTCGATGAGATGTTCCTCATGAATATTCAAATATATATGATGGAAGCAGAAAATCCCGTATGTATGAAATTGAGTCTCGTAGTTTCAAGATATCAAACTTGAGCAAATATGGACTGAAGTTGATGATATATAGAGCAGTTATTAATCCTGCATCACCTGGTATTCGGGCAAGGCAGAGTCAAAAGCACGTCTCGTCTGTACGGACCCACGGGTCATATATATTTGAATATTCATGAGGAACATCTCATCGACAGCCTGAATTATTACGTGCAGCTTCCCATTCAATAACTAATAGAATCAATAAGTCATTTTTTGACTAACAGTCTTCCACGGGATGCAGTCACTCCTTTTAAACAGATAACAATCTCTTTACAGACCATAATTTAATAACAGTCCTGAGGATGGTTTCAGCAATCTAACGCCAGAGAAACCGAAACGTCGACTATACACCTTATCCCTCTCTTTTGTTTTGCTCAATGTGATTTGGGATAGGTGTCTACTTAGGTTCTGTTGTGTCACTTTGTAATTCACTTATATGTGTACCTACAGCCCTAATTTTATTTGCTTATTGATCTGTATATGTAGCTGATTTCTTTGACTGAGCTATTTGATAAAGATATATTTTTCGTATACACCTTGTGTCTTTGTTTATATGTTTACATGTTATATGTTGATGCAATGCTCGTGCTAAATTAGAAAATTGTCGATAGATTCATTCCAAGGATAAGTGATTGATCCTTCTCAGAAATAATTTCAACTAAACAAAATATAGTTTAAATAAATTCCCTTGAAGGCAAACTTACCCTTTCAACTTCATTACCCAAGCCCTCAAGGGTATTTCGGGTCGCTCACTCCTTTTAAAAACATATACATAAGAGACAACAGTGGAAATGTCGCAAATGATTTGATTATATCACCTGTTTTGCTGCAATAAAAAGATATTTACAAAAAAAAAATATATATAGTAGACTGAGTTTAGTTCCACTCTAAGATGGCGCCCACAAGATCCTGTGGGACTACGCGCGTCAAACGCCTATCCTATGACGTTTGAACGCTAGGTGTAAATAGAGGAAGGAGTTTGCCGGGGAGGCACACATGCTGATGAAACGCTAAGTGTCCTTCAACCTATCGGTAAGGAGTACGGGGTCCGAGATTCGGGTTGAGAAGTAGAATATCGGGACATGTAGGAGGCCTTTTTATCATTGGGTGGATGTCCGTTGATAATCAAACGCTCGTGGTGGCAAGGGGCTGAGCCATGAAAGAAACAGAAAGGCTTGTTTTTAAAGAAACGCAAATGCCGTAGTAAGAAATGGGAGATATCGAGTATTTAACAAACTGCAGTAAAGGAAAGAGAAAACCTAGAATGTATGAAGGAGAAATACAAAATATGCATTAAAATTTGGTGTGCTTCATCCCTTGCAGTGAAAATAACCAAAGGGGAGGAAAGGTGACTCACATCCGGAGTCGTACAGAAACACACAAGGGTTTCGTCTTCTTGGCTGGTATGAGTCAAGTTGGCCGATTGAGGGTAAATACTGTGTAGTTATGTGTACTTGGGATATCTCACACCTAAAGCTTTTTTAAGGCTTTTTTACAAGGCAGGTTGACCATTATGTGTTTTCATACTTTTTTTACAGTTATGAAGACTACGTATGTCCAATGCAGTGGCTTAAAATGTGTGAAGGCTTGAGGAAATTGCCTAAAATTTGATTGGCAATGAAACATGTCGGCAAGTAGAGTATGGTTGGATGAGTAGTAGCCATACTCACTTTTTTAAGAGCCCACAACCAACACGAAAGAGACAGAATAAAATTAAATATCCGTGTTGTTTGTGGTTTATATGTTGTTTTGACACTATATGTGTTGTTCGTGGTTTATTTACACTGCACATATTCACAAACACACTTTTTGTTTGTTATTGGACACATCTTTTCTTTCGAGCTTGATGGTGCCAATGATGAGATAAGGGCAATCCTGGTGAGTACCTGCCAGGTTCCCGTCGGTGGTGCGCCCGTGAGGTGCCATCTCGCTCACACACACTTTTTTCCTTTGTCTGAGTCTGACACTTGGGTGTGTGTTGTTCGTCGTCTCACAACTGTTGTTTTACAAAAGGGACTGGGCAAATTTTAAATATGGCACAATGTGGATGTACCTCCTACCCCATCAATTAAAATAGGGGAGTTAGTTGTAATGGTTTTGCAACGTAAGGTACACCATTAAAAATAGCAGTTTGTAAGTGCCTTTTTGGTCGAGGTCATAGTTGTGGAAAGTGGAACTTGGACCACAGCAATTCTTTGTATATAGTAATTCAAAAAATCTAATGTTGAAATTACAATTGGCTTTGAATTTAGTGGCGAGATATCGTTGGGCAAGACTTTAATACTGCAGATCTCAAGCTCATGAGTTTTATTGGCTCCCAGTCTTTAGACGCATAACTTTTGAATGTATCTAAACACAACCATCCAGCCATTGACTATTCAGGACCAGGATACTTCATCCCATTCCCCAACCACTGCCATGAATCAGCATCTGCCCACCATCTTAGTATATCTACTATCCTGAGTGTGGCAGGTGGATGTAAAGCAGTTACCACTTTGCCTCCCAAAGCTGAAACAGTTGAATCTTTTGCTCTAAGACTAAATTCTGACTGTCCTTAAAGTCTGTATGATCTACCTTCTTTTTCGTAGGGCTCACCACTTGTCTCAGCTTTGCCTTGTGCACATTCTCTTTCATCGTTATAACACACAAAGCACACTTGCAAGCCCTTGTATTCACTAAACTGGACAAGTCCAACCTAGCTACCACAACACCACATGAAATGATAGAGAACCAATAGCAATATGTACTAAAAGCACTGAAAACAATTGCCACACTATCCACCTGAGTCACCTTCAGAACATCCAGTACAATACCAGTGCTTCCTACATATGCCACTGTGTGTGGTCTCCAAACATGCATGCAAGCACTCACCTGCCTCAAAAAAACACAAAGCAACTGGCACGCCTTCTTATCCCTAATCGAAAACTGCGATAAGCTACACAGATGCCAGCCTTTGCCAGTTCAGACTGGTCCAACAGGGTTTTAAAGATCCACACCAGTGGCAGCAATGTGCTATACAAACATAGGCAGAGATGTAAGGCACTATACAATATGAAACAAAATAGGTCACATAAATTAAACAATCATTAAAACCAAAGTGCTTGGGATTCATGGAATTGTATATTAGTAAAAAAACAAAAACAGGCAATCATGGAGCAGCAATTCAAATATGGTGTCACTGATTATGAAGCTGACCTGGGATTTATCTCTCTGAATGAGGTAGGTGGCACCAAGCTGTGAACTTGCCCCTTGCAATGGGGTTCCTCTGCCATTCTTTCTTGGCCAACGTTACTTTTCATGCTGCAACTTGTTTATTCATGTAGTGAGAAAATGTATCAGTACCAAAATTTAAATAGCATTGAGATAAAAAAAACAAAGGGCTTTTGCCCGATGGCAACTGCCATAGCATGGGCCTAGGTGACAACATTGTGGCACTAGGGAGAGGGAGCTCATGGTATCTGTGACTATGCTCAGCATTAGTTCATTTGTACAAATGAAAGTGCAGATTCCCAAAGCAGCCTATTGTTTATTTCACCTCATGACTCTTCCACGAGCTTCCACTTCTTTCTCTTTCTCTCAGTCTTGCAGGTCATTTTTCTTCCTCACTTGCTCCCTTTGTCACTAATTTTCTATCTTTATCTTCCTCCTTATTTGTCCTATTTCTGACTTTCTCTATTTTGATGTAGGTCAAAGTCTCATGATGAAAACAAGTCCCAGTGTCAAAAAACACAAGTGCTAGAACCAGGGCTTAATTTGAGCTGGTGGCAACAGGTGGGGCTCACTGGCACTCAGTTTTGGGAATCAGCACTTCTTTTTTCTCATCAGGATTTTACTCTCAGCAAGAAACAGGAAAACACACAAGAAGGAAAGAATGAAGAGGAGAACAATGGAATAACTTTAGAAAGGGAGACAGCAGTGATGAAAAAGAGCCTGCAGTAGTGAGATAAAGAGGCAGGGATTGTCTCGGGTTGATTACAGTGGCATGAAGTAGAATCAGGAGTATGCAGCCTTGGGCTTCTGAGCAAAACTTAGGGCCCTGGCACTTACTCTTTTTCAAATCAATCACCGACCGGTGCCCATCATCTGCAAACGCCGGCCCAAATTTAGCAATTGACTAATTGTTAAAAGTAGGCCTAGATAGGGGAAAGATACAGAAGACACCACAGGAAAGGTACATGGAAGTGGGGCATGAAAATATTGAGGATACAAAAAGGGGGTGCTGCAACAGAGAGGGCAGAGCAAGTTGGATGTGAGAGAGCCCTAGCCACAAGTAGCTCCATGTCAAGTGTGAAACAGTCGGCCAAAGAGCCAACAGCACTTTGTAGAATGGAATTTTTAAGATCATTTACATAAAGGGAATAGTAAAATTACAAGACACACAATATCAAGAACTATTGGCAGCTGAGCTAGAACTCACTGAAGATGTCACACATGACAAAGGTCCCTTTAGCAGCTATGGATAACAATGTCAATGGGAGATGTGCAAATTCAGGAAAGATAGGGATATAGATGTAAGACCAATGTGCAGAGGAGATAAGTGATGGAAAAGGCCTAAGGGAAAGGTGTGGATGTAAAAGCCAGAAGATGAAATAATGCTGCAAAACAAAACTGTTAGGATCCTCTAACTATTATACTGCAGAAGATGGGTTAGGAAGGCCCACTGAATTGTTTACCCACCCAACCACTGCTCTAAGGCCAACCTTCTATCAGGGGATTGATGCTCAGTAATGGTCTGGCTCCTTTCTTTAGGAGAGCTCTCCCAATGGGAAGCACGGTCATTTCTATTCTGGGCGGTGCTGGTGGGGTTGTTTAGGACTCTACATTGACTAAGAATCTGTTTCATGTGAACCTTATTTGGCCTTCTCCGACACGTCAAACTCGTCCTCAAGTGTATAGTATTATTTAACAGAAACGTGACCACATAATATATTATATGCAAGTTGAATAGAGAGCAAAAGGGGCGGAGGCATTGCTATTATCTGAAAGGATACATTTAAGTGTACTAACAATGCACTGCCTATCTCAGACTGTGAAAACCTCACTTTCACTATATATTTGTCCTCTACGAACTCTTTCTCAGGCCTATTAATCTACCGACCGCCAGGCCCTTGCGCTAAATTTACTGAAGCCCTAACCAGAGCCCCAAACTAGCCTGGCTATGGAAAAAACAATTTCACACTTCTTGGTGATCTAAATAACCTCACTGTGTTTAACATCCTACTTGATATAACTAGCCTTCAGCTCACTCAGAGAGTACACAGCTGTACTCATGATAAAGGACATTATCTAGACCCTGTGTTAAGTAACAAAATACTGATAAAAAAATTGAAAGACCGCACCCAATGGTCAAGACAGACCATGCCCTAATTACATTCACATTGGAGGGTATCGTTCCTCCTTTGATCAACACGACTACCACTAGTTTAGGCCCTAGATGGACAAGGCTGAATAAAGAAGTCTGGAGGAATCACTTGACCTCAACTAAGCCCTTGTTGGTAATCACCCTGATGTTGCAAACTCTGTAGTAGATGAAGGGCTAAAAAATTCACTAGGCAAAGTGATCCCCATTACACCAATAAAGTAGGGAAAGAAAGAACAGTTAGCCCCATGGTTCACAGCCCACCTATTTTCTGTAAAAGAAATACTATAAAGCTCTTGAAAGGAAATGGAGAAAAACTACGATGACAACATAAAACTCTCCTATACGACAACTATTAGACAATACCACCAGAAAATTAAAAGAGCACAGGCAGCATATTATGAAACTATTATAATGAAAGCAGCTAATGCCCCAAGGGAGCTCTTCTGCATCGTCAACTCCCTCACTACTCTGAAAGCTGAAAATGTACTGCCCACTCCCACTAAAGTACCCTGCAATGAACTTGCAGCCTACTTTCAAAACAAAGTGGCAGCTATCTATAGCAGCCTGCAACACACAAGGGGCTCCTTGTCTACCCCATCCAACATCCAGGCTCTACAGAAGAAGAGTACGGGCCTCCTAAACGTCCCTACTTTACTATGGAGCTACTCCATGCCTTAGTTGACAAAGTGAAATCCGGCTCCCCATTGGATCCTGCTCCACACCATATGTTTGCACTAGGAGCACAAGCAATCCTTCCCACAATGTTGGAGCTCCTCAACCTGTCTCTCTTTATTGGAATAGTTCCTCAAGCGTGGAAGCACGCAGTTGTCAAGCCTCTGTTAAAGAAGCATAATCTTGACCCGTCATGCCCGGGGAACAATAGACCTATCTTCTTGCTCCCAGCCATGGGGAAGATTCTTGAAAGACATGTTAACGAAAAACTATCCCAGTTTGTGGATGACAATTCGCTCCACAACCCAACTCAAACCAGTTTCCGGCCCTCTACACAGCACCGAGACTGCACTATTAACGATTATGGAGGAGTTGAAACTGCTTCTTGATAAAGGAGGCTCAGCTGCAATCATTCTTCTCGACCTGAGCGCAGCATTCAGCACAGCCGATCATGTGACTCTGGTTGTCAGGATGAGAGACTTAGGGATAAAAACGGCTTGAACTGGCTCTCTTCATTTCTGAGAGACAGGTCTGTTCAAATATATGAGAGCCCCTGTGTTACTAGGATGTCTTTGCATTAAAGAGTGGGGTCCTGCAGGACTCCTCTTTAAGCCCTACACTGTTTAACATTTACCTACGGCCCTTAGCAGACATTGCCAACTGAAATTGGAGAGTTGATTGTGTCTTACGCGGATGATACCCAACTTGTCGTCTCACTTTCTACAGAGACAGGCCTAGACCAACAACATTTAGCCACAAGCCTAGAGAAAGTTGCATGGTTGGATGGTGAATAATTTGCTCAAAATACACGGAGATAAAAAGGAGGTGATAATTTTAAGAAATAATCCAAACCTCTAAGTGAACATAGAATGGCCAGAGAGCTTAGGACCACCTCCAACCCTGTCTCCCCCATAAAGAGTCTAGGAGTGTGGCTTGACAGTGCCTTAACGATGGAAGCTCAGGCAAAAAAACATACAGCTTCCTGTTTCGTATGATCAGAACCCTACGAAAATTTCATGACCTGTTACCCACTCTCTCTAGGAGAATAGTGGTGCAAGCGCTGATCTTGTCTCGTCTAGATTACTGGAATTCCTTGTATCTGGCTTCCCTGCAATACATCATCAAGAGACTGCAACTGATCCAGAATGCGGCTACTAAGATGATTCTCAAACTACCCAAGCATGCCTCAGCAACAGTGCATTAGCCACATTGCATTGGCTCCCAGTAAAAGAGAGAGTCCATTTCTAGAAACTTTGCCTGGCTCATAGAGGAATAAATCGGAAAGGCCTTTCATTGATTATGGACTTTCTGGTACCTTATATCCCTTCAAGGACTCTAAGATCTTCCAAGGTGCACCTGTTAAAGGTGCCTTGAATTCAAAGGGCCAGATGGGGAGGTAGATCCTTTTCGTATATGACCCCAAAACTTTGGAATTCAATGGCTGAAACAAACGAGATTCATTTCAGGGAAATGCTTAAGACTTGGTTATATCCCCACTAGCCATTCTGTCCAGCATTGATTCACTATCATGGGCTAGACCTCACTTAGCGCTGGGAAGCCTTCGGGTAGCTACGTGCTTTACAGATCTACCTAGCATAGATTCCTTTGCGCGTATAGTTACTAAGACCTCCCATCAGGCTCGCTTCACTCCAGTTTTGTTATCTCTACATTGGCTCCCCATTTGCTCAAGGATTAGGTCTAAAGCACTAATGTTGGTCCACAAGGCAATCAGGGGCGGCTGTACAAATCAAATAGCCTAATGCATTCTGTGCATTGGTCTTGGTTTGCTTCCATTGAACTAAGTAGGCTAAGACACCAGAGAGCAATGAGCTGGAAGTTCAAAGCCCAGGACTGATAGGGAGCGAGGTGGCCACACCCCACATGTTCCTTTTCATTGCCACTATTACTCATTGGCAGTTGAAACATTAATAAGCATATCTCATTTGTTCTATACCAGGATGAGCCCCTTGTGTCCTGCTCTTTATCACCGTGTGCAAAAAACTTGCTCCAAAGACACACACACCTAGCTGAAATGATGCCCCAAAAAGATCGAGGTATTGAAGTTTCATGTCAATCCCCACTGAGGCAATGATGTCCCTTGGCTCTGAAATCCTCTTTTGTTTATAAATCATGCAGTGGCTTCAATTGAACTTGGGAACCCTGGTGCTAATATGGATTATAAGAGGACTCCATTTCCACAGGGAGCTACAGCTTCCATAAACTGTGATTATAAGTATATACTTAAAAGGCTGTTTGAAGGGGAATAGGGTGGGGCGTGTCCTTCTTCCTTCAAAATGAAAAGCACAAGCATCCTGGTTAGCAGTATATCAAAGGGTGGCCAAGAATCAGTGAAGAGAAATCTGCTCCCAACCACCCATTGTCTTTATTGTCCCTGAAAGGTTGATCCTGCCATTTCTTCCCCCCTTGTAGAGTTGTTATAGTTTAGTGTTGAACTATGCGTTGTCACATGGGTTGTTTCATACATGCCTGTGCACACCTTTATTGCTGATTGCTTACTGTACAATAATAAATACGTTTGTACACACTTTTGTTGTATTTGCTGGAATGTGCGTCTGTAATTCTGGGTTTTATATTGTTTCAGTCACATGTATGTATGTGTGTACGTATGTATGTTTCTACGTAGTATTTATATGGCACAAACCTATCCATAAGGTAGTGGAGAACTAAACAGACAAGCATAAAGACATTGAGTAATAGGAGAGGTAGCTGGTTTGTGGACTGTTAATACATTGTGATGATGTAGTATTCTTTGACTAGATGTGTCTCCAACTCTTTTCAGAATTCGAGCAGTGCTAAGGTGGTCCTGATGGACACAGGGATGTTGTTCCAAATCATGGTTTCATAGATGGAAAAGAACTGTTTCTATTTCTTTATCTTGGCTGGGACTACATTTCTGATGAGAGGTATGAGCATTATTGTGGCCATTTTGGGGGCCTTTAAATGGAACCCCACCCCTACCTTACGGCACATTATTGTTACCATTTTGGTGAGAGCAGCTCAGCTTCAGGTCCCAGCATCTTCTAGCCTTTTCTTGTTTTAGTCTTGCAGAGCAAAAGCTTCGGATATTAAGAAGCTATTTTTTGAGGTTCATGAAATCACTTGAAAAGGTCGAGCCTACCAGACAGCGCAGATATCTGCATTTGAAAGACATATTGTGGGCTTACCAAGAACGTACAGGGGCTTGGAGCCCGCCCATTTCTCTCCATTGGTTGTGTTTCCTTTCGGTCTCATTTATCTGCTACTTAATGGTATCCCAGCTTGTCAATCTTGTCTTTGTTCCTGTAGCATAGCCTCTTTACCATCTCTTTTGATTGGGTGATTTTTATGCTTTCTCTGCTTGCATTTCAAGCACTAATCAAGGAAACATGATTCAATTCAATTCAACAGAGACTTTATTTCGGTTTTGATTCAAACCATAAAAGCACATATGCAACAAAGCAGTTTAAAAATTCAATAAATATAAAAATAAACGGTAAAGTGCAGAAAATACAAGGGTCAGTTATTTACATACAATAAGTAAATTCATGAGAGAAATAAATCAACAAAGAGGACCATCACTGATCCAAACAGTTTCTCAACCTTATACATAGCTTTAAAAATTCAGTAACTTTAAGAATGCTGTCCTTATGCAGAAGTTATAGGTACATTAGGGCTGGTCTGATCTTTTTAAAAAACTTAATTTTAATCAGAGCAACCAGATAGCGTTTGCGTGGGTAATCATAAAATCTACATAAAAATATAAAATGCAGCATATCCTGTGGAGACTTTCCGTCGCAGCCACAGGGTGCTGCAAATTTATTAAAAATGTCACTTTTTGGTCTAATCAGCAGATGGTGGTAAAGATTTAACCTAAACCTTGTTAGCAAGAACTTCTCATGTGAGGTCAATGAGCCAGTCAAATATGGCTCTATTGATTCACAAGATTTTAGCATAACAGATTTTCTTACAGTTGTTTTTTGAAGCTCCACACCTTCCCTTTGCATACTCCTATCCATGAGGAAAGCCTCTTTAATTACCTCCACATCCCCTTTTACAATCCTGCTCGGATGTTCAAACAAATCCAAACGTCCGAGCCTGGAGAAACTAGATTTCAAGTAATTTAACCATGGGGTGCCCATTGCCTTATCCTGGGACAAAAAATATTTCATGATCAGATGAGTCAATGGAATGTCCACATTTAGCCACAAGTTTAGCCAACATGTCAGCGGGCGTAAAGAAAAAATGTCGCTTAAGTATTGTGCCCCCAACTCTTCATGTACTGCAAAGTTAGAAGTTCCAACTGGGACACACAAGAGGCGCTTCATGAAAGAATTTTCAGCAGTCTGTAACTGCTCCCCCACGACATATCCCCACAGTTCACTGCCATAAACAGCAGTAGCCACTGATTTCGCATTATAAAGTTTCATCATGGCACTGGTAGGTTTTTCCCCAGTTTTGCCGCAAAGTTAAAAATGGAGGCGTTCACCCTGGCCAATTCACCTTTCTTCTTAACAAGATGTGGACCCCAACTAAGTTTATTATCGAAAATAAACCCAAGATTTCGATACAGGGATCACTACATCATCTAGCTTAAACAAGAAGTTTCTACTTGGCTGTTGGCCAACTTGCATTATGAATGATTTGGAATTGTTGACCAGTAAGTGTCTGTCTGACACAAACAGTTTAAAAGCATTAAGTAGAACTTGGAGTCCCCTCTCAGTTCTAGAGATTAAAACCGCATCATCTGCATATAAAAGAACAGGAATACCCCGCCTACCAACTCTAGGACAGTCAGCATGAATATCCTGCAGGTCGCTATCTAAGTCATTGATATAAAAGTTTAAAAAAAAGGTGGCTAGGATACAACCTTGACGCACACCCTTTCTGATGTCAAAATTACTAGTTACGCCCAGATATTGAGAATACCTAACATTGGCACTAGTATTACTGTGTAGGTCAGCAAAGAAATTAACAATCCCATTATCAACACCCTTTTCCCTCATGGACTGCCAGAGCTTTCCCCTGTTAACACAGTCGAAAGCAGATGACAAATCTATGAAGACAAGGTGGATTGTACCCCTCTTCGCTACAGTGTACTTGCTTAGAATAAAGAAGAGATTAAGGCACTGTGTTATAGTCGAACGTCCACCTCAGAAGCCATACTGAGCGATGGACATGATGTTATTTGCCAACGCCCAGTCCGACAAACATGATTAAAAACCATGTGGGAACTGAGGAAAACACCGATTACCATATCAAGTTTCCCAAAACCAAGTAAGCAGCAGTATCTCCGACCGCAATTTACTGATGTCCAAAGTATTGTCCAACTAGGGGCACAATGTATGGCCTAATTCTGGCCCACTTGTAATGGGCCTCTTATTATTTTGTTAGTAATAGTTAAGTACCAGTGCAGTAAATGGACACTGGTCACATTTATGTTTTGGCTTCTAGTTTTAGTCCTGCTGATGCAGTAACTGCCAGAGGTGCACAATTTAATTTTGTAGTGACCGCTTGTTGTAAGGTTGGTCAAAGAGTGAAACCAAACTACATACATTAAAGGGGACCCAAGGGCAATTTAATGACCTGCTCTGAATACACGCCCAACAGACATATACCACAAAGAAGTATCAGAGGGTCAAAAAGTGCGACAGGCAAATATTGAGGACAGTGAAGGTACAGTGCTCCCTCTAGCCATATAACTGGAAAGGAAATGGTATTAGAAGTGCCAGGTCAAGATAGGTGTCTGGTCTCTGGCACCCATCAGTCACCACTCGGAACCGCCCTTCATCATTTGGGGCTCCGAGGACCAACACTGTACTTGATCTTGTTGTTCTAACAGAAAGAAATTAGCCTTCCTGTTAGTCAGTATATGTTGGTATTAGGGTCAGAAACAGGTGTGTTGGTAAAGTAACTGACGGGGTAAAAAAGAGTGTGCAGTGCAAGGGAATACCAAGAAAGTAAAGGGAGTGAATAAAATCGGTTTAAGGAGCAACAAAATAATTTTAATAGGGTATAGCTCCTAACACCAATGTTAAAAATAGCCAAGACAGGGAAACTTATAAACTGTCTAGTGATGGAACGTGGTCGACATGTTTCAGCAAATGCGGCCAATAGCCTTGCTTTCTTCAGGACCTAGGATATATCGCTACTGCAAACAGAAAAAACCCCAAATGTGACAGAAGTGTTTAAAAGTGAGAGAGAAATAGTACTGGAACAACATTGGTATTTAAATGTCACCTGGACCTCTAGGTGTGCTTGTTCCAAGTCTTCTCACACAGTCAGCGATGGACTGAAATAAAAATGCATGGCATGAGCATATCCCTCGACAACTGTCCCAAATAAGCCTTCTTTTACACCTGTTGTAATTATCAACATGGGTGTGGATCATATCACAACAATACGAACAAACACACTGTATGAACTAGTGTATAATGATGGCGCGCGACGAATCCCCGGCGCATCCAGTATTCCACGAGGAGGAGCGGCGGAAAACGGGGGCCTTATCAAAGGCACCGTTGCGTTAACACGCTATTTAAAACCCTACTGAAGCCGGATACTTCACCGAGCATTCAGACCCCCCATTCTGTTTCGGAATTCCCCCGAGGGATCCAGAACTTTCCTCTTTATTGACTTGCCCTAGTGACAGTGATCAGACACTCCGGGGGGACTTGGATCAGCATTCCACTTGGAACCAAGCAGGAAGGCTAATTTCTTTCTGTTAGAACAACAAGATCAAGTACAGTGTTGGTCCTCGGAGCCCCAAATGATGAAGGGCGGTTCCGAGTGGTGACTGATGGGTGCCAGAGACCAGACACCTATCTTGACCTGGCACTTCTAATACCATTTCCTTTCCAGTTATATGGCTAGAGGGAGCACTGTACCTTCACTGTCCTCAATATTTGCCTGTCGCACTTTTTGACCCTCTGATACTTCAAAGAGTGAAACCTCCAACAAAACTGTTTTGTGGGAAAGTGTTCGCTCGCAAACCTATCTTTGGCAGGAAAATTCTTCCACAAGAAAAGGAATGTGGAATTTCCTTCAACATTTTTTTTTCATCTGTAGTATTTTTACCTTCATATAAATCTTTAGGAAGATGTCAAAATCTAGTGGTGTCAGAAGGAAAAGCTTATGGTGGGAGTAGATCAAGGTGCCTGCGGTTTATTGCAGGAGCGGGGTGACATTCCCTGATGCAACAGCAGAGGAACATCTAGCCACACTGAGTTCAACCAGAAACTGGTGAACACACATGCCCAATTCTTTTGAAACATTCTCCTTCTAGCTGGCAAAGCTCCCAAAGAGAAGCTAAATCGAGATTGGCAAAAGTACATCAAATGTAGGCAAAAGTATATCAGATGTTATAGCCACATATTCCCTAATTCTATTCTTTATTTTTTATTTATGACACTTTGCACAGTGCTTTCAATGGAAATATAGAGGTTTGTTCACAGTATCCACTTGCTCCTGTAAAGTGCAGGTCCTCATTATCTAGAGTTCCTTTTTGCACTTGAGAAGTGCCAGTACTTCCTTATTAAATGTATTGCAGAAGTGCTGAGAAGTGTAGGTACTCTCCCTTTCAAATTAAAGAAGTGCAGGTACTTCACATTGTTTCTAGTGCATATAAAATACATAAGTTAATATATATATATATATATATATAACAACACCAAAGTTCCGGTTGACACTCAGTCACGTTCACGGGTGGGTCGGCGTAGGGCTACCGGTCACCCAATACATCCATAAGGTACCTTTATCCGTTAGAATAAAACGTCGCCGACACTCAGAAAGTTGCTGTGCACGATAGTTTTAATAAGGCAGGAAAACAACGCGTTTCGCTTTACAGCTTGATCACGTGATCAAGCTGTAAAGCGAAACGCATTGTTTTCCTGCCTTATTAAAACTATCGTGCACAGCAACTTTCTGAGTGTCGGCGACGTTTTATTCTAACGGATAAAGGTACCTTATGGATATATATATATATATATATATATATATATATATATGATAAAAATATATGTGCTTAACATAAAAAAATGCCACATTAAAAAATAATCAATAAAATCCAAAGGTAAAAGGCAAAGCAATCACCGTAAGAGTATAAAGTACATTGCACCTTCAATCATTGTCGCCCCAAGAATATAAAGTGCATTGTGCCCTTGATCTTTAGTCATCACAATAATATAAAGTGCCATGTATTCTCAGTCTTGGTATTGCTCATTCCCAGTTTGCTTTACTATTCTGTCGAACCTATCTTGTAATCAGATATTAAAACTAAATAAATATACATATTGTCTAACATGTCTCATAAAATGTGATAGGAAATTATATATAACAAAATCAGAGCTAAAACAAAGGGTAAAACGCGACCCCTGCAAAGTATACAGAATAATATGCCCTTGGACTGTGCAGGTACTCATTACCAGACAGCAGGGGCACAACACCCATTGGGCCCCCTGTCGTGTGTGTCACAGCTTTGCGGGCTGGCGACCATCTAATTTCAGCCGCACCCGAGTACTTAACAGGTCTTTAAAAGACCATTTACTTGTAAATGAGGAGTTTTTTTTTTTTTTTTTTTTTTTAAATCTGTTTATTAGCATAGTAATTGGAGCAGTTACATACATACTCGCGTTTGTTGTGTTTTCACCACTTCTTTCAGTCACTCTGTCTATGGTTGGAAGAATTAGCCCCCCCCCCGAAATATTTTTCAGCCCTCCCCCCCTCGCCCCCCCCCCCCCCCCCCCCCGAAATTTGGCTATAGTTGCCCGCCTGCCAGACAGTACCTGCCCATTTAAAGCACAGACTTGGCATCACTTTTCTGTTTTGAGCCAACAAGCACACTTGTTGAAAACATACAACTAACTCGTTCACAGTTGTCGCATACAAGCCTCTGCTCATTGACCCCTTAAGGAAGACTTCCGGTTTAGGAGACACAGAGCTTAGTTCAGACTCTATGCAGAAGGCAGTGTTCCACTCTACTGTTATGTGTATAATAATATAGTTCAAATGAGGGCTCATGGGGTTGGCATCTGTAGGATGTCCACCCCCGGGCAGCTTTGGGCGGATGGAACAGGCCAAGCCCTTTGGATAGCACCCATTGGTCCTTTATGCATGGAGGCCTAATTTCCTGTAAATTGGGATTTTTTTTTTTTGTTGAGTCATTCGACGCTGTGGTCCTGTCAGAGTAGGGTTTTTTGTAGCTTGTCCCTCCCTCCGTATTTTTCATTGATTCTCTAAAATATTTTTTACATTGCTTTTGGAAGGTTTGCAGTTCTCTGACTTTAGGTTGTCGCTTAGGATAGGTGGCAGAAATGGAGGGTTCGCCGCAGACCAGAAGGACTGGGCACATTGCAGAGTAGTCTTTGGAGAGTGGACGCAGGAGCGAGGGTTGAGTCGCATGTGAAAGGGAGTGGATGAAGGAAAGGTGATCGGGAAGTTTGGGAAATTTTATTAAGTCTTTCAGGGGAATTTTATTGTTTGGGGAGAGGTGTAAGCGTGGAGGGGTTAGGTTTTGTTTATTGTATTAGTGAGGCTATAGATGTAAATTGTGTACATGTTAATGAGTTTTAGAAGTGCATACCTATCCTAATAAACGGCCTTTTACTCTAACCTATTCTTGATTTTTGTGCCTATTTTGCCCGATGTGGTTTTTACCAAAAATACTGACCATTTAATATCATGTTTACTTCAACCCCGCACTGCTGCGCCTTATTAATACACAATTTGTTATGATTGCTCAAGGGGATAACATATATGTAGGCTTATAATACTTCCAAAAAGCCATCCTGCCTTTGGACCACTTCTTAATCAGCTTTCTTAGTTAATTAAAATGTAATTTAAGTGACCATCCTGTCCCCAACCATTATCTATCTCATGCTCGGCGGGCCCATCCTCAGGCTCGCGGTCTTGGGCGTGTCTTTGTCTATCGATATTCCCCTTAATTTGTTTAAAAAATAACTGACCTCTCCGTTTGAGTCGTGTTGCTAAGCAACAGCGCTCGGCCCAGCGGTGACAGGCATCTTTGGAACGGAAGTGGCCCTGCTCCGAAAGTGACGCATTTGCTGATGAGCAGTTTCTGGAGGCCGGCGGAGTCCCTCGGCGCTGTCAGATGTCAGCAGTGCTGGGCACTTTCTTAGACTTGGATGAGTTTCCAGTTCCTAAAAGGAAATGCAGCACTGCTGGGAAACCGGTCAATAATGCAAGTTATTGGACTTCACCAAGGTCGCACTGGGGGTGAAACTAGGTCCTGCACCAAAATAAATGTGGCCCCCATTAGCGAATCGGCTAAAAATATGGCCCAGGTTTGCAAATCGAGGCAGTTTTGAACTTGTAAAGACACACTTTAAAAAAAAAAGTATTTTGCATTGTATGGAAGAGTGCATGTGGTTGGGCTTGCAGCAGGCAGTTTGTGTAATATTAGGGCGATCTAAAGTACAAACCCATCCAGACCATAAACAGACCCACATACCACCACAAAATTAACTTACTCGCTCACTGAGTCTCCAGTCAGACCTGCCCTTCTGGTCAGTCCAACTCGGGTTTCATCCATCACACTGAGCACATCTGATGGCGCGTAATAAGGTTTAGCCCCATTGACAATATCAGGAGTTATTGACTGGCTCCAAGATCATTGGTGTTCTTAGCACCAGAATAGGACAGCTCTGTCACTGCCCCTCTGCTGTGCCTCTAAAAAGTTAGGTGTCACTAGTGAGAGCTGCAACTGAGGGCATGCGTCGATAGTCACTCCCCCTCATGTCAGTGAATGACTGGCTGTACGGCTCTCAACCATCTAAGGAAATTGCTCACTTCTACAAAAAAAAATCAGACAGTACTGACTTCTATATAGCGCTCAGTAAAGGGCATCTTATCTCTAGGCACAGTACTGCTAGGCCTAACTGATACAAATGGCTGTACAGGAAGTATTGTACACGCGAATGCTAAGAATAAACACTTCAACATGTTGTATGACTGATCAGGGGATTAGGCCATGACTTCTAAATAGCAGGGGCTGGTAGGAAACAATATGTTTATATCTATAGTCAAAGATGATTTTGGGGATCTTCAGGAGAAAATGGTCCTTACCCCGCGTCTAAGAAATATTGGCTTTACACGGTGTCGTCATAAAGAATATTTTGCATCGCCCTGGTAGTTTTATGTTTCAAATAGCATGTATTGCAATTTATCAACAAATACAGCAACATTAGCAGCGGTCACAGGACAGGGTATCATGAAGCTCTTAAAAAACCATAGAATGAGTTGATTTGGTTTCCAAACGTATCACTTCTTTCCATCCCCCTCTAGATGCTCCTGAGACGTGTCCCTGGTGTCTCGGCCATGAAGAACAGGGTACGAGAAACCAGAGCATCCTCAAAATGCAATTTTGATCAAATTAATTCCACAGTTCCCTTGGAGACTCTTGTTGGCAGATGTGGGTGTGGACCCCCCTCCCCCCCTAAATGGTAGTAGGCTGCTGATTGACAGGGACACATAGCACCTGGTCTGGCACAAGTACAGTGCGGATCTCTAACAGCCTCGTCGCCAGTTGTCAGAGCTGATCTGATTTTGCAAATCACAATACTCTTATACTCTTTTATTACCCTTTATTATTTAATTACCTTTTATTACAGCAGCCTGCATCTGCCAGGCGCTATCCTCTTGTCATGTTTTCCCTTCTTGTTCCAACCACTAGTAAATCCCTTCCTCCATGTACCCTTCCCCCTCCTCCTCACTCCTGACACCACGTGACTGGGGTGCAGGATTTGGGCCAAAAGAGATGCAACTGTGTGCAGATGTCTGTCGTGCATGAAGTTGACACGATGTGTTATTGCTTTCCATAATTCATACAATTTTTCAAATTATTACCACAATCAAAAAGAGTGGAATTATATGTTGCTTAGATACCATACCTAGTATTGCTTACTTCGGGCCTGAAGGAATGGCAGTGCAGAGTGTCTGTCTCTTTAAGTATGTCCAATCAGAACTGAGCAATTATGAAAACATTAAAAAAAATTCCAATGAGATGGGCCGAATCTCCCAGCAGTGCATAGGCTCTCCAGCATGTGTCTGATGTAGAGCTACCACAGGGGTGTAGTGTCGGAGAAATAAAACCTTACATAATGTCTCCTTGTCTGGCACAGTCTTATGACTTGTAGAAGCCCTGGAACACATCAACCTCTAGTCATCATCAGTTAAAGGTGAACCTGGTTCTTTTTTTTTTTTTACAACAAATTTTATTGAATTTTTCCATCCATAGGGGTGAGCCCCCGACAAGCCATATTTATACATAGCAATGAACATAAGTATACTGGTAGCTGCCCCGGATATCCTTCGAGAAACTATATAAAACACCCAACCCAACAACCCCCACCACCCACCTCCCCCCATCCCTGCACCGCCCAACCCGCTTGAAAGACTAAACAGGCATAAATACATATGATCACATCTCCGCGCCGACTAATCCACGAGTAGGAGTGGAGAGTCATGTGATGGTGAGTCTGTCTATGAGATCTTGATTCGTGGACGGTGAACCTGGTTCTTTTGACAAGGTCTCTTGATATATGTCAAGAGAAGTGTGGCTCAATGGTTAGAGGAGGCATACCCGGAAGCTGAGGTCAGACCCAGGACCAGGGTTCAATTCCCGACGTGGCAAGGTCTGAGCCCAAGTGTCCACGGACTCGATAATTCTCACTTCGGTCCCTACTCGAATCACGGGTTCACACTCTGCAACTCTGGGCAATAGCTTGCTTAATCTCCACTACGGCCCCCCGCGGCGGGATGCCTGGCTTTCACCTTGGGGATGCCCAGTACGGGTTATCTCACAGGGAAAAGCTAGGACGGGTTCCTAATGCAAGCGCCGGGACACCCCGTTGGGGTAGCCGTGCGCTATATAAGATACACAAAAAAAATAATAAAAAAAAAATATATCAGTCCAAGTAGCATCCTGTCCGCTCATTCTGATGATTGTAAAATCCTAAGAATGACAAAAATTAAGAGTACCAACTCTCTGAATGACTGATCTGATTATTCTGAAAAATAACTTTCCATGTTTCGTCATCGATGCATGTATTGTAAAGCACTGTACCCTAAAATCCTACCAACTCAGCTTAGAGAAATTCTATTTTTCACTGTTGGATGCATGTAACGTCCCTCTTTTCAAGGACGTTGCTTACCTTCAGGCATCACCCATACCCAATACCCCATATCCTAAAACCACCAATATCTACACCTAGCATAACATTAAGGTTATTGATTTGATGGTGAATGGAGACAGAAAAGTAGAGAATTGGAAGTTTTGTGTAATTAAACCCACAGGTCTAATATCTCTTTTTTAATTACTATAGAATCATACAGGGTTTCTAGTCTATGAACTTTGGGTTTTCAGAAGACGCCCCACAGCTCAACAGTGTGTTTAACAAAACACCACAATTTCTACATATTCAATCTGCTCCGATCAATCAAATTTTTCATATTGGAAATCAGGAAGTGAATTCAAATAAGTGTAGGCTAGAAAACTTAATCCACTCTTCAAATTTGATTATATCTTTTGTTTAAGGGCTGTTCTGTGTTTCGTCTCTTTCCAGAGGTATTGGGTCACTAGATAGAGTTGCCTTGCAGAAGGTTCATTTTAAAGGCTACAACCTTACCCAGACATAAAACAAATTGGTTAAGCCATTTCTCCTGATGTTTGTGATCACGCAGACTAAGTTAGTGCAAGAAACCAAAAAGCCAGAAGTATTGGGGTGTTATGTACAATTCAAGATATTTATTTGGACTAGGTCCCACTCAAATAGGGAACTTGCCCATCAGTTCTTTCATTGGGAATTGTTTAAGTTATTGTTCAAGATTTTTGCCACAACTATATTTATGAAAAAGGGACAAATGATGGACGGAATGTTGAACAATGCAAACATTCACCCCCAGTCACAAAGATCTAAGTTTAATCCATCTTTCTTTTGCTCACCCCGCCACCACAGTTCGGACCCAGCCATATGCAAATCAGTCTTGACCCTATTCCTCATGGGAACATTGCAGCCTTAACTGCCAAGCCAGGTCCTCCCTGGACTGGAAACAAGCATCCTGGGGTTGGTTTCGTAGGATCACCACTCATCAGCCAGGCTAGCTTGAATCCAGTGGCGCAGTGAGGACAGTACCCATGTCTGGGCACATCCTTCAAACTTTGGGCGACAAAAGCAAAAAGAACAAATGATAGACAGAGCTGGACAATGCAAACATTCACCCCCAGTTACAAAGATCTGGGTTTAACCCATCGTTCTTTTACTCACCACGCCACCCCAGTTTGGATCCACCCATATGCAAACCAGTATTGACCCTGTTCCTCATGGGAACAGTCCAGCACAAACTGTCAAGCTAGGTTCTCCCTGGACCGGAAAGAACCATTCCGGACTAGGTTCGGGGCATTACCCCTCATCAGCCAGGCTAGAAGTTGGAGTGGGTGTATGAAAGGTTATATGGGAGTGTGAATGGGTACGCCATAAATGCTGTGGATGATGCAATCAGTGATGTCATTTGAGATGTCATCAGTGATGTAAATGACCATATCATGAGTGATGTAATATGTGAGGTCATAAGCAGTGTATTGTGCGGTTGTGAGTTATAGTTTAGCTCAGCCAACTATAATGGCTGAATTTCAAGGTCCCTGTAACCTTTGGTTTTGTCAGTGAAGAAGTTCAGATTTTACACAAACAAAACCATAGAAATTCAGCAGTTATAGTTATAGTTATCTCAAGTAACTATAGCTCGTACCCTAAGGTAACTATAACTCGCTCCCCCGTCATGCACAGTTTTCTCATCAGTAATTTTACAGCAAATGTTACACTGATGTTATCAAAGATATCATAGAAGATGTCATGATTGATGAAATATGTGGGGTAATTAGAAGTGCATGGCGAGGGTGCAAGTTATAGTTACTTGAGATAACTAGAACTGCTGAATTTCTATATTTTTGTAGGAGTAAAATCTGAACCTAACTATAACGTCCCGGTAACCTTTGGTTTTGTCAATGAATATCTCTGTCTTTTTAACTCTATTTTCTAAGTTTAGCGTCCCAGTAACCTTTGGTTTGTTAGTGAATTTCACCAGTTCTTTTTAATATGAATTGTACTACGATTTGACCCATAAGTTTAATTTACTAATATGCATTTTCACAAGTTTATAAACATATTGTATTCACACATTCATTCTTATTATGCATTTTAAAACTAAAAATTAAACATTATGGTAAGGTACTTGTGCAGTCTTTCTATAAATATAATGCAGAAAGTCCTCCTTTTTTTAAACTTATTTTATAGATCCACGGATACGGGGTCTGCCTATTATAATGCACACATTCAATACTAAGCAACACATTTAATACAAACATATGCCATTGCAATTTCTATAAGTGTATCATTGCCTGTGTGTGGGTGTGTGAGTGGCTGTGTGAGTGACTGTGGGTGTGTGAGTTGGTATATGGGTGTGTGAGTTGGTATATGGGTGTGTATGTGGCTGAATGAGTTTGTAGGAAGGTGTTGGAGTGGGATTGGCTGTATGGGTTTGTGAATAAGTATATGTGTGGGTGTGCGATTGGTTTTGTGGGTCTGTGAGTGGGTGAGTAAGTGGCTATATGGGTGCATGAGTGGTTGTGCGGGTGTGTAAGTGAGTATTTGAGTTGGTGTGTGTATGGCTGAGTGGGTGTGTTAGTGGTTTTGTGGGTCTGTGTGTGGGTGTGTACGTGATTGTATGAGTGTGTGAGTGGGTGTGTATGAGTGTTGTGTGGGTGTGTAAATGGTTTTTTAAGTGTGTGAGTGGCTGTGAAGGTCTGTGAGTGTGTATGTGAGTGATTCTCTGAGTCTCTGAGTGGACGTGTGAGTGACTATATAAGTTTGTGAGTGGCTGTATAGATGTGTGACTGGGTGTGTGAGTGGCTGTGAGGGTGTGGGAGAGAGCGTGTGAGTGGGTATATGCTTTTTTAAAATTGGGGTCTAGATCTGCGGATCTGAAGTTGTTTCACATAGGGACCACACTGAGGGGTCGATTCCGATTCTGGAAAAAGTGCTCCGACTAGCTGTACGGAGCGTTTTTCCCGTACGAATCGTACACCTTCAACGTCCCCGTACGAACGAGCAAGTATGATCCGAATCAAGGCGCCACTCCGTACGACTCGTACCAAACACCGTACAACTAGAAATTACATACGGATTGTCTATGGGTGACGCTGTACGCTACATCCGTATGTAAACTGGCAGCCAGTTCCGAACCAGAAGTACGATCCGTGTTGACGACACTCCGTACGGCTCTTTTGCTACAAGAGCTGGAAACAGCCGTAAAACCTGAGTCCGGCCCGAACTGCACCCCGGTACGCGACATACACGACATGAACCCCCTCGAGTGTGTCATCCCAGCCCTGTACGCCTACGACCTCGTATATAGAAATCGACGACGGCGCAGACGGTGAGTTCTACGTACCACAACAACGGAAGAATACCTGTACGGTCCGCCACACGCTAGCGCATACCACCATTGCTACTGTGAAACGTGCCGCACATACGCCATCAACGGGTTGGGGGGGCATGGTGCGCCACACGCTAGCACATATCACTATTGTAATAGTGATACATGCCGCACACACGTCTGAAATGTCGGGTACGGTGCGTCACATCTGAGTGGTGGGTGGCAAAGACCCCCAGCAGTGCCCAGACATAGGAGAGGGGTGTGTACAGGACTCCCAGCAGTGCCCAGACATAAGAGAGGGGTGTGTACAGGACCCCAGCAGTGCCCAGACATAGGAGAGGGGGTGTGCACAGGACTCCCAGCAGTGCCCAGACATAGGAGAGGGGTATGTACTGGTCCCCCAGCAGTGCCCAGACACAGGAGAGGGGTGTGTACAGGACCCCCAGCAGTGCCCAGACATGACAGGGGTGGGTGGATATGACTCCCAGCAGTGACCAGACCTAGGAGAGGGGTGTGTACAGGACCCCCAGCAGTGCCCAGAAATAGGAGAGGGGGTGTGTACAGGACCCCCAGCAGTGCCTAGACATAGGAGAGGGGGTGTGCACAGGACCCCAGCAGTGCCCAGACATGACAGGGGCGGGTGGATATGACTCCCAGCAGTGACCAGACTTAGCAGAGGGGTGTGTACAGGACCCCCAGCAGTGCCCAGACATAGGAGAGGGGGGGTGCACAGGACTCCCAACAGTGCCCAGACATATGAGAGGGATGTGTACAGGACCCCCAGCAGTGCCCAGACATAGGAGAGGGGTGGGTGGATATGACTCCCAGCAGTGCCCAGACATAGGAGAGGGGTGTGTACAGGACCCCCAGCAGTGCCCAGACATAGAAGAGGGGTGTGTACAGCCGTAAAACCTGAGTCCGGCCCGAACTGCACCCCGGTACGCGACATACACGACATGAACCCCCTCGAGCGTGTCATCCCAGCCCTGTACACCTACGACCTCGTATATAGAAATCGACGACGGCGCAGACGGTGAGTTCTACGTACCACAACAACGGAAGAATACCTGTACGGTCCGCCACACGCTAGCGCATACCACTATTGCTACTGTGAAACGTGCCGCACATACGCCATCAACGTGTGGGGGGGGCATAATGCGCCACACGCTAGCGCATATCACTATTGTATTAGTGATACGTGCCGCAAACACGTCTGAAATGTCGGGTACGGTGCGTCACATCTAAGTGGTGGGTGGCAAAGACCCCCAGCGGTGCCCAGACATAGGAGAGGGGTGTGTACAGGACTCCCAGCAGTGCCCAGACATAGGAGAGGGGTGTGTACAGGACCCCAGCAGTGCCCAGACATAGGAGAGGGGGTGTGCACAGGACTCCCAGCAGTGCCCAGACATAGGAGAGGGGTATGTACTGGACCCCCAGCAGTGCCCAGACATAGGAGAGGGGTGTGTACAGGACCCCCAGCAGTGCCCAGACATGACAGGGGTGGGTGGATATGACTCCTGGCAGTGACCAGACATAGGAGAGGGGTGTGTACAGGACCCCCAGCAGTGCCCAGAAATAGGAGAGGGGTGTGTACGGGACCCCCAGCAGTGCCCAGACATAACAGGGGTGGGTGGATATGACTCCCAGCAGTGACCAGATATAGGAGAGGGGTGTGTACAGGACCCCCAGCAGTGCCCAGACATAGGAGAGGGGGTGTGTACAGGAACCCCAGCAGTGCCCAGACATAGGAGAGGGGGTGTGCACAGGACTCCCAGCAGTGCCCAGACATAGGAGAGGAGTGTGTACCGGACCCCCAGCAGTGCCCAGACATGACAGGGGGTGGGTGGATATGACTCCCAGCAGTGCACAGACATAGGAGAGGGGTGTGTACAGGACCCCCAGCAGTGCCCAGACATAGGAGAGGGGGTGTGCACAGGACTCCCCGCAGTGCCCAGACATAGGAGAGGGGTGTGTACAGGACCCCCAGCAGTGCTCCGACATGACAGGGGTGGGTGGATATGACTCCCAGCAGTGCCCAGACATAGGAGAGGGGTGTGTACAGGATCCCCAGCAGTGCCCAGACATAGGAGAGGGTTGTGTACAGGACCCCCATCAGTGCCCAGACATGACAGGGGTGGGTGGATATGACTCCCAGCAGTGACCAGACATAGGAGAGGGGTGTGTACAGGACCCGCAGCAGTGCCCAGACATGACAGGGGTGGGTGGATATGACTCCCAGCAGTTTACAGACATAGGAGAGGTGTGTGTACAGGACCCCCAGCAGTGCCCAGACATAGGAGAGGGGTGTGTACAGGACTCCCAGCAGTGCTCAGACATAGGAGAGGGGTGTGTACAGGACCCCCAGCAGTGCCCAGACATGACAGGGGTGAGTGGATATGACTCCCAGCAGTGCCCAGACATAGGGGAGGGGTGTGTACAGGACCCCCAGCAGTGCCCAGACATAGGAGAGGGGTGTGTACAGGACCCCCATCAGTGCCCAGACATGACAGGGGTGGGTGGATATGACTCCCAGCAGTGACCATACATAGGAGAGGGGTGTGTACAGGACCCCCAGCAGTGCCCAGACATGGCAGGGGTGGGTGGATATGACTCCCAGCAGTGACCAGACATAGGAGAGGGGTGTGTACAGGATCCCCAGCAGTGCCCAGACATAGGAGAGGGGGTGTGCACAGGACTCCCAGCAGTGCCCCGACATAGGAGAGGGGTGTGTACAGGACCCCCAGCAGTGCCCAGACATGATAGGGGTGGGTGATATGACTCCCAGCAGTGCACAGACATAGGAGAGGGGTGTGTACAGGACCCCCAGCAGTGCCCAGACGTAGGAGAGGGGGTGTGCACAGGACTCCCAGCAGTGCCCAGACATAGGAGAGGGGTGTGTACAGGACCCCCAGCAGTGCCCAGACATGACAGGGGTGGGTGGATATGACTCCCAGCAGTGCACAGACATAGGAGAGGAGTGTGTACAGGACGCCCAGCAGTGCCCAGACATAGGAGAGGGGTGTGTACAGGACTCCCAGCAGTGCCCAGACATAGGAGAGGGGTGTGTACAGGACCCCAGCAGTGCCCAGACATGACAGGGGCGGGTGGATATGACTCCCAGCAGTGACCAGACTTAGGAGAGGGGTGTGTACAGGACCCCCAGCAGTGCCCAGACATAGGAGAGGGGGGGTGCACAGGACTCCCAACAGTGCCCAGACATATGAGAGGGGTGTGTACAGGACCCCCAGCAGTGCCCAGACATAGGAGAGGGGTGGGTGGATATGACTCCCAGCAGTGCCCAGACATAGGAGAGGGGTGTGTACAGGACCCCCAGCAGTGCCCAGACATAGGAGAGGGGTGTGTACAGGACCCCCAGCAGTGCCCAGACATGACAGGGGTGGGTGGATATGACTCCCAGCAGTGACCATACATAGGAGAGGGGTGTGTACAGGACCCCCAGCAGTGCCCAGACATGGCAGGGGTGGGTGGATATGACTCCCAGCAGTGACCAGACATAGGAGAGGGGTGTGTACAGGATCCCCAGCAGTGCCCAGACATAGGAGAGGGGTATGTACTGGACCCCCAGCAGTGCCCAGACATAGGAGAGGGGTGTGTACAGGACCCCCAGCAGTGCCCAGACATGACAGGGGTGGGTGGATATGACTCCCAGCAGTGACCAGACATAGGAGAGGGGTGTGTACAGGACCCCCAACAGTGCCCAGAAATAGGAAAAGGGTGTGTACGGGACCCCCAGCAGTGCCCAGACATGACAGGGGTGGGTGGATATGACTCCCAGCAGTGACCAGATATAGGAGAGGGGTGTGTACAGGACCCCCATAGGAGAGGGGGGGTGCACAGGACTCCCAACAGTGCCCAGACATATGAGAGGGATGTGTACAGGACCCCCAGCAGTGCCCAGACATAGGAGAGGGGTGGGTGGATATGACTTCCAGCAGTGCCCAGACATAGGAGAGGGGTGTGTACAGGACCCCCAGCAGTGCCCAGACATAGGAGAGGGGTGTGTACAGCCGTAAAACCTGAGTCCAGCCCGAACTGCACCCCGGTACGCGACATACACGACATGAACCCCCTCGAGCGTGTCATCCCAGCCCTGTACGCCTACGACCTCGTATATAGAAATCGACGACGGCGCAGACGGTGAGTTCTACGTACCACAACAACGGAAGAATACCTGTACGGTCCGCCACACGCTAGCGCATACCACCATTGCTACTGTGAAACGTGCCGCACATACGCCATCAACGTGTGGGGGGGGCATGGTGCGCCACACGCTAGCGCATATCACTATTCTATTAGTGATACGTGCCGCAAACACGTCTGAAATGTCGGGTACGGTGCGTCACATCTGAGTGGTGGGTGGCAAAGACCCCCAGCGGTGCCCAGACATAGGAGAGGGGTGTGTACAGGACTCCCAGCAGTGCCCAGACATTGGAGAGGGGTGTGTACAGGACCCCAGCAGTGCCCAGACATAGGAGAGGGGGTGTGCACAGGACTCCCAGCAGTGCCCAGACATAGGAGAGGGGTATGTACTGGACCCCCAGCAGTGCCCAGACATAGGAGAGGGGTGTGTACAGGACCCCCAGCAGTGCCCAGACATGACAGGGGTGGGTGGATATGACTCCCAGCAGTGACCAGACATAGGAGAGGGGTGTGTACAGGACCCCCAGCAGTGCCCAGAAATAGGAGAGGGGTGTGTACGGGACCCCCAGCAGTGCCCAGACATGACAGGGGTGGGTGGATATGACTCCCAGCAGTGACCAGATATAGGAGAGGGGTGTGTACAGGACCCCCAGCAGTGCCCAGACATAGGAGAGGGGGTGTGCACAGGACTCCCAGCAGTGCCCAGACATAGGAGAGGGGTGTGTACAGGACCCCCAGCAGTGCTCCGACATGACAGGGGTGGGTGGATATGACTCCCAGCAGTGCCCAGACATAGGAGAGGGGTGTGTACAGGATCCCCAGCAGTGCCCAGACATAGGAGAGGGTTGTGTACAGGACCCCCATCAGTGCCCAGACATGACAGGGGTGGGTGGATATGACTCCCAGCAGTGACCAGACATAGGAGAGGGGTGTGTACAGGACCCGCAGCAGTGCCCAGACATGACAGGGGTGGGTGGATATGACTCCCAGCAGTTTACAGACATAGGAGAGGTGTGTGTACAGGACCCCCAGCAGTGCCCAGACATAGGAGAGGGGTGTGTACAGGACTCCCAGCAGTGCTCAGACATAGGAGAGGGGTGTGTACAGGACCCCCAGCAGTGCCCAGACATGACAGGGGTGAGTATATATGACTCCCAGCAGTACCCAGACATAGGAGAGGGGTGTGTACAGGACCCCCAGCAGTGCCCAGACATAGGAGAGGGGTGTGTACAGGACCCCCAGCAGTGCCCAGACATAGGAGAGGGGTGTGTACAGGACCCCCATCAGTGCCCAGACATGACAGGGGTGGGTGGATATGACTCCCAGCAGTGACCATACATAGGAGAGGGGTGTGTACAGGACCCCCATCAGTGCCAAGACATGACAGGGGTGGGTGGATATGACTCCCAGCAGTGACCATACATAGGAGAGGGGTGTGTACAGGACCCCCAGCAGTGCCTAGACATGGCAGGGGTGGGTGGATATGACTCCCAGCAGTGCCCAGACATAGGAGAGGGGGTGTGCACAGGACTCCCAGCAGTGCCCAGACATAGGAGAGGGGTGTGTACAGGACCCCCAGCAGTGCTCCGACATGACAGGGGTGGGTGGATATGACTCCCAGCAGTGCCCAGACATAGGAGAGGGGTGTGTACAGGATCCCCAGCAGTGCCCAGACATAGGAGAGGGTTGTGTACAGGACCCCCATCAGTGCCCAGACATGACAGGGGTGGGTGGATATGACTCCCAGCAGTGACCAGACATAGGAGAGGGGTGTGTACAGGACCCGCAGCAGTGCCCAGACATGACAGGGGTGGGTGGATATGACTCCCAGCAGTTTACAGACATAGGAGAGGTGTGTGTACAGGACCCCCAGCAGTGCCCAGACATAGGAGAGGGGTGTGTACAGGACTCCCAGCAGTGCTCAGACATAGGAGAGGGGTGTGTACAGGACCCCCAGCAGTGCCCAGACATGACAGGGGTGAGTATATATGACTCCCAGCAGTACCCAGACATAGGAGAGGGGTGTGTACAGGACCCCCAGCAGTGCCCAGACATAGGAGAGGGGTGTGTACAGGACCCCCAGCAGTGCCCAGACATAGGAGAGGGGTGTGTACAGGACCCCCATCAGTGCCCAGACATGACAGGGGTGGGTGGATATGACTCCCAGCAGTGACCATACATAGGAGAGGGGTGTGTACAGGACCCCCAGCAGTGCCCAGACATGGCAGGGGTGGGTGGATATGACTCCCAGCAGTGACCAGACATAGGAGAGGGGTGTGTACAGGATCCCCAGCAGTGCCCAGACATAGGAGAGGGGGTGTGCACAGGACTCCCAGCAGTGCCCCGACATAGGAGAGGGGTGTGTACAGGACCCCCAGCAGTGCCCAGATATGATAGGGGTGGGTGGATATGACTCCCAGCAGTGCACAGACATAGGAGAGGGGTGTGTACAGGACCCCCAGCAGTGCCCAGACGTAGGAGAGGGGGTGTGCACAGGACTCCCAGCAGTGCCCAGACATAGGAGAGGGGTGTGTACAGGACCCCCAGCAGTGCCCAGACATGACAGGGGTGGGTGGATATGACTCCCAGCAGTGCACAGACATAGGAGAGGAGTGTGTACAGGACCCCCAGCAGTGCCCAGACATAGGAGAGGGGTGTGTACAGGACTCCCAGCAGTGCCCAGACATAGGAGAGGGGTGGGTACAGGACCCCAGCAGTGCCCAGACATGACAGGGGCGGGTGGATATGACTCCCAGCAGTGACCAGACTTAGGAGAGGGGTGTGTACAGGACCCCCAGCAGTGCCCAGACATAGGAGAGGGGTGTGTACAGGACTCCCAGCAGTGCCCAGACATAGGAGAGGGGTGTGTACAGGACCCCAGCAGTGCCCAGACATGACAGGGGCGGGTGGATATGACTCCCAGCAGTGACCAGACTTAGGAGAGGGGTGTGTACAGGACCCCCAGCAGTGCCCAGACATAGGAGAGGGGGGGGGGTGCACAGGACTCCCAACAGTGCCCAGACATATGAGAGGGGTGTGTACAGGACTCGCAGCAGTGCCCAGACATAGGAGAGGGGTGGGTGGATATGACTCCCAGCAGTGCCCAGACATAGGAGAGGGGTGTTTATAGGATCCCCAGCAGTGCCCAGACATAGGAGAGGGGTGTGTACCGGACCCCCAGCAGTGCCCAGACATAGGAGAGGGGTGTGTACAGGACCCCCAGCAGTGCCCAGACATAGGAGAGGGGGCGTGCACAGGACTCCCAGCAGTGCCCAGACATAGGAGAGGGGTGTGTACAGGACCCCCAGCAGTGCCCAGACATGACAGGGGTGGGTGGATATGACTCCCAGCAGTGCTCAGACATAGGAGTGGGGTGTGTACAGGACCCCCAGCAGTGCCCAGACATGACAGGGGTGGGTGGATATGACTCCCAGCAGTGCACAGACATAGGAGAGGGGTGTGTACAGGACCCCCAGCAGTGCCCAGACATAGGAGAGGGGTGTGTACAGGACTCCCAGCAGTGCCCAGACATAGGAGAGGGATGTGTACAGGACCCCCAGTAGTGCCCAGACCTGACAGGGGTGGGTGGATATGACTCCCAGCAGTGACCAGACATAGGAGAGGGGTGTGTACAGGACCCCCAGCAGTGCACAGACATAGGAGAGGGGGTGTGCACAGGACTCCCAGCAGTGCCCAGACATAGGAGAGGGGTGGGTGGATATGACTCCCAGCAGTGCCCAGACATAGGAGAGGGGTGTGTACAGGTCCCCAGCAGTGCCCAGACATAGGAGAGGGGTGTGTACAGGAACCCCAGCAGTGCCCAGACATGACAGGGGTGGGTGGATATGACTCCCAGCAGTGACCAGACATAGGAGAGGGGTGTGTACAGGACTCCCAGCAGTGCCCAGACATAGGAGAGGGGTGTGTACAGGACCCCCAGCAGTGACCAGACATAGGAGAGGAGTGTGTATAGGACCCCCAGCAGTGCCCAGACATAGGAGAGGGGGTGTGCACAGGACTCCCAGCAGTGCCCAGACATAGGAGAGGGGGTGTGCACAGGAATCCCAGCAGTGCCCAGACATAGGAGAGGGGTGTGTACAGGACCCCCAGCAGTGCCCAGACATGCCAGGGGTGGGTGGATAGGACTCCCAGCAGTGCACAGACATAGGAGAGGGGTGTGTACAGGACCTCCAGCAGTGCCCAGACATAGGAGAGGGGTGTGTACAGGACTCCCAGCAGTGCCCAGACATAGGAGAGGGGTGTGCACAGGACTCCCAGCAGTGCCCAGACATAGGAGAGGGTGTGTACAGGACCCCCAGCAGTGCCCAGACATGACAGGGGTGGGTGGATATGACTCCCAGCAGTGCCCAGACATAGGTGCGGGGTGTGTACAGGACCCCCAGCAGTGCCCAGACCTGACAGGGGTGGGTGGATATGACTCCCAGCAGTGACCAGACATAGGAGAGGGGTGTGTACAGGACCCCCAGCAGTGCCCAGACATAGGAGAGGGGGTGTGCACAGGACTCCCAGCAGCGCCCAGACATAGGAGAGGGGTGGGTGGATATGACTCCCAGCAGTGCCCAGACATAGGAGAGGGGTGTGTACAGGTCCCCAGCAGTGCCCAGACATAGGAGAGGGGTGTGTACAGGAACCCCAGCAGTGCCCAGACATGACAGGGGTGGGTGGATATGACTCCCAGCAGTGACCAGACATAGGAGAGGGGTGTGTACAGGACTCCCAGCAGTGCCCAGACATAGGAGAGGGGTGTGTACAGGACCCCCAGCAGTGACCAGACATAGGAGAGGAGTGTGTATAGGACCCCCAGCAGTGCCCAGACATAGGAGAGGGGGTGTGCACAGGACTCCCAGCAGTGCCCAGACATAGGAGAGGGGGTGTGCACAGGACTCCCAGCAGTGCCCAGACATAGGAGAGGGGTGCGTACAGGACCCCCAGCAGTGCCCAGACATGCCAGGGGTGGGTGGATAGGCCTCCCAGCAGTGCACAGACATAGGAGAGGGGTGTGTACAGGACCCCCAGCAGTGCCCAGACATAGGAGAGGGGTGTGTACAGGACTCCCAGCAGTGCCCAGACATAGGAGAGGGGTGTGCACAGGACTCCCAGCAGTGCCCAGACATAGGAGAGGGTGTGTACAGGACCCCCAGCAGTGCCCAGACATGACAGGGGTGGGTGGATATGACTCCCAGCAGTGCCCAGACATAGGTGCGGGGTGTGTACAGGACTACCAGCAGTGCCCAGTCATAGGGGTGTGCATGTCCAACAGCAAACCTTAAGTACATGCCTGTATGTTTACATCCCTAACTGGGAACACTCATAATAGTTGCATAGCAACACATCACACACAGCAGTGACCTACTCCACAGAGAATGGTATCCTGTCACAAACTGTGTGACACACCACATGTGGGTGTATTGTCAGATCCCACATGTATATCCACCCGTCTAGTTTGCTGGCACACCCCCCCCCCCCTCCATCCTGACTCAATAGTGTGCAGTCATGTAACAGACCACCAAACAAATGAAGCACAAATGTAATAATAAAGTGTCATGTACATCCTGGACATGATGTGAATGTCCAGGTGGTGCAACATGTACTCCCTCATGAATGTAGCAGGGTAGAAATCCCCTAGATACAAAGAAACAAATTCTATTTTGTGTGTCCAAAGATTAGAAATGTAGAATCTGAATCATAACGTCAAGGCTGCTAACATTGTCATTCATAGTCTGATACAGTATGATGGTCTCCCTGAAGGCATTACTACATACTACAAACCCAAGCACAGTGAGTAGTATGGATAGCACTGACCAATTGTCTGAATTCATTTGTGAGCAGGAATGGCCATTGATGAAGGAAAGGTACAAATCTATAGGGAATCAACAGAAACGTCATCACCACTAATGTGTAACTGTCCGTAGTGAACATCACATGTGTCACTGAGGAAGGGACACTCTTTGGGACAATGTCTGCATGCAAACTGCAGACACACCAATCTAGATAGATTGATGCAACATTGGGATAGCACAAACATACCATGGTCCAGCTCATTACCATCAGGGAATAGACATATGTTACAGTAAGCAAATATGAACATCACAACAACTCGTAGGCACACAGCAGTCAAAGCAATGTCCTGAAATGCAAAAGTTCAGAATGAAAAATGAAAAGCTTTATTCAGCGCCACAATTGAAAAAATGAAAGAATGAGTCCAGGCTCACAGAAGGCCAATGGCCAGTCCAAATAAATGTCCCAAACAGTGGTGGTGTAGTGGATGTTGTCACACCCAAACTTGCCTGCACATGGAGATCAGATGTCTGTGGACACATGGGGGGCATCATCGGGGTAATTGTCCGGCACCGCAGGGACAGGAGATGGAAGAGCAGGTGTAGTGGGTGCAGGTGGAGTGGAATCCTCCACAGTGTCTGGTGCAGCACCAAAGGATGACAAATATTCTGCGCTGCACACTGCTGCCAGTTCTGACAAACTACCACCTAAACCCGGGGGCACAATGGGGGTGGAGGTAGAGGGTTGTGAGTCAGGTGTTGTGTGTCTGTGGATGCGTGTGTGGCGTCTATGCCCTCTCCCTGTGGGTGTGCCTACATCCCCTTGAGATTGGGTGCATGGAGATTTGCGTTTATACTGCTGTGTGGGCGTGCTGTGTGTGTCTGTTGTGGTGTCTGACCTGTGGCATCTGCGTGTAACTTGGACAGGTATGGGAGAGGGTGATGTGGATGGGTCAGAAGGAGTGGGGGGGGGTCTGACGCTGCAGGATGGACAGTGCTGCCGTCAGTGACGACTCTATGGCTGCCAAACTCCGACTTTGGCCAGACATGGCTGATGACATGCCCTCCATGTATGACAACAACTGGGTCATGATGTGTGTTTGGCCATGAGGACAGTCAGCATCGATGTCTGACCAACTTGGATCTGCTGGAGCAGGTCCACAGATCAGCACTGAGGGCAGCAGGGGAGACAGGGGCAGGGGCTGCGGTGCCGGGGACAAAGGAGACACGGGGGTAGCACAGACCCTAGGGACCCTAACAACTGGGAGGGTGGGGATGGTTCCGGAGGAGGAGGAGGGTACAGGCAAAGTTGTTGCAGATGGCATAGCTGCATATTCATGTATAATCAGAGGGAAAAGGAGGTACTAAAGAACAGGTCGTCCTCCTAAAGAGACATATGAAGAAAAGAGCCCAGTTTCTGGGTTCGGAGACCTGTCTCGTGTGGTGGCTAACTACAAAATAAAGTCTAAGTGTAGCCAAAAAAGAAAGAAAAAATGTCTTTCTTTTAGTCCCCTCACTCACCGGAGTTTCCTCACGGTGACATGCTTCATCATCGGGGCCATCCCAGTTCTCTACGAAAAGGGGCGTGCTGCGACTTGCGAACTACGTAGGAGCACTGTAGTAGTGAAGGACTATGTGTGGTGTAGAAAAAAGTGGAGTGGGTGAGTGTGTGAGTTAAAAATACTGTGCTAGTGGGCCTCAATGTTTTATTCTGCTCCTAGACTGGTATGTTAAAAATGGGGTTATACTGTACACCGACCAATAATGTAGGTAGGTTCAGTATATGGTCAACATGTTTCACGCTACCCCTAGCGTTTCGTCAGGACCATACAGGGACCAGCCCTGTATTGTGCCACTCCTAGAAACCTAAATTAGGGTTAAGGAATTATTAGTGAAAAAAAGTATTTACAGTGAATAACGCTGTTCCACTCAGATACATGCGTGGTTCAGAATACATACGCGTAACCTTTAGGGCGAATGTATTGCTCACTGAAGAACATTTGTAGGTGCTTAATAGCACATCATGGTCTCTGAGGGGGCGGTATCGCCTCAGTGGAAACAATGTTCCTATTCAGCAACGCCGCGCAGTACTACCTAGCTGCTTCCCCTCGGACTGCGGTCCGAGGGGAAGCAATACATTCGCCCTAAAGGTTATGCGTATGTATTCTGAACCACGCATGTATCTGAGTGGAACAGCGTTATTCACTGTAAATACTTTTTTTCTCTAAAAATTCCTTAACCCTAATTTAGGTTTCTAGGAGTGGCACAATACAGGGCTGGTCCCTGTATGGTCCTGACGAAACGCTAGGGGTAGCGTGAAACATGTTGACCATATACTGAACCTACCTACATTATTGGTCGGTGTACAGTATAACCCCATTTTTAACATACCAGTCTAGGAGCAGAATAAAACATTGAGGCCCACTAGCACGGTATTTTTAACTCACACACTCACCCACTCCACTTTTTTCTACACCACACATAGTCCTTCACTACTACAGTGCTCCTACGTAGTTCGCAAGTCGCAGCACGCCCCTTTTCGTAGAGAACTGGGATGGTCCCGATGATGAAGCATGTCACCGTGAGGAAACTCCGGTGAGTGAGGGGACTAAAAGAAAGACATTTTTTCTTTCTTTTTTGGCTACACTTAGACTTTATTTTGTAGTTAGTCACCACACGAGACAGGTCTCCGAACCCAGAAACTGGGCTCTTTTCTTCATAGCTGCATATTCCCCCTCCTCCTGGGAGTCAGAATCCGAGCCGTCCGCATGGTAAGAGGTGTCGTGCTCATGAGGTCCGGCCGCCTGACTCCCCTCACCCTCTGTGCCACTGCCTCCCTCCGACTCCTCAAAGCTGGTGGCACTGTTGCCGGGTCCCTCTGTCCGGTCCGTGCCTGTGTCTCCTCCAGATTGTGGTGATGCTGTTGGCAAGGAGAAAAAGATAAATATATCAGTCGCCTGTACACATCAGGCATATCAGCAAAAAATCTTTTTGTGGACTTTTCTAATCATGGCATGCATCATCAGTCACATGCCACATAACTAAGCACATATATAAGTCTAGTAATGCGCAATTGTAATAGACACAACGCTCATTGTATACAAAGATACAAGTAACAGACAAGGCCACCACTGGTTTGAGAGTCACAATGATGAGCCACTGCCTGTCAACAGGATAGGTGTTGATCAATCACCGTTCAGTTGCCCACTCTGCCACCCAAGTCCAGACATGGCCATGTTTAAATATGTTTGACCCTGTGCCACATGGGAACAGTCCTGCCCGAACTGCCATGTGATGCCATCCCTGGACCTGAAACCAGTTTTCACTCACCTCTCACTGGCATCACAGCTGTCTACAGCCAGGCCTGTGTGAAACACAGATGTGTATACAGACAAGCAAGGCTGAAGACGGCTTTAATGCCAGAAAGTGGTTCCATTAACCTCGTTCCCAGTCCAGGGAAGGCATGGCTTGACAATAATGGCTGGACTGTTCCCATGAGGCACATGGACAGACAGACTTGCAGATGACCATGTTTGAACTTGGGGGGCAGAGTGGGCAACAGAGAGGTGATGGATAAAACCCTGACCTGTTGACTCTGTGTGAGTATATTATTGGTAGAGAGGCTGCCTCCATCCCCACACACTGTAGTGACACTCCTCACAGGGGCAACTATCACCACTCCATACAGTTGCTAGCACAGAACACACACTGGCTGTCAATTGAAGTGGCACACATGTCCAAAATTCCGAAAATGAAAAAGCTAATAATGTGCCTATAATTGTGAATGTGAAAAACATTGATGCATTCTTGACACACCCGCAACCAAATGGGAATTCTGAATACTTTAGTGTGCACACCAAGAAAATACTGTGTTGCACCACCAATCCATACATGTAGCAATAAACGATGTGGAAAAGTCATCTCTGGAAGCCAATTACATCGCCTGTAAATCCAACAATGACTGCTTTGTCCAGCAGCACAGGCTAAGTGCACAGTGACAATTTCACATGAGAAATAACATACACATCACACCACTGACAACTCCAAACAGGCAGGCCCATCACACCTCCCATGCACAACACCCCAATCACTCCGTCAATATGAGTGATACAGCTCAAGTAGTGAGAACTCATAATCTGGGTATCATTAACTGGGCGGCTATATGAAGTAAGCCAAGGTCACATTGTGTGGCTGCCCATCAATATTACTTACATACAACCTGCAACATTTCTTGTGAATATGCACACACGCACTGCCCAGTGGGAGTACGCACCAGCCAAATGTTGTATACATGGACAGTGTGCACATGTAGCTAACACATGAGAAGTACAAAGTATACCAGGGACAAAGGCCACTGAGGCAGACCCCTGTAGAACTCCATGTAGAGACTCATGATCAGTGCCAAAATATCATGAAGGGCAAACACAGTGCACATGTCGTGCAACAGTTAAGGTACCAGCACGTGTCACAGACCTCCCTCCAACATGATGATGTCATAAGCAATATGCATACTACTACATTGCACCCTAGGAGGACATGCGCAAAAATGAAAGACCCAAAGCAGGGGACAAATGTGGAGGAGGGGAAGGGATGTAAAAGAGTATCTGCTGAATATGGGGCATTTAAATGACAATGCCTGTCTGACCACACCACCCCAACTGTGGGAGTGTTACCAGGTTGCGGAACACTGCAGGTAGCATGTGACACACATGACAACAAACAGACATGTACCTACCCTCTCCTTGCTGCTGTCCCTCCTGCAACTACCTATGGAGGTCTGGGAAAACCACTTCCAGGACCCGGAGCATGTGGGGGTGAGGTGACGGGTGCCGCCATGCCGGCATGGAGCCTCAAGCTTCAGCTTGACCCGGGCGATACGGCGGGTCCAGCACCGGATGTCCTGTCACCTCTTGCGGATGTTACGTATCCTCCGGCGAGGGCCCCCCTCACTCCTGACAGCCCTGGCTATGGCCAGCCAGATCTCACCCTTCTCATAGGCAGATACCTGTCAGGAAGAAAAAGTGAAACAACATCAGTACACCTGGTCCAAGTCCCAAAGACACACACTTGCACCACAATGACGATGACAACAGGGCATAGGATGCTACCGGACTTGCATCATTGTCCATGTGAATGTGGCCTGTGAGCAAACACCAATGCACTACATGTCTTAGGAAGGCTACAGATGACATAAGGGATGCAAACCACTCACTGAGCATGGCACACACTGAACAACATATGCTACTTCAGGGTGTTGTACAGCACGTGACATGCTGTCACATGTACCACTACACCTAAGAACCCTCAGCAGACCACACATGCACACCCTGGCACAGATCATTTGCTTGTCATTGTCAACTCTCTCTAGGCCGCGCGCAGCCTCCTCCTCTCTCGCGCTTAAAGACCTGCATTGGCTGCGAGTTCAGCAGCGAATCCTCTTTAAATCATCCCGCCTGGTCTTTAAGGCTCTGCGGGCCCGATTCACAGAATGAACTTACTACTTTTAGCATTCACAGAATGCACTTACTACTTTTGGTATTCACAGAATGAACTTACTCATTTCGGTATTCACAGAAGTTAGGACTACTAACTTTAGGACTCCTAAATGCCTTCTGTGAATACCGAAAGTCTTACAATTAGGATTTTTCTCAATTTAGTAGTAGTAAAGTTAGGACTCCTAACTTTAGGATGCCTAAATGCCTTCTGTGAATACCGAAAGTCTTAAAATTAGGATTTTTCTCTATTTAGTAGTAGTAAAGTTAGGACGACTAACTTTAGGACGCCTAAATGCCTTCTGTGAATACCGAAAGTCTTAAAATTACAATTTTTCTCAATTTAGAACTTTACTACTACTAAATTGAGAAAAATCGTAATTTTAAGACTTTCGGTATTCACAGAAGGCATTTAGGCATCCTAAAGTTAGTAGTCCTAACTTTACTACTACTAAATTGAGAAAAATCATAATTTTAAGACTTTCGGTATTCACAGAAGGCATTTAGGCGTCCTAAAGTTAGTAGTCCTAACTTTACTACTACTAAATAGAGAAAAATCCAGGGTCCATGACACACATTTGCATAGTTTAAAAACGGAGCTTGAGCACCACAACAAATTTTGCAACATTGTATAGTTTTGTCCTACTGATTTTTCCAGAACACCTGTAGAACACACCCAAATCTCTCTCCTTGACAACTAGGCTGCATTCTGGCCATTCTACTCGTCCCCTAGATGTTCCCTATGTATTATCTGGAATCCCCACACAAGTACGGTGCGTTTTCCATCGCGAATGCAACTTATACAATATTGAAACGACCCATTGGGGGATTTCCCACACAAGTACGGTGCGTTTTCCATCGCGAATGCAACTTATACAATATTGAAACGACCCATTGGGGTACGCTCTGCTCGCGTATGTCTACAATGCAACAGTGAAACGAGCCGTACACATGCACGTACCATTGGGGTACGCTCTGCTCGCGTATGTCTACAATGCAATAGTGAAACAAGCCGTACACACGCACGTACCATTGGGGTACGCTCTGCTCGCGTATGTCTACAATGCAATAGTGAAACGAGCCGTACACACGCACGTACCATTGGGGTACGCTCTGCTCGCGTATGTCTGCAATGCAATAGTGAAACGAGCCGTACACATGCATGTACTATTGGGGCACTGTGCGTTTCACACGCTCTAGTGAATGCATGTGTACAGTGCATTCAACAATCTCACGCATGGCACCATAACTATTGTGAGAACAGGAAAACACATGGCAGGGATGTGGGTGTGGGGTCATCATGAGGATGTCCATGTATGTGTTGGCATGGCATACTTACATGAGCAGGCCCTAGGTGTGTCACACAGTTCTATAGCAGAGGGCATGTGATCTAGTGGCACAGTTGATGTGTGATGGGCTGTGGAGACATGACATTTTTGATGGGCCACTATGTTGTTCACATCACCTTCACACTGGTCACATGAGTAACATCATAAACATGTTGTTATTCACATGAACACTGGGATGTCACACTCTTCAGTACGGGCATCTGTCACATGATGCCAGGGACAGGGGCACTGTCTCACTCGACCAATTGACGCTCAGCATTACCCTGTGTGACAATGTAATGTGTGTGCCATGTAACAGATTGGACATGCTGTATGTATCCGGTAAACGTAATCCTCTTTAGGTGCATCTGTGATGGGTCGGTGTCATGATTGCAAGTGTCTCACATGTACGCACACCATGCCACAGGGGCATTTCTACAGCTCATGTGTGTGATGGCATCATAGAGCATTTGTCCACAGACATACAGATCTGCATTCTGAGGATGGCTGTGGTGTAGTTTAGTTAAATGCCCAACTCAGGCACAATATCACAGAAATGTGAAATATATAGCACATTTGACATGGGTGTGTGCCTTGCAGTCAGCTGTCTGGATGTGTTGACAACCTTCTCATGCAGGTCCCGTGACGTGTGTCACTGACGTGATACATTGTTCTGGTAACTCAGACCAGCCCAGCTGAACATTTTACTGCATGTCATGTCCATGTCACTGACAACAGGTGAATCAGTTTTGTTGTAGGAGTGCCAACCCGCTGCATAAGTGTCCATGATGTATGGCCCACGGCAGAATCATCTGTGATTTTGACGGACAGGCTGGAACCACATCTCCAACCGCGACACAGGTATCCAACTGCGCTGACACCCAAGGTAAAGGTGATGGCAGCCCTACATTTCATTGCCACAGGTACGTTCCAATTCACCATAGCTGATGTGGGGGGGATGTCCCAGACCATGTTCAGCCGGTTACTACGTGATGTGTTAGCTGCTATGTTGGAGCACATTGATGAATTCATTAAGTTCCCTACTCCAGAAGAGTTGACCGATGTCAAGGGTGAATTCTATGCCCTGGGACACATGCCACATGTAATTGGGTCCATTGATGGGACACATGTTGGACTGGTGCCACCACAGGCGCAGGAGCAGGCCTTCCTCAACAGGAAACATTACCACTCCATAAATGCCCTGGTGGTGTGTCTTGCTAACATGATGATTTCCCATGTTTGTGCAAGTTTTCCAGGATCGTGCACGATGCATTCATCATGAGGCGGAGCAGGGTACCACAGATGATGCTGCAGCTGCGCAACAACCGTGCATGTCTTGTTGGTGGGTAAACACTGTTTCTCATGTATGTCTTAATGTGATTTGTCTCTCTCACGGCTTCTCTTTACACACTCATTGCCATAATGTATTGTTGTAGGAGACGCCGGATATCCAAACATGCCGTGGCTCATGACTCCACTATGCAACCCCAGAACTGCTGCAGACCAGCGCTACAACAATGCACACGGGCAGACCAGGCGTGTGATAGAGCGTACATTTGGACTCCTGAAGAGCCGGTTCAGGTGTCTCGACAAGACAGGCGGATCCCTACCATACGCCCCGCTCAAGGTGTGTAACATCTTCATTGTGTGCTGCATGCTGCACAATATGGCAGTGGAGAAGGACGTGCCACTCATCCTGGATCCTGATGATGAGGAACATCCACCCGTTGAGGATGAAGGCCTTGGCCAGGATGCTAGCGATGAGGAGGATGATGATGATATCCGGAGTCAGCTCATACGCAACTTCTTCTCATAACGGTGAGTACCTGTAAAATAGTGTTCATGCTACTACCATGGAGTGACATGTGTAGCAGAAAAGCTAAAAACCCTGTTCTGAGGTGACCTTAGGTACACCAATTTTCTTTGGAGTGCTCTCACTCCCTATATCTTCTGTCAATGTATTTACCAATGTTAGTGATCTCACAGTGCACTATAAATGATGTCTAGAATCAAATGAAAAAATGCATTTATTAAAAAAGACCTCCCAATGGGTTACAATCTAAAACAATTATATTTCTATTAGCATGTAATGAAATATTGAATATTAAAAACAGTCTCATAAAAACAGCTGACGCGGCGTTTCGGTGTACAGTTTATCTTTTCACCTTCATCAGGACGAGAACATGTTAGAATCTAGACAAAGAATAAAATGACATTTTAATACCTGGTGCAGTCTGTACATTTTATTGATCATCTATACGACATTATGATGTATGTGGATCACTCAATATTCTCTACCCTCTTGGTAGTTCAATCAGGAGCACCCGCATTAATCCTGAATAGTATATGGGGTTATCCCCTTCTTAAGTTCTCTATTTCATTCATACAGATAGAATTAATATCACTTATGTGGCATGAACAGTTCTAATTCCCAATGTAATGACATTATTACCTGATTGGTTTATTGCAAGTTTCTGATTCCTCAGGTTCAGAATTTCTTCAGAGCTCAGTAAATCACTTAGCTTTATATTTCTTCCAGTTATTTTAATTATGCCTTAAAGGGTAAATAAATATAGATCATATTATTAACTCTATATTTGATCAGATTTGGGCTTACATTAATTTAGTAATACCCTCTTTTCAGTTTATATTTACCTTAAGATAATTGTCTTTAAGGTATAGGCAGTTACCACTGTGTGTTTATTGCCTTACTCATATATGTTAAGTTAGAAGTAGAGGCGAATTCTCAAATCGTGATAGATATTCTGAAAGAAACATGGGCCTTCCTATTAAATAACTACCTATTTACAAATTATCTCATAGTTTATTAAATTCCACATTTTACTCACTTACCCCAAATTATTAATCTTGCCCATACGCTGTCGTTTCTCCTTTGTTATTTGTATGTCGTAATAAGGCAATCCTTCTTCATTAAGGTATTTGTGGGAAATCTAAAATAATGAACGATAGTCATATGTCGTTTATCTATTACCCACAAACTCGAGACAATTTATTAAATCTTAGTCTCAGTTTATCCAATAACGGGCTAGTCTATCATTATGCTGTCAATACGTTGCCCGGTTTTTATGCATATTAGTAACAGTTCACCAATATTCTTAAATTAAATGCAGTCATTTATTAGCGTATTAGGCGCTTACTACTGCGATCTTAGTATTCTGATCAAGCTTATTAATTTGAAATTTCTAGATGTCACAGCGGTTCCACACGTGGCGCTTGATAGATAGTGGTGCGCGTGATAGAAGTCGCACTGATTGATTCCTGCTTTAATCTTGCACGTGTCTTCATGCAAGCTTATTGTGATATAGCGCCACGGGTCGTACGTCCCTTACTCACCCCGCCGGGATTGCCGCCCCTCCGAAGCTCTCCTTTCCAAGAACCGCGGTCAGAGACAACCACAAAAGCGTCCATGACACCGGGAAACCCGCCCCTCTCTCTCTTGCAGGACCCAATCCGGAGAGACAATAGACCGAAAAGACTTCCCCCTGACCCCGGAAGTTCCGCCTCCTCGCCGACGTCAGGACACAGAAAAGGCGGAAGTGGAGATACCGAAGGCGTCGGAGTATCGTGGCAGGAGATTTCGACTGGAGCTGCGGAAGTGGAGGACAGGAGCGAAGAAACCGACGAGTGGTCCGAAGACTGGTGGTGTCCCCCGGAGGTGGCTGAAGAGCGGCCGTAACTCGACGGAGAGTTACGGCGGAGCGCGTGAGTACCAGCTACCTTCTTTATAGCACGCTAGGTGCACTGTGTAAATACTTCGGCACCTGTATAGTTAACCCCACTATCCTAGACACGTCATTAAATAGTAGCTCTGCACACTGTATATATTGTATAGCACCTCGCACTGTATAAAGACCTCCCCTACACGAACCTCAACAAACACCCTCTGTGCTCTGCCTTCCCTCGTCCTCCCCCCCCTTCCCTCACTGTCCTTTCAACTTCCCCACACCCTGGTGAAGGTTACGGTACAAGTCCTCAAGCCCCAGTGGGACTAACGGCTCCTTCTCCTTGTTTTCTCTTATTGCCCTCCGAGGATTCACCCGGAACTCCGAAGACGTCTGCACCCAAGACCTGGACCCCTATCGAGCCCCTACAACCCCGGAGGCGGACGACGACTGCACAACCCTTTTGGAGCCCTGTATTTGTTTTCCCTGTTTTCGTTGCGAACTGCCTAGTGTGCAATAAAAGATCACTATTGCCCACTACATCCGGCCTCCTTGCCTGCTTTTCCAGTCCGCCGACCGCCCACGATCACATCTGGTGTCAGAAGTGGGATTACCTGGAAGCATGGAGGCCGTGATGAAGAGGATGGCCGAGTCCCAAGAACAGTTGGGGAAATTAATGGAGCGGTTCCTGAAGACCGCAGAAGACGACCGAGGCCAGCTCCACGATGTACTGAAAGGGCAGGGGGACACGCACGAACAGGTTATGGGGAAATTGACCGACACCCTGGGACAACAGAGACCCATGACCTCCCTGCCCTCCGTAGTTCTCCAGAAGTATGTGCCGGGGGAGGACCCGGACTACTTCTTTACTAATTTCGAGAGGCTAGCACAGGCCGCCTCTTGGCCTGTCGACCGTTGGGGCCAATACCTTGGGCCCTTATTGACCGGCGACCTGCAAGCCGCATACCAACAGGCTAATATACAGGGCAACACCCCATATGCGGACATCAAAAGGTGTATCCTCGAAAGGTTGGGCATAGAGGATGAGACTTACTGAGTAAAGCTCCACCAGGCCAAGGAAGGACCACAAGAAACTCCCAGAGCCCTTTCCTTCAGGATCAAGGATTTAGCCAACCGATGGCTCAGGCCCGATGCCTCCACCAAAGAAGACATCCTCGAGAAAGTATACCTGGAGCAGTTCCTGAATCCTGGCTTCACTGCATCCAGGTACTCAAAGGTGGGTTCGACAACACGCCCGTCTTACACTTGAAGCCGCAGTGGAGATAGCAAGCGCCTATAGTCGTGCTCAAGAAGTACAGCGCGGCAAGGAGGAACACCCACCGAAAACACACCCCTCCACAGGCATCCGACCCCACCGACCGCCTCTACCGAGAAGACCAGAACCAACCCCTCTCTTGCCCACCCCTATACTGTATCGACCTGCCAACCCTGGACCCCAATGTTACAGTTGTGGGCGTTTCGGACACATTGCTCGAGTGTGTCCCCACAAGGAGGAGCCCATGAAGGTAGGCCTTGTCTGGAACTATCTCTGTTCTGTTCCGGGTACTGCGCCACCCCCGTTCCGTTGTCCAGTGACCATTGGCGGACAGACAGTCATGGCTCTAGCGGACACCGGGTGTCGACAGAGCGTCCTCAGACCACAAGACATGGCCTCCCCTGTTGGCCCCCCATCTGGCATGGTCGCCATTCAATGCGTCCACGGAGACACGAAAAGATATCCAACCACCCAAGTACATGTTCAACACCCCAAGGAGCCAGGAACCACCCTCACAGTGGGTCTTGTACCGGCTCTTCCAGAACAGGCCATATTAGGGAGCGACTATTCCGGACTGCCTAGACTTCTACAGGAAACGACCGATTCCCTGACCCGCTGGTGGGAAGAAGCACCATTCCCTCAGGGTCTGTCTTCCCCATCAATGGAGCCTAAACCCCACAAGTCCAAAACACAGAAGAAGAAAGAAAAAAGAGAGTACACCTGTGTCTTTCCAGCGATCCCGGACGAGCATCCCTGGCAGACTGACAGGGAATTCAGGGCAGCACAACAAGAAGATCCTCTCCTCCTGGAGGCGTGGGAAGAGCACTAGACAACGAGGATCCCCTTAATGTAGGTCCGTACTTTTTTTAAAAAAATGGATTGTTATACCGCAAGGGAGGGACACAGCAAAACCCCCTACTTCTGATCCCTGGCCCCTTCCGAGACAAAGTCATGTTCCTAGCCCACATTCACCTCCTGGGGGGTCCTTTTGGTGACGAAAAAACCAGTCAAGCGATCCTAGAAAAGTTCAACTGGCCCGGTGTTTACAAACACATCAAGACTTACTGTGGGGAGTGCCCCGTGTGCCAAAAGCATAGTAGATATCGACCCCCTAGAGCACCCCTACAGCCTCTTCCTGTCATAGATGTACCATTCAGCAGAGTAGGGATGGACATTATCGGACCCCTCTTACCCTCCCGAAGCGGCTGTCGCTATGCCCTAGTCATCGTGGACTATGCCACTCGCTTCCCTGAGGCCTTGCCTTTGCGTCAACCCACTACCCAAAACATCGCCAAAGCCCTCATCTCCGTGTTCTCCAGAGTGGGGTTTCCCCGGGAAATCCTGACCGATCAGGCACCCCTTTCGTCTCAGCCCTCATGAAGCAGGTCTGCTCCCAACTGGGGATAAAACAGATTAGAATATCGGCATACCATCCGCAAACCGACGGGTTGGTCGAGAGATACAACGCCACATTGAAACAAACACTCAAAAAGTTGCTGGGCTTAGAAGCAAGAAGGTGGGAGGATATGTTACCACTTGCCTTATTCGCCATTCGCTGTAAGACACAGAGTAGCACCGGTTATTCACCCTACGAACTATTGTATGGTCGACCCCCTCGTACCCTGTTAGACATGGCTCAAGAAGTATGGGAAGCAGAACCAGACCGTACCCGTCCCCTTCCTGAATATATAGAGAACCTAAAAACACATCTGTCTGTAATAAGGGACATTGTCCGACAAAACCTGGAGAGTGCACAAAACAATCAAAAAGGGCAATACGACAAGGGCACGAAAACACGGGCCTTTGCCGTGGTTGATCTGGTTCTTTTAATGATGCCATCATCAGATTAGAAGCTCCTAGGACAGTGGCAGGGACCTTATTCCATCCTTCGACAGGTGACCCCTGTCACATACGAGTTAGAACTTGATCCCGCGCGGGGTACAAAACAGATATATCACGTGAATCACTTGAAAAAGTGGGAAGGCCCTCGTCCAGTCCTGTCCGGTTCTCCTGATCATGTTCCCCTCACCTTTGCCCCCTGTGTAGACCCTGACTTATCTGCGCAGCAATGTCTAGAGCTCAAGAAAGTCCTATATCCATTACGACAGGTGTTTTCATCTTCACCCGGTCGTACCACCATCACAGAGCACATCATACAAACGGAACCTGGGAAGGTGGTCCGACAAAGACCGTATCGGGTCCCTGAAGCCCGTAGGGCGGTTATACAGAGAGAAACAGAACAAATGTAAAAAATGGGTATCATAGAAACCTCGATGAGCGACGGGAACTCCCCGATAGTCCTTGTGCCCAAACCTGACGGGTCTGTCAGGTTCTGCATTGACTTCCGCGAGGTCAACAAGATATCCACGTTTGATACATATCCGCTGCCTCGCGTCGACGAGATGGTCAAACGAATAGGGAAGGCCCAGTTCATCTTTACGCTAGACCTCTGTAAGGGGTACTGGCAGATACCCCTCAGAGAAGTGGACAGAAAAAAAGACTGCATTTTCCACCCCAGAGGGATTATATCAGTTCATTGTTCTACCTTTTGGCCTTCACGGCGCACCCGCTACATTCCAACGAGCAATGAACCACATATTAAGACCCCACGCCCTGTATGCAGGTGCTTATTTGGACGATATCATTATATATAGTGATAGTTGGACACAACACCTGGAATACCTCCAAAAGGTCATCACCTCCCTAGGCTCTTATGGGTTCACGATAAATCCTGCCAAAACTACCTTAGCAGCCCAAACTGTAAAATATCTGGGATACCTACTGGGGGAGGGCCTGATAAGACCCCAGAAATGCAAAACCGAAGCCATCCAGTCCCTCCCATTCCCCCAGACCAGAAAAGACCTTCGTGCATTTTTGGGCCTCTTAGGCTATTACCGGAGGTTTGTTCCCAACTTCTCACAGAGAGCAGCCCCACTCACTGACCTTTTAAAAAAATCTACCAAAACCGAAACAGCCTTACGAAACCCGACGCCGTTGTTGTGGCATGCCTTCACCGATCCAAAAAACGCCCTGACCTCCAGTCCCGTGTTGGTGAGTCCTGACTATTCACAGTCGTTTCTGCTCCAGACGGATGCTTCGGAACAGGGATTAGGGGCAGTGCTTTCACAGAAAGACCACTTTGGGAACGAGAAACCCATCCTCCACCTCGGCAGGAAACTATTCCCACAAGAAAAAAACTATGCCGTGGTGGAAAAAGAGGTCCATGCAATCAAATGGGCTGTAGAGAGCCTCCATTATTACCTGGAGGGACGGGACTTTACCATCTTCACCGACCACGCTCCTCTGGAGTGGATGGCCCGGAACAAAGGGCACAACGACCGGGTCCTCTGCTGGTTTCTGTCGCTACAACCCTACCATTTCAAGACAGTACATCGGAAAGATGTAGACCAGGGTAATGCCGATTACCTCTCCCGCTATCCCATGGTTCCAACCCTTACAAGAAGGACAGCTAGGGGAAGGGGATGTGATATAGCGCCACGGGTCGTACGTCCCTTACTCACCCCGCCGGGATTGCCGCCCCTCCGAAGCTCTCCCTTCCAGGAACCGCGGTCAGAGACAACCACAAAAGCGTCCATGACAACGGGAAACCCGCCCCTCTCTCTCTTGCAGGACCCAATCCGGAGAGACAACAGACCGGAAAGACTTCCCCCTGACCCCGGAAGTCCCGCCTCCTCGCCGACGTCAGGACACAGAAAAGGCGGAAGTGGAGATACCGAAGGCATCGGAGTATCGTGGCAGGAGATTTCGACTGGAGCTGCGGAAGTGGAGGACGGGAGCGGAGAAACCGACGAGTGGTCCGAAGACTGGTGGTGTCCCCCGGAGGTGGCTGAAGAGCGGCCGTAACTCGATCGAGAGTTACGGCGGATCGCGTGAGTACCAGCTACCTTCTTTATAGCACGCTAGGTGCACTGTGTAAATACTTCGGCCCCTGTATAGTTAACCCCTCTATCCTAGACACGTCATTAAATAGTAACTCTGCACCCTGTATATATTGTATAGCACCTCGCACTGTATAAAGACCTCCCCTACACGAACCTCGACGAACACCCTCTGTACTCTGCCTTCCCTCGTCCTCCTCACCCTTCCCTCACTGTCCTTTCAACTTCCCCACACCCTGGTGAAGGTTACGGTACAAGTCCTCAAGCCCCAGTGGGACTAACGGCTCCTTCTCCTTGTTTTCTCTTATTGCCCTCGTAGGATTCACCCGGAACTCCGAAGACGTCTGCACCCAAGACCTGGACCCCTATCGAGCCCCTACAACCCCGGAGGCGGACGACGACTGCACAACCCTTTTGGAGCCCTGTATTTGTTTTCCCTGTTTTCGTTACGAACTGCCTAGTGTGCAATAAAAGATCACTATTTTCCACTACATCCGGCCTCCTTGCCTGCTTTTCCAGTCCGCCCACGATCACACTTATCTACTGTTCAGTTAATTAAATACAGACAGTCTATCGCTCGTTCTTAACCATATGCCCGGTCTCAATCCCCCATTACTTCTCATATGTGCCGGTATCCTTATCGTGCTGCGCTGTCTAAAGTGCGTACCTGTTTATTCCACGTTGCCTCCTTGTTCACAGCGTTCTGTTTCGGAAGTGCCTCAAAAAGAAATACTTCCAGGACAGAGCTTTATTTATTTACACGTGTGCTCCGTCGACCCGGAGCTAAAAGGTTGAACATATTTAATCGTGTACATTCCACTAACATATTGATATACGAATTTTATGTTTGTATACATTTTGCCAAACCTTCATTTATCTCTATAGACTCAGCCTTTGATGTTTAAAATTAGACGTTATTTTGGCATTCACCCCTGACTACTATTAACATATGATCGCTTTCAATGGCCGCCATCTTGAGATGGGCTCAAAGTCGTTTAATGCCAGATTCTTCATTTAGTCTTGTTATAACCTACCCTAGTAACAGCATACTGTGTGTCCAGCAGACTGTCTACAATGTCACTTTGATGTTTGTGGTGCAGTGTCACACAAGTGCCGATGTGATGCCACACACATGAGCGCTATGAGTGAACTTTGAATGTACAAGTGTACTACATTGTTAGTATTCTGTACATGACCATGTCAGAATTAATATATCCAGGACGTGACCCCTTGTGTGCCTGTACTTTCCAGGTCGCCCTGCCTGTTGTCTGTTTGTGTCATCTTGGTCCTCCTGCAATTCCTCTTGATGATAGCAACGTCAGATGAATCTGCGCTCCCTGCACGGACATGTGGAAATGTCAGTTTGGGTAAGGATCACAAACAGGCAGTTACTTGTTGGTATGGTTCATAAATGTGTGGAAACTGATCATGCACATGTTGTAGGCCCATACATACATTGTCACGTTACCATGTATCGCTTCCTGAAGGCGAGATGGTTACTTTCAAGCCTGATGTTATCCGGGAGGTTTTTCCAGCATTTGGCTGCCAGGAAAGAGAGTTGGCGACCACCCATTCGAGCTCGCTTCACCCTAGGTACAACCAGCAGGTTACGCTGATTGGACCTAAGGGATCTGAGAGATTGGTGTAAATGGAACAGGGGGAGAAGAATCTTAGGGCCATCGTTCCAGATAGACTTGTGTACCATACACAAGATTTTAAACGTGATTCTCTCATGAATCGGTAGCCAATTCAATTGTCGTAATGCAGCCCTCGCCCAACTGCGTCTGGGAACATTCATAAGCAGCCGAGCTGCCCAGTTCTGCACCGCTTGCAGTATATGAATGGATTCTGCTGGGGCCCCGAAATAAACAGCATTTGCATAGTCCAGCAGCGAGAGAATCAGCGACTGGACTAGCATGCGTCTGGCATCAGGCGGAAGAAGAATGAGGACCTTTCTAAGGACCCTAATCAGTCCGTAGCAGGTTGCCGCCACCTTCTTTGCTTGTACCTGGAATCCCAAAGAGGAGTCAAGCCACACCCCCAGACTCTTTATCTGTTTCTTGGGGGGAGTGGGGGACCCAGACAGTTCGGCCACCAAGGGTCCAGGTTAATTCGAGCTTTATAACCCAGAAGCATGATGTCTGTTTTGGACCCATTTAGTTTTAAGAAGGAGGCAGTCATCCACTCCAGCACTTTAGTGAGGCAGGAGGTCAGGTAATTGATCTCTTGGCCTATGGCGTCATCCCTTGCTAGGGACACGACCAACTGAGTATCATCAGCGTAGGTAACAAGCTGAATTGCCCAGGGAAGTACCACCTCAGCCAATGGTCTCATGTAGATGTTAAACATGGTCGGACTGAGTGAGGATCCCTGGGGAACGCCGTGATACAGTTGGAGCTGGCTTGATGACGCCTTCCCCTCAAAAACAGAGAAACATCTCTCAGACAGAAAAGACTGGAGCCATTCGAGGGCTCTTCCGGCCACTCCGGCAAGGCGGATACGATGAAGCAGGAGGGGATGATTAACCGTGTCGAAGGCTGCGCTGAGGTCCAAAAGGACCACCGACGCGCAGCCTCCGGCATCCACAATGCTCCTAGTCGCTTCCACCACTGCCAAAAACGCTGTCTCTGTCCCCTGTTTGGCTCTAAATCCCGTCTGGGATGAGTGAAGGGCTCCTGTCGTCTCTATAAACGAAAAAAGTACTTGGTTAACATGCTTTTCAGCAATTTTACTAACTCCGGGAAGCAGCGAAATAGGCCTATAGTTGGCTAAGTTTTCAGGGTCCAGATTAGATTTTTTCAGGAGGGCCTTAACTTTCGCCAACTTCCAGGAGGGGGGCACTACTCCCAACTCCAAAGATGCATTAATAACATGCATTATGGCCGGGCAGACTGTACCAGACACCTGTTTGAGGGCAGAAGGCGGCGCAGTATCCAAGGGGGATCCTGATTTTAAATTGATATGGAGTCGTTCAACAGTAGCCAGATCCAACAGCGGGAACGTATCAAGACGACCTGGAGCGTCAGGGATAACCTCCTCAAACGTCGACTCGTTCTCCTTGCTGCAGGGGAGGGGAGCAGGTGGTCCAAAGCCAGCATAGATATTAGTTACCTTAGCGGCAAAGAAGGCTGCCAGGTCTTCGCAACGTTTCAGGGGGTCGGGTGCAGTCAAAATAACCTGGGGAGGAGTAGTCAGTTCTTGAAATATTTTAAATATTTCCCTCGGCCTATTAGATGCTTCCTGGATTTTTAGTGGGGCACAGTTGCAAGAGCCAATGACTGGCTCCTGTGGGGCTTCCTTGTGTTTAGGTCATTCCTTTCCTCATTTGGGGAGCTGCTAACGGCTCTTGAGTGTGGTGTCTACTGTCCTGTCATGACCCTTACAGATTCACAGGGCTACATACGGATTGTTGGCCTTGTGTCAGTAGCACTGCTATACATTACATTTTCTGAGATTAGGACCCTCAATCATACGCTGTGAAATATTAGATGGCCGCATGGATCTAATTGCATAGTAGCAGCCTTGTGAGCGTTACACTTGCTTTGTTCAGGTGAGAAACTGTACTATCTATTCATCTGTTGGTGTTGAAGCATCTGATCTAGTCTCATTGCTAAATCTGTGATCACACATAGGGTACAGTGCCAGTGGTTACACTTCACAGGTGTGACTGGTACAGTGTAGCTCCAAAGGTTTTCTGTGATTCTGTGACAAACGTATTGAATCCTTATGCATGTTTAACTTTGTTTCAGATCTCCCTCCATGTAAATGTAAATGTGGGTGTACTTGTAAAGCGCACTGCGACTCCATGGAGTATCCTGGCGCTGAAGACCGCTGGGGAACCCGTCCTGGTTTTCCCTGTGAGATGGTCCCTTTCTGGGTATCTCCAAGGTGAAACCAGGCATCCCTGGCGTCTGTGGGGGGCCGTTGTGGAGATGAGGCAAGCTTAATGTCCAGAGTTGCCGAGTGTGTTCCCTGGTTAGAGTAGGCACCGAGGCGAGAATTATAGAGTCCATTTTTGACCCTGGTCCACGACCCTGCCGCGTCGGGAATTGAACCCTGGTCCCGGGCCGTTCTCTGCTTACGGGTCTGCCGCCTCTAACAAGTGAGCCACACCTCTCCACTCCATGCAGTTCCCATCCTCTCCTTCCCGCACCTGATCTCCCTTTTGTGTCTGTCATTCGTACTCAGACCAAGGGGCTATTTGGAGATGGAACCCTTTCAGCATCGCACCACTCTGATGATCAAAGGTACGGCCAGTCCCAGGCAGTCGTGTGGAGAATCTTTCAGCCGCATTACAGGTGACATCATTGCATGACTGTTATTGTCTTCAGAGCAATGCCACTGGGCATGTACAATGGCTAATGCAGCATGTCCTCACAATCAACGTTATCCTATTGTGTAGTAAGTGTGTTTAACACAGTACATTGTGCCTCATTGCTGTCAACACACATCTCTTGCCAGTCTGCATGTGTTCAATATGACATTGTTTACGATGGTTGTTCATATGTGATTACGTGTACAGTGACAACATGCATGCTGTTGGGAATGGCAAATGTACCATATAGTGCCTGACGTACATGGTTGTGTTTGTGTTGTTTAGCTTGCTACACACGACGTGACGCTGTGTGTCCTGTGCCCCGCTTGTCCTTAGGCTGCCTAATCCTGTGCCCATGATCTTTGGCAAATGTTCAGACATTTAGCTCGCGTTCAGCCATGGGTGACCAGACACTCCAGCCTTCACATACACATGTCACTTTGTGCCCTGCTAGAATCCTTGGATTTGTGTCCTTGTTTAGCATGTTGTCACACCCCTTCTGCCGTCATGTGTTCACTCATTCGTGCTGCTGCATCCCCAGCCACAACGCAGCACCGAGTAGCCAGATCCTGCACCACACACACCTACAAGACACTCCTCCATCCATCTATTCTTTTTTTTTTTTTTTTACCTTTATTTGTAGTACAAGCATTTACAAGTATGGGCCTGCAACCAGCCCGGCCGGCCGCTAAGCAGAGCAAGAGTACAGCAAGCAATATGAAAATTTATAGCAGTTCGAAATCCGGGGTCATAAAAATACCAGGACAGATCTTGTAATCATATGCACACACTTGAAATCAGGATTTGAGAGGTTCATTTTCAAATAAGGAACTAAAAAGGGTGCTGCACATTCGCACACAGTCCTACAATACTGCGCGCGAATCAGGATATCTACAAACAGTACAGATACGAAGGAAATATCGGGGGTAAGATACACAAAGCAGGAGAAATGCAGGCACAACCCCAGCGCGTAGCGAGTCTAAACCCCACCCCTCAAAACTAAACATATTGCAGAGACCATGAACGACGACGACACTAAAAAGAGAAGAAAGACTAAAGGGCCATAGAAACAAATACCGAACAAACACCCACCCCCATCCCCCCACCCTGCACACCCGCAGAAGGCCATGGTCTACCCCCCCAGCAGCGTGCCTGTCGCCCTAATAGAGACCCGAAAGATAGAAAGAGAGAAAAAAGAGAGAAAAAATATAAGCGGAGGAGGGCCCTCGGTCTTGCCGCCCGACCCCGCCCTTCACTACTACACCCAGGAAAATCCCGGAAATGAAGTAGTACAGTAATGAAGAACATCAAGTCAGGCCACAACAGCGATGAAATCCCGGTCAAACATACCCACTGCACCGTCAGTCAACAATAAAGCCAATAGACTGTGAACCACATCATCCCTGACCCTGTCTGGCAATGATACCGCCAGAAGTCCACTTGTTAATCGGTTTACAAAACAGCCTGGAAGGTCCAAACGATCTGGGCGGATCAGGTCGGAGCGCAGCCATAAGAAAGTACAACAATCCAAACCCATCCAAGTATCGACAGCGGAGATCCGGTAATGTTGACGTTGACCCCGGGAACCTCCCAGAGTTCACACACAGTAGTACCATCCAGGATAGGAGAGTCACACAGTCCGGCAAGCGCCACGACACCGCTGGGACAGTCCAATAAGGAAAATAGCGTTTTATCCCCAGCCGCCAGTTGAACATGTGTCCCGAAGAGACACCCACGTGTAGAACCATGTCGGCCCGAGTGGTCACGGGAACCGGGTCTTTCGGCGGCTCCCGGTACCTAGGCGGAGCTGGGATTCCCTCCGTGGACATAGCTGCGGGTTCGTCGGCAGTCCCTTGGGATCGGACTGTGGCCGCTAAAGACAGCGAGACAGCAATGGCGGCCATTCTTCTACCCAGGTCTCGAGCATGACAAATCAGGGTCTCGTGCAAAACCGTTAGGGCAGCCAATACGTCCTTGGATGTGGGCTCCTGCGTACGTTGCAAGCATCCCGGCCCCATCCGTGTGACAGCCGTCCGACATGGACATGGACCATAGAGGAGGGCACCAGCCGCCATCTTAGTCAATTCGGCCCCGTCCCTCTTCACCTCACTCAGGGACCAGGCCCCAATGCGGGGCGCCACGGGAGGCACAACCGGGGCTCAAAACTGTGAGGTGGGCTCCCCGGGGGAGAGTCACCAAAAGGCTAAAATCCCTGCCGCACCCCGGGAGTCGCCCGCCTATATCGGGGGCAATCCTTGGTTACATCCGGGCAAAAAGTTTGGGGAGGGGGCAGGAGTCATGCGCCCCCTCTAATCCTGTTTCGCCACACTGCCCCTCAAGGGTCACCGCCAAGTGGACCGGGCCTTCACCGCTATCAGCGGCCTTCAAGTCAACGGCACCCTCCGGCCGGTTCCTCAGCGCCACCAACGGCCGTTGTTGTTGCAGTCGCGGCCGGATGCACGTCCAGGTCAACGTCCCTGTCCCATCACCACGTGGGCCGCAGAGCAGTCGGGGACAGTTCTCAGGGCCTGCCGCACGCAGGAGTCTCAGGAGCAGACGGTAAGTGCTCGTTCTAAGCATGGGCAAATTTTGCGAATCTGGCGTTCGTGAATTTTGCGAATTTGCGAACTCGCAATCCGCAAAATCCACGAATTCTCGCGAATTTGCAGATTTTTTTTGTGTGTTTGCAAGGATTTCTGCCAGTTCGCAAGGATGTCTGCCAGTTCGCGAGGGTTTTGTACCAGTTCGCAATTGCGAACTTACATGTCGGCTCGCAACGGTCGCGATTATGTTGTTTCTACGTCTGGTTCATCATCACAGGTTCCCAGCACCCTCTGTTTCACCCCTGCCACCCTCTGTTTCACCCATGCCACCCTCTGGTACATCAATGCCACCCTCTGGTTCATCATCACTGTAGATTATGGGGGGAAAAAGCAAGCACACCTGCCTGCTTCAACTGACATGAATTAATTTGGGGTTGATTTATTAATGTGTCACTGTTTTAAAATTCCAGTCTGGCACCTGCTTCCTTATCTGTAATTTGCTTTCTGTTGCAGTGCTATTTTTTTTTCCAGGACCTTTGTGGCCTACTTGTAGCTATTCTATGAGCCTGCTGTGAGGGTCAGAGCAGGGTCATACAATTGTTGCAACTAGCAACTGAACTTTGGAGGGGCCCTTGTCAGGAAGCACTACAGGGAATGGTTACTAATGATGAGTTTGAACTTTTGAACCTGCTGAATGCTTTCACTTTTGCAAAACTCGTTTTTCTGCAGAACAGCATTACAGCAACTGTAATGCCCCAAACAAGCTTATATGAGAAAGTTGATTTCTAATCCAAAAGTTATCCAAAGAAAATCAAAAGGCCTCAAATCCAAAAAAGTGCAGGCAAATGTCAACCTGAGGAGTTATTCTGATAAAAATCATCATTTTCAGAAGGTCTATGCTGCTTGCTAGTAGATTTCTTGTGGAGAATTGCAATTTTTGTAATTTCGCGAGTGCGAGATTGTTGCTGCCCGCCACACCTACATGTTCTCAATTGCAAACTTACACCGCACGCCGCAAAATTGTATCACCAAGAAAAAAAAATCCGCTGCGTGCGAATTTGCGGATTTTCGGTAAATTCGCGAGCGTTCGCGGATTGCGAATTTACCGAAAATCCGCAAAATCCGCGAGCGGAACGGATTTTCCGCCCATGCTTAGCTCGTTCTCCTACTCCTATTAAAGCACGCCTCCGTGGCTCAGGATAAATGGCAGGATATACGTGTGGGGCGAAAGGGCTCGTGGAGCCGAGCGAATATGCGGCCATTTCGAATGCCTGCTTGGCTCCTCCCCTCCATCCATCTATTCTTAAAGCATGCCGCAGCTTGTCTGTACCACAATTGCACTAACGCCATGAGAAAGGCAGGTCCCTCAGCACCGGCAACAAGCACACTGCAAGACGCTCACCTCTTTTCATGACTCATGTGACACAACAGACTCTTGCTCCAGCCACCCTCCACACAGTGGACACCAGGCAATCATCCACCTGGTATCACGCTACCACAAACACACCCATGACAGCTTCTCAGCCTGTGTGTGCAACTCATACTGGCAACACGATGCAGCCCCACCTAACAGTGCGTCTACGTGCAACGAGGATGTGGGCCTCGTACAGCACACACACAACTTCCAGCAGCACCACATTGTACTGTGTTACCTCATCAACACAACGGCACCCCACATCGCCTTCATTACTGTAACGTGGTAGTACGCAACATCAGAACACCACTTCTACATAGCCATCACAGACGGATAGTCCAAAACCTACAGGGACCACAGACCAAAACCAGGATTATGATTGGTCCAACTTAAGGAGGTACACCCTCAGAGTCACATACAACACCACAGACCAAAACCAGGATTATGATTGGTCCAACTTAAGGAGGTACACCCTCAGAGTCACATACAACACCAAGGACATACTCCGCATTGTCAAACATCTGCACATCAAGGGATCACACCAACTGCCTGTCCACCCTCATTGTAACTATCATCTACAGCTCTCAAATACTACACACACAATTGGGCTAAGCCATCTATCACACAATCTATTCAATTTGTAAGCGCCCTACCTACCCGTGAGGGTCTCAATGCGCTGGGGGGGGGCTGCTACAGATCGAAAATCCCAGTCTGGTGAGGTCTTCTGAAGGCCAGCAGGTCCTGGGTCAGTTGTAGCCTTGAAGGGAGTGTGTTCCGGGGCTTTGGGGCAAGGTAGGAGGAGGATCTGTCACTGACGGTGGTTTTCTGGGAGTGAGGGACTGTGGCAAGTGCAAGGTTTGCAGAGCGGAGGCTGCGAGTCGGTGTGTAGAAGCTGAGTCGGTTGTAATGGTATGCTGGTCTGGCGTGGTTAGGAGCTTTTTTGTGTGCGTGGATGAGGAGTCTGGAGATGATCCTGTTGTTGACAGGGAGCCAGTGCAGGCCTCTCAGGTGTGGTGTGATGTGGCCGTGTTGGGTGAATCGACGATCATACGTGACGAGGCGTTCTGGATGCGTTGCAGCCGTCCCATGTGTTTGGTTGGTGTAGCTGCGTTCCCGTAATCCAGTGAGCTCGTGGAGAGGGCCCAGATGACTGTTTCTCAAGAGTTTGAGGTGATCCATTTCAAGATCGTGCGGGGCATGCAGAGGGTGTTGATGTAGGAAGATGAGATGGCGTTGTCCTGCATGTTCATGGTGAGGAAGGATTTGAGGATGACCCACAGGTTGCGTGCATGGTTGGTGGGTTGTGGAGCAGTTCCTAGCGATGTTGGCAAACACAAGTCGTCACAGGCTGAGGTGGTGGGGCCGTGGATGAGGTCCTCCATTTGGTCAGAATTGTGCTTCAGCCTGCTGTCCATCATCCATTTAGCAACGGCCTTCATTCCTCTGTGGAGGTTTCCTTTGGCAGTCTGTGGTTCTTTGGTGAGGGATATGATCAGCTGTGTGTAATTGGCATAGGAGATGATGGTGAGGATATGTTGTAGTGCAACATGGGTGAGTCTTGCCATGTGGGTATTGATCAAAATCGAGCAGAGGGATGATCCCTGTGGGACTGCGGATGGTCTCAGAGGTCTTGGAATGGAAGTGTGGGAGGCAGACGCTCTGTTCCCTGCGGGAGAGGAAGGATGTAGCCCAGGCCAGGGCAATCTCTAGGATTCCGGCGTTGTGGATGCGTGCTGTTAGGGTGTCTTGGCAGACCGTGTGGTAGGCTGGTGATAGGTCCAGAAGGATGAGGGCGGCTGTTTCTCCTTTTTCCATGAGGATGCTGATGTCGTTGCTGGCGTTGATGAGGGCAGTGTCCGTGATGTGTCAGCAACGGATTTCAGACTGGGATGGTCCCATGATGTTGTTGTCTTTGTGGTAGCGGGTCAGCAGTCTGTTGACGATCTTCTATGTGACCTTTTCTGTGAAGGGGAGATGGCCCACAAGTTCTTGAGGTATTTGTGGTCCACATTTTGTATATTCACTAAGACGTTTAGCTAAGCATTCTCCCAGCTCCCACTGAAGGTAGCTGTCTGAAAGGTGATGTGGATTGTTTTTGGGAGAAGAGGTGCGCTGGCTAAGCTCGATTTGTTGAAAATGTTGAGAAGCCATATGTCAGATGAGGATCCAGAGTGGATGGAGTCCATGGTCCTGATGGGGTCTTAATTGCTGACGTAGTACCGGGCGGTCAGGTTATTTTTGTGGATGTTGGTGTAAGGGGGGTGTACTCGTTTGTGGGGGGGGTAGCGGAGTGGTAGCTGTTGTGGATGTGGATGCTCTTACAGGGTCAGAAGGTGGACAGTAAGTCACACAGGTCTTGTGATGGTGCAATGTCATTGGTGTTGTAGGTGGTAGTTGTGAGTTCAATCACGATGTTGATGTGCTGTTTGCTATTATGTGCGTTGCTGTCTAGGCTGTCCTGTTGGCGGTCCTGATGGGTTGGTGGTGTCTGCATGTGGCGCTCATGTGCAGTGTAGCTGTATGGTGTTTGGTTGCGGAGCCAGCTCCTCTACAGCTTCCAACAGGTTCACTTGTAGGTCCTGAGGTCTTTGGTGAACCATGCGGCTATCGTGTTGTGTGATGTGGCGGAGGCCTTGGGTGTGGCGAGGATGTCGGCGCAGTTGTTGATCCACTGTTTGAGGTTGATGGCAGCAGAGTCGGGGTAGGTGTGGTTGGTGGGTGGTCCCAGGGTGAGGGTGGCGGTCACTTAGTCCATGGTGGCCTTGCACCAACAGCGGCGTGGCATGTACTGTGTGCGGGGTGGTGTGGTGGGTTTACCGAAGATGAAGTGGAGGCATCTGTGGTCTGTCCAGTGGTGTAAGGTGGTGTGGTTGAAGGAGACATGTTGAGTTGCAAAGAAGATGGGGTCCTGTGTGTGTCCAGTGGTGTGGGTGGGTGTTGTCATGAGTACCTTTAATCAGAGGTTGACGAGGTTGTCGATCATGGCAGTGGAGCTTGCATTGTTGTTGTTCTAAAGCTGGAAGTTCATGTCCCCAAGGAGTATGGAATCCGTGTAGCCAAGGCCGTGCGTGCTGATGAGGTCAGGGATGGGGTTGATGGGTCGTGGTCCAGGTGGTCTGTCGATGAGTGTTCCTCTGAGTGTGTTGTTGGCGTCAGTGTGTATATGTAAGTGCATGTGCTAGGCGGTGTGGAGTGTGTCGTTGGTGTTAGTAGTGACTCTGGGAGTGTTCATGTGGATTATGGCGAATCCCCCTCCCACTCTGTTGGTGCTTTGTGTGCGGGAGATCTTATGGTCTTCTGGGATGGCTATGGCGATGTCTGTTGACGAGGTGGTGTTCAGCCTGGTCGCCGTCAACGACACCAGCCAGCCCAACTACAGCAATAAGGTCTACACAGGTACAAGTACCAGACTCCAGGAGTACTTGTGCAACTCCAGGGTTCATGCACACACCTCATCCTCAACATTCCCTGCTACCGCCACATGAACATCCACCTGAGATACCTACAATAGTCCCACAGTCAACTGCAGGTTCTCCCTCATGATCCTCTGCCACACTCAGTAGGCACTCCACAGGCCCAGGCCAATACACTAATATGGGCGTCTACCATCCAACACCCGGTTGCCCGCAGTCCGTCCTGCCACCCTTGGCCTGGACACCATTCATGACATCCACAGTACAACTGCATGCGACTGATAGTTCTCATACCTCTGTACACAGATCCTGGTACTCCCTCCGTGGACACCTACATATTACCCATGATCTGTACACCTCCAAGTGACTCTTCTGTACCGGTCTGCAATTGCAGTATTGCAATCCAACCCCCCCTTCTGCATTTTGTAACCATCACAGGTGTGTATTGCTATCCATGTATGTAGTTGTTGGAATATTGTGACCTATGTGTGTCCTCAACCGGACTCAGATCCCAGTGTGTGGATGGCTGCAGTTTGTTCAAAACTCTTGTATTATTTCCATGTCCCCACACATATGTTTTTGCATCTGGATACAAAACATCTCCACCACTGCGTATCATGTTATTTACATTTATTTTCAGATCTTGTGCGTGAGAAGTGAGTAGGTGCTGCACAAAAAGGGGGGAAATCCAAAGTTCACAGCTGGAGATGTGATGCCTTACAGGTTGAGTCAACAGAGTCCAGGCCACAGTGTTTGGCATCATTGGGCACACTGCAACCAGCAAGTCCATGTGGGCGAGTCAGAGAGTCAATAAGGTAATGCTGTTCCACACAAAGGCAAGATGCCAGACCAGGTGACCTGGGAGTTGTGCATGGCCCTATGCCATGCACAACTCCCAGGTCCGTGTCCGTGAACGACCCACCTTCCTTGGGGGACCTTCACGTGCAAGCCTTGACGATGCGTGGGATGCTCCGTCTGACAAATCCTCCTCCTCCTCCCTCCCTGTGCCTGTTGTTGGTCTTTGCCTAGATGTTTCTGACCTTGTGACACAGGGAGGGTGCTGCATGTTGGCAGCGATCAGACGGAGTGATTGGTTAATTTCCCTATGCACCGTCATGAGCTCATCCAGTCTTGCCTCCATCCATCCCTGGTGTTGTTCTTGACTGGCATGTAGCGGGCCTGCTGATCTGTCATTTTGTTGAGGGCCTCCACTACCAGGCTGAACTCCCTGGTGTCCCGCCGGGGTACATCCATGATGTCTCTGAGTTCTGACATTATGGGCCCTGCAGCTGGCTTTTTAGGTTCTCGCCTCCGCTTTGCACCACTCCCACCAACTCTGGCCACACGAGCACGGCCTGCATTTGTGGGCACATCAGGACAACGGGACCCATGAGTGCTGGCAGTGGTGGTGTCATCTGCCACCTCGTGGGTGCCCGGCGAACCTTGTCCCTCATTGTCAGACTGGCTCTGTTGTGGATAATGGTCAGGGCTCTCAGATGTCTGCTGGGATGTGGCGGGAATGGGTGTGGTGGTTGGCACAGCTTATGCATGGGTTTGGGATCCAGAGGGGCCTGGTTGGTTGGGGTCAGCCACGGTGTGTTGAGAAGCGTCGCTGTCGGATGGGTCAGGATCCTGCTGAGCCTGGGACTGGGATCCATCTCCCCCCTGGTTGGGGGTAGTTTCCACACGTTCCCCTGTGGGTGTGAGAAACAAACACTGTTAATGCACTATCATGCAACATCCAACTGTAAACACCATTGCCGTTAGCACTGTTCCACCTGCTTTTGATTGTTGTAATTGTTCACTTGTGTATGGGTATGTTGTGGGATGAGATTGATATGTGCTCAGATGTGCTTGACATGTTGGGTATTGTTTACGGTGACTGGCAGAGCCATTGCTGTGGCTGGTGTCGCAACCACCACACAGATCCAGCTGTGCTCTTTGTGTGCGCCAATCTGCACAATCCAACGTCAATCCTAATGCCTGGTTCATGCATGCACAGGGTTGTAATGCAGCATGTATATGATGTAGACTGAGTGGAATTTTACTGATTTCATACAGCAACTTTTGAGAGGTGTTGCTGTGCCGGCCACCCACTGCCAACCCCCCAGGACCAGCACACCTACTTCTGGCAGAGGGCTTTAGAACGTGTTACTTCTCCAAGATGCATTACCTTGTCAATATCCAGGTCCATGGTGCTACTTGAGTGCATCCACAGCATCACAAAACTGTGGCAACAGCATTGTGTGAGTGGCACAATGGACTTGTGATTCTGCACTGTGCTTTTTTTGCTTGGATGCGTCATCAGATCAGTATTTTTTATGTTGTATTACATACCGATTGTGACAGTGGTGCACTCCGTTGCCTGTCCCCAGGGGATCAGTTCCTGTAAGGGGTATGTGTCACACCCCATGCTAGTAGTTTTATCGTGATCTGCAAGTGGGCGTCCCTCGTGGTGGGTCTGCCCCCCATGGCGCATGCTGCCATGATAGTAGTTGTGAGTTCCTGTGCAGGATACCTGACCTTGCCCTTGCCCTGTTGTTAGTGTTTGCACTGGTCACAGGAGGCCCTTGTGCTGCCTACACCAGGGCCCAGTCTCCGATATCTTGTCAGTACTTTCACAGTCCATGGTGCATGGGTGTGTACCTGGGCCATGTGGGTTGAGTGCAGCCTCCTACCCTATACCTTGCACCCCCTCTCACCCTCCCCCTTGCAGGCTTCTGGCACTCCCCTTGCACCCACCCCATACTGTTAGGCACTGTTGGGAGTCATGGCCACACCACCCCCATACTGTTAGGTACTGCTGGGAGTCATGGCCACACCCCCCACACCACCCCCATACTGTTAGGCACTGCTGGGAGTCATGGCCACCCCCCCACACCACCCCCATACTGGTAGGCACTGCTGGGAGTCATGGCCACACCCCCCCACAACACCCCCATACTGTTAGGCACTGCTGATAGTCATGGCCACACACCCCCACACTACCCCATACAGTTGGGCACTGCTGGGAGGCATGGCCACACCCCCATACTGTTAGGCCCTGCTGGGAGTCATGGCCACACATCCCCACACCACCCCCATAATGTAAGGCACTGCTGGGAGTCATGGTCACCCCCCCACACCACCCCCATACTGTTAGGCACTGCTGGGAGTCATGGCCACACACCCCCACACTGTTAGGCACTGCTGGGAGTCATGGCCACACCCCCCATACTGTTAGGCACTGCTGTGAGTCATGGCCACAACCCCCCATACACACCACCCCCATACTGTTAGGCACTGCTGGGAGTCATGGCCACATCCCCCACACCACCCCCATACTGTTAGGCACTACTGGGAGTCAAGGCCACACACCCTCACACCAGCCCCATACTGTTAGGCACTGCTGGGAGTCTTGGCCAGACCCCCCCCCCCCACAACACCCCTATACTGTTAGGCACTGCTGGGAGTCATGGCCACACCCCCATACTATTAGGCACTGCTGGGAGTCATGGCCACACCCCCCCACACTGTTAGGCACTGCTGGGAGTCATGGCCACACACCCCCATACTGTTAGGCACTGCTGGGAGTCATGGCCACACACCCCCATACTGTTAGGCACTGCTGGGAGTCATGGCCACACCCCCACACCACCCCCATACTGTTAGGCACTGCTGGGAGTCATGGACACACCCCCCACACCACCCCCATACTGTTAGGCACTGCTGGGAGACCCCACATGTTACATGAGTTGTTTGAATACTCACCAGGCTCTACAGCTCCTTCGATTCCGTGAACTCCCAACGGTGGTAGCAGGGCCATGACTTTCTCCTCCCAGGGATGGTATTGTGGAGGTCTGCGGGGAGCACCACCTCCAGTGTGGTGTGCATTGGCGTAGTCTTGGTCCATCTTCTTCTTGTCCATCCTCCGCAGATCGTATCACCTGACCTGGCATTCCTGCCTGGTGCGCTTGATGGGTGCAACAGCATTGACCTTATCAACTATCCTCACCCACAGGCGTGTTTTGTCCGCTATGCTGGTCTGTCTGACCAATGCGCCAAACAGCTGTGGCTCAACTCTGATGATTTCATCTGTGAGGATCTCCATCTCCGGGTTAGTGAACTTTGGATTTTTGGTGTGGTCATGGTGTGGGGTGTGTGTGATTGGGGGGGTGATGGTGTGTATAGATGAGGGTGTGTGGGTCTGATTGTGAAGGGGGTGGTGTGTGTGTTAATGAGATAGGGTGTATGTGTGAAGGTGTATGGCTGCAGTTGTTAGGGTGTATGTGTGAAGGTGTATGGCTGCAGTTAGGGTGTATGTGTGAAGGTTTAGGGCTGGAGTTGTTGGTGTGCTATCAGTGTCTTTGCACAAATAGGTATGTTGCAAAGGATGATGGTTGTATGTGTGGGCCCTTTTATTGGTCCATTTGTGGGTGTGGCTTTTGTAGAATGTTTAGTGGGTGTGTTATAAGGGGTGGGTGTGACTTGGGCCCTCTGTTTGCATGTGGCCAGGACATTGTTTTCCTATGGTGTGTGCACAGGAGACATGTTTTGTGGGGTTGTGCGACTCCTTTGCACCCTCCTTGTGCTGGTTTCGGGGTTTGTAAGAGCTTTATTAGTGGGGGGGGGGGTGCAGTTCGTTTTTGTTGTTGTTGCTGGCTCATAAGGGATGTTTTTGGGGTGTTCGCGTATGCTTTATTGAGAGGTGTGGGGGTCTTATTTGATGGTGCGGCTGGCTGTTACGGTCCGTTTTCCGGGTAGAGGTTCGTGTACGCTTCATTGGGGGGTGTGCGTGTTGTATTTGTTGGTGCGGCTGGCTGTTACGGTCCGTTTTCCTGGTGGGGGTTCGTGTACGCTTCATTGATGGGTGTGTGGGTCGTATTTGTTGGTGCGGCTGGCTGTTACGGTCCGTGGGGGGGGTCGTGTACGCTTGATTGAGGGTTGTGCAGGTCGTATTTACTGGTGCAGCTGGCTGTTACGGTCCGTTAGGTTGGGGGGGGGGTTCGTGTACGCTTCATTGAGGGGTGTGCGGGTCGTATTTGTTGGTACGGCTGCCTGTTACGGTCCATTTACTGGGTGGGGGTTCGTGTACACTTCATTGAGGGGTGTGCGAGTCATTTGTTGGTGCGGCTGGCTGTTACGGTCCGTTTTCCGGGTGGGGGGTTCGTGTATGCTTCGTTGAGGGTTGTGCGGGTCGTATTCACTGGTGCGGCTGGCTGTTACGGTCCGTTGGGGGGGTTCGTGTACGCTTCATTGAGGGGTGTGCTGGTCGTATTTGTTGGTTCGGCTGGCTGCTACGGTCCATTTTCCGGGTGGGGGTTCGTGTACGCTTCATTGAGGGGTGTGCGGGTCGTATTTGTTGGTGCGGCTGGCTGTTATGGTTCGTTTTCCGTGTGGGGGTTCGTGTACGCTTCGTTGAGGGGTGTGCGGGTCGTATTTACTGGTGCGGTTGACTGTTACGGTCCGTTTTCCGGGTGGGGGTTTGTGTACGCTTCATTGAGGGATGTGCGGGTCGTATTTGTTGGTGCGGCTCGGTTATATGCGATGTTTTCCGTATGAATCATGATTCTGGCGCGACAACGTTTACCCATACAAATCGCGTACTTGGTCCCTGGTCTGGATCGTACTTGTTAGTTCGTACGGCATGTTTACAAATCGTACGGGTTGGGTTACGACGCCATTTTGGACGGGTCTTCCATTATGGTTCGTACAGTTCGCTGATTTTCGGACGTATTTTCGGGATACGGATCGTATTATGCAGTTCGGACGGTCTTTTTGGAATCATACGGAGTCGGCTACGAATACGAATCGGGCCCTGAGTGTTGCAGTAGTTCCGCAGATCCTCAAGTGTCTCTTGCTGGGCCCTCCATCAGTTCCATGGGTTTAGGATACCTCTATCCTGACCCCCTTACATCCTATTAATACTTTATCACCCCCCAGGAACTGTGTCCCAATTCACAAAATGGCGGCTGCAATTTTTCTCTCATGTTGCGGCCAGCCAATCGCTGCATTGCTGTTGGCCCATGAATCAGCTAATCCACCTTGGTGGTTTTGCGTATCAAGCTATACATACATCTTTTTTCTTTAATAACTCCAAAACTACTGATCAGATTTTCACCAAATTACAAAAAACATGAACGCAGTGATGTCACTGACCATGTCAGGAGTGATGTAATATAGGTCATAAGCAGTGCATTGCGGGGCGTAAGTTATATTTAGATCTGGTAACTATAATTGCTGAATTTCTGAGGTTTTATATGAGTGACATCTGAGCCTAATTATAACGTCCCAGTAACCTTGGTTTTTTCTGTTAATTTCTAAGGTTTTATAATCCTCTTTTCCTAACTATAACATTCTTTTAGCCTTTTTTTTCAGCGAATTTCTCCAATTTTTAAAATTCTACTTCCTAATTTAACGTCCCTATAACCTTTGGTTTTTCCAATGAATTTCAATGTTTTTTAAACATGTTATTTCGGATCACTGAAACAATATCGATGGCAAAAATATAAAACTACAAAAATATCTAGTAAAAAATATAGAATGCCAAAATATCGACTTCCTATCTCCAAACAGGTAAGTTCAAAAATATCGAATCAAAAATATTGTTGTAAACAATAAAGATAGTCAAAATATCGAATTTTTTAAATAGTTAAGAGTAATTTAAAATTAATGAAATAATAAATAAATATAACTAAACTTAAACGTACTTAAGATACTTAAATAACATTAAAATTAATAAATTATTAATATAAATCTTTTTTAATACATTATATATATATATATATATATATATATATATATATATATATATATATATATATATATATATATATATATATATATATATATATATATATATATATATATATATATATATATATATATATATATATATATATATATATATATATTATATATATCAAACTCCAAAGTTGCCTGCTGAGGAAAGAGCCCACAACTGGAAAACAATGGCTGACGAATTTTATTTGGAGGCACTGCATGCAGAAATTTGCGATGACACACTCGTAATAGTCCTGCTCCCCGACGCGTTTCGTGCTTCCTGCACTTAATCAAAATATCGAATTTTTTAAATAGTTAAAAGTAATTTAAAATTAATGAAATAATAAATATAACTAAACTTAAACATACTTAAGATACTTAAATAACATTAAAATTAATAAATTATTAATATAAATCTTTTTTAATACATTATATATATATATATATATATATATATATATATATATATATATATATATATATATATATATATGCTCTAAATCCCGTCTGGGATGAGTGAAGGGCTCCTGTCGTCTCTATAAACGAAGAAAGTACTTGGTTAACATGCTTTTCAGCAATTTTACTAACTCCGGGAAGCAGCGAAATAGGCCTATAGTTGGCTAAGTTTTCAGGGGCCAGATTAGATTTTTTCAGGAGGGCCTTAACTTTCGCCAACTTCCAGGAGGGGGGCACTACTCCCGACTCCAAAGATGCATTAATAACATGCATTATGGCCGGGCAGACTGTACCAGACACCTGTTTGAGGGCAGAAGGCGGCGCAGTATCCAAGGGGGATCCTGATTTTAAATTGATATGGAGTCGTTCAACAGTAGCCAGATCCAACAGCGGGAACGTATCAAGACGACCTGGAGCGTCAGGGATAACCTCCTCAAACGTCGACTCATTCTCCTTGCTGCAGGGGAGGTGAGCAGGTGGTCCAAAGCCAGCATAGATATTAGTTACCTTAGCGGCAAAGAAGGCTGCCAGGTCTTCGCAACGTTTCAGGGGGTCGGGTGCAGTCACAATAACCTGGGGAGGAGTAGTCAGTTCTTGAAATATTTTAAATATTTCCCTCGGCCTATTAGATGATTCCTGGATTTTTAGTGGGGCACAGTTGCAAGAGCCAATGACTGGCTCCTGTGGGGCTTCCTTGTGTTTAGGTCATTCCTTTCCTTATTTGGGGAGCTGCTAACGGCTCTTGAGTGTGGTGTCTACTGTCCTGTCATGACCCTTACAGATTCACAGGGCTACATACGGATTGTTGGCCTTGTGTCAGTAGCACTGCTATACATTACATTTTCTGAGATTAGGACCCTCAATCATACGCTGTGAAATATTAGATGGCCGCATGGATCTAATTGCATAGTAGCAGCCTTGTGAGCGTTACACTTGCTTTGTTCAGGTGAGAAACTGTACTATCTATTCATCTGTTGGTGTTGAAGCATCTGATCTAGTCTCATTGCTAAATCTGTGATCACACATAGGGTACAGTGCCAGTGGTTACACTTCACAGGTGTGACTGGTACAGTGTAGCTCCAAAGGTTTTCTGTGATTCTGTGACAAACGTATTGAATCCTTATGCATGTTTAACTTTGTTTCAGATCTCCCTCCATGCAGTTCCCATCCTCTCCTTCCCGCACCTGATCTCCCTTTTGTGTCTGTCATTCGTACTCAGACCAAGGGGCTATTTGGAGATGGAACCCTTTCAGCATCGCACCACTCTGATGATCAAAGGTACGGCCAGTCCCTGGCAGTCGTGTGGAGAATCTTTCAGCCGCATTACAGGTGACATCATTGCATGACTGTTATTGTCTTCAGAGCAATGCCACTGGGCATGTACAATGGCTAATGCAGCATGGCCTCACAATCAACGTTATCCTATTGTGTAGTAAGTGTGTTTAACACAGTACATTGTGCCTCATTGCTGTCAACGCACATCTCTTGCCAGTCTGCATGTGTTCAATATGACATTGTTTACGATGGTTGTTCATATGTGATTACGTGTACAGTGACAACATGCATGCTGTTGGGAATGGCAAATGTACCATATAGTGCCTGACGTACATGGTTGTGTTTGTGTTGTTTAGCTTGCTACACACGACGTGACGCTGTGTGTCCTGTGCCCCGCTTGTCCTTAGGCTGCCTAATCCTGTGCCCATGATCTTTGGCAAATGTTCAGACATTTAGCTCGCGTTCAGCCATGGGTGACCAGACACTCCAGCCTTCACATACACATGTCACTTTGTGCCCTGCTAGAATCCTTGGATTTGTGTCCTTGTTTAGCATGTTGTCACACCCCTTCTGCCGTCATGTGTTCACTCATTCGTGCTGCTGCATCCCCAGCCACAACGCAGCACCGAGTAGCCAGATCCTGCACCACACACACCTACAAGACACTGCTCCATCCATCTATTCTTTTTTTTTTTTTTTAACCTTTATTTGTAGTACAAGCATTTACAAGTATGGGCCTGCAACCAGCCCGGCCGGCCGCTAAGCAGAGCAAGAGTACAGCAAGCAATATGAAAATTTATAGCAGTTCGAAATCCGGGGTCATAAAAATACCAGGACAGATCTTGTAATCATATGCACACACTTGAAATCAGGATTTGAGAGGTTCATTTTCAAATAAGGAACTAAAAAGGGTGCTGCACATTCGCACACAGTCCTACAATACTGCGCGCGAATCAGGATATCTACAAACAGTACAGATACGAAGGAAATATCGGGGGTAAGATACACAAAGCAGGAGAAATGCAGGCACAACCCCAGCGCGTAGCGAGTCTAAACCCCACCCCTCAAAACTAAACATATTGCAGAGACCATGAACGACGACGACACTAAAAAGAGAAGAAAGACTAAAGGGCCATAGAAACAAATACCGAACAAACACCCACCCCCATCCCCCCACCCTGCACACCCGCAGAAGGCCATGGTCTACCCCCCCAGCAGCGTGCCTGTCGCCCTAATAGAGACCCGAAAGATAGAAAGAGAGAAAAAAGAGAGAAAAAATATAAGCGGAGGAGGGCCCTCGGTCTTGCCGCCCGACCCCGCCCTTCACTACTACACCCAGGAAAATCCCGGAAATGAAGTAGTACAGTAATGAAGAACATCAAGTCAGGCCACAACAGCGATGAAATCCCGGTCAAACATACCCACTGCACCGTCAGTCAACAATAAAGCCAATAGACTGTGAACCACATCATCCCTGACCCTGTCTGGCAATGATACCGCCAGAAGTCCACTTGTCAATCGGTTTACAAAACAGCCTGGAAGGTCCAAACGATCTGGGCGGATCAGGTCGGAGCGCAGCCATAAGAAAGTACAACAATCCAAACCCATCCAAGTATCGACAGCGGAGATCCGGTAATGTTGACGTTGACCCCGGGAACCTCCCAGAGTTCACACACAGTAGTACCATCCAGGATAGGAGAGTCACACAGTCCGGCAACCGCCACGACACCGCTGGGACAGTCCAATAAGGAAAATAGCGTTTTATCCCCAGCCGCCAGTTGAACATGTGTCCCGAAGAGACACCCACGTGTAGAACCATGTCGGCCCGAGTGGTCACTGGAACCGGGTCTTTCGGCGGCTCCCGGTACTTAGGCGGAGCTGAGATTCCCTCCGTGGACATAGCTGCGGGTTCGTCGGCAGTCCCTTGGGATCGGACTGTGGCCGCTAAAGACGGCGAGACAGCAATGGCGGCCATTCTTCTACCCAGGTCTCGAGGATGACAAATCAGGGTCTCGTGCAAAACCGTTAGGGCAGCCAATACGTCCTTGGATGTGGGCTCCTGCGTACGTTGCAAGCATCCCGGCCCCATCCGTGTGACAGCCGTCCGACATGGACATGGACCATAGAGGAGGGCACCAGCCGCCATCTTAGTCAATTCGGCCCCGTCCCTCTTCACCTCACTCAGGGACCAGGCCCCAATGCGGGGCGCCACGGGAGGCACAACCGGGGCTCAAAACTGTGAGGTGGGCTCCCCGGGGGAGAGTCACCAAAAGGCTAAAATCCCTGCCGCACCCCGGGAGTCGCCCGCCTATATCGGGGGCAATCCTTGGTTACACCCGGGCAAAAAGTTTGGGGAGGGGGCAGGAGTCATGCGCCCCCTCTAATCCTGTTTCGCCACACTGCCCCTCAAGGGTCGCCGCCAAGTGGACCAGGCCTTCACCGCTATCAGCGGCCCTTCAAGTCAACGGCACCCTCCGGCCGGTTCCTCAGCGCCACCAACGGCCGTTGTTGTTGCAGTCGCGGCCGAATGCACGTCCAGGTCAACGTCCCGGTCCCATCACCACGTGGGCCGCAGAGCAGTCGGGGACAGTTCTCAGGGCCTGCCGCACGCAGGAGACTCAGGAGCAGACGGTAAGTGCTCGTTCTAAGCATGGGCGAATTTTGCGAATGTGGCGTTCGCAAATTTTGCGAATTTGCGAACTCGCAATCCGCAAAATCCGCAAATTCTCGCGAATTTGCAGATTTTTTTTGTGTGTTTGCAAGGATTTCTGCCAGTTCGCAAGGATTTCTGCCAGTTCGCGAGGGTTTTGTACCAGTTCGCAATTGAGAACTTACATGTCGGCTCGCAACGGTCGCGATTATGTTGTTTCTACGTCTGGTTCATCATCACAGGTTCCCAGCACCCTCTGTTTCACCCCTGCCACCCTCTGTTTCACCCATGCCACCCTCTGGTACATCAATGCCACCCTCTGGTTCATCATCACTGTAGATTATGGGGGGAAAAAGCAAGCACACCTGCCTGCTTCAACTGACATGAATTAATTTGGGGTTGATTTATTAATGTGTCACTGTTTTAAAATTCCAGTCTGGCACCTGCTTCCTTATCTGTAATTTGCTTTCTGTTGCAGTGCAATTTTTTTTTCCAGGACCTTTGTGGCCTACTTGTAGCTATTCTATGAGCCTGCTGTGAGGGTCAGAGCAGGGTCATACAATTGTTGCAACTAGCAACTGAACTCTGGAGGGGCCCTTGTCAGGAAGCACTACAGGGAATGGTTACTAATGATGACTTTGAACTTTTGAACCTGCTGAATGCTTTCACTTTTGCAAAACTCGTTTTTCTGCAGAACAGCATTACAGCAACTGTAATGCCCCAAACAAGCTTATATGAGAAAGTTGATTTCTAATCCAAAAGTTATCTAAAGAAAATCAAAAGGCCTCAAATCCAAAAAAGTGCAGGCAAATGTCAACCTGAGGAGTTATTCTGATAAAAATCATCATTTTCAGAAGGTCTATGCTGCTTGCTAGTAGATTTCTTGTGCAGAATTGCAATTTTTGTAATTTCGCGAGTGCGAGATTGTTGCTGCCCGCCGCACCTACATGTTCGCAATTGCGAACTTACACCGCACGCCGCAAAATTGTATCACCAAGAAAAAAAAATCCGCTGCGTGCGAATTTGCGGATTTTCGGTAAATTCGCGAGCGTTCGCGGAATACGAATTTACCGAAAATCCGCAAAATCCGCGAGCGGAACGGATTTTCCGCCCATGCTTAGCTCGTTCTCCTACTCCTATTAAAGCACGCCTCCGTGGCTCAGGATAAATGGCAGGATATACGTGTGGGGCGAAAGGGCTCGTGGAGCCGAGCGACTATGCGGCCATTTCGAATGCCTGCTTGGCTCCTCCCCTCCATCCATCTATTCTTAAAGCATGCCGCAGCTTGTCTGTGCCACAATTGCACTAACGCCATGAGAAAGGCAGGTCCCTCAGCACCGGCAACAAGCACACTGCAAGACGCTCACCTCTTTTCATGACTCATGTGACACAACAGACTCTTGCTCCAGCCACCCTCCACACAGTGGACACCAGGCAATCATCCACCTGGTATCACGCTACCACAAACACACCCATGACAGCTTCTCAGCCTGTGTGTGCAACTCATACTGGCAACACGATGCAGCCCCACCTAACAGTGCGTCTACGTGCAACGAGGATGTGGGCCTCGTACAGCACACACACAACTTCCAGCAGCACCACATTGTACTGTGTTACCTCATCAACACAACGGCACCCCACATCGCCTTCATTACTGTAACGTGGTAGTACGCAACATCAGAACACCACTTCTACATAGCCATCACAGACGGATAGTCCAAAACCTACAGGGACCACAGACCAAAACCAGGATTATGATTGGTCCAACTTAAGGAGGTACACCCTCAGAGTCACATACAACACCACAGACCAAAACCAGGATTATGATTGGTCCAACTTAAGGAGGTACACCCTCAGAGTCACATACAACACCAAGGACATACTCCGCATTGTCAAACATCTGCACATCAAGGGATCACACCAACTGCCTGTCCACCCTCATTGTAACTATCATCTACAGCTCTGAAATACTACACACACAATTGGGCTAAGCCATCTATCACACAATCTATTCAATTTGTAAGCGCCCTACCTACCCGTGAGGGTCTCAATGCGCTAGGGGGGGAGCTGCTACAGATCGAAAATCCCAGTCTGGTGAGGTCTTCTGAAGGCCAGCAAGTCCCGGGTCAGTTGTAGCCTTGTAGGAAGTGTGTTCCAGGGCTTTGGGGCAAGGTAGGAGGAGGATCTGTCACTGACGGTGGTTTTCTGGGAGTGAGGGACTGTGGCAAGTGCAAGGTTTGCAGAGCGGAGGCTGCGAGTCGGTGTGTAGAAGCTGAGTCGGTTGTAATGGTATGCTGGTCTGGCGTGGTTAGGAGCTTTTTTGTGTGCGTGGATGAGGAGTCTGGAGATGATCCTGTTGTTGACAGGGAGCCAGTGCAGGCCTCTCAGGTGTGGTGTGATGTGGCCGTGTTGGGTGAATCGACGATCATACGTGATGAGGCGTTCTGGATGCGTTGCAGCCGTCCCATGTGTTTGGTTGGTGTAGCTGCGTTCCCGTAATCCAGTGAGCTCATGGAGAGGGCCCAGATGACTGTTTCTCAAAAGTTTGAGGTGATCCATTTCAAGATCGTGCGGGGCATGCAGAGGGTGTTGATGTAGGAAGATGAGATGGCGTTGTCCTGCATGTTCATGGTGAGGGAGGATTTGAGGATGACCCACAGGTTGCGTGCATGGTTGGTGGGTTGTGGAGCAGTTCCTAGCGATGTTGGCAAACACAAGTCGTCACAGGCTGAGGTGGTGGGGCCGTGGATGAGGTCCTCCATTTGGTCAGAATTGTGCTTCAGCCTGCTGTCCATCATCCATTTAGCAATGGCCTTCATTCCTCTGTGGAGGTTTCCTTTGGCAGTCTGTGGTTCTTTGGTGAGGGATATGATCAGCTGTGTGTAATTGGCATAGGAGATGATGGTGAGGATATGTTGTAGTGCAACATGGGTGAGTCTTGCCATGTGGGTATTGATCAAAATCGAGCAGAGGGATGATCCCTGTGGGACTGCGGATGGTCTCAGAGGTCTTGGAATGGAAGTGTGGGAGGCAGACGCTCTGTTCCCTGCGGGAGAGGAACGATGTAGCCCAGGCCAGGGCAATCTCTAGGATTCCGGCGTTGTGGATGCGTGCTGTTAGGGTGTCTTGGCAGACCGTGTGGTAGGCTTGTGATAGGTCCAGAAGGATGAGGGCGGCTGTTTCTCCTTTTTCCATGAGGATGCTGATGTCGTTGCTGGCGTTGATGAGGGCAGTGTCCGTGATGTGTCAGCAGCGGAATCCAGACTGGGATGGTCCCATGATGTTGTTGTCTTTGTGGTAGCGGGTCAGCAGTCTGTTGACGATCTTCTATGTGACCTTTTCTGTGAAGGGGAGATGGCCCACAAGTTCTTGAGGTATTTGTGGTCCACATTTTGTATATTCACTAAGACGTTTAGCTAAGCATTCTCCCAGCTCCCACTGAAGGTAGCTGTCTGAAAGGTGATGTGGATTGTTTTTGGGAGAAGAGGTGCGCTGGCTAAGCTCGATTTGTTGAAAATGTTGAGAAGCCATATGGCAGATGAGGATCCAGAGTGGATGGAGTCCATGGTCCTGATGGGGTCTTAATTGCTGACGTAGTACCGGGCGGTCAGGTTATTTTTGTGGATGTTGGTGTAAGGGGGGTGTACTCGTTTGTGGGGGGGGGGGGTAGCGGAGTGGTAGCTGTTGTGGATGTGGATGCTCTTACAGGGTCAGAAGGTGGACAGTGAGTCACACAGGTCTTGTGATGGTGCAATGTCATTGGTGTTGTAGGTGGTAGTTGTGAGTTCAATCACGATGTTGATGTGCTGTTTGCTATTATGTGCGTTGCTGTCTAGGCTGTCCTGTTGGTGGTCCTGATGAGTTGGTGGTGTCTGCATGTGGCGCTCGTGTGCAGTGTAGCTGTATGGTGTTTGGTTGCGGAGCCAGCTCCTCTACAGCTTCCAACAGGTTCACTTGTAGGTCCTGAGGTCTTTGGTGAACCATGCGGCTATCGTGTTGTGTGATGTGGCGGAGGCCTTGGGTGTGGCGAGGATGTCGGCGCAGTTGTTGATCCACTGTTTGAGGTTGATGGCAGCAGAGTCGGGGTAGGTGTGGTTGGTGGGTGGTCCCAGGGTGAGGGTGGCGGTCACTTAGTCCACGGTGGCCTTGCACCAACAGCGGCGTGGCATGTACTGTGTGCGGGGTGGTGTGGTGGGTTTACCGAAGATGAAGTGGAGGCATCTGTGGTCTGTCCAGTGGTGTACGGTGGTGTGGTTGAAGGAGACATGTTGAGTTGCAAAGAAGATGGGGTCCTGTGTGTGTCCAGTGGTGTGGGTGGGTGTTGTCATGAGTACCTTTAATCAGAGGTTGACGAGGTTGTCGATCATGGCAGTGGAGCTTGCATTGTTGTTGTTCTAAAGCTGGAAGTTCATGTCCCCAAGGAGTATGGAATCCGTGTAGCCAAGGCCGTGCGTGCTGATGAGGTCAGGGATGGGGTTGATGGGTCGTGGTCCAGGTGGTCTGTCGATGAGTGTTCCTCTGAGTGTGTTGTTGGCGTCAGTGTGTATATGTAAGTGCATGTGCTAGGCGGTGTGGAGTGTGTCGTTGGTGTTAGTAGTGACTCTGGGAGTGTTCATGTGGATGATGGCGAATCCCCCTCCCACTCTGTTGGTGCTTTGTGTGCGGGAAATCTTATGGTCTTCTGGGATGGCTATGGCGATGTCTGTTGACGAGGTGGTGTTCAGCCTGGTCGCCGTCAACGACACCAGCCAGCCCAACTACAGCAATAAGGTCTACACAGGTACAAGTACCAGACTCCAGGAGTACTTGTGCAACTCCAGGGTTCATGCACACACCTCATCCTCAACATTCCCTGCTACCGCCACATGAACATCCACCTGAGATACCTACAATAGTCCCACAGTCAACTGCAGGTTCTCCCTCATGATCCTCTGCCACACTCAGTAGGCACTCCACAGGCCCAGGCCAATACACTAATATGGACGTCTACCATCCAACACCCGGTTGCCCGCAGTCCGTCCTGCCACCCTTGGCCTGGACACCATTCATGACATCCACAGTACAACTGCATGCAACTGATAGTTCTCATACCTCTGTACACAGATCCTGGTACTCCCTCCGTGGACACCTACATATTACCCATGATCTGTACACCTCCAAGTGACTCTTCTGTACCGGTCTGCAATTGCAGTATTGCAAGCCAACCCCCCCTTTTGCATTTTGTAACCATCACAGGTGTGTATTGCTATCCATGTATGTAGTTGTTGGAATATTGTGACCTATGTGTGTCCTCAACCGGACTCAGATCCCAGTGTGTGGATGGCTGCAGTTTGTTCAAAACTCTTGTATTATTTCCATGTCCCCACACATATGTTTTTGCATCTGGATACAAAACATCTCCACAACTGCGTATCATGTTATTTACATTTATTTTCAGATCTTGTGCGTGAGAAGTGAGTAGGTGCTGCACAAAAAGGGGGGAAATCCAAAGTTCACAGCTGGAGATGTGATGCCTTACAGGTTGAGTCAACAGAGTCCAGGCCACAGTGTTTGGCATCATTGGGCACACTGCAACCAGCAAGTCCATGTGGGCGAGTCAGAGAGTCAATAAGGTAATGCTGTTCCACACAAAGGCAAGATGCCAGACCAGGTGATCTGGGAGTTGTGCATGGCCCTATGCCATGCACAACTCCCAGGTCCGTGTCCGTGAACGACCCACCTTCCTTGGGGGACCTTCACGTGCAAGCCTTGACGATGCGTGGGATGCTCCGCCTGACAAATCCTCCTCCTCCTCCCTCCCTGTGCCTGTTGTTGGTCTTTGCCTAGATGTTTCTGACCTTGTGACACAGGGAGGGTGCTGCATGTTGGCAGCGATCAGACGGAGTGATTGGTTAATTTCCCTATGCACCGTCATGAGCTCATCCAGTCTTGCCTCCATCCATCCCTGGTGTTGTTCTTGACTGGCATGTAGCGGGGCCTGCTGATCTGTCATTTTGTTGAGGGCCTCCACTACCAGGCTGAACTCCCTGGTGTCCCGCCGGTGTACATCCATGATGTCTCTGAGTTCTGACATTATGGGCCCTGCAGCTGGCTTTTTAGGTTCTCGCCTCCGCTTTGCACCACTCCCACCAACTCTGGCCACACGAGCACGGACTGCATTTGTGGGCACATCAGGTCGACGGGACCCATGAGTGCTGGCAGTGGTGGTGTCATCTGCCACCTCGTGGGTGCCCGGCGAACCTTGTCCCTCATTGTCAGACTGGCTCTGTTGTGGATAATGGTCAGGGCTCCCAGATGTCTGCTGGGATGTGGCGGGAATGGGTGTGGTGGTTGGCACAGCTTATGCATGGGTTTGGGATCCAGAGGGGCCTGGTTGGTTGGGGTCAGCCATGGTGTGTTGAGAAGCGTCGCTGTCGGATGGGTCAGGATCCTGCTGAGCCTGGGACTGGGATCCATCTCCCCCCTGGTTGGGGGTAGTTTCCACACGTTCCCCTGTGGGTGTGAGAAACAAACACTGTTAATGCACTATCATGCAACATCCAATTGTAAACACCATTGCCGTTAGCACTGTTCCACCTGCTTTTGATTGTTGTAATTGTTCACTTGTGTATGGGTATGTTGTGGGATGAGATTGATATGTACTCAGATGTGCTTGACATGTTGGGTATTGTTTACGGTGACTGGCAGAGCCATTGCTGTGGCTGGTGTCGCAACCACCACACAGATCCAGCTGTGCTCTTTGTGTGCGCCAATCTGCACAATCCAACGTCAATCCTAATGCCTGGTTCATGCATGCACAGGGTTGTAATGCAGCATGTATATGATGTAGACTGAGTGGAATTTTACTGATTTCATACAGCAACTTTTGAGAGGTGTTGCTGTGCCGGCCACCAACTGCCAACCCCCCAGGACCAGCACACCTACTTCTGGCAGAGGGCTTTAGAACGTGTTACTTCTCCAAGATGCATTACCTTGTCAATATCCAGGTCCATGGTGCTACTTGAGTGCATCCACAGCATCACAAAACTGTGGCAACAGCATTGTGTGAGTGGCACAATGGACTTGTGATTCTGCACTGTGCTTTTTTTGCTTGGATGCGTCATCAGATCAGTATTTTTTATGTTGTATTACATAACGATTGTGACAGTGGTGCACTCCGTTGCCTGTCCCCAGGGGATCAGTTCCTGTAAGGGGTATGTGTCACACCCCATGCTAGTAGTTTTATTGTGATCTGCAAGTGGGCGTCCCTCGTGGTGGGTCTGCCCCCCATGGCGCATGCTGCCATGATAGTGGTTGTGAGTTCCTGTGCAGGATACCTGACCTTGCCCTTGCCCTGGTGTTAGTGTTTGCACTGGTCACAGGAGGCCCTTGTGCTGCCTACACCAGGGCCCAGTCTCCGATATCTTGTCAGTACTTTCACAGTCCATGGTGCATGGGTGTGTACCTGGGCCATGTGGGTTGAGTGCAGCCTCCTACCCTATACCTTGCACCCCCTCTCACCCTCCCCTTGCAGGCTTCTGGCACTCCCCTTGCACCCACCCCATACTGTTAGGCACTGTTGGGAGTCATGGCCACACCACCCTCATACTGTTAGGTACTGCTGGGAGTCATGGCCACACCCCCCACACCACCCCCATACTGTTAGGCACTGCTGGGAGTCATGGCCACCCCCCCCCCACACCACCCCCATACTGTTAGGCACTGCTGGGAGTCATGGCCACACCCCCCCACAACACCCCCATACTGTTAGGCACTGCTGATAGTCATGGCCACACACCCCCACACCACCCCATACAGTTGGGCACTGCTGGGAGTCATGGCCACACTCCCCATACTGTTAGGCCCTGCTGGGAGTCATGGCCACACATCCCCACACCACCCCCATACTGTAAGGCACTGCTGGGAGTCATGGTCACCCCCCCACACCACCCCCATACTGTTAGGCACTGCTGGGAGTCATGGCCACACACCCCCACACTGTTAGGCACTGCTGGGAGTCATGGCCACACCCCCCATACTGTTAGGCACTGCTGTGAGTCATGGCCACACCCCCCCATACACACCACCCCCATACTGTTAGGCACTGCTGGGAGTCATGGCCACATCCCCCACACCACCCCCATACTGTTAGGCACTACTGGGAGTCAAGGCCACACACCCTCACACCAGCCCCATACTGTTAGGCACTGCTGGGAGTCTTGGCCAGACTTCCCCCCCACAACACCCCTATACTGTTAGGCACTGCTGGGAGTCATGGCTACACCCCCATACTATTAGGCACTGCTGGGAGTCATGGCCACACCCCCCCACACTGTTAGGCACTGCTGGGAGTCATGGCCACACGCCCCCATACTGTTAGGCACTGCTGGGAGTCATGGCCACACACCCCCATACTGTTAGGCACTGCTGGGAGTCATGGCCACACCCCCACACCACCCCCATACTGTTAGGCACTGCTGGGAGTCATGGACACACCCCCCACACCACCCCCATACTGTTAGGCACTGCTGGGAGACCCCACATGTTACATGAGTTGTTTGAATACTCACCAGGCTCCACAGCTCCTTCGATTCCGTGAACTCCCAACGGTGGTAGCAGGGCCATGACTTTCTCCTCCCAGGGATGGTATTGTGGAGGTCTGCGGGGAGCACCACCTCCAGTGTGGTGTGCATTGGCGTAGTCTTGGTCCATCTTCTTCTTGACCATCCTCCGCAGATCGTATCACCTGACCTGGCATTCCTGCCTGGTGCGCTTGATGGGTGCAACAGCATTGACCTTATCAACTATCCTCACCCACAGGCGTGTTTTGTCCGCTATGCTGGTCTGTCTGACCAATGCGCAAAACAGCTGTGGCTCAACTCTGATGATTTCATCTGTGAGGATCTCCATCTCCGGGTTAGTGAACTTTGGATTTTTGGTGTGGTCATGGTGTGGGGTGTGTGTGATTGGGGGGGTGATGGTGTGTATAGATGAGGGTGTGTGGGTCTGATTGTGAAGGGGGTGGTGTGTGTGTTAATGAGATAGGGTGTATGTGTGAAGGTGTTTGGCTGCAGTTGTTAGGGTGTATGTGTGAAGGTGTATGGCTGCAGTTAGGGTGTTTTTGTGAAGGTTTAGGGCTGGAGTTGTTGGTGTGCTATCAGTGTCTTTGCACAAATAGGTATGTTGCAAAGGATGATGGTTGTATGTGTGGGCCCTTTTATTGGTCCATTTGTGGGTGTGGCTTTTGTAGAATGTTTAGTGGGTGTGTTATAAGGGGTGGGTGTGACTTGGGCCCTCTGTTTGCATGTGGCCAGGACATTGTTTTCCTATGGTGTGTGCACAGGAGACATGTTTTGTGGGGTTGTGCGACTCCTTTGCACCCTCCTTGTGCTGGTTTCGGGGTTTGTAAGAGCTTTATTAGTGGGGGGGGGGGTGCAGTTCGTTTTTGTTGTTGTTGCTGGCTCATAAGGGATGTTTTTGGGGTGTTCGCGTATGCTTTATTGAGAGGTGTGGGGGTCTTATTTGATGGTGCGGCTGGCTGTTACGGTCCGTTTTCCGGGTAGAGGTTTGTGTACGCTTCATTGGGGGGTGTGCGTGTTGTATTTGTTGGTGCGGCTGGCTGTTACGGTCCGTTTTCCTGGTGGGGGTTCGTGTACGCTTCAATGAGGGGTGTGTGGGTCGTATTTGTTGGTGCGGCTGGCTGTTACGGTCCGTGGGGGGGGGGGTCGTGTACGCTTGATTGAGGGTTGTGCAGGTCGTATTTACTGGTGCGGCTGGCTGTTACGGTCCGTTAGGTTGGGGGGGGGGGTTCGTGTACGCTTCATTGAGGGGTGTGCGAGTCATTTGTTGGTGCGGCTGGCTGTTACGGTCCGTTTTCCGGGTGGGGGGTTCGTGTATGCTTCGTTGAGGGTTGTGCGGGTCGTATTCACTTGTGCGGCTGGCTGTTACGGTCCGTTGGGGGGGTTCGTGTACGCTTCATTGAGGGGTGTGCGGGTCGTATTTGTTGGTTCGGCTGGCTGCTACGGTCCATTTTCCGGGTGGGGGTTCGTGTACGCTTCATTGAGGGGTGTGCGGGTCGTATTTGTTGGTGCGGCTGGCTGTTATGGTTCGTTTTCCGTGTGGGGGTTCGTGTACGCTTCGTTGAGGGGTGTGCGGGTCGTATTTACTGGTGCGGTTGACTGTTACGGTCCGTTTTCCGGGTGGGGGTTCGTGTACGCTTCATTGAGGGATGTGCGGGTCGTATTTGTTGGTGCGGCTCAGTTATATGCGATGTTTTCCGTATGAATCATGATTCTGGCGCGACAACGTTTACCCATACAAATCGCGTACTTGGTCCCTGGTCTGGATCGTACTTGTTAGTTCGTACGGCATGTTTACAAATCGTACGGGTTGGGTTACGACGCCATTTCGGGCGGGTCTTCCATTATGGTTCGTACAGTTCGCTGATTTTCGGACGTATTTTCGGGATACGGATCGTATTATGCAGTTCGGACGGTCTTTTTGGAATCATACGGAGACGGCTACGAATACGAATCGGGCCCTGAGTGTTGCAGTAGTTCCGCAGATCCTCAAGTGTCTCTTGCTGGGCCCTCCATCAGTTCCATGGGTTTAGGATACCTCTATCCTGACCCCCTTACATCCTATTAATACTTTATCACCCCCCAGGAACTGTGTCCCAATTCACAAAATGGCGGCTGCAATTTTTCTCTCATGTTGCGGCCAGCCAATCGCTGCATTGCTGTTGGCCCATGAATCAGCTAATCCACCTTGGTGGTTTTGCGTATCAAGCTATACATACATCTTTTTTCTTTAATAACTCCAAAACTACTGATCAGATTTTCACCAAATTACAAAAAACATGAACGCAGTGATGTCACTGACCATGTCAGGAGTGATGTAATATAGGTCATAAGCAGTGCATTGCGGGGCGTAAGTTATATTTAGATCTGGTAACTATAATTGCTGAATTTCTGAGGTTTTATATGAGTGACATCTGAGCCTAATTATAACGTCCCAGTAACCTTGGTTTTTTCTGTTAATTTCTAAGGTTTTATAATCCTCTTTTCCTAACTATAACATTCTTTTAGCCTTATTTTTCAGCGAATTTCTCCAATTTTTAAAATTCTACTTCCTAATTTAACGTCCCTATAACCTTTGGTTTTTCCAATGAATTTCAATGTTTTTTAAACATGTTATTTCGGATCACTGAAACAATATCGATGGCAAAAATATAAAACTACAAAAATATCGAGTAAAAAATATAGAATGCCAAAATATCGACTTCCTATCTCCAAACAGGTAAGTTCAAAAATATCAAATCAAAAATATCGTTGTAAACAATAAAGATAGTCAAAATATCGAATTTTTTAAATAGTTAAAAGTAATTTAAAATTAATGAAATAATAAATATAACTAAACTTAAACGTACTTAAGATACTTAAATAACATTAAAATTAATAAATTATTAATATAAATCTTTTTTAATACATTATATATATATATATATATATATATATATATATATATATATATATATGTATATATATATATATATATATATATATATATATATATTATATATATATATCAAACTCCAAAGTTGCCTGCTGAGGAAAGAGCCCACAACTGGAAAACAATGGCTGACGAATTTTATTTGGAGGCACTGCATGCAGAAATTTGCGATGACACACTCGTAATAGTCCTGCTCCCCGACGCGTTTCGTGCTTCCTGCACTTAATCATGGGCTGCAGATTATGTAGTTCAGTGGGACGGCTATGCATATTTGAAGCACCTGGTTACTCTAGGACCCCCGCCTCAGTGGGCGTCGCCACCACGAGTGGCATTCTGGTCCTTGTGGTGTCTATCGTCTTCCACACTGGGTTGCACGCCGTCTCCCAAACATGGTAACACCAATGTTCCCCAGTGGGTTGCGGTCCATCAGTCCTCTCTGCAACAGCAGATTGCTCCCCCAAATAGCAGCTGCCAGTTCCTTTCGCCGTAGCGCCGGTTGACGCCACAGCAGGTCTGTAAAACAGCAGGGCTCGGGGGTATTAACAGTAATGAATATTTGAAAGCAATTTCACGACGTCTCACTGTAGAAGCAATGACTGCACTGCATCATCCAGGAGGCCACGCGGTGGCCACGTCCACAGAGATTTTTGTGAATAGGAGTGCACTCGAAAACTGCTGTGACTTTGTCTTTTATTGCCTGCAGCCCCTGAGGAAGTGTATAACACGAAACGCGTAGGGCAAAGACGTAAGAATCTGCGAGGCACTGCTTGCTGTTGGAACATGTGTTTCTTCCAATAAAATGTGGCGAATGAAAACCTACCTGTTCGAGGCTCTTCTTACAGCAGGCACATTCTGGAATTGTGTTTAGCGGGCCAGCCGCGAGAAGAGCCCTGATGTAGCTTGGTACAGTTCTAGCAGCATCGCCAACCGACGTTGCAGCGTGGAAACAGGTACGCTGTTGGAGGAATGTAACGACATGGTCAACATCAGTATGGTCGTCGCCACCCACTTGGGATATTAACAGTAATGAATATTTGAAAGCAATATTCCTTCTTCTCTGCACTACATGCTTTACATGTTAGGATAGACTCAGGCAGATGGCTAGGAATAAGACACCAGGGGTGGATGGCCTGCCGATCGAATTTTATGCAAAATATATAGATATTTTGGCACCCAGGCTGCTGGAGGTATACTCTGAGGCCATGGACCTGGGTTGTCTGCCCCGATCGATGGGGGAAGCGCTGGTGGTCCCGCTGCTGAAACCCGGTAGGGAGGCCACCGACGTCACATCGTATAGGCCGCTGTCCATGCTGACGGTGGACTACAAGATTCTGAGTCGCATTTTGGCCACTAGACTGTTGCCGCACATGACCATGCTAATCCATACGGACCAAGCCGGGTTTATTCCTACTAGGAACACCTCAATAAACATTCGCCGTTTAATCCGAATACTGGACAGTCACTTGGAGTCGGATCAAAAGCCTGCAGTGTTGTCGGTTGATATCGAGAAAGCTTTCGATAGCCTATAATGGGGGTCCCTTGATAAAGTACTAGAGAAGTTTGGTCTAGGGGACGGATTTGGGCGCTGGACAAGAGTTCTCTACTCTTCTGCGACGGCTAGGGTACGACTGTGGCCTGTTATATCCTCCGACTACCCGGTGTGTTGGGGGACGAGGCAGGGATGCTCGCTGTCTCCTCTGTTATTTGCGTTAGCGATGGAGCCGCTGGCGGCACAGGCACGGACAGGGGCATTGTACAATGGGATTTGAAATGGTGGGGAGTTTCATTACATATCACTGTACGCAGATGATCTGTTGCTGTACCTGGAAGACACAGGAGGGGCTCTGGAAGGGGCGGTAGAGATGCTGTCGAGTTTTGGGAGGCTGTCGGGCTTTAAGGTAAATTGGAACAAGACATGTGTTTTTCCGTTGCGGGCGGATACGCCTTATCCTCCTCTTACGGTAGATGTGGTCTGGGAAGGAGCTTGCTTTACCTATTTAGGGGTCCGCATATATCATGATGCTATGGATCTGCTGGAAGGGAAAATAGGACGCTGTATTAAGGCTCTGAGGGGGTGCATGACTTTTTGGGCCTCCCTCCCTTTATCAGTGCAGGGCCGGGTGGCACTGCTGAAGATGGTGGCCTTGCCCAGGTTGCTCTATTACTTCCGCACCTTGCCGGTGTGGGTTCCTCAGCGGATCTTTAAAGAATTGAGAACGATGATTATTGACTTTCTTTGGGGGCATGGGAGACGCAGGGTAGCATTGAATACACTGATGAGACCCAAACTCGAAGGAGGGATGGCGGTTCCCGATTTTGAATTATACTACCTAGCAGCACAATTACAGATTTTAACCCAAAGCATTGCAAGAGAATTTACAGGCCCGGACCAGGAACGGGGGACAGGCATCCAAAGACACATTCTATCATATATGATTATGCAACAAAAATTAGAATTGAGAGGCCTGACCATGGAAGAGAAAACCCTGCGGATGTGCTGGCATAGGAGCTTGAAAAGAGCGAAGGCGGCACGACCATATGCGCCGGAGATTCCTCTGGGGATGCTGACGGCGCTGCCGCATGGAGGTGATTGGTCTCCGCTATTGGACTGGGAGGATCTGGGCCTACAGATGGTGGGAGACTTGTATGTTGATGGGATGTTGGTTCCCTTCAGGGTACTACAAGACCAGTTTGGCCTCCCGGATGGAAGTTACCTATTACATGCGGCAGTGGTCGCGGCAATGCAGAAACACTGGAGAGGGGGGTTGGCGGAACCCAACACGACCATGGCCTGTCAATATGTAGTGATGGCTGCGGGAACGATTAAGGCGGTTACATGCCTCCACTCTAGAATGCTGCATGAGGGGCTAGAACCGCTTACAGCTCTGAAAGAGAAGTGGGAGGAGAGTATAGGCAAACCCATACCAGACACGGTCTGGGGACATATTTTGAAGAGGACATGGAAGGGATGCAGAAATGCCCGCTTTCAACAAGTGCATTTCTTTGTACTACATAGGGCCCATCTGACCCCGGGGAAGATCAGAAGGTACTTCCGGGTACAAGACGCAGCGTGCCCGAGATGTTTGGCACCTGAGGTGGAGCTTGACCATTTGCTATGGGGTTGCCCGAAATTGGGGACGTATTGGCCGGAAGTGGGGGAGCTTCTTAATACAGTCACTGATCGTGAAGTGGAGTATGACATGGAGACATGTCTACTGCTTTGGTTCCCTCACACAGCCAAGACGAAAATCACGAGTAAGTTCATTGACCTAGGACTCATATTAGCCCAGAGAGATCACCTGGCACTGGAAATCCAAGGAAGGCCAGTCAGTTAGGAGATGGATGAATGAGCTGCTGAAATGGTCCAGATGTGAGGGTGTGGTTAGGCTGCGGCAGGCCGCTAGGACTGCAAACGTGAAGGGCTTGGAGATGGCGAGGGCTTGGGAGGCAATAGTACAGTCCTTGAAGGACTATCTGACAGAGGATGAAGGTTAAAGGATGTCCGGAGAAGGGGGTTCCATGGGACATGTAAGAGCGAATGCATAGACTCCTCAGGTGGCGAAGTCTTGAGTCAGAACCTATAGTTAAGGCCCACATCAGCAGCAGTTGGGGGAGGGAGGGATAGGGGGTGGATTACTAGGGATCCGATATAGCAATAGGAGGGGTGCCCGCAGAGGGAACTTGTGGTTATAGGCGAAGGAAAGGACATCCAGGCCATGACCATTGGGTAAACATATAGATTGGTTCACGATGGACCCTGGAGGGCACCACCACGGGGGGATTCTGTAGTGTGATTGGAAGGTGCGGGATCTGATAAGACTGACATCATTCACTGTGGGTAGCTGGCTGTATTCAGCTGAGAGCATGAGGGAGGGGTTTGGTTGTTATTTGACCGGACATCTCTATGAGGTGGCCTCCTTGCATCTTCTATGGATCGATCAGGTACGCCGCCCAGCCTCCGGGATGTGGGCTAAATGGCTGTGTGCAATCTCAAGACAAGAATGTGCTTTAAGATGATCAGGAGTGAGAAGGTTGACCTATTTCGATGCTTTGTTCACGAATCTACAATAAAACATATTTAAAAAAAAAAAATAATGAATATTTGAAAGCAATTTCACGACGTCTCACTGTAGAAGCAATGACTGCACTGCATCATCCAGGAGGCCACGCGGTGGCCACGCCCACAGAGGCGGGACTATTTTTGTGAATATGAGTGCACTCGAAAACTGCCGTGACTTTGTCTTTTATTGCCTGAAGCCCCTGAGGAAGTGTATAACACGAAACGCGTAGGGCAAAGACGTAAGAATCTGCGAGGCACTGCTTGCTGTTGGAACATGTGTTTCTTCCAATAAAATGTGGCGAATGAAAACCTACCTGTTCGGGGCTCTTCTTACAGCAGGCACATTCTGGAATTAAACATAGTATTAATATAAAATATACAATATATTTACCATAGGATAGCGAGAGGGTTACATTTACTATTACCACTCCAGTGAGTGCAACAGTAGAAAAAACATTGGATAGCGTAGCAGTAAAAATTACTATTCCCACTCCAGTGAGTGCAACAGTAGGGAAAGCGTTGGATAGCGTAGGGGTAAAAATTACTATTCCCACTCCAGTGAGTGCAACAGTAAGGAAAGCGTTGGATAGCGTAGGGGTAAAAATGACTATTCCCACTCCAGAGAGTGCAACAGTAGGGAAAGCGTTGGATAGCGTAGGGGTAAAAATTACTATTCCCACTCCAGTGAGAGCAACAGTAGGGAAAGCGTCGGATAGCGTAGGGGTAAAAACTTACTATTCCAACTCCTGTGAGTGCAACAGTAGGGAAAGGGTTGGATAGCGGGAGGGTAAAAATTACTATTCCATCTCCAGAGAGTGCAACAGTAGGGAAAGCGTTGGATAGCGTAGGGGTAAAAATGACTATTCCCAATCCAGAGAGTGCAACAGAAGGGAAAGCGTTTGATAGCGTGGAGATAAAAATTACTATTCCCACTCCAGAGAGTGCAACCGTAGGGAAAGCGTAGGATAGCCTAGGGGTACAAATTACTATTCCCACTCCAGTGAGTGCAACAGTAGGGAAAGCGTTGGAAAGCAGGAGGGTAAAAACAACTATTCCCACTCCAGTGAGTGCAACAGTAGGGAAAGCGTTGGAAAGCAGGAGGGTAAAAACTACTATTCCCACTCCAGTGAGTGCAACAGTAGGGAAAGTAAATACTATATATAAATACAAATAAAATAAATATTAATACCAATTACAAATTAATTAAAATAATTAACACTTTTATATAATACTAGCAGCCCGTCCCGACGTTGTCCGGGAGCAAAAGGCTGCTTCAGGGCCCCCTCCCGCCCCGCGGAAGAGTTGTTTGTGCAAGTCCTGGCCCCGTTCAACTGATTTGGCCCACTTGTGTTATTTTTTTAATTCGTATGTATTGTTTTCCACGTTTTATGTTGTCCGCAAGATGTGAGGAAAGTGTTGTGTCACCTGCTTTTTTCTTTCGAAGGGCCTTTCCGTGTGTTCGTTTTTGTATCCCTTCAAAGAAGTTTCCCTTTCGTTTTGTCAATTGTGTGGTGAAGTCCTGGCAGTGCTCGAGTGATTATGGGCAGTTGTGTTATTTTGGTTATTCGTATGTCTTATTGTAAGCGTTTTATCTTGTCCGCAAGATGTGAGGAAAGTCTTCTGAATGCGCAGTGGATTGCGTTTCTCCGTTAAGAAATGTCGGCTTTTTTTGTTCGTGTTTACCCCCTGTGACGTCGTTGGTCAATGGCCAATGGTTAAAGACTTTTTTTTTGGTAAGCCGAAGTCGTGTGTGTGTTTTCTTTAGTGCGTTGTGATTGGTGTAGTATGCGATTAATCCTGCCCCCTGTGTGGCGTCATTTGACAGTCATCGTCGATGGAAGGCCCGCCCGGTTTTTAATGCGAAGGCGTCAATGTTGTCTGGGTAACTGCAACAAATGTGTGTATATTTCTTCTAGCGCGCACCTCTGCTGTTTTTGTATATTGGTGTTACCGCGCTGTATGTGTGAATTTAAATTCATTGAAAGCGCATTTCCGCTGTATGTGTTGGGATTTGCAAATGTTTGTTAGAAATTCATTGAAAGCGCATTTCCGCTCTATGTCTGCATATTGTGCCTTCTAAATTCAGTGAAAGCGCATTTCCGCTCTATGTGTGCATATGTAAGTGTGTTGTAAAGTCGCTTGGCCTATGTTTGTTATTTGCACTTGGCACGGCCCTGTAAACGCCCACATTTATTGTTTGAGACGCCCACGACCACGCCCCCAAGGGACTACTTTACAACTTTAGGCGTTTTTTCTTTTATAATGTATATTGTGTACATATCTATAGCCTATGTCCTTCTGCCACATCTCCCCTTTCAAATGGTGTATTGGGTGTAGTGATTGGTGCATTACTTTTGTAGTTTACCTGGCTCAAAGGTTTGTGTTCTCTCTTTATAATAGTAGTATAGATATTAATTAATCAATTAAAAATACAAATAAGAATTAATTAAAAATAATTACCTACTAATACAAATTATTTACCAATTAACTATACATTAATTAACAATTAAAAAAATAAAAGATTAGATTAGAAAAAAGAATTGAATTACTTACAATTAAATTACTTCCCACCCTATTCCCCTATACACCCACAACAGAAAATAAATTAACATAATCATCTATTAATAAAAATTAATTACCCATTATATTTTAATTAATTACCAATTAATTACCAATTAATTCAAAATAAATACAAATAAATAAATTAACATATTTAATTATTTATAATTAAATAACTTCCCACCCTATTCCCCTATAAACCCACAACAGAAAATACATCACTAAGATTAACATATTTATCAATTAATCAATTAAAATTAATTACCAATTATATTTTAATTATTTACCAATTGATGAATAATTAATAATTAATTCAAAATGAATACCAATAAATAAATTAACATATTTAATTAATTATAATTAAATTACTTCCCACCCTATTCCCCTATAATTCCATAACCCGCTACAGAAAATAAATTACTAAAATTAACATGATCATCAATCAATTAAAATTAATTACCAATCATATTTTAATTAATAAACAATAATTAATTAACAATTCCAAATAAATACCAATAAATAAATTAACATATTTAATTATAATTAAATTCCTTCCCACCCTATTACCCTATAAACCCAAAACCCGCTACAGAATTATATTACGCAAAAATTAAATACCATAAAAAAATTAAATATAAATAATAAAATAAATATAAACTTTTCAAACATATACTAACATAAAAACACTTTAAAAATTGATATTAACTTACTTACCTCAAATTCGATATTTCTGTAGTCTATATTCTGTCAATTCTATATTTTTGTAGTCTATATTCTGTCCATTCTATATTTTTGTTGTCTATATTCTGTCCATTCTATATTTTTGTTGTCTATATTCTGTCCATTCGATATTTTTGTAGTCTATATTCTGTCCATTCGATATTTTTGTAGTCTATATTCTGTCCATTCTATATTTTTGTTGTTTATATTGTGTCCATTCTATATTTTTTAATCGATATCAATGCAAATCAATATTAAAAACTCAATATTTTGAGTGTATACCTATTATTTCCTAACTGTAGTCTGTGGGTGTGTGGCTCTATAGGTAGGTGAGTGGGTGTTTGAGTGGTTGTATGGGTCTGTGAGTGGGTGTGTGAGTATTTTTGTGGGTTTGCGAGTGGGTTTGTGAGTGACTGTATGGGTCTGTGAGTGGGTGTGTGAGTAGATTGCGGGTGTGTGAGTGGGTTTGTGAGTGGGTGGATAGGCTGTTCTTCGGAATGTTTGAATTCTGAACTTTGGACACATTTCTTGTGTATATTACTATTTCTTGGCACCAGTTTCACAGAGTGTATAAGGACATTATGTTAGCTGAGATTTAACAGAATGTTGGATTTAACTCTGATTCTAAGGCATACATTTGCTTCGCATAATTCAAAGGCGAGGACAGTGAGTTGAGTCATATGTTCTCTAATATAGTTATGCTACTCTTGAGTTCCTACTTTGCAAGACGTTAATTTGTGCATTTATTTCCTTAGCTTCTCAAAGAAGATCAATCCTATTATTTCTTGTACATATGCAAGGCCTTTCTCTGGTAACAGATAAATACCAGATCTTGAAGAGGTATAAAGAGTTTAAAGGCAGTAAATAATGACACTAATGTAATATATTCCTAAGAACTGTAAAGTAATGATCTGCATTTTTTATTTCTTTGATAGATAAAAAGACACAAGCTGTTCATAGTGCCAAAGAACTTGAAGACGTCACTAGAAGCAGACTTGAGCAGTGTTTATCTCTTGTTATTTTATCCACTTCCCCCTTCCCTTGGGTTTCTTTAAACACTGTTTAATTCAGTGCTTGAGGAACAGAGATTTAAGGGAGGGTTCGAACTGTCTTCACTTCTCATCGGCAGAACTATCGGGGTGTTCACAGGTGAGCAAGAAAGTTAACATATTTACACCAAATAACAAAAAAAGCACTCTGTCTGGACCAAGAGCTTGCCTTCTGACAAGTTTGGTGTAATTGCGTCTAGGAATTCGGGCTGTAGTCGTGTTCCAATTTCCTTATGGAAATTAACATTCGAATAACACTTTTTTTCATCCCCCCCTTTTTCTCGATCCCCTGCTTGATTGATCACCCTGAAACTTAGCATGCACAACAAGAATGACCAGCACACTTGTTTTGAAGAATTTTGTCAAACTGCACCAAAGACATAGGCAAATTAAAAGCCGCTTTTCCTATGGAAACATGGTCCTAACTATACTACCTACATATAAATATATATCTATATTTCAAGATCCAAATGCTCCTCCTAGGAGCTTCGCCCGTAGTTCGGTGGCACGAACAGGCCGGTAGAGCAAAACCGGCATTAAGAGTCCAACAGCAAAGGCAGTAATACACGCTCTCAGGATGCAATCAAAAGGATAATTTATTGCCCACAGTAACACGTTTGGAAGAGACTTCCTTGTTCACACAATGAGCAAAGTGAAATATGTGCAATACATAGACTCTGTAGACATGGAAAGCGGACACACAAACCGTGGCGGCCATCTTATAATGCAGAAATCCATATACAGTGAATCATTCTAATGCATTGTGCCCTTAGCCGAAAGTGTCATTCATGTTATATAAATCATAATGTTCCTACATGATCATGTATTCATAATGCATGATATAGTCAAGTCAAAAGATCTTTATTCGGATTATAAAACATCTATAAAAGTACATGTCAAACACAGCTGAAGTAATAACACAGTCATAGAGAATAAAATATAGACAAATAGCCCATAAAATTACAAATTCATAAAATTACAAATTCATAGCAATGGACAGCTTTATCATGTGCAAAAAGGCAACCGTTAGTGCAAAGTGTACAATGTGCAAAAAATACATAGTGCAAATGTCTCAGTCAATGAACAATGAACAGAGAAGCACGGGACCGGACAACTGCTTTGAGGAAGCAGCTCACTCTAAAAGTAGCTTCATCCGTCTTTAGCATCAACAGATCTTTAAAGGCTAATTTAAAATCCGTTAAAGCATTTTTTCTGCATTACGGTATTAATAAGTGCTTAGTGTGCATTCTATAACAAGCATTGGAAATGCAATAGGTCTCGCATTAGGAAAGTTTCTATTGGTCTTATAAATGATTTTTTTTTAGTTTATGTGTTTTTTTTTAAATAGCTAAATTATTAGCTTTGTCATTTACAATGCCAATAGTTATAACTTTCGCAAATGTGACACCTATAGCATTTGTAATGCAACATGTTTTGTATTTACGTGACTTAGATGTATTGATATTACAAATAACAATGGTTTTTAACTTTTTTAAATAATTAATACTTAAATAAAAGTGATTGTAATTTATAATGGCAATAGCTTAAACTTTTGTAAATAACTTTAGTGAAGATTATGTTCAGTGTATTTTATTGTGACGAAAATCCAAGAACAGAAGTGAAATATTAACATCTTTTTTGACATTTGTAATAAAGCTTGAAACATTGAGAGAACATATTTGAACCAGTGATGCTGTGATGATGCTGAGTGATGCTGTGGTTGCGCTGAGTGATGCTGTGGTTGCGCTGAGTGATGCTGTGGTTGAGCTGAGTGATGCTGTGAGAGAGTTGAGGGATGGAGACAACATAGCAGAGCGTTGAGAGGGGCCATAAAAAGAAAGGGTACAGAGAGAGAGAGGGGGTAGGGAGAAGGTCTGAGGGGTGGGAGAGAGAGAGGCATGGGAGGAGGTAAGAGAGACGGCAGTGACAGTGACGACGCGAGGGAAAAGAGAGATGTCGCCATAGCTCCCATCAGCCTGTGTCACCTATAGAGACCCACACACCCATATGTAAAACTGCCCTGCATTACTTAGGAACCTGCAGTAATAAACATGTATGTCTATAATGCTTGCACATATAGAGAGAGCGTTTCATACGAGACCTGGTGTTTGAAAGCACCCTAATAATTTATCAATAAAATAAGCATTGTAAAATAACAGGTGTTGCTTTTACCACTCACTTTACCAACCTCAGAAGGATGACAGGCTCGGTCGGCATTGCCAGGATTTTAAATGGCGACTTTCAGATCACTATATTTGCCAGCAGGGAGTATTCCACTCGCTGTGCTATCTTGCAGACAGCAAGCCAATAAAGCGAAGAGCTATACCCAGCCCAGTGGGAAAATGTGACTTTCAGCATTTTCTATGAAAAGTTTATTTCCGTCAGTCATCACCCAAACCATAATTCCGTTATTTAATTGACAGTTATTAAAAGTGCTGCACCCAGACACTTTAGGAATGTTAACCAGTCATCTTCAGTCGTTTATTGCTGTAGTCCGGCATATAAAGAAGCGACAATGTTGCCCAAGATGAATAAACCTCCCCCAGTGGAAAGATCTTTGTCCTGATCAGGAAACAAAAAACGCACGGCCTGATGCACATAAGAGTTTTGCAGTCGTAAAATCTGTAATTTGGAAAATTACAGGCTTTATAGAGACACAGCCCTAAATCGCAATGTACTTAAGGTTCATTACAAGACGTAAATAAATGTCTTTGTGGCTCACAATGGGTTCTTTGACACATAATATGGATTGATAGGGAAAGGTGGCATAAACTGGGCGTCCCTACTAATTCGAAAATCTTTAATGGGTGTTGGTCCCCCCCCACCAAAACTGGGGGTGCCCATTCACAAAGTGGTCCCTGTCTGCGAGCGCCACTTGCATTTTTAAATGTGAGGGTGTGGGGACGGGGAAGCATGCAGGGGACCCCCAAATACGCTTCACTTCACTCCCAGGGGCAGAGGCTGAAATCTATAAAATAAAAGAGCATTTTGCGACTGTGACTGCAGGGACGGGGTATGCTGTCCCTCGCAGGCCTCCGTCCCGCCCAGCCCTTTCAGTAGGGTTCAGACTCAATCTGCTGGTGTTGCTGCTTGGGGATTCCGGTTTGCAAACCTGTTGGCAGCTGTGCAAGGCCTTGTTGCACGTCGTCTTGGGCGGGGCCCCACTCGCTGAAGTTTAAACCACCGCCGAGTGAGGCACATGAAATGAGATCTGCTGTTTTACACTGGTTTTAAACTGAAAGAGGTGCCACATAATTATAGCATAATTTTCCTTTCTTTGCTGCATAAACAAGTCAACTCTGCCACATAGAAAGAAAGAAAGAAAGAGAGAGAAAGGGGGAGCGAGAGAGAGGGGGGGGAAGAGAAAGAGTTAGAGCGAGAGAGAGGGAGGGGGAAAGAGAAAGAGATGGAGAGAGAGAGAGAGAAAAGAGAGAGAGAGAGAAAGGAGAGAGGAGAGAGAGAAAGGAGAGAGAGAGGAGGGAGGGAGAGAGAGGGGTGAAAGAGAAAGATAGAGCGAGAGAGAGGGAGAGAGAGAGAGGAGGAAAGAGATGGAAAGAGAGAGAGAGAGAGAGAGAGAAAGGAGAGAGAGAGAGGGGGAGAGAGAGATGGAGAGAGAGAGAGTGGAGAGAGAGAGAGAGTGGAGAGAGAGAGAGAAAGGAGAGAGAGAGAGGAGAGAGAGAGATGGAGAGAGAGAAAGGAGAGAGAGAGAGAGAAAGGAGAGACAGAGAGAGCGAATGCGCCCTGGAGGGAGCTGCAGCCTTTGCACTATTTCTAAAGAATCTCGTAATGTCGTTTTAATTTTCTTCCCTATCTATAGAGTTATTTTGAGTATTTCCCTCGTTTTTTCTATTCCGGTATTTTTAGCTGGGAATATTTTTCTATTCGTGGAGGAAGAAAGAGCTGGCAGGGATGGGTGGGGGGAGGGCGGTGAGGAGAGATGGGGAGGAAAGTGGAGAGACCGGGAGGAAGAGGAGGATGAGAGAGCGTGAAAGGAAAAGAGTCGACGAGCGAGAAGCAGACAGATAGACAGAGCGGAGATGGGTGAGAGGAGGGGTGAACACGAGAGGAGACAGAGGGGTGGATGCGGGTTCAAAGGGGGGGGCGAGTGGACAGGCCCAGGAGGTGGACACTGGAGAGAGCAGGAAAGAAAGGGGGAGAAAGGACAGAGCGAGAGAGAAAAGATGGAACGGATAGGGGGGGTGGGGGGCAAGACCCCATAACTGAGGGTACAGAGTGCGTAGTTACAAGCAGAGGGACGAGAAGTAGGTTGAAGGTGGGGAGAGTAAGTGGGCACAGCCATTTATAACAAAATAATAAACATTGATTAAAATAGAAGGAGACGCGGCCGAGGGTAGAGTATCAGCAGCCACGCCCCCATTTCACTTCTTTAGGATATCATCATCATCCTCGCAAGTAGCACTGTGGGGAGCAATGAGAGAAGGCGCTGAAGACCACTTGAATGGAGCCACTTAATCAGACAGAAAAGGATCACCCACGGAGCAAGAAATAAGAACAAAGGGGTTTTGACGACACTCCCCCATGTGGACATCACCCTGTATCAAGCAGGGTCAGGTATTAAAGATATTATGACCCTATGGGCTGGTAGCGGATCCCCACTTGCTGCCCTGAATGCATTGAACATACAAACCAAATGGTTTCCTTTTCAAAACCACAAACGCACATTTTCAATGAAACTCTTTTCACACGTCTATTAGGTTTCACTGTTATTTATTCACACTCTTCGTTTCTCTTACTTTTGCTGATCAAAATTCTGTGTTTACTCTATTGATGTTACTGAATATTCTATCAATATATCAAATAATTGCTAATTGCGTATGCCTGTACCCAATGCATTCCGGGTGTGATGACCCTATTTCAAGGGTCTTTACCATAAAATAAAGAAATATAAAGGTAGGTAAATATCAGCACCTAAGAATTCCAATGAGTAGCATAATCCAATACAAGTGTGTCGGGGTGAGCCTGAACAAAGTTAATATTAGCTAAATCTGGGCATAAAAATACAGCTGATGTTTTTGAAATGACATGCACTCCCTATGCTGAGCGCGCTTGGACGTACATACATAACTACCCAGATGGTCTCGCCACCATGATACTGCGTGAGTTTAAAACCTTACAATCTTAATCCCAATGTAAGAACCGTGAACACGTCATGGTCGGCATTTGCCATTTGCTTTCGGTGAAGTTTATCATGATCACATTTCCCTGTGAAGCCTAAAGCTTATTCCACAATGACAATTAGAATACTGCTCGAGCTAAAAAGCCTGATGCACGCTTCAGTCCAGTGTAACCAACAACATTAACATGCTGTGGTTGGCGTTTACGGATTACATTCAGTGAAGTTTACCGTGACTGCGTTATCCTGTGCACTGAGATGAAAAATAGATATTGTGCTTCAAGATAAATGCCTGAAGGTGACAGGACATACAAGACATTCCCAAAATATATAGAAATACCATACTGCTTCAGCCCGCGGCTCAACATACAAACCACTATGGAGAATGCTACGATCTCCATTTCCTGTTACGTTAGCGTGAAAGGATTTAAAGGTCCAGAGTACAAGAACGTCAATGTTACAAGTGTACCTCCTATATTAACAGCAACTCAGCATGCTGGGCTGCAAAAAACGTAAAAGAAAGTTCCCCTCAAACACAAACACGGACAAAACAAGACGGAGGGCATTGCTGTGGGGAGGGGGGAGGAGAAATGCGACACGGCGGGCAGGGGAGGGTGCGGAGCGGGGAGAGCGGCGATGAGAGTGTGAAGTAGCAGGGGCCTTTGAAGTGAAGCTAAGCTTCACTTCAAAGGTGTGGGAGGAGTGCGGCTGAGGGAACAGATGGCGATTTGATGATGTGCACGCGCATTTTATGTCAATGCGCTTGCGCATTGACCTAAAAGCGCACGGGCACATCATCAAATCGCCAGTTAGTTAAAGTCTGTTTAAAGCCCTATAGTCTGCTCCGCTCAATGCGCATGCGCATTGATAGGTCACGAGACCTAAAAACCACATATCCGCAGAGGTTACAGGGACAGCTTAGATTTTCCACATGTTTATTGAAGCCTAGCGGGAAGCAAAGTAGATTTATGATGCTTCCATCCCTGAACCGAAATAACAAGCTCCTATTCCACCTGCCTAACTTTATGCGGAGATAGCCCTGAGGCAAGGCATGAGGCGTCACATGGCTCCATAAGGGAGATATACCCTAGTGTGGACGGCTTTGCCAAATCGCACCTTTCCCTCTCTTTACAATAAAAATCATACAAAGCCCTTTTTATTAAATTCTTATGCGTACAATCAATCAATTCGGGAGAGGTAAAAAGATGTCCCTGCCCCACGCTCAATAAGCTTTTTTCCACAGCCTTAAACCATGGTATAAAGTTAGCCCTCTCACATTTTAGGCAGTCCAAGATGATGTCACGGGACAAAGAGGCAGCGGAATTACTCCAAATTTTTATCCAAAAAAGGGCGGGTCTGTGTAGGAGAGTAGGGTCTGCAATCCTATGATCACCCAGATTTTTTGCTTTTGTTTCACTGGTTTACGACTTTCTCTGGCTGTGGGCCTGCCAATCAGACCCACAGCCTAGCTGTTCTCTCACGAAATTGACATGTGTGCCTTAGGTGCATTATCCAATTGGTACTGGGCCACCTTATCAGACCCTGTAACTCAGGGCATAGGTGTACCCAGGGCCTACCAGGGTCTGAAGCATGTATTATGCCACCCCTGGATGGCCATCTAAATCTGACACAACTGGCTGCACGACAGCTGGGGCCAGGTGGTGTAACCACCCCTTGCTTTAGATATAGTATACCTATATCTAACCCTAAAAATGGACACACAGATTCCTATCAGTCACTCCTATGGCAGGCCTTGACAATCCTGAAGGCAGAGTGCTTGGAATCGTGTGAAATGGTGCTCTGGCATGAGCTGAGCCCGTTTGCAGCTTGCGGAACCAAGTCCTAATAGCTGTTCCCTGATAACGCATACCATATACTCTTAAGTGCATTATAATCCTCGCGGTTAAATGCTATCTCTGGTATTGCTTTATCAAAACATGTTGAGTAAGGTGTCATACGAATTGGAATACTAACCCCTCGCCAATTCTGGTGACGGGGTTAGCATTCCACCCTTCTAGAGGGACACGACATGTATGTAACTGTGAACCCCGGTTAAAGTTAAACGAAGTCTCAGCTCCACAAAATGGATGCTGCCACCACAGACACGAGTCTGACCTCCTGCTGCTGGGAGTCCTTCCAGCGAGGAGAGCTTGGACAAAGGGTTTCCTGTCAGGGGCGGTGCTAGCACCATCCCAGACAGGGTTTTGTGTATCCTGGGTAGGCAGGGCTTTACAGGAAGGTGACTGCTGAGTGGCACCCCGGTGCTCACTACGCATCTGCCGGCTAGAACCAGTTCCAGGGGCACACCAGCCCCTGGCCTGGGGAAAGTCCGGCATGGGAGAGGGGTGTAACCACCCCCCTTCCTGGTCCCACCCCTAGGGCAGGACCTAGTCGCGTACCCACCCCTTTCTTTAGGATAAAGGCAGGAGCGGGGACCCTTCCAAATTAGATCATCTTTGAATCAAGAACTACTTTCTACGAAAGGAAACTCAAGACTCTTCTCAAGATTTCTCCCTTGTGGCTAAGGAGTAGTCACCCTGCATCCGCAGGCACCATCTAAGAACTCTGCGGTTTGCTGCACGTCCTTCCTCCGGAATCCGACCGACCAGCACGACGAGACCCGGCTTCCCTGGCACCTCTGACCTCTACCTACCTCTACAGCTAAGCTGAGAACCGTAGGTGCGACGAGACCTCGAGGGACCGGCCATCATCAGAACTGCACGACTTCTATCCAGCACGACCGCCGAGGGATCCTCTGGTGAGTGCTTTGGGGTCCGAGAAGCCCCGGCCCTGAGCAGCTCCAACACCGAAGTCCAGCCTCCCAGCATCTCCACGATCTGCGTGGGGCCCTTCTACTTTTTGCTGCTCACCGCGTTGTTTGGCTACTAGCCCGCTGGCTTGTGGCCTTCTTAACGACGCCCGACGACATCACTGCTGCTGGTCTGGTTGCTCCAGACTGGCCCTTGCTCCCTTCCGAAAGAGGAGCACCCCGGACCCTCCTGGTCCACTCCAGACGCCATTTTAGGTCCACCGCATGGGCTTGAATTTGCCAAGACTTGTTGCCCCAATCCTGGGTCCAGTGACGTCGACAGCATCATCCATCGTGGGACAGCTCGCACCTCCATCCTGGTCGCCGACAACGCCTCCTGGTCCGTGAGACTGCAGAGCCCAGCGTCGCCCACTCACCTAGTCGAGGTGACTACCATCCGGTGCCCTCCTGGTGCCACCTGACTACTGGCTAGTAGTCACGAACTTGGTCCCCTCTGCTTTCAGGTGTCATCCATCTTCGATCCAGGCTTGGATCACTCGAACTCTCTTCACTGGTCGCCTGCCAGCAACTTCGTTTCTTCAGGCTCCTGGTTCGTCTACGAGGATTCCCGACGTCTTTTGAGACATATGCAGCTGCAGCCCCTGGGCTAGGTAACTTCGGCATTTCGGTGCCCCAGCATAGCCTCACTATCCAAGGGTCAGGATCCACTGTCGTTTTCGATCTACCTAGTCGGGTTCGCCCGAGAACACTAACTTTGTGAAATCTAGCTACCATAGACTTTGTCCCGCATCCCGCGTGAGAGTGCACACTCTGCACCCGAGTCCCCTAGGCCTCCTACTAGTAATCTGAAGGTTCAGTAACGTAGTCCTAGTGATTCCAAAGCCTATTAGTACAGTACTTACCTGCTAGTAATTTCGCATTCCACTTCCATAGTATATGGTTTTCCGTGCCCCTCGGGCATCTGTGTAAATTGTGCAACTTGGAGTATTTTTATAAGAGTTTTGTTGTGTGCTTAGTACCCTGTCCTCATAAAGAGTACAGGGCTGTTGTGATTCTAATAAATACACTGTTTATTTTCATAACACTTGTGTGGTGTCCTTTCACTTGGTGTTCAAGGGGTATATGTGATGGTATAACAGCTGGCTTAACACGCCCTCTAGAGTTTAGCCCGAAGACTGCTCGTATCCACGCTACTAGGATAGCTGGTCTATAAGGTTGACTTACAACCAATCACCATAAGGGTTGTTTGGACTGATGCAAAGTGCTCACTAGAATAGTGATCACTATATATCAGGCCAACTTCTCACATTGGTGAGCAGCGGTTGGGATTTGAGCTTGCTGTTGTTTTACCACACGTATCCTAAGAATATCTTGTGAAGGATCACATAAGTACTTCAGGTACATATAACGTAGCTTAGAATACTCTGAGTTCTACTGAACCAGCTGTTGTAGCTCCTCAAGGCTTAGCACACCTTGGCTGCAACTCTTAGCAAGGGATCAGTAGGCAAACATATAGTGTAGGTAGGTGCATCACTTACACCACACTAGAATCAGCATGTCAGACAAAGGAGGAAACACTGAGTCTCCCAGTGTGTCAGTGGACCCTCCACAGGTCACTTCCAGATATGCTGCTCTTAGCTTCCAGGAGATGAGACAAGTGTGTACCTCCAGGAAACTAAAACAGGGGTCTAACCCCACAATCCCATTCCTGATTGGTCTCTTAGAGACTTATGATGCCAGGAGGGCTGGTAACCCAGACCCTTCTAATCCAGATGGGAACATGCCTCCCCTAGAGGGAACCTTAGGTGACCCTGACCTTATCCATCTCTCTGCAGAAGGTGAAGAGGAGGATGAGGATCTAGAGCCATCTGAGGATGAGGCAGACAAAGGTCCAGAAGTAGTTAGCCAGCTAACTAGGGACAACTTAAGCAGGCATGAGAATGGTACTAGGAGACCCCTGGGGCCCCTCTCAGGCCAGCTTAACATTGGGAATGGACGAGTTAGGTCTCTATCAAGAGGCTGTAACAGATCCATTCGAACCAATGGCTCTCAGGCCTCTCCTCAGAGGAGGATGACATCCCCTCAGAGGAGAGTATATGAAGCCAAAGAAAGGGAAGTCAATCTGAGGATTGAAAGGGAAGAACTTGCCCTGGCCAAAGAAAGACTTGCCTTTGCTAGAGAGCAAGAATTGAGTGGGACAAATCCCACTGGTGGCAGCATTCCCCCAAGGGAAAACAGGAGTTTAGACACTAGACACCTGAGTAAGATAGTGCCCCCCTTTAAGCAAGGGGATGATATCCACAAATGGATAACTGCTTTGGAGAGGGCTTGCACTGTACAGTGTGTCCCCCAGAGTCAGTGGGCAGCTATCTTGTGGCTCTCCTTTGAAGGTAAAGGTAGAGACAAGCTCCTCACTACTAGAGCTGAGGATGCTCATAATTACCAAGTCCTGAAGAGTACACTGATTGATGGGTTTGGCCTCACCACTGAGCAGTACAGGTTGCTGTTCAGGGATACCCAGAAAACCCAGTCTCAGGATTGGTCTGACTTTGTAGATTGTGCCACTAAGGCTTTGGAGGGCTGGTTGCTGGGCAGTAAGGTTACTGATTACACAGGATTGTATAATTTGATCATGAGAGAACAAATTTTAAACAATTGTCAGAACCAGTTGTTGCATCAGCATCTTGTTGACTCAGATCTGACCTCTCCCCAAGAATTGGGAAAGAAGGCAGACAGATGGGTCAGAACAAGAGTTAAGCAAAACCAGGGCCAGAAACAAGGTGGTCAGAAGAAAGCAGACCAGAAGGGTAAAGATTCTAAGGGTGAACAAAATGATTAGAAGTCTTCGACAGGTCCCCAACAACCCAAAGAGGGGGGGGGGTCAGGCTTCCCAGAAAAAGAAGAATCAAGAAGGCCAATCAAAAAGGTGGTGCCAATACTGTAAAAGTAAAACTCACTGGTTTAGTGAGTGCACCAAGAAAGGAGGGCAGACTCCTGCTACTGCAGCCCCTAAGGCACCTGTGCCCCCTAGTACAGCCAGCAGTAGTAGTGTGTGGTAAATAAAAACATTACCCTGTCGGAGTTTCTATACTTAACCAAAAGGTCATGCATATAATGAGAGGCAGAGTCCGTGGTGTCCGATTCAAAAGGGCTTTAATTCAGTAACTCGAGTTAAGGGAGAATCGGGTTCCATCTCCACTAAGGATCAGGAAGGATCGTCATCTGAACTTTATTCACAAAGTACATTATTTATACTTTAAACGTACATCACATTGCATAGAGAAGGCGGAGCGCTCCAGGCGGAGCAGGCAAAAGAAAGAGATAAGAGCACATGGGCGTGAAAAGGGCGTGTAAGAAGGCGTACACGTGGGTGTTCCCTTGAGGTGTCATAGGTGTGTCATAGGTGGGTGGATACATGGAGGGGGTCTGCATGGGCAGCTGGAACCTTTACCCTACTTGTGTGCGCAACTTGGTCATGACGTGGAATTGATGTGTAACTGGGGGAAGCTGGGGGGAGCTAACTTTCGTGCTAGTAGAGAAGCCTTGAATGTCAGGACGACCTGCACTTCTGGTATTATCTGATATCTTGAGTTTGGAGGATGTATTATCTGAATTAAAGGTCGCTCGAGCAAAGGTTGCTCATCGCTAAGAGCCAGTGTGTGCCTATATTTCTTTGTGCATTGCGTGGGGGCCATGGGCCTTCTATGAATGCGAGTTCTGTAAATCACTTGAATGGAGACAGAAAGGCTAGGCCCTATCATCTGCAGGCGGGTTATGTTTACCTTTTTCATTAAGCAGGAATGTATTTCTGTGGAGCGGAGCAGATAACTGTAAGCAAAATACTGTCTTGGCAGGCCAGGCTGGGCACCTCTCGGCTGAGCAGGAAGTATGCGAGAGGTCAGGGATACATAACTAAACTGCAGTTTTCAGAGTGTCAGGAGGCATGGAGCCTGAATTCGGGTCCTGGCTCGGCTAAGCCACAAAAACGGGTTCATCTCGACTTTTAAACGTGCACCATGCAAATGCATTGGCAACATAGGCCTCGGTGCAGAATTAACGTTTCTTTCATGGAGGGCTTGGTTACTGACATGCTAACATTGAACGGAAATGCAGAAGCATTATCATTACAGGCATGAAAGGGGAAGTGCATGGTGACATGGACATACATAGGGTACATACAGGGGACACATTGGTCACATAAAATTTCTATTTCCTCATTCCCTCCTTGTCCCCTACTGTGCCCTTCAGGACACATCTATATTCATGATACCATATATCTGATCATACAGCATCATTTGTTCGTCCTTTTTCTGTTGTATACGTGGATGGGGAGTACAGGCAGTGGCACACAAGCCGCAAATCGCTGGGCCACATTGCAGACAGAGACAGCAACTGAATATAACGAGCAGTATCATTCCTAGGAAAGACAATACCTTCCATCCCCATGCTGATATTACATTCCAGAGCCAACCGGACCAAGTCCATGTGCCTGGGTTTTGGTGTATCTCGTGAGCTATCTTGTGGAGTCTTGTTATTGCTGCATATACGGATGGCGCGTTATTAGGAATAAACACGCAACAACTGGAGCCGATCACTCTACAAGCCCCGCCCCTATCTGCCAGGATGACGTCAAGAACAATGCGGTTCTGAAGAACAACAAGTCTCATGGCAGACTGCTCCTCTGTCAAGTTCGCCAGAGCAGATGCAGTCTCATTTACTACTGCTTCTAGAGTTCTTGTTAACTACCCGTCTCTTCAGTGCGTTCTCAGTAGCTTGGAATAGATGTTCGAGGGAATATCTTTCTTCTATAGGAGGTCCCTTTTTGCGGTAGTCAAGGCACTTGGGCCTGTCAAACTGCTGTGCTTTGCCTACATAATTTATTTTATCCACTTCCTCAGTTTCGGGCTCTCCATCTTCTGACTCATCTTTCCCGTCAGACTCTTTCCTGTTCAAATTTAAGATCTCTTTTCGTATTTTCCTGTGCATGCATTCTGTCTGTCCCTGTTTATCATGCCGACCAGTAGCTATGTTGTCACTCCAATCAGTCAGACCTCTATTTACTCCTTTGTCTGGTTGGTCTTGTTCCCTGATCAGACAGTTAATCAAAAAACGTAAAATCATGCATTTGACCTCCACTTTTCTTTGTTTCATGGCCTCTTCTATACTCTCGGGTCCCTCCCCCGTTCTAATGAATTCGTATATCTTATCTAAATTTTCCTTCATACCTGGTAGTGTGATCAAATAGTCTACAGCGTGTCTTAATCTTAGTGAGTACACGAGCATCGCACCCTCACCTGGTACTGGATCGTATATACAACGTGAAATAGTTACATTATGCTTAAAGGGGGATGCTGTCATTTGTGGCGTTCGTTGTAGCCCTAACCCCAGCAGTGCTCGTGTTGCTGGCGGTGTTCGTGGCGTTCCTGGTGGCCCCCCCCCCACTGCCCCTTGTCCTACGTCATCTTTCATGGCCTGGGGAAGCCGCATTTGTAGAAGCAGATCCTGTGATGGGGGCGGGGGGAAGGGAGAATTGTTGACAGGAGGTGGGAATTCTGCATTTACATAGTCCGGAGCGGGCTCTTCTAGATAGGAGGAAATAAAAGCCTCAGCTTCTGTCTGCTTGTGTCTTCGTACTTTAATCGGTACTAGTGGTGGTGGCAACTTACTGGATACTTCTGAGGGGGTGACTTTAGCTAGTTCTTCTGTGTGGACGGGATAAATACCGGCAATGAGGGCATTTCTTTCTCTATCTGCTTGTTCTGCCTTGACCCGTTCCCCCTCTTCCTTTAGCTCTTTTTCTCTGGCTTTTTCCGCTGCTTCCTTACTTCTCTCTGCTTTGTGGAATTCTTTCTCTGCTCTCCTATGCGCTTCTTTACGCCATAACTCAATGGCATCTTTCTGGGACGGTCTCACTTTCTTTTTCCATAGTGCTTCCTCTACTTTCATAATGCATTCAGCATCCCATGTTCCTGAGGCAGGCCATCTATACCTTTCTTCTAGATCCTTCGTGTAATCTACCCATAAGTCTAAAAACAGTATGGCATCTAGCCCGTGCTTTTGATACATAAAATGACCAGGGGTGTCTCTAGGCGGGACGGGAACTGACTCTTCGAGTATCCCTTTCCTGGTCCCTATCTGACGTAATTTCGAAAACAGTAGCATGTTGGAACTGACCTAACGAAAACACAATATACACAGAAAATAAAATGAGAACAACCATTCACACTACAACACTAAAACATTAAAAAACAGATACATCCTGACTAGTACATGGGGAAAAACATGAACTTGAAAAACTGTTAACTTTATGTACTGCAATACAGTACAATCATACCGGTCTCATAAAGAGACACGTCTTTACCGTGCCTGTGTACCCAGACACGTCTTTACCGGGCTCAAATAAATGAACCCGTCTTTATGCTTTCCCAATAACGGTACTCACCGGGAAGCAGAACTTGAAGGCCTCGGAAACTCGATACTCGATACTGCGGTGCTGCGCATGCGCCTCGGAACAGGTGGGCCTCGGGATACCTTGGACCTTGCTCTCTCACGGTTTGGGCTCTGGTTGGGATGGTCCGCAATCCTCACCGCCTCGTGTGGATGCCTGGTCGCAGTCTCCGTCTCCTCCGTGGGCCTGAGGGAGTAGGCAGGAAGTCCCGCTGTCGTGTACACTTGAAGTCCGTCACGGCTGCAGAAGGGGGCAAGGGCTGGACCTACATCACCGGCGCGTGGGGAAGGGGACTGGTCCCTATTCAGGCACCAGATTATGTGGTAAATAAAAACATTACCCTGTCGGAGTTTCTATACTTAACCAAAAGGTCATGCATATAATGAGAGGCAGAGTCCGTGGTGTCCGATTCAAAAGGGCTTTAATTCAGTAACTCGAGTTAAGGGAGAATCGGGTTCCATCTCCACTAAGGATCAGGAAGGATCGTCATCTGAACTTTATTCACAAAGTACATTATTTATACTTTAAACGTACATCACATTGCATAGAGAAGGCGGAGCGCTTCAGGCGGAGCAGGCAAAAGAAAGAGATAAGAGCACATGGGCGTGAAAAGGGCGTGTAAGAAGGCGTACACGTGGGTGTTCCCTTGAGGTGTCATAGGTGTGTCATAGATGGGTGGATACATGGAGGGGGTCTGCATGGGCAGCTGGAACCTTTACCCTACTTGTGTGCGCAACTTGGTCATGACGTGGAATTGACGTGTAACTGGGGGAAGCTGGGGGGAGCTAACTTTCGTGCTAGTAGAGAAGCCTTGAATGTCAGGACGACCTGCACTTCTGGTATTATCTGATATCTTGAGTTTGGAGGATGTATTATCTGAATTAAAGGTCGCTCGAGCAAAGGTTGCTCATCGCTAAGAGCCAGTGTGTGCCTATATTTCTTTGTGCATTGCGTGGGGACCATGGGCCTTCTATGAATGCGAGTTCTGTAAATCACTTGAATGGAGACAGAAAGGCTAGGCCCTATCATCTGCAGGTGGGTTATGTTTACCTTTTTCATTAAGCAGGAATGTATTTCTGTGGAGCGGAGCAGATAACTGTAAGCAAAATACTGTCTTGGCAGGCCAGGCTGGGCACCTCTCGGCTGAGCAGGAAGTATGCGAGAGGTCAGGGATACATAACTAAACTGCAGTTTTCAGAGTGTCAGGAGGCATGGAGCCTGAATTCGGGTCCTGGCTCAGCTAAGCCACAAAAACGGGTTCATCTCGACTTTTAAACGTGCACCATGCAAATGCATTGGCAACATAGGCCTCGGTGCAGAATTAACGTTTCTTTCATGGAGGGCTTGGTTACTGACATGCTAACATTGAACGGAAATGCAGAAGCATTATCATTACAGGCATGAAAGGGGAAGTGCATGGTGACATGGACATACATAGGGTACATACAGGGGACACATTGGTCACATAAAATTTCTATTTCCTCAAGTGCACCTCCCAAGGGTTTAGTTGGGTTAACCTTGGGTTCTGAGGGGTATGACAACTTAGTTGGTACACTCACTCAGGCTGTCCTTGTCTGTACAGGGGATATGGATATATCCCCTGATGTCAGTCCCAATACTTTGGGCAAATACAGACAGACACCTTTGATAAATGGAAAAATGGCTCAGGCCTATAGGGACACTTGTGCCAGTGTCACAATGGTGACACCTAACTTTGTGGACCCTGGACAGATCATGCCAGGTACAGATTTCCTGGTGACCAATGCAAGCAATGTCACTACCAGTCATAGTATGGCAATTGTTGCTTTCTCCTGGGGAGGGGTAAATGGCCAAAAGAAGGTTGTAGTTAGTTCAGACCTCCCAGTGGATTGTTTGTTGGGCAATGATTTGGAGTCATCACAATGGTCAGAAGTGGAGCATAGGACTCACATGGAGATGTTAGGCTTGTCAGCACATGTGCTTGCTGTGACTAGGTCACAGGCCAGAAGATGCCCCACTGAACAGGTGCTGGATCCTGGAACAATGGACCAGACACCTTCCAAGAAGAAGAGCAGTAGGGTTCAGGCATTGCCTTCCCCCTTGCCCCAGGTTGAGTATCAAGTCTCAGAGGAGGCTGACCTACAGGAACTGAGGGAAACTGAGCCTAAAGAGTTTGAACTTGATCAAGTTGAATTCCTGGGCTCAGGGGGACCCTCAAGAGAAGACCTGGGGAAGGAACAATTAGACTGCCCTTCCCTTGAACCCCTCAGACAGCAGGCTGCTGCTGAGGCTGCTGGGAACGCCACAGGTACCCACAAGGTATACTGGGATGATGGACTCCTGTACACTGAGGCAAGAGACCCCAAGCCTGGCATGGCCAGGAGGCTGGTTATCCCCTTGTCTCTGAGAGGTTTCCTTCTTACCTTGGCCCATGAGATTCCCTTAGCAGGTCACTTAGGCCAGACAAAGACTTGGGACAGGCTTGTCTCACACTTTCACTGGCCTCACATGAATGAGGATACCAAGGAGTTTTGTCGCTCCTGTGTCACTTGCCAAGCCAGTGGTAAGTCAGGTGGCACAACAAAGGCCCCCCTTATACCAATGCCTGTGGTGGGGGTGCCCTTTGAAAGAGTGGGGATTGACATTGTTGGTCCAATGGAACCCCAGACAGCATCAGGGCACAAGTTTATACTGGTGGTAGTGGATCATGCCACCAGGTATCCTGAAGCTATTCCCCTTAGGACCACTACAGCACCTGTTGTGGCAAGAGCCCTAGTTGGAGTGTTCTCCAGAGTGGGCTTCCCTAAGGAGGTTGTCTCTGACAGAGGTGCAAACTTCATGTCAAGCTACTTAACTGCTATGTGGAAGGAATGTGGTGTCAACTACAAGTTCACTACACCCTATCATCCACAATGCAATGGGCTTGTTGAAAGGTTCAACAGGACCCTAAAAGGGGTGATTCATGGACTACCTTAAAAGCTCAGGCGTAGATGGGATGTCCTGATACCCTGCCTTCTGTTTGCTTACAGAGAGGTCCCACAAAAGGGGGTTGGCTACAGCCCTTTTGAACTTTTGTATGGTCATCCTATGAGAGGCCCCCTGTGTTTGGTGAAGGAAGGATGGGAGAGACCTCTCAAAAAGTCTGCAACCAACATAGTGGACTATGTACTTGGTCTCCGCTCCAGGATGGTTGAGTATATGGAGAAGGCATCTGAAAACCTTAAGGCCAGCCAAGAACTCCAAAAAGCTTGGCATGACCAAAAGGCTGTCCTGACTGTTTATCAGCCTGGACAGAAGGTGTGGGTGTTGGAGCCAGTGGCCCCAGCAGCACTCAAAGACAAATGGTCTGGGCCCCACACAATTCTTGAGCAAAAGGGAGAGGTCACCTACCTGGTGGACCTTGGAACTCCCAGGAGCCCCCACAGGGTGCTCCATGTAAACAGGCTCAAAGCATATGTCGACAGGAAGGACATGAGCTTGCTCATGGCCATAGATGAGGGACAGGAGGAAGAGAGTGACCCTCTCCCAGACCTGCTCACTCAGAATCCTGATGATGGGTCAGTAGATGGTGTTGTCTTTTGTGGCAGCCTCTCTGAACATCAACAGAAGGATTGTAAACAGGTTCTTCAATCCTTCAGACATATGTTCTCTCTAACCCCCAGTCAGACCAATTGGTGTACCCATGAGGTTGACACTGGTGACAGCTTGCCAGTTAAGAGTAAAATCTACAGGCAGCCTGATCATGTTAGAGACTGCATCAAAACAGAAGTGCAGAAAATGTTGGAGTTGGGAGTCATTGAACCCTCAGATAGCCCTTGGGCTAGTCCAGTAGTTCTAGTGCCAAAACCTCACACCCAGGGTGGTAAGAAAGAGATGAGGTTCTGCGTAGACTACAGGGGTCTCAATGCAGTCACTAAGACTGATGCCCACCCAATACCAAGGGCAGATGAACTTATAGATAGATTGGCTTCTGCCAACTACTTAAGTACATTTGACCTGACAGCTGGGTATTGGCAAATCAGGTTAGCTGAGGATGCCAAGCCCAAGACAGCATTTTCTACCCCTGGTGGGCATTATCAATTTGTGGTAATGCCCTTTGGTTTGAAAAATGCACCTGCCACCTTCCAAAGGCTGGTGAATCATGTTCTCACTGGGCTGGATGACTTCTGTGCAGCATATCTTGATGACATTGCTGTCTTTAGCTCCACCTGGGAGGATCACCTGGTCCACCTGAGGAAAGTGTTAGAGGCTCTGCAAGCAGAAGGTCTCACTGTCAAGGCCACCAAGTGCCAGATAGGGCAGACACAGGTTGTATACTTGGGCCACCTTGTAGGTGGAGGCCAAGTTCAGCCACTGGAGAGCAAGATACAGTCAATCAGGGACTGGGCTCCTCCAACCACCCAGACTCAGGTTCGAGCTTTCTTGGGCCTGACTGGTTACTACAGAAAGTTTGTCAGAAATTATGGATCAATTGTGACTCCACTTAATGAACTGACAAGTAAGAAAATGCCAAAAAAGGTTCAGTGGACAGCAGGCTGTCAAAAAGCATTCGATGACCTAAAGCAGGCCATGTGCACAGCACCTATCCTCAAGAGTCCAGACTACTCCAAACCATTCATTGTCCAAACAGATGCTTCTGAGTTGGGTGTGGGAGCTGTTCTATCTCAACTGAATTTTGATGGTCAAGACCAGCCCATTGCTTTTATAAGCAGAAGGCTGACCCCACAGAGAGAAAAATTGGTCAGCTATTGAGAGGGAGGCCTTTGCTGTGGTTTGGGCCCTGAAGAAACTGAGGCCATACTTGTTTGGCACTCATTTCAAGATTCAGACCGACCATAAGCCCCTCTTGTGGCTAAATCAGATGAAGGGTGAAAACCCCAAACTGCTTAGGTGGTCCATTCCCCTACAGGGGATGGATTTTACAGTGGAGCATAGACCTGGCACTGATCATGGCAATGCAGATGGGCTCTCCAGGTATTTCCACTTAGAGCAAGAAGACTCACCTGGTCAAGGTTAGTTTATTGTCCCAAAGTTTGGGGGGGGTCATGTAGGAGAGTAGGGTCTGCAATCCTATGATCACCCAGATTTTTTGCTTTTGTTTCACTGGTTTACGACTTTCTCTGGCTGTGGGCCTGCCAATCAGACCCACAGCCTAGCTGTTCTCTCACGAAATTGACATGTGTGCCTTAGGTGCATTATCCAATTGGTACTGGGCCACCTTATCAGACCCTGTAACTCAGGGCATAGGTGTACCCAGGGCCTACCAGGGGCTGAAGCATGTATTATGCCACCCCTGGATGGCCATCTAAATCTGACACAACTGGCTGCACGACAGCTGGGGCCTGGTGGTGTAACCACCCCTTGCTTTAGATATAGTATACCTATATCTAACCCTAAAAATGGACACACAGATTCCTATCAGTCACTCCTATGGCAGGCCTTGACAATCCTGAAGGCAGAGTGCTTGGAATCGTGTGAAATGGTGCTCTGGCATGAGCTGAGCCCGTTTGCAGCTTGCGGAACCAAGTCCTAATAGCTGTTCCCTGATAACGCATACCATATACTCTTAAGTGCATTATAATCCTCGCGGTTAAATGCTATCTCTTGTATTGCTTTATCAAAACATGTCGAGTAAGGTGTCATACGAATTGGAATACTAACCCCTCGCCAATTCTGGCGACGGGGTTAGCATTCCACCCTTCTAGAGGGACACAACATGTATGTAACTGTGAACCCCGGTTAAAGTTAAACGAAGCCTCAGCTCCACAAAATGGAGGCTGCCACCACAGACACGAGTCTGACCTCCTGCTGCTGGGAGTCCTTCCAGCGATGAGAGCTTGGACAAAGGGTTTCCTGTCAGGGGCGGTGCTAGCACCATCCCAGACAGGGTTTTGTGTATCCTGGGTAGACAGGGCTTTACAGGAAGGTGACTGCTGAGTGGCACCCCGGTGCTCACTATGCATCGGCCGGCTAGAACCAGTTCCAGGGGCACACCAGCCCCTGGCCTGGGGAAAGTCCGGCATGGGAGAGGGGTGTAACCACCCCCCTTCCTGGTCCCACCCCTAGGGCAGGACCTAGTCGCGTACCCACCCCTTTCTTTAGGATAAAGGCAGGAGCGGGGACCCTTCCAAATTAGATCATCTTTGAATCAAGAACTACTTTCTACGAAAGGAAACTCAAGACTCTTCTCAAGATTTCTCCCTTGTGGCTAAGGAGTAGTCACCCTGCATCCGCAGGCACCATCTAAGAACTCTGCGGTTTGCTGCACGTCCTTCCTCAGGAATCCGACCGACCAGCACGACGAGACCCGGCTTCCCTGGCACCTCTGACCTCTACCTACCTCTACAGCTAAGCTGAGAACCGTAGGTGCGACGAGACCTTGAGGGACCGGCCATCATCAGAACTGCACGACTTCTATCCAGCACGACCGCCGAGGGATCCTCTGGTGAGTGCTTTGGGGTCCGAGAAGCCCCGGCCCTGAGCAGCTCCAGCACCGAAGTCCAGCCTCCCAGCATCTCCACAATCTGCGTGGGGCCCTTCTGCTTTTTGCTGCTCACCGCGTTGTTTGGCTACTAGCCCGCTGGCTTGTGGCCTTCTTAACGACGCCCGATGACATCACTGCTGCTGGTCTGGTTGCTCCAGACTGGCCCTTGCTCCCTTCCGAAAGAGGAGCACCCCGGACCCTCCTGGTCCACTCCAGACACCATTTTAGGTCCACCGCGTGGGCTTGAATTTGCCAAGACTTGTTGCCCCAATCCTGGGTCCAGCGACGTCGACAGCATCATCCATCGTGGGACAGCTCACACCTCTATCCTGGTCGCCGACAACGCCTCCTGGTCCGTGAGACTGCAGAGCCCAGCGTCGCCCACTCACCTAGTCGAGGTGACTACCATCCGGTGCCCTCCTGGTGCCACCTGACAACTGGCTAGTAGTCACGAACTTGGTCCCCTCTGCTTTCAGGTGTCATCCATCTTCGATCCAGGCTTGGATCACTCGAACTCTCTTCACTGGTCGCCTGCCAGCAACTTCGTTTCTTCAGGCTCCTGGTTCGTCTACGAGGATTCCCGACGTCTTTTGAGACATATGCAGCTGCAGCCCCTGGGCTAGGTAACTTCGGCATTTCGGTGCCCCAGCATAGCCTCACTATCCAAGGGTCAGGATCCACTGTCGTTTTCGATCTACCTAGTCGGGTTCGCCCGAGAACACTAACTTTGTGAAATCTAGCTACCATAGACTTTGTCCCGCATCCCGCGTGAGAGTGCACACTCTGCACCCGAGTCCCCTAGGCCTCCTACTAGTAATCTGAAGGTTCAGTAACGTAGTCCTAGCGATTCCAAAGCCTATTAGTACAGTACTTACCTGCTAGTAATTTCGCATTCCACTTCCATAGTATATGGTTTTCCGTGCCCCTCGGGCATCTGTGTAAATTGTGCAACTTGTAGTATTTTTATAAGAGTTTTGTTGTGTGCTTAGTACCCTGTCCTCATAAAGAGTACAGGGCTGTTGTGATTCTAATAAATACACTGTTTATTTTCATAACACTTGTGTGGTGTCCTTTCACTTGGTGTTCAAGGGGTATATGTGATGGTATAACAGCTGGCTTAACACGCCCTCTAGAGTTTAGCCCGAAGACTGCTCGTATCCACGCTACTAGGATAGCTGGTCTATAAGGTTGACTTACAACCAATCACCATAAGGGTTGTTTGGACTGATGCAAAGTGCTCACTAGAATAGTGAACACTATATATCAGGCCAACTTCTCACAGTCTGGATCTTATAAAATCCTCTATATAATGGAGATTTAATTCCCTGCGACACACATAAGTTGGTGCTGTAATAACCCCCCCCAAAACCTTCCGACAGAATCTATTTTCCTCAATCTGTAATTGGGTACAATTCGAGTAGCCCCACACCTCAGCACCATAGGTTCCTACGGGTAAGCATTGTGTTCTATAAATTTGTAACAATGATGTATTCACATCTGCCTGGATGGGTTGGCGGAGGGAAATTAAAGAGTTTATGGCTTTACTCAGTTTATTCCTTCCCTGAGCAACATGAGGCTGCCAAGATCCAGTGTTAGAGAACAGCAAGCCAAGGTAGGGAAAAGTGCAAGTGCTTTTTAAAATATTGTCCCCTGACAGAATCTGGGTTATTTTATAACTTTTAGGGCCACATGACATTATAAATGATTTCTTAAAATTAGTGCATAGGCCCAAATCTGCCATATATGTGACAAAGCCAGAAATTAAAATACGCAATGCATTGGGTGTGCGGCCCATAAGGACCGCATCATCCGCGTAAAGAAATGCGGGGACGGGTTTACCATTTACTTGCGGAACATCGTTAGTTAGATTGCTCAAAGAATTACTCAATTCATTTATATATAAAATAAAAAGCAGGGGGGCCCAAGACATAACCCTGTCTGACCCCCCTGCCAATTAAAATATAATTAGAGAGTTCGCCGTCATTGTTAATGCGAACGTGGGTTTTCAAATTGCTATGAAGGTGTGCCAAAAAATAAGCTAAGGATTCATCTAAACCATAATTCAACAGGACGGACCATAAACGGGAACGATTTACAAAATCAAAAGCAGAACTTAAATCCATAAACCGAAAATATAAAGGAGATTTTTCTAGCAATTGTATATTTGGCCATTAGCAGGTTTAAATTTAGGGATTGCTCCACCGTACCCACTTTACTTCTGAAACCTAGCTGGCACGGGTGTAAGATGGTATTTTCCTCCGCCCAGGTTCTGATTCTGTTAAAAAGGACCCTGCCTAGAACCTTTAGCGTGTTCTCAATTAAAGATATGGGGCGGTAGCAACCAGGGTCAAGTCTGTCACCTTTTTTGAAAATTGGCACAATGGTGCTACTAGACCATGTTGTCGGGACAGAGGTATAAGATAAATTATTAAAAACATTGCATAGCAGGGGTGCCCAAAAGTCAGGTTCAGATTTGATTTGGTCGATGGATAAACCATCGGGTCCGGGGGCTTTATTCCCAGCACTTTCGGTAATGGTATCCTCCACCTCCAACAGCGTGATAATCAAGGGCCTAACTGAAAAAAGCAATTTCTGTGGGGTGGCCGGAAGCATCATAGATCTTAGAGAAATGGTCAACCCACACATCCCCTGTTATGTTACAATTAATAGGGGAAATGTTGGAGCCCAATGATCTCAGGTTTTTAATCGCCCTCCAAAACCCGGCTACATCTTTTAAAGCTGCTGTGCCAACAAGGGTTCCCAATGGTCTTTTATTAGCTCTTCAGATCTGATTTTTAAGGAGTATTTGTATCTAGATCTCAGAGTCCTTACCAGGGTCAAATCACGCAGTTCAGCTGTAAGGGCGGCCCTAAGTTCCCGATTGGCTTTGGAGCATGAGGTGTCAAACCACCTTGGATTACTGTTGTTGTGAGCTAGGGCAGGTTTAGAAATTTCCTTTTTTATAGCCTTACAAAGTTCACAAAATGAATTAACAATATCGGACCCAGGGCTGTCAGTTGATAGGCAAACCGGGGCTAGTGTAGGGTGTTTTTTAATGACTCTAGCTAAAACGCCCTGGTTGTCTATCCCCTTCCAAACAACCCTTAACCTGTCTGTCGATGCCATTAGATTTTTTGCCCCAATTTCTCCTATCTTCCCAGGTTTTTTAATTGATTTGAGACAAATTAAAATTGGGTAATGGTCACTATATGTAGTCCTGACAACCTCTGATTTTAATAAGAGATCCCCGAGAAGAGAAGAGATGAATACATAGTCTATAGTGGTTGAGCTCCGACGCCCAATATAGGTAGGACAGGGGAACATTGTCAACACCAGTAACTATATTCTCCATTACATCAACTAGATCGCGTGTAGCTAGCAGGTCTAGTACTTCATCTCCTCTCTTACATCCAAAGAAAAGAGTTCCACAGCGGATCTGACAGGGTGGAGTTCTGGGGTGAATGTGTGCATTGACATCACCACCTATGCAAATGCCATCAAACCTACCATATTTTTGTCCACCCACAACTTCATCAATGAAATTAAACAATCTTAGGAAGTTGGTGTTGGGGTGAGTTGTGAAGTCGTTATTATGAGTTGTGAAGTCGTTATTATAAAAGTTAATAAAACACAACTTTATCCTGCTGGTATATCTCAACGCCATAAAGTTTATGTCGTTTGTCTGCAGTGGTTCGATTCTAGCTGCAGCAGTGATTTTAACCCAAATAGATAAGCCCCCGCTGGGACGACCCATAGGCGGGGAAGGTACAATCAAGTTATGGCAGCTATATCCTTCATGAAGTTGAGAACTCGTACACCAAGTTTCCTGCAACATTAGGACATCAAAGTTGGTTACCCAATCAGTCCATGTCTTGATTTTCATTTTCGCGTTGAGACCTGCAATATTCCAACTCAAGATAGACAAGTCGTCGGACAATGGGGGGGAAATTTGACCCTGGGCACCTATTGTGGAATCAAATGACGCCCGGGGCCTACTGGGTAAATTGGGCGATATTGCAATAGGACAAATTGACGGATTTCCTGCAGGAACATGTATGTTAATGTAATCACTTGCTACATTGTCGGGTAAAGTAACTAATGGTCAGTCCAGACTGCCTGTTTCAGCTAATGCGGTGTATCTATTATAAAGTGGAAAAGGCGGTGGGGCTGGGCGGAATGGTCTTGGTGGGGGCCTATAAAAGTAGCTCAAAGGCAATGGAGTGACAACAGTAGATGGACCCGGATAAATATTGTTGAAGTCGAGTATAAATTTGGCAGTGCCAGGGTGCCTGAAATTGACAACAATACAGTCCCCGTTGAAATTTTGTCTGCCCGTCAAGTGAGCTGGGTTGGCCCCTTACGTAAAAATTTCATTAGAGATGTCATTACCCACACCCTTATGTTTGGTCAGCCAGTCGATGCACTTGTTCAGCTGGACCCAAGACTCACCTTGTCCATCCCTAAGTGGTGGCACGCCTGCCAGTACTAAAACATATGGGCAGGCGTCAGGTGGTAAATGGAGGGCAGGTTCCTGATGTTTTATGGGTCTGCTAACAACCAGTTGTCCCTTGCCACCGTTGCTACTACTTGGGGCCACAGGTTTCACAGTAGTTGTAATAGGACCCTCCTTCCTTGTGCTACTAACTGTAGTAGTATGAGAAGGACCAGCTACTGCGGGAGGAGTGGGCTTGGCTTTTATGGCAGGTTGAATTTGCTCTGCTGTATCACGTCAAGGTGTAGTATTATTTGTTGGTGTGCTGATGATAGTTTTAGGCCCACCCTTTAAGCTGCTGCTGATAATAGGCCCACCACACAAGATAGCCTTACTAGCAGACTCTAGGTCTTTCGAAAGACGATCACCCCTCATTTGATCAAGGCTAATCACCCCTTTCCTTTTTACATCCTCCTTTTTTACAAGATTTTCTAATTTATCAAGTCTTTTAAAAACAGTATTAAATAGTTTGATCAATTGACTTTCCAGTTGTTTAAAAAAAATATCAACAATTGTCTCAATAAATTTCCCGTTAGGCTTAGATTGCATGATACTTTCAGTTAAAAACTCAGTCTGTGTACCCACTGAATTGTGGTCTTCTGTAGAGGGGGTTAGGGGAACGACCACCTCCACAAGTTGCAGGTTTTCAGTATTAACAGTATTGCCCCCAGATTGTTGCTGCTTCCCTCTGGTCCACATACTCTTGGGGGGTTGGTTGGTTCTTATTACAGGTAGGTTGCTTCCTCTTATTTGCCGTAAATTTCATGGGGCCCCTTTTCCTTATTCCGTCAACAGTCTTTTTACATGGGGGCGGGGAGACAATAACAGTCTGTACAACGGGGTCAGGCTGGGAGTCAATAGTTATAACTGGGCTACTGCCCCCAGGCAACACTTCCAACGGAGTAACCTGGGTGGTAGGTTTCACAATAGTAATTACTGGTGAGAGCGGTAAAGTATTAATGGGGCGAACTTGCAGGTGACTGGTACCACAGCCCAATGACATCCTCCTTTCAGTATTAGCAATTTCCTCTGTGACCATATTAAGGGCGTTCTCCAATAGGCTTTCGAAGGAGGGGGGTAAAGCAGAGGGGTCTACAGAAGCAGGCGTTATAGGGTTGGTGTTACGTTTCCCCATAGTCGCTTTTCCCAGGCTCACCTCTTATAACAAGTCTTAGAGGGGAGGCCCGCCCGCCCGACCTCTGAGGGCCTAAGAGGGCCCGCCCTTTGCCCGGGCTTCGACCGGCATCCAGCGAGGCGGGGATGTGTCCTCAATTTAAGCGCCTCCTAGCGCGTTGCGTCCATGCGCGGCTTCCGACCACTAAGAATTGTGGGGATTGGAGTCCCACTGAGCCCACACACCTCTCGGCGGCCGCACCAAAGATCTTGACGGTGCAGCGGCGGGCGTCAGGGACACAGCGGGACGCAGATGTATGACGTTACAACGCATACTTTTACCACGCATGCCTTTACAACGCGGTTTTTACATCGCAAACCTTTACAACGCATAGCGCTTTGGGGTGCTGGATAGTGAAAAGTTTAATTTTCTATTCCAACTCCAGTCCCCGTGGACACTAGGGAAGGTGTTGGATAGAAAATTAAACTTATTCCCTATCCTAGAGCGCCCCCCAGCGTAATGCGTTGTAATGCCTGCGTTGTAATGGTAGTGCGTTGTAAAAGTTTCGTTGTAGAGGTTGTTCACCCGGGACAGCAGCTGCCAGGTAGGATTAGTGCCAGAAATTATGCTGGACCTTCAGAAAAGCTCCCCACTCAGCAGGGGATGTTTACTCAATTTAAGCGCCTCCTAGCGCGTTACGTCCATGCGCGGCTTCCGACCGCTAAGAATTGTGGGGATATGAGTCCCACTGAGCCCATACACCTCTCGGCGGCCGCACCAAAGATCTTGACGGTGCAGCGGCGGGCGTCAGGGACACAGCAGGACAGCGGCTGCCAGGTAGGATTAGTGCCAGAAATTATGCCGGACCTTCAGAAAAGCTCCCCCATGATATAGAAAAGGAAGGAAAAAAGAGAAATAAAGAAACCATTCCAATATGTCTGCCAAAGTTGGATGCTAATGTCCTTCACCCTCTACTAATATACGCCAAATGCTCGACGGGGCTGTGTATCGCAAGTTGCATATTCTCAGCCTCCCTCCACGTGGACTGCAAGGATGCTAGCAACCACAATGGCACGCGAATCCATTAGGACATGACCCATCACAGAGTTATGCGTGTAAAACTGATACTGGCACCAAGTGGCAGAGTCCTTACTAGTAACATATCTACTGTCCCGAGAACAGTGACTATATGTGAGAAAATAAAAACATACATCTTATCTAATCCTAAGTGGTGCACTCCCAGTAGAGCGGAAGAAAAGGGTTGAAGAAAAGGGTATGTGGCCCGTGAAGTGTCTGTAATCAATCAGTGGGCCCCTTCCTTTCCTCCTGTGGAAAGAGAGAAAAAGAAAATAGATTAGGATTAAAAAATATATGTACAATCACAAATACAGAGGTATTATACTATGTGCACTATACAATTTTAAAAGGAGATATACATCTTACACACATCATGAAACAGGAGAAGCTATATCAGAGAATCAGTACATGGGGATACATATGCAATATTCCTCGGTTATATGAGTTGCTAGTTCCTCATCCAGATTGTGTCCCCTCGGGTACCTGGTATCGAGGTCAAGGATCCATTTGGATTCCTTTTTGCCTGAGTTTAAGCTCTCTATTGCCTCCTCTTGGACCCACCAGTTCCTGTTCAATGGCAAAGTAGCGCAAAAGTGAACTATTGGACAGATGGTAGTCGGCAAAGTGTTTGCCACTGGATAATGGGGGTCTTTGTTGGTAATAGCCCTAAGGTGTTCCGGGACCCTCTTAGCCATCAGAGTTGCGCTTCCTACATATCGTTTGTTACACAGGCATTCCAAAATGTTGATAACATAAGTTGAGGTACAGGTAAGAAACTGTGATATTATTCTTTTTATATTGGGATTCGTTGTACCAAACTTTTCACCATGTGGCTTGCCCGGCACACCTTACAGTGGCCACAGGGGTAAAAGCCCCTGAGGTTGTGCCTGCTGATATTTTGGGGTTCAGTGATGTCTCCGTGCATCAGTATATCTTTGAGACTACAGCCCTTACGGAATGTGATTTTAGGTCTATCACTGATGGTAGGGCCCCCTATGTTATCACTCTTAAGAATATTCCAATTCTCAGTGTGAATTTTCTGTACCTTATGTGAGTCTCTTATTTGTGAGAATCACTCTCATCTCCGATGGCTCATTTTTTTCTTCCTTGGGTTGCAGAGTGCTTTGCCTGTCAATAGTTTTTATCTTAGATACTGCCTTGTTGAGTACCCACTTTGGGTACCCTCGTGCCCTGAATCGTGAGATCATGACACTTTCCTCCCTGAAATAGTTCTCATCCGTACTGCAATTCCTTCTTGCTCTCAGCAGCTAACCAAATGGAATACTCCATTTCAAAGTATCCGGGTGGCTGCTGAGAGCATGGAGGAGGCTATTGCCTGCTGTATCCTTTCAAAACATTTTAGTTTCCAAGGTTTTTTTAACTGCTTTAACTTTCACATCCAGGAATTTTATTTCTTCCTTACTCATGGTTTAAGTGAAGATAATGTTATAGATGTTGGTGTTCAATTTTGATATGAATTATCTGGCCTCAACTTCACCCCCTTTACATATAAGAAAAAGGTCATCGAAGTATTGTAACCAGACTATAACTTTCTCAAAGTCAATGGCAAATCTAGTGTTCTTTCATATCTCCTCCTCTCACATGCCTAGGAACACATTAGCAAAACTAGGGGCCAAATAACTGTTCATAGCGGTCTCTAGTACTTGCTTAAACAGCTCCCCATTAAACATGAAAATATTATTCTGAAGGCACAGGTACATCATATCAATAAGCATCCTAGTGTGTTTCAGATACTACTGTGGAATTTGTATGAGTCAGCTTTCCATGTCTACAGAGTCTATGTATTACACAGATTTCACTTTGCTCAATGTGTGAGCAAGGAAGTCTCTTCCAAAATGCGTTACTGTGAACAATAAATTATCCTTTTGATTGCATCCGGAGAGCACGTATTACTGTGCTTTGCTCTTTGCTGTTGGAATATTATATATATATTTTTTTTCACTGAAAAAAACAGAGGTTACAGGGACGTTATAGTCAGGAAATAGAATTAAAGAAATCATAGAAATTCACAGAAAAAAACAAAGGTTATAGGGATGTTAGAGTTAGGGTAAAGTTTCACTTGCACAAAACCTGTGAAGTTCAGCCGTTATCGTTAGGTGAGCTGAGTGTCTGTGTGGGTGGGTGAGGGAGTGTGTGACTGCCTGTGTGGATTGAGTGGGTGAATCAGTGGCTCTATGGGTTAGAGAGTATGTATGGCTGTGTGGGTGAGTGGATGTGTCAGTGGTAGATGGTTGAGTAACTGGGTATGTAAAAGGCAGTATAGGTGAGTGATAGGGTATATGAGTGACTGTATGGGTAAGTGAGTGAATATGAGAGTGGCTGTATGGATGAGTGTGTGCTTCTGTCAGTGACTGTATAGGTAAATCAGTATGCATTAGTATCTGTAGGAGTAGGTAAGTGGGTGTGTGTATAACTGTATGGGTAAGTGATTGTGTGATTGTATGGGTGCGTGAGTAGGTGTGATAGTAGCTCTATGGGTGCATGACTCAGTGTGTTAGTGGCTGTATGGGTTTATGAGTGGACATCTCAGTGTCTGTATTAGTGAGTGAATGGGTGTATGAGTGGCTGTATGGGTTACTGAGTTTATGTGTGTAGCTCTATGAATAACTGAGTGGTTGTGTAAGTACTAGTATTAGTCTGTGAATGGATTTGTGAATGGTTGTATGGGAGTGGGTGTATGAAAGGTTTTATTGGGTGAGCGGGTGCTTTAGTGATTTTATGGATGATATCAGTGATGTCACTGACCATGTCATGAGTGATGTAATATGTGAAGTCATAAGCAGGGCATTGTGGGGGGGGTGAGTTATAGTTAGCTCAAAAACTGCTGAATTTGACTGGATATGTATGAAGGAAACCTGAACCTAACTATAACATCCCTGTAACCTTTGTTTTTTTCAGTGAATTTCTAAGGTTTACTAAATGCTAATTCCTGACTATAACGTTCCTGTAACCTTTGTTTTTTTCAGTGAATTTCTATTGTTTTTAGTAATAATGGCATAATCCCGTTGTGTTGGACTTACTGGAGGTAACAGGAGGGGTTGTACACCCCCAAGGATGATCAGCAGCCAAGGGGACTTCATCCCACAACTAGCGGCGTAGGAGTAATGTTTGAGTGGTAGGAAAAGGGGGTGGCGCCACGAAGACCTCTAAGCAATCCCAGTGTGTGGGACTTATTGAAAGTAACAGGAGGGGTAGTTGGCCCCCAAGGATGTCCTTGGGGGCCAACAACTTCTCCTGCTACCTCCAGTAAGCCCCACACAGCGCGACTGCTTAGAGGTCTTCGGAGCCATGCCACTTTTCACCACTCTGGAAACGCACCTCCTAGTGCACTGATGGTTAGGGGATGAAGTCCCCTTTGCTTCAGAGGGTACTTGGGGGCCAAAAAGTCTTCCTATTACCTCCAGTGAGGCCCTAACAGTAGGACTGCTGGAAGGTCTTTGGAGGCCATGCCCCCTTTCCCCACCACTATGCAGATGGTGCACAGGGCCGGACTGGCGATTGCGGGCACCGTGCAATCCCCTGGTAGGACGGATGGTGTGGAGGCCGGTTTTTTCAGAGGGGGGTGGGTGTGCCGCCCCCTCAGAGTGCGGCCGATTTTCGGGCTGTGACTGACTCAGTGAGTCAGAGCCAGACTGCGGGGGGAAAGCACAACTGCACTGCTGGCAGCAGCCCCACTCCTCCCTCTTTGTCCCCCTCTTCCCTCTCTTTCTGTCTTGCTTCTTCTCATGTAGTAAAAACCGAGACTTCAAGAAACAGACATTACCTTTTCTTTCCACCTTTCATTTATTTGCTCCCCTGTAAAATGGATCCAAAACAGAAAAAACAGTTGCTGGAAACGTCTTCTTTTTCTGACATTTTTCAATTTTCAAGTGCAGCCTCAGGGTGGAGAGAACTAAAACTTCAAAATATGAAAAATAACTAACTAACTAAAGCAAGACAGAGTGGTTGCAAGGTGGCCAGATTGATTTATTCACACCTAAACACATTAGCGCCACTTTACAGTGTTTGCCAGTGAAGCGCTAATTTTGTTGTCTCCTCGCTCTTTGAACAACCATGTTTTCCCTGGGTGGGAAAGTGTAATATTCCTGGAGGTACTGAAATACCTGCTTGTTGAATGAATTGGAAAACAAAATGCATACTGCGGCTCTGTATTCACAAACGTGGTCTTTTTAAACTATACTGCGTTCCTTTTGTAAGAATATAAGCAATGTGCATTGAAGCGGGTCCCTTTTGGGCCCTGTAGGCATGGCCTTAACTTTTGAGGCAAAAGCACTCACTAAGGGGCATATTATCAAGGGGGTTTATCTCCGCTTTTTTGGCTTTAAAAGCCAAGAAAGCGGAGATAAAATTATCTCCCTATTACCTAGCTGCCGCTAACACCAGTTAGCGACAGCTAGTAGGAGATAGCGACCATCTTGGGCCCCACTTTGCATGTCAGTGATATTTATCACTAATGAGATGCAAAGTGGGCGTGCCAAGATGTTAGAGACTGAAAACAGTCGCTAACATCGCTATCTCCTATTACCAACTTTTGGAGATATTCGCGCTAAGCGGGAATATCTCCAAAAGCTAACACCTGCCCTGAGCAGTTCTTAGCCATGTTATCCAATGGGAGGTGGATAACATGGCTAAGAGCATTAGCTCGGTAATGCATGAATATCGCTGACTTTTCAGCGATATTCATGCTTTGCGGCGATTTTTACCGCATTTGCGTTAAACCTTGGTAATACCAAGGTTTATTTGCGGTAAAAATCGCCGCAGCGCTGCGGTAAAGTTTTGTCTCTAACCAAGCAATAGCGATAATTATCGCTATTGCTTGGTAATATGCCCCTAAGTTCTGAATAATTAGTGTAAAAAGAAAAAGGTAACCATGTTGTTCCTGCTTACATTTCACATGCTTTACTTAACCTTGCATTCCCTATGAGTGTTTGTTTTTTCTAAGATGCTGTTAATTTATTTTTAGGCAGCATATTGCTCTTGTCTAGTGTGTAATTTGAATTGTCTCACATCTGGGTGTTTATACCGGGTCAGTGCAGTGCAAGTTTCTCTCAGTGGGGCTGTATGGTGTTCAGTGGGAGACAGGATTCGGCACTTTGCTCATAGCTGCTGAATTTGGAACAGGGGAACCAGGTTCAGCCTTCATGACCAGCCCACCAGACCACTCTCCTCAAGGGAGCACATTCCCATACTAGACCTTAGAAGGTCCTGCAAGATCTTAAAAGCCCTGGTGTCTTAGCACCAGCAGGTGGACCCTAGCAATGGCAAGTGCGGGTTAACCTTGAAGGCCTGTCTGCTACGATTCATTCTGAAGTTTACCTCCAGTCTTGTAGGCAGGCCTATGAAGCAGCACACGATAGAGTGACGGTGACTGTCTGAGGTCACAGGGCCCTTGAGCAGGGAGGCACTAGGGCAGTGCGACTGTACCAGGCGCTGACCAGCCGCAGTCTACGCAGGTAACAGGGGTGGGCCAGAGGGGTGCTGTAAAGGGGGATTTCGAGGGACGATGCAGAGGGAAAATTGCGTAAATAATTAATTTTCCCTCTGCACCATCTCTCGAAATCCCTACTTACCCGGCCCCATCACCCAACTGCTGTTACCTGCATGGACCGCTGTTGGCGCTGACTTCAGGTGGAGGTGTCGTGTTTGCAAGTATCAAATTGTTTTAAGAGCACGTGCTACCTTCTTCCTGGCCTCCAACAATTTTCGGCAACAATAAAAATGTCATGATAACTTCAGTGATTAATGTTCTTAGTAGACAGATGGTGTTTTATCTTGGACGTTTTGACTCATGGAAAGAAAGCACAGAGGGTTATTGTGCCTGCTGCTAAGAACATGTACCACGCAGATCACAAAGTGCACATAATGTAAATAGGTCAGTGGGTTACTGCTTTTGTCAGAGAGACCCTATTGTTACTTGCATTTAACACCTTGGCTGCTAGAGGCATTTTCCTCCTGTGCTGAATAATGGAATATCTCATTGTTCATGACGAGCTCAGCTCGTCATGAGCACAGCTCAACTGTGCCTCATGACGAGCTGAGCTCGTCATGAGCAGCGAAGGGGTTAATAAGTTAAAATCCTAACATAGAACAGTGAGCTCTTAACTGTCATAAGAGCTGCATGCAAACTGCAAGGTATAAATTAAAGCATTATGTTTTTTTCCCCAGTCTTTGATTATCCTAATTTTGCATAAAAAGGGTTAATTTGGGTAGAAGTCAATTCTGATTATTAAAGAGAACCCCCAGCCCTTGTATTACGTTTTAAATTCAGAGTTTGTGTTTCTCCAGACCAATCACTATTAAACTATGCTGCCTACTATTATGGTTGTCATGTGACTCCTACACCTTGTAGCCCTTTGTCTTATGTAAAATTTCCTAAACAGTGATTTACACACGTATGATTGATTGTCTCTGTGTAATATGTGTGATGTAAAATGCTCTTACACACTACACTGGCATTAGTGGTGCTGTAAATGTTCTGATACTTTATTATTTTACACATGCCAACGGTCTCTGCAAAGATTTTTCCTTGTTGGCTGTACATGCCTGCTAAAAACCTCAAAGACAAATAAAAACTCGACCGTAGATTCATATCTTGCCTCGGTGCAGTATTTGGGAGAAAAGTGCAGTGGCTCTGCGCCTTTAACTCTCACTTGTTACACCTTGTCCCAAATCCTCACTCTACCTTTCATGCTCTGTGCAATCATTTTATTCTGGCTGATCTGTTTCTCTATCATGCACCCTGTTTTCCTATCTCTCATTCACTTTCTCGTGCTCTCTTTCTAAATCTCTCTCTCTCCAAATGTCGCTCGTTCATCCTCCCTCTTTCCCAATTTGCCAGCCCACACGTCTCCCAATCTCTCCCTCTCTCTTTCTACCTCACATGTCCCTACCCTTGTCTCTTCATCTCTCTCTCTCACCTCTTTGTCTTTCTCACCTTACACATCCTCTTGTCTTTTCATCCACACTCTCTCTTGCTCCGTCTTACTTCTTTACCCGTCGACCCATCTCTCTCTCCCTCCACCTCTCTCCCACCTTACACATTCACCTCTATCTTTTCTCTCACCTGTCTTCATCTGTCTCCCCTTTCTCTCTTGCTCTCTATGTACCCATCCACCCATGTTGCCCCATTTCGCTCTCTGTCCTTAACATCTTTTGTTTCTTTAAACCTATATCTCTATTTCTCCCGTCTGTGTTTTACATATCGCTCTCCTCCATCTCACACACTCATCTCTCTCTATTGTTATCTCCATCTATCAGCTGCCCCTGCCAAAGCACTTCAAATGCTTACATTTTAAATAAATTTGAAATAATTATTTCATTTGAGACAAGAAACACAAGAGTGTGTGCGTGTAAATGTGTGCGTGCATGCCTGCATGCATGTGTATCTGAGGGCACATATGCGTAGGTATATATGAGTGTCTGTGTATGTGTGCTTGTATATATCTGCATGCATGTGTGAGTTTTTAAATGCATCTCCTCTTGTTAATGCAGTATATGTATGTGTATGCTTGCTTATGTGCTCGTCTATTTCAGCGTGTGTCTGTGCTTCTATGTGCTTGTGCCTGTATGTGTGTGTTTGTGTGTAAGTGTGGGTGTTTGCTTGTGTGGCTGTATCTATCTGTGTATGTGGCTGCAGCTGGCTATTTCCAAATGTGTGCATTTCTATGCATGCGTTTGTGTTTTTTGTTTCTTTCTATCTGTGCTTGCACGTTTGTGTGTGTCTATCTGTGCATCTATGTCTATTTTTAAAGTTTTTTTATTGCACATAAAGGACTTTACTTAAAACAATATCTGTAACAATAACTACTGGATGGGAAAAGATTAAACACATTAGTACCAGTTTAGCACTTAAATTCAACAATCAGCAACTCTACGGTGCCAAATTAAACTTTAGAGAGAACATGCCAGTGCCCTTCACCAGGTGTCATGCATTTTTGTTTTGTTTGAGCTACGATGTGTTGTAATCTAAAATTAGGCTGAAGGTTCTGGATTATGTGTCATGTTTGTGAACTACATAGTCCAGTTTAAAATCTTGATGCTTCAAGAGCATATAATTCCATTGTACTTTTTTTCCACAGCCAGCATATTACTCTTGTCTCCCCCTCACCCCCCTTATAACCTATTTCCCATTTTCTGGTTCTCCAGCGCCGCAAGGTCATATGAATAGAAATAGCACTATGCAAATATCATCACTCCGCTATATATAGAAAACAAAATTAAAAACCATTGTCATTTCTAACACCAAGAGCTCAAAAATAGCGAGACCTATTGCATTGCAAATGCTTGTTATTTCTCATCTCTGGACTGGGGCTCTTCTTTGTGGGGCGACGCTCCTCCACTCAAAGAAGAAGCCGCCCCTGTCATACCCACAGTCGACCAACAACCCCAATTTTTACAATGTTCAAAAACAATTAAAACAGATGCCCCCTTTACTAATAGAGGTTTGTATGTTTCAGTCTATTTTTGGTGGTCTCTGTAAGAATGTCAATGGGTACACATATGACAGGGTGGGTAACCTGGTGCTCTTTAAGGTCATCATCTACTATTTACTGTGCTTTGAAAGTTGATATAATTAAATATGTAATGAAAAATTTGCTTTAAAAAAATGCACCATTTGGGTCTGTCTTTTTCCAATATTTTCTTGGGGGATAAGAACCCCCATAACCTCCCTAGTAGTGGTCGGGCACGATCGCTGCTCTCGCTCGCGAGACGGCGGGCTGGGATGCTTTCAGTTCCCAGTCCGGCCCTGTTGGTGCACTGCTAGCTGGGGGATGAAGTCCCCTTGGTTCCATAGGGTCCTCGGGGGCCAAATATCTGCTCCTGTTACCTTCTGTAAGTTCCACACAGTGGGATTGCTGAGAGGTCTACGGAGGACACGCCCCCTTTTTCCACCACTCTGTAAACGCGCCTCCTGGTGCACTACTGGTTTGGTAAAGAAGTCCAATTTAGTCCTGATGCATTCAGCAGTATCGGGAGAGCTTGTTTGCCCCCAAGGACCCTCTGCAGACAAGGGGACTTCAACCCCCACCAGCAGTGGACCTAGAGGTGCCTTTGTAGAGTGATGTAGAAGGAGGGCAGGACCTCCTGCGAGTTGCCGGTTGGTTTTAAAAAATCTTTTAGGAAGGAGGGGCTGCGTGGGCCCCCTTCCCTGAGTAGTTTTGAGCCGCCCCCATCCCCCAGGGTCAACCCTTTTTTCAATTGAGAGGTGGGCCGTGTGGCCCACCTCCCATTCTGATTTTGACCTCTGGGACCCCATCTCGGGCCATCCTTCTTTAAAATTTAGAAATAAATAATAATAGGAGGGGGGCATTGTGCCCCCCCTCCCGGGCCAATTTTGGCCCCGGGGACTCCCATCCCCCGGAGCCTGGTCTCTAGTGTGGGTGCCCTGGTCCCACTCAGGACACCCAGACACTTTGTTGGGGACTGTTGGGGGAACCTGATGGCCCCTGCAGTCCCTGCTGGCTCCCTACATCCTGTGGGAGCTGGCATCACTTTTGGAGAGAGGGATCTGCTAAACATGCAGTTCCTTCTGTCCAAAACAATTCTGCTCCGCTTCGTGCAAGTGAGAGCATTTCACATGTTCTTGCTTATTCAAAACAGAGCGGAGTTTACTATGGCTTCCCCCGCCAAGCCACTGCAGTGTCCTGGGACATTGTAGGATCCAGCCCTAGGTGGTGGCAGTCCCCAAAGCCATGTTGGTTCCAGGAGGGAGACTCCCCTCCTTTCTTTCTATTTGTCTCAGGGAGGTGGTGGTCTCCTGGGCTACAGGTGGGTCTGTGCAGCCCCTGCATTAATGTCCAATCAAAGCCCTGGGGAGATTGTGGCCTCTGGGGCTGCAGGGCTGGGGGTACAGTCTGTGATGCCCCTCACATTGATGTCTAATTAAAGCCCCAGGGATGTGGCGGCCCCCAGGGCTGCAGTGGGTCCACGTGGGTTCCCCACATTATTTTCAAGTAAAGTCCCGGGGAGGTGGCGTGCCCTGGGACTGAGTTGGTCCAAGAGCCCCCCTCATTTATAAAACTATAAGCCCCAGGAAGGTGGTGGTCCCCAGGGCAACAGGGTCTCTCCCACATTTTTTTTAAAGAAGCCTTAGTAAGCCCAAGGAGGGGGGCCCATGTACCTCCTCTCCTATAGCTACATAGTGCTCCCGGGACCTGGCCCATCAGTGTGCCAATATTGAACGAAGCACGGGAGCCAGCATTTAATTTTTGTTACATTTTTGGCCAGATCTGCCAACAAATTGAAACCAAAAAAAAGGCTTTTTTTACTCTGAGGGATCCCCCCTCCCCCCACCCCAAAGAGGCCTAGGGGGTCAGGAGTGCTCTACACAGCCCCTTTTCTTTTTTACGTTTTTTGTGGGACTCGCTTCTACTGGCTGAATTGTTGGCTGCCAATCAAATTTCAGTAGGATTTTGGGATCTACCAATAAATTGAAACTAAAAAAGGCTTTTTTTGCTCTGGGGGATCCCAGGGGACCCCCCAAAGAGGCCTAGGGGGTCAGGATTGCTCTACGCTGCCCCATTACTTTTCTTTTTTACATTTTGTGTGGGACTCAGTTCAACTGGTTGCAGTGTTGGCTGCCAATCAATTTTCAGTAGGGTTTCAGTAGGATTTTGGGCTCCCAGATAGCTATATTTTTTAACTTAAATATCTGTGAAACTCCTGAACGGATTTACACCAAATCACAAAACGTATGCTTTCTGGACCAACATCAAGCTTACTGCTAAATTTGGTGTTATTCTGTTCTGCGGTTCGGGCTGTAGTCTTGTTCAAAAAATGAAAAATCCCCTAGACCTAACATGGGGAAAATGCATTTTAGGACCCCCCTTTTTTCCTGGTCCCCACTTGATGGATCACCCTGCAGCTTTCAACACAGCAGCTGAACCAAAAAGGAGAAGTCTTTTGAAAATGTTGTGAAGATTCATCAAGCGGTGCCAACGTTATTAGTAAAACAAAAAAAGCTTTTCCTATGGAAACTTTGGTCCCAAGTAGAAAAAAGCCCTGGGGAGGTGGTGGTCCTTGGGGCATTAGTAAGCCCCAGGAGAGTGGTGAGTCATGTGCCCCTGCTCCTTTATCTTCATAATGCCCCTGGAACCTGGCCCAGCAGGGGCCGATAATGAATGAAGCATTGGAGCTCACACTTAATTTTTTTAACATTTTTGGCTGGATCCGTGGATTTCGCCAAAAATTCAAAACAAAGAAAATACTTTTTGGCCCTGCAGGGTCCCAGTGGAACCCCCTTCCTCCAAGAAGCCTAGGGGGTCAGGATGTTTCTACCATGCCTCATTTTTTTTTTTTTTTACTTTTTTGTGTGACTTGGTTCAACCGAGTCCCAAGATGTATACTAACACTTCCTGGTTGAAGTGTTGGCAACCAATAACATTTCAGTAGGCTTTCAGTAGGATTTTGGGATCCCGGATATCTATATTTTTTTAAACTTAAATGTCTCTCAAACTGCTGAACGGATTCACACCAAATGACAAAAAGTATGCTTTCTGGACCAACATCTAGCTTTCTGTTAAATTTGGTGTTATTCCATGCTGCGGTTCGGGCTGTAGTTGTGTTCCAAAAATGAAAAATCCCCATAGTTATAACATGGGTGAAACGCATTTTGAGACCCCCCCCCCCCCCCTTTTTCTTGGCCTCCGCTTGACGGATCACCCCGAAACTTTCAACACAGAAGCTGAACCAACAAGGAGAAGTCTTTTGAAAAAAAAAAATCGAAGATTCGTAAAGCGGCACCAAAGTTCTGTAAAACATAAAATGCTTTTCCTATGGAAACTTTGGTCCTAACTCGAACATCCTACTGATGCAGGCCACAACATGTGGGTGTTCCCTGTTGGCTGTTGCTTTAAACCACATTGTGTAAATTGAAACTATTTACCACCACCTGACCCTTTTGCAGCGCCTTTTTGGAGTGGCGAGGAGTGTGGCTGGACCGCTGGAGTGGTGATAGCCGTTGTGGAATTATATATATCAAAACAATACCCTTTCAGGCATACAGTAATGCATACATTATGCAAAAAAAAGAAGCAGAGAACTCTAGGTAGTTCTCAAGTTTAGGTGGAAAGCAGCTCCTGTATAGAGCACTCTCAACACCAGCGACACTCTAGATCTGCTCACCTCAAATGTCTGCTTTTCTATATGCATAGGATTAAAACAGTGCCATCCACACAGAGATAGAAAGGGACAAAGACTTTTGTCTTTTCTACAGCAAAGTCTTTAAGCATAGGACTAGCACAGTGCTGTCCATGCTGAGCTTTAAAATGACAAAAGCCATTTACCATTCCAGGCACAGTATTACAACTTTGAAATGGTAAAATACCAACCAAGCCTACCTGAAATCAGTAAAAGTAACCCCTGACACAGTGTTTCACTCTCATTAGAGCTCTTCAGAGAGGTTTAGCTTTGTCCAGACACAAGGGAGCACCCAGTATAAGTCAAAACAATACCCTTTCAGGCACAGAGTGACGCATACATTATGCAAAAAAAGAAGCAGAGAACTCTGGGTAGTTCCCAGGTTTAGGTGGAAAGCAGGTCCTGTATAGAGCACTCTCAACACCAGCGAAACTCTAGATCTGCTCACCTCAAATGTCTGCTTTTCTAGCAAAGTCTTTAGCATAGGATTAGCACAGTGCCATCCATGCCGAGATAGAAAGGGACACCTCTCTGAAGAGCTCTCATTTTACACCTCGGCATGGACAGCACTGTGCTAGTCCTACGCTTAAAGAATTTGCTGTTGAAATGGCAAAAGACTTTGTCCCTTTCTATTTCGGCATGGATGGCACTGTGCTAATCCTATGCCCAAGTGGGTACCATGCTTCCGGGCCTCTTGCAAAACTTTTTTAAATCTTGCAGTATTAGCCTGAAATTTGGCAGTCCCTGAGGAGTACCTCGTCCATCTTAGCCCCAGCTTCTTTAATCCACCCCAAGGCCGCAGTCCCCCGCTTCACTTTCCTACTTCTTGGAGAGTACCTGCCAATGCCTTACTTCTCCCTAGAAATCCTTGTGAGCGGTCCCGAGCCCTCTTATCTGGCATGGGTTATCCACCCTAGAATCCTGATCTCACAGTCTGGGTAAGAGACACAATGATCTGTTAACATGAACACACACTGAAAAAGCAGGTTTGTGGGAGCCTTTGAACCCTCAAACAAGAATGCATGCATGCCACGAATTAACCACTTATTGTTTAGTTTGTTATTTATTAAACATATTTCACATATTTGTATCGCACGGTCTTTCCAAATGGACAGCAAAGAGCTCTACAAATAACAGAATAATAAAATGTAATATACTGAGAAGTAACTAACATAGTTCAAGTACTTCACCAACACCAAATGACGGGAGAGTGTTGAGGTAATCAGTAAAAGAGCTTTAAGAAGGACTCCTGTGGCATGATCAAATTCTATCATTTATTTATTTATTTATTTATAGGCTTATATAGCGCTTGACTCGATTCCCGAAGGAGTATCTCTGCGCTCAATTCACCCTACAGACAGAAAAACAATGCTCTCAAGATCTTAAAGAGAAGGAGGCGCTATATTTGAAACAGGAAAGCAATTTCCTGAAGGCTAGATGATTAGTACAAAGCCTGAGGGTAGCAGGCAGATTGTTCCAAAGACTAGGACCCAAGAATGAGAGAGCCCTTCCGCCCAGTCTCGCCCATCTGATAGGGGGAATTTGTAGAAGAGATTGGTTGCTGGAGCGGAGGGTACGTACAGGATTGTACGATTATTGGCGATATTTACAATCACTTTTTAAAAACTTGTACTATCCGCCATCTTGGGGGGAGGCAGGGTAACGCTCCAGCTTTTGGACGCCTCCCGCCCTCCCGTGCTATTTAAGTCGTCCTCCTTCCTACTACTGCTGACAGATTACTTGTTTCTCCCCTGAGGCGGAAGCCGGGGGTATCTTACAACTATCCCCTTTCTTAGCGACTTTAACCGAATTATTGGCGATATTTACAATCACTTTTTAAAAACTTGTACTATATTTTAATTGGAGCTTTTTTAACGGTGTAAATTAACGCTTTGGCTCATTAGACTGTTTTTGACGAGATTACTTCGTCCTGGGCTTAGGCACTCGGCTCTCACCCCCGGCGCAGCCGATTGCAGCGCTGACGCCGGCTGGTGAAACGCTAAGCCGCCGTCTTGGGGGGAGGCAGGGTAGCGCTCCAGCTTTTGGACGCCTCCCACCCTCCTCCAAGAATGGATATAAAGAAGGGGTCTTCCTGTCCGTGCAGCGGGCGGGCGCAGCGGGCGCGCCGATGGCGCGCCTAAGGCAAGCCCGTCTGCGCCCGTCCGCGCCTGGCCCGCGCCCAGCGCCGGTCTCCCGGCCTCTTTTACCCCGAAAATCTCTTGGACCAATACACAGCTCCTACAATTCAGACAAGGCATATGCTCTCCAGATGCCTGTTGCTGTCCATCTACCTTAGAGGCCCTCCCCTATAACTGTTCTTTGTGTAGGCTTGCCATTGCTCCTTATCGGAATCGGTGCTCTCCTACAGTGAAGGTCACTAAGCCCCAGCCGTATCCCACATTAAAGGCTGCCCTAGTTAATTGTCGCTCCCTACCGTGCCATGCCAATGAGATATGGCTATCTATTGATACGCAGGGTTGGGATATCCTATTTCTCACTGAAACGTGGCTTAAAGATACCTCCAGACCTGATATTCATCTAGCCACTCCTTCTGGCTACCGATTGGTAGGCATCAATCGTGAAAATAACAAAACTGGAGGGGGCCTGGCGGTGATTTTAAAATCACACCTCAAATTAACTACTAAGAAGCTCACTAATCTAGGACTTATTGAAGCTATGTACTTTACAATCCTGGACTCAGCTGCTATTATATTAGCTGGTATCCTGGTATATAATCCCCCTACTGCCTCCTTTTCCTCACTCACCAGCTTGCTACAAACAATAGCTGATCTCTCCTTAAAACATGCTTATTTTACGGTGTTAGGAGATTTTAACTTACATGTTGACAACCCTTCCTGCTCTCAGGCGTCGCTCCTAATTGATACCTTGCAAGGATTAACCCTGTACCAATTGGTTGAAGGCCCGACACATACGGTGGGTCATACCCTTGATCTCATATTCACGAATCACCCTGGTATTATTTCGCTTCCAGCACTGCCCCTTACCTGGTCTGATCACTTTCTCCTCCCTTTTGAAATCACCATTCCCTCCCTGCCTCTCCCCTCCTCCTTGAACAGAGAGAATGGACGTAAATGGCCTAATGTAACCTGTGCCACCTTAGATCCCCATTTCTCCTACCAGCTTAATCCCTCCTTAGATTTTAATGAGGAAGTTATTAGATATAACTCAGCGTTTACTACTGCACTTGATGTCATTTCCCCTTTGGCCCCTATTTCTTCTGCCAGATCCCGCCCCTCTGCTCCTTAGTTTTCTCCCGAGTTACGGGAGGAAAAAAGTCGATGCAAAAGACTTGAACGTTTATGGCGGCAGTCCTACGATCCTGAGGCCAAATCACTATATAAGTCAGCTTTGAATAAATTTCAAAAGCTAAAGCGGTCCACGATGAGAGGTTACTTCTCACAGTTAATTAAAAAAAACTGAGAATTCCACCAAAACCCTCTTCAAGATAGTGAAGGATTTTGTTAATCCTCCTGCTCTGAAGGCCCAGAGCTCTCCTAGTCAGACCCTTTGCAATGGACTCTCTGATTTTTTTCAAGATAAAATCATTAAGCTATCCTCTTCATTTCAATCAATCTCATCCTCCCCTATGACCACTGAGCCTGGCACTCTGAAATGTTCATTGAATTCCTTTGATGAAATTATGCCTGATATAGCTGTCAAATTACTCCGTCAGGTAACCTCGCGGTCACCATTGGACCCAGTCCCCGCTAAAGTGATGGGAAATCTTGCTCCGATCCTAACTAACCCTCTCCTCTCTATATGGAACACCTCTTTAACCAGAGGGCAGTTCCCCACATTGTGGAAACAGGCCATGCTGGTTCCCATTCTAAAAAAGACGGACGCGGATCCCTCACAATTTTCCAACTACCGGCCAATATCTCTCCTTCCCAAACCGGCAAAGATTCTGGAAAAGGTAGTTCAGAGGCAATTGTCTCACTACCTAGAAATCAATCAGCTGCTGCACGATTCCCAGTCCGGCTTTAGAACCGGCTTTAGCACAGAAACTGCTCTGCTAGAGGTATCGGAGACGATTCGAGAGTGTGTGGACAGGGGAGAGGAGGCAATGCTGGTCCTCCTCGACCTGTCCGCCGCTTTCGATACGGTGTCTCATGATATATTACTGGATCGTCTGCAGCAGCTGGGTATCGGAGGCACTGTATTGACCTGGATCAGTTCGTTCCTTACTGGGAGGACTCAGAGAGTATTTGTATCAGAAGATAAACCTCTCCTGTGCGGTGTGCCTCAAAGCTCGGCCTTGAGCCCTCTGTTGTTTAATGTTTATTTAGGCCCTCTTGCCAGAGTGGTTGAGTCGTGGGGGGTCAGGGTGGTCTCTTACGCTGATGATACGCAGCTTATTTTTTCTTTTAGAGACCACTCTGATCACCAAATATTGGAACAGCCTCCCATTGGACCTTAGGTTTATCGACTCAGAGCAAGTGTTCCGTCGTAAACTTAAGGCCTGGCTGTTCACTCTCCCTTAAATTTCTTTCTTCCTCTATCCTACCTGCTCCGGTCATTCCCCCTCTGACTGACAAGTATTCTGTAGCGCCGGGACACCCCCTTTGGGGGTAGCTGTGCGTTCTATAAGCTCCCTAATAAATTGTAGGGACAAACTTCTCAGCCAGATACAGAGGGCCTAAACCATGAATAACCTTGTGGATGATAAAACAGGTTTTGAATTTAACCCGTTGTCGGATTAGTAGCCAATTAAGCTTTTCTAAAAGGGGACGAGAGGGGGGTTCTGGGCGGAGCATTTAAAACTAGCCTTGCGGCGGTATATTGAGCCACCTGGAGTCTACTTAGCAAGTGGAGTCATCTCACTCGAAATAAAATGTGCACCATTGGCAGAGCTCAAGCTTGTAGGAGTCCCCTCCCAGGAGTCTCTGCTCTGGTGTCAGAACCACACAAGTATAACTTCCGTCCACTGAGTAATATCCAAGCAGAAAGCTGAAAAGCAAAGCCCAAATCCAATCCGAGCACATCAAATGGACCAAGGGTATTGGTTCGGGTTCCTACTTTCTCTGGAATCTGGATTTATGTCCATGCACATTTTAGGCTTGCTTCTCCATTTTGCTGACCTCAGTTGCAAGCCCCTTCAGGATACCATGGTCATCACTTTTATTGTGCTCTCTGCGTTGGATGCAATTACTAGCTCCTTGTACTGTATTTGAAGACTTTTAGTTTGGTTTGCTGTCAGTGAGGCTTTTCTTTTAAAAGCAGTCTTTTTTTTGGGGCGTGGCCAAGATGGCGACCTGAAAGGACGCTGGCTCGCATGGCTCCTCGGCCCTGAACCCCATTTATCCTCAATATTTGCCAGCAAACCCCCTGGACACGCCGGCAAATGACATCACTGACCTGAGTGCCCCGCTGACCCTCTACTGGGCGACGAAGGACTGCGGGAGGGCCCTCTATAAGTGACGAATTGCCTGGGGCCGAGACCGGACGGAGAGCAGTGGTGAAATGGCGGCCGCGCGCTGAGGAGGCGGCCGCGGTTCTTGGGCTGCAGCGACCCCGCCGCACGTCGGAGGCAGGACGCGACTCGGCCGGAGTGACAGCTGGGACCCGGGGCTGGACGGTGGGTCCCGGCACGCGGCTCGCCGATACCAGCGACGGAGGCAGCGATCGCCCGTGGGCACTCAGTGGCAGGCGCGAAAATTGAGACCCCGGCCCCGGGCCTACGCAGCAGTTCGCCGAAGGCTGAGACCGGACCAGGAGCAGCGACGAAGGGGCAGCCACACGGAAGGGAAGCGGCCGCCGATCTCTGGCCGGAGGGTCCCGCCACAGGTTCGCAGCAGAGCAAGGAACAGCCAGCGTGAGAGCCGGGACCCGGAACGGGAAGGTGGGTCCCGGTATACAGCGTAATCGGGGCAGTGGTGAAGGCAGCGGCCATCAGTGGGCACCCGGCGGCAGGCGCAAAAATTGAGGTCCCAGTCTCGGGCCTATAGTGAATGAAGAGGTGCGGTCCAGCTGGGGCCCGGCGGAGGGTGGCGGCCTGTCTGGCGGGCCCCACACAGTGGAAGGAGTGGGCCTGCATCGCTCACTGGTCAGGAGGACAACCACCGTAGAGAGCTGAGACCGACACCGACGGCGCGGAACGGAACAGACACCGAGGGCCGGGCTGGAGGAACGTGGGACGCAGCAAATCAGGTACCCCGAGGGAACCTCACCAGCCAGCGTTGTGGACATTGACCACCCCATGCTCGGGAGGAGGGCCAGCACCGGTGGGGTGAGGAGAGGCAAAGGGAGACGGGGGTACCTGTCCGCCCCGCTGAGGAGGAGAATCCGGGCCGCGGGCCGCGGTGTCAAGGCGGCAGGCAGGAGAAGGGGCGGCCGCTGAGCTCCGGCAGGAGGACACAGCAGAAGCCCTGTCACAGGCCACTTGTGGAGCGGCGGGGGGCATAGGAGGAGCCTAGAACACAGAGGGGAGGTGGGTTCTGCCGCGAGGTGCAGCACGAACCAGGAGGTGAAGACGGTGGGGACCCGAGAGCACCTCTTGGAGACCACGGTACTGGAGGGCCCGGTCTCGGGCCTTAGGGAAGCAGCTTCGTGGGCAGCACAGCACCACTGACATATCTGAGGGCCCATTCAAGTGGGCCCCCACACCCAGCACCGACACAGCAGCAGCGACGTTGTGCCCATGGGAGATAGCGCACGGGAGCCAGTGCGGGTGACTTAACCCTGCACGATACTCTGGGCCCAAGCTCTGGGGCCTGCGGCGCAGCCACGACTGGAGGAACTCGGTGGCCGCAAGCAGCATAAGAGGCCCGGTTTCCTAAGGGGGACACTCCGGGTCGGAAGAGAGGCCACCTCCTGGTGAAAGGGCCCTCCACTGCAGTCACACAGGACAACGACAAGAGCGCAGACGACGTGGTGACCTGCCCTGCTGCCTTGGGGAGACGCCGCGGGTCACCACAGACTCGACCCAGAGGAGTCAGAGGATGCGATGGCCAACACGGGGCGCAAGGGGACCCGCACAATTCCGGACATGCTTACTAAGGGTGCCGCCAAAGGAGACAAAAGCCAATCCTCCCCAGTGACAGCAAGCGGCACGAGATAGGACGATAGTGAGGCACCTATCACCAAGTCCTTCCTTGAATCCTCTTCAACTCCCTCAGGGAGGATTTTCAGACCCTGAAGCAAGACCTGGCCGGGGAACAACGCAAGCTCCGCCGCGATGTGGATGGCCTAGGAGAAAGAATAGCGACGGTGGAGGAGGTGGACCAGGCAAGGAGTGAGGAGGTGGAACTTCTCAGGCAGGAGGTCATCCGTCTCCAGGAGCAGCAGGTGGACCTTCAAGCACACACGGAAGATCTTGAGAACCGCTCCCGGAGGAACAAAATCCGCTTCCGGGGAGTGCCACCTAAAGCGTAGGGGGAACAGCGTGACCACATATTTGCAGGGATTGTTCAGAGACATTTTAGGGGAAACTGCAGACTTTGAGATACGCATAGAGCACATAGAGTTGGCCTGGCGCGGCGTGCATCTGCTTCCCCACCAGATATCCTAGCTTTCCTGCCTGATTTTCCCCTAAAGGAAAGGATCTTGCAAGAAGCCCGGCGGAAACAACCCCTCCACTTCCAGGGTCACTCGGTGGCCTTGTACCAAGATCTTTCCGCCATCACCCTACAAAAGCGGAGAACATTTCGGGTGGCCACAACGTTCCTGCGGGACAATGGGATCCCCTATTCCTGGGGCCACCCCTTCCGGCTCGTCTTCAAATGGAAGGGGACCTTGCACCAACTTCGAGACACCTGCACACTTCTGGGAATCGACCCTGGGGAGGACCAGAAAGAGGGCACCGCGTCGCCGCGGGACACGCAAGATAGACCCAGGCGGCGGTCCGGAGGCGAATGGCAACGAGTGGGGCTCCGGCGGTCCCCCAAGGGGGACATGAAACCAGACCCGACGACTGTGGCCCTGGAACAGGCGGCAGCCATACAAGAAGTATCCAAGGACACGACAAACGTGCATTGAAGCAGCATCGACGTGGGGTTTGCATTTATCGCTCAATGCCCACACGGGCGGGGGGGCCAGCGGGGTCGCCACTGCCACACTACCCTCTGGACGTTTTTACCACAGGTCTGAGCTGGATCCGAAAGGCCTGGGACTATGGTTTGCATTTTGGGGTCTCCAGTTGGGGTTGGGGGGGGGGGGGAGGTGGTGGGGGAGTTGGGGGGGTAGGGGTAGGGGGGTTGGGTGGAGTTTAGAGATTGGGTGGGGGGGGGCGGGGAAGGTGGTTGTTCATTTGCTATTTGCAGGAAGAGAAGGGGAAAGGGGGAGGGTGGGCGGCCCAGTGCTCCATTTCGGTCATCCTAATCTAGGTCACACTCCAGCGTCTCGCACCTCCCCAGGTGCGGGGACTAGCATGTCTGATCCCAGTGTTAACCATGCCACCTACAACCCTTAGGATCCTGACCCTTAACGTACGGGGTTTAAATAACCCTGTTAAGCGGCGTGCGATTTTGTCCCTATTAGAGAGCGCCCGGGCAGACATCTGCTAACTACAGGAAACCCACCTGATGGCCCGCGACTGTCATAGGCTCCGCTCCCGCAAATTCCCGACTCAATTCTTTTCCCCGGGCCCCAATAAGACTGCAGGGGTGGCGATCCTGGTGGCACGGTCATTTAAAGTGGAAGTTTTACATAAATGTACAGAACAGAGGGGAGACTTCTAGCGTACTGGTTTGCCTTAAGGGGTCTCCTGTTTACAATTGGGTCCATATACGCTCCTAACGAAGGCCAGGAACGCTTTTTACACTCAGCCCTTACAGATATCACGGACACGCCATATAGGCACATCATACTGGGGAAGATTTTAACATGGTGTTTGACACGGTCCTGGATAGGTCTGCACAACGCACCCCCCAAACCAGAGTTCTCCTCCAGCTGCACAGATCGGATGACAAAGCTGGGTCTCCATGATCTCTGGTGCCGTACACATCCACACAATAGGGAATACTCTTATTATTCCAATGCACACAAAACCTACGCCAGGCTAGACCATCTCTTGGTCACTAGCCCGGTTTGCACTCGGTCCACCTAGACGGAGATAGGGGTGCTCTCGCTCTTGGACCATGCACAAGTCACCACCACCCTCACTTTGCCGCCTGCCTCATATCCTCCTAGGGTCTGGCGTCTTCGGGATACTTTGCTGCACAGGAAGGATGTGGTGAAACACATTCAGCACACTATCCAAGACTACCTGACCCACAACGCTAACAATGACAACGCGGGCGACACAGTGGGTGCCATGAAGGCGGTTATCCGAGGGGAATTTTTGGCTCTCTCCTCCGCAGAGAATAGGGACAGACAACCCAAGTGGGATGAGCTCACGCAATGGGTGCAGGACCTTGAGCGAATACACCAGCGAACTGGGGCACCTAGAATATCGAAACAACTCAAAGTAGCAAGACACCTCCTGACAGCGCTAGATATGGACCGGGCGGAATATGCAGCCCTGCGGCTGCGACATGCCTATTACACTGGAGGGGACAGATGTGGCCGACTACTAGCAAGTGGGCTCCGAGTCGCGCGCCAACAACAGATAGTGAAAGAACTTTCCCGCCCGACGGGTCCATGGTCACAGAGGACGCTGAGAATCGGAAACTTTCCGCAGATTTTACGCGACTCTTTATACCAGCGACCCCTTAGACAGCCCGATGGCGTCCGAATACCTGGACTCTGTCACACTTCCCTCTCTAGCACCTTCACAGTCGGAACACCTTGACAGGGATATCCGCATTGAGGAAGTGATCTCCGCCATTGCCAAACTTAAGCAGGGGAAGGCTCCGGGGCCAGATGGCTTCACAGCCCTGTTTTTCAAAACATTCTGCACAACATTAGCACCGATCCTCACCCGTCTCTTTAACACCTTTTCAGAACCCGGCGCCATCCCCCTGACCATCTGCGTGTGTCCCTCACGGTCATCCCGACGGACGGTGGATCACACCAAGAAGGTTGCCCACCTCATAGAAAAAACCTCCCGAATCCCTGGAGAGAGTATGATGCTGGCGGTGGACGCCGAAAAGGCATTCGACCGGGTTTACTGGCCGTACCTGGAGATGTACTGGCGAAGGTCAGCATCGGGGAGTAGTTTCGCACTTTCATTTTTAATTGTTATAAATTCCCCATGGCAGTGGTGCGAGTTTATGGCTATAGCTCGCGGAGCTTTGGCATCGAGAGTGGCACGAGGCAGGGGTGCCCGCTATCACCCCTTCTCTTTGCTCTGTATATGGAGCCATTCGCTCAGAGGATCCGCCAAAACAAGGCAGCAACGGGGATAAGGTTTGGTGGCTTTACACACACCATTAGTCTCTACGCAGACGATGTATTGCTCTCGCTAGACAACCCGCGGACGGCCCTGCCTGCGTGCATGGCGGAGTTGGATACCTTTGCTGAGGTGGCCGGGTTTAAAATGAATGCGGACAAGTCGATGGCCCTCGATCTGTCCCTAACTCCTTCCACAAAAGCCTACTTGCAGACCCTCTTCCCCCTCCAATGGTCAGCAGACACAGTGCCGCCTCTAGGGATTCAGTTGACCCCCACGCTCACGACTATGACGACGGCCAACTACGGTACGCTCCAAGGGAAGATACGCGAGGAGCTGGGACACTGGAAACGCCTCCCCCTCTCTTGGTTGGGCAGAATCGCGACGGTCAAAATGTCCGTATTGCCCCAAATCCTCTATCTCTTTAGAGCGCTACAGCTACAGCCGCCTGCAGGTTGGATTCAGCAAATACAGGCTGACCTCGCCCGCTTCATTTGGCAGGGTCGGAAGTCGAGAATGAAGAGGGCACTGTCTATGTTGGCTCCGGAGGCGGGGGGGATTGGGGATACCGGACTTGCGCAAATACTTCCAGGCAGCGCAATTATGCTATTTAGTGGAACAGAGTAAGTGTGAGTCAGAGAAGCACTGGCTATTCCAAGATCAAGCAGTGGCAGGGCGCCCACTCCAGGAGATTCCCTTTCTCTGTAAGGCCTACCGACAGGCTAATCTTTATGCTTCATTTATCACACGGGTTCCACTAAAGGTGTGGGACGCTACTAACACCGTACATGAACTTACCACCTTCCCCTCGCCGCTTACGCCCTTCGTTGACAATCCAGACTTCACTCCGGGCATGGCTAAAGGAGCCTACACCCACTGGCGACCAGCGGGGTGTCGATGCCTCTATCACATCTACGGCCCAGACGGTGTACTCCCCTTTCCGCTCTTTAAGCAGGAATATAACTTCCCCCAGACGGAGTGTATGCGATATCTGCAAGTCCGCCATTGGGCACTTCAGCCGCAAGTGCGGGAGACGGCAGATAGGAAACTTCAGCCGTATGAAAGGTGGCTGCTATCCTGCACCTCTGACACCAAATTAATTTCTGATCTCTACAAATTTCTACAACCACCAACAACACATCTCTACAACCCGGACAGGGAAACCTGGGATCGGGAGCTAGGCAGGACTCTGAGCCCCAGGGAATGGGACCAGATCTCCTATAGGGCACGCCATTCGGCATACCACACCGGGCTTACGGAGACGCTAACTAAGATATCTACATATTGGTACTACACCCCGGAGCAAATACATGAGATTGCTCGCAGAAAAGACAAAAATTGCTGGAGGGGGTGCGGACACACAGGCACACTTTTGCACCTCTTATGGGACTGTCCCCTTCTACATTCATACTGGACGCAGGTGATAGACGACATTGACACTCATTTTCAAACAGAATTACCTCAATTCCCCGCCTACACCATACTGGGGCTCCCTAACCCATTGACATACCCTCTGCGCTCGCGTAGGGGACGCCAGATGGCCATCGCCCTAGGCTCTGCAGTACAGAACATCCTTGTGCACTGACGCACCACTACGGTCCCTTCCACTACAGGTTGGTTGCATAGGATGTGGTGTGTATTGGAGATGGAGAAGTTGTCACTTACCTTAGCCGGGGATATAGATTAAAATATGATGAACTCTGGCAACCGTTCCGCTCACTGTTGGTTACTGAATTCAGAGAACTTACCTGCCAGAGATATCTCCGCTTATTGCGGCTCACAGGGCCCAAAGAGGCGGTCTCGTAAAGGGGGTGCGAATGACGAATCCATCACGACCTAGCGAGGGGAGGCGAGGGGGGACAGATTTGAGCACTGGATGGGGGGGCGAGGGGAGGGAACAGGGAGTTTGGGGGTGGGGTTTCCTATTGGAGGGGATTTTGTAGCACCTTCTGTATATCTGTGCCTTTACGGGTTCGATTGGTTTTGGACTGCTATGCCCATCCTATTTGGGGTTATACTTGCCTTTCAAATGTTCCATACTATTATTAGACGTAAAGCATTTGCAATGTCTATCTTGTTTTCGATGTGCAAACTTCAAATAAAAAGATTTGAACCTAAAAGCAGTCTTTTGGTTGTATTGTTTGGTACTGAGCTGAGGTGGCCTCAGAAATTCAATCAGCACTAGGCCAAATTAACAACATACACCACCTGCTATCAAGGTGTTCCATGTGGTTGTACTTTGAGTGGTTTGTGACGAACACAAGTGGGTGGTATGGGTAATAACATATAAACATCATGGAAGCAAAAATAAACAGAATTAAATATATGCACGCAATTCTGTATTATTTCACTTCTTCGATTTGAGGACCTGAGTTTTATCTGCTTAAAAGTCTCATCCACTTATTTCTATGTCTTTTTCATCCATTAGAATCATAGAATAGTAGAGGATTTGTTGTTTTGCATCAGTAATAACTTTGCACAACTATTGTTGTAGCCTTCCTTTTCTCTATTTTGGAACAATGCTCTTAAAATGTATTTATACATTAATGGAGTTCTTGCCGAACTAGGTCAGTCCACAAGAAGAGATATTTCTGTAAATGACATAACAGCTTTCCCAAACCACATATTCTTTGCTCATATACTTCCCTGTTGTGAAATGGCTTGATTGCATTTCAGACAATAGTCACAGTTTTATGAGCGTCCATGAACGTTGCCATGTTCTATTTATTCACAGGATCTCCCTGTACCAAATGATCTGGAAGGCTGCATTCCAGATATGCAAATATTTGAGGTGCCTTGCATCAGAAATCCAATTATACATATAAAAGTGTGCTACAGAACCGGAGTTGTATAGTAAGGAAGTGTGTCACCCAGGTGATCCTAGTGGCACTAACACTGTGCTCAAAACATATAATGAGATTAGCGTTTGTTTTTACGGCCTTGCATCAAAACCTTCTTGGTCATATCCTCATTTGTGGAATCTCCTTGTAAATGTAATTCTGGTTAGGTGAATCACTTATTATGGAAACAATGCATACACACAATTTCAGTTTTGAAGCTTCATCTCTGCTACAGGTTCAGCCTGTTCCATTTCCATTTCCTCAACTATATGAATAGGTGTGTATAGTGTGTACAAAGCTTTATTTCGATATGAAATATCTTAAAAAGCACATGGCAGTTAAAATACAATTCATTTGTAAAAAACATTACATAAGCACTTAGACAAAGACACAATAAAAAATCATTAAACCAGTTACAGCTTTGAACATGATTAAAAAGCAATCACCATATAAAATTATCTTAGGGCTTTCAATCTAATCAACAGTGCCCAACTAAGAAATTTGGCCACCCCACAAGCTAGGGTGGAGGTAGGATTGGTCTGCAAGATTCTAAGGGCAGAGGCGTGATTCTTGGTCTCAAGCAGACGGCAAACAGGTTTTAACCATTTCGACCTAGGTTTGATATAGGCGCGACATACAAAGAAAAAGTCAGGGATGGTTTCGGGTACATCGGTACAAAACGGGCAATTGGCAAGTGTTTGGTTGGGGGGTTTCCACTTGCAAGTACGTTCTCGAACCGGAAGAGTTCCCAGTCTGAACTGAATATATAAGGCCCTATCTCTGGGTTTCCTAATGAAATCCAGATAGGGTTCAAGACGATGTACTGTCTTGTGTAGACGGAACTCATCTGTAACCTGCCCAGGTTGGTATCTCTGGAATCTTGGACATCAACCCAGAGCCAATAAGCTCTCTTGATCTCCAGTTTAGACACAGATACACCTGTTTCCCATGCTATATTAAAACCAATAGCCAATAGAAGCTTCTTTACCCTAGTAAGCCAGACAATTTTATGGGACCCCTGCATGTTCATGACTTCTCTAAGGCCATCTGCGTAGCTAGATAACTCAGGTGTAAGCCACAGACGGGCCCAATAGAGAAGCGGGCGCAAGGTAATAAGGTCTTTGAGTGATCGGCGCCCAAGGTCATATTGGAGTAGTTTGTTTGGAGTACCCCTAGGTAGTGAAACGAGCTCCCTAAAAAACGTATTTTCAGCCATAACAAAGGGATCAACATTGTTGAAACCCCAGAGCTCCGCTCCATACAATGCACTACCTATAGCTTTTGCAGAATAAATCTCCAGTGCAGGTGCTATGGGTCTTGATATTGAGGCTCTGTTCCCTCCCAATGACTCCCAGGACACGTTTGTGGTTCAGGGCCATTTTCTCAATATGTGGGTGCCATTTCAATTGATCAGATATCCTTATCCCTAGGAAGTCAAATGTTTTAACACGCTCTAAAGGCACCCCATCAAGTGTAAGCGTGCAATCGGCTTTCTTGCTAGGGTTGAAATAAAGGAGCTTTGTTTTGGTTGTATTAATGAGCAAGCCCCTTGAGTTACAAAATGTACAGAACCGATCCAATAACTTCTGGAGCCCCATAGGAGTTTTGGATACCAATAGCGTATCGTCCGCAAAGAGCATAGCGGGGACTTCAACGCCGGCCAGGGTAGGGGCATCGGCATCAATATCAGATAAAAATGAAACAACCCCATTTACAAACCATGAAGAGAGGGTCGGCGCCAGGACACATCCCTGGCGGACACCTCTGTTTACTGGGATTTTGTCAGTTTTCTGATCCTGAGTGCCTCACCGGATGCAAGCGTAGTTTCCATCGTGCATACGGGCCAACAAATTCAGAATGGGCAAGGGGAACCCCATCTCCCGCAGAACCGTCCACAGGGGCTCTCGGGGAACCAGGTCAAACGCGGTCTTTAAATCAATAAAGGCCAAGTACAGACAACCCTTGCCAATGCTTACCATCTTCCAGTGCAGTAAAACCAGCCTAAATGCCTGGGCAACAGGGCTAGTGCACGCTCTAAAATCTGCCTGGAATGGGGAAATGATGTTATTCTCCTCCGCCCATGAGAGGATCCTTTCCAGAAGAACCCTGCCAACCACCTTCTGACCAGCATCAATGAGGCTGATTGGACGGTAGTTGGCAGGGTCACCCCTTTGTCCCTTCTTATAAATCGGGATCACCTCGGCCCATTTCCAAGAACTCGGGACCGGAGACCCCTGGAGGAGGGCATTAATCAAAAGGGAAAATAACGTAGCCCATTGCTCGATATTGGCACAAAATAAATCTCCAGGGATGCCATCCTGGCCCGGTGCCTTCCCTTATACAATTTTTTTAATGGCTGTCTCGACCTCTTTTTGCCCCTACAGGATCAATGAGGGACGAGGCATCTATCATAGGTGATGTGTCGTGTTCAGAGGGCCCACTATTATCTGATACCCCTGCCCCTTCATACAAACTCCTGAAGTGATCGAACCACTCCCCATCTGTAATATGGTTGGGTATTGGTTCTGCATCACCACCATTTGAGCTTCTGACCAATGCCCAAAACCGCTCACCGTTTTTGGACTGACTAGCCAGCTTCAGCTCCTCCCGATGGGAATCATCCCAAGCCCTCTTTGCCACCAGTAATGCTCGCCTATACTGGGATCGGGCTAAGCGTACCTCAGCAGCATCGCGGGTTTTAATGGCAGATATCAGTTTAGACTTTGCCCCCCTACAGTCCTGATTATACCACTTGACTGGAGGTTTCCTGCTCTTTGATTGGCTTGGGGCCCGAGTATCAAGGAAAAGAGCGGCCATCATATCAATTGTTTCGGCATAAATCACATCAACATGGGCGAGTCCAAAATCGTTAGTGCAAATTGTAGAGAGCTTCTCGGTCTGGTCTCTTGCAATCTCCCCTAGGGCGCTGGTATTGTGTTCATCGAGGATGAATTTTTGCCACTTGATGAATCTTCTGCAATTTGAGGGTATTATTTCCCTAGTCACCATCCTCGGTCTTTTGCTAGACTGGGGCTTCCCATTGAACAACTGGTCCCGCATACAAAGGGATAAAGGGTTATGGTCGCTATGGATAGATGGGATGACAGCCATGTCACTCACATGTTTCCATAGCCTCTTGTCGACCAAGATATAATCTATTCTGCTAGGGCAGGTAACCCTATTGTAGGTGTGGGCTCCTGCAAAATCTGATGGCGTACGCCCATTGACGGCTACCAGGGCATGCTCCATTACCAGGGCATTCATTTGTATGACAATCGGTGTCCATTTTGTAATTGGCGCGATCGTCAGTTGCGGTATTCCCCATCTCGCATCCTCGTCAAAAAACCACCAGCTCCATCCACAGTCAGCGGTTCGAAAGTACAATTAAAATCGCCGGTAATTATGGTCAGAGAGTCAGTGGGGAAACTGAGAAGTGAGTCAGTCAACGCAGAGATTGTCGGAGATTTGCCCCCCCCCCCTTGCAGGCCTATGGCATAAATGTTAAAAAGCTCCAGAGTAACTGTAGCCTGGGAATCCCTAATCGTTAGCCTCATCAAGTCCATTGATGTACTATGGTGGTGGGTAATTTTGCAATTTAATAAGCCGCCCGACGGGCGACCCCGCCCAGAAGAGATAGCTGGTACATGGAAAGAAGAATAGCCAGACTTGTACATTGGTTCGAGACACCAAGTTTCCTGAAAAATACACAGGTCATATTTATCAATAAGATTGGAACAATCAGGAAGTAGTACTTTTTTTCGCAAGCCCGCTACGTTCCATGAAATAATGTTAAAGATGCCATTGTGGCCATCAACGTGTGGCAAGACTAAACCCTGGTCAGAGCCTTTGTCACTACCCTCAATTTGGATCAGATGGCAGATCATAGCAGGCACTGTGGGCTCAGTTCCAGGGCATTCATCGGGCCCAAAGGATGGTATAGGCCTTGGGCATTATCATTATTGCCCTCATGTGTCATTGTAACCAAGGCAGGGAGTGGACTATCATAAAAATCTAGTGACCTGGGGGGACTATTATCAATAGCTCTAGAAGGAACAAGAGAGAGTAGAAGCCCGAGAAACCTCTACCTGTACCGGAAGTCAGTCGACAACTTCCAATCCGCTGTACCGATTTTGGCAAGGAATAAAAGATGGAACAAACTGGGGGCCTGGCCAATCTCCACAGTTCCGGTTAACTCCAGGGTTAAATCTCCCAGTTCTCCGTTGTATTAAAGTCCAATCATCATCGTCACCCCCTCCCCAATTGCTGATATTCAAAGGCCTATACCCCTCAAACCCCATCCCTCCCCTTTCATAGTTGGTAGCCCTGGTCCAACTCCATCCATATGAATAGAGTTATTCCAACAAGTCCCAAAATGCATCTAATTTCTGGTGTTCCCTACTGATGGGTGTTCTCTTTTCATCCTTAATCAACTTGACAGTTTATCTATTTCTTTTGGCCTCAAGTCTGTGTGCTCGGTACTTACATACTTTGGTGCCCGTTTCATAGAGTGTTATTTTGCTCCTAGTGAAAAGAATATTTGACCGTGGTTGGATCCCCATCATTTGGCGGTTATCCTTCCTACATGCTGTTTCATATGTTTCTGTTCCACCTCCACTAGGTCTTTCTCCAGTTTCCGCCCCGTAGTCCTCTACCCTTTTATTTTTGATGAATGGGTATCACTTAGCACCTGAATACTGCTTTCAATGCATTCATGAAGAAATGATTCCATATCCTCTGCTCTCTGCCATGACTGAAATATGGTCTGATACAGTAACTGAACCTATGTACACACTTTTTTTGTCCTTTGTCAGTTGATGTGAGACACAGTTGATGCATAGTAGAATGGTATTGGCGATTAATTTTCATATCACATTCATTCGTTGTAAAGTCTTTAATAATCTGGTATATGATGTACTCAAGCAAGTGATAGATGTCCACCTCGGTCATTGATAACTGTTGTGATTCATGTAAAAGCAGAATAAAAATAAATTAAAAATTAGAATGTTATTGGTGAATATGTAAAAAAGGTATAATTCTATTCAGAAGGAAATTGCAACCTCCCTGCCCCCTCCACGCCTAGAAACCAGTTTTGCCAGGTTGCATTATCTGCCTGGGTATTCCACCGGAATATTTTCTAGGAAATATTGTGGGGCCAAAATATCAAGTCCTAAATATCAAGAAACAAAATATGAAGGCATGCATATACAGTTAAGTATAGGTTTACTATACATAATTTTACATATATGTACCATGGCTATATACATATCTGTAAGGCCTGCAAGTGTGGAGTTAATAAGAGTAAATCCATGCTTACCTATGTGCACTTATCTACTCGATATTTTGGTCCTTGACAATTAGGTCACTATTTTATGGCCCCACAGCATTTTTCTACTCTGTATTCTCATAAACAACCAGCTGCCTGGAACTCTCTCTCTGCCCTAGTTGGGGCCCTCAATTTTCTTGATCTGTCCATATCTGCATCTATTACTTGGTTTGAGTCTTCTGTTATTAATATTTACAATTTCAGAAAACCCCTACAAATATCATATAAACTGGTGAAGAAAAGTCTTTCGGCCTTGATTGAGTGCCCACACATGTTTTCTTTTCCAGTTATACTTTACATTAGAACATTGGAATGTTGGAAGCTACATTGAAGACAATGCAGTGCTCCGGGCTTCTGATGGCTGGTAGAAGCCCGGAGCTCCAGCTTTCTAATGTTTGCAGTTCGCAGCTGTTGCTGTGAACAAAGTCCTCATGGAGCCAGAGGGGATTTAAATCCCATCGTGCTCACTGAGGGCTTAGTTTGATTTGTTAGAACATTCTGTTCTCCAGTGGCATTTGGCTTGGCCCTTTAACACTGGAGTGGGCCTTTAATGGCCGGTATAGCCCGCTACGGCGGCTATAAGGCTATTTTATTTATTTTCGGATTTATACAGCGCATGGCTGCCCCAGCGACGAGGCGTCCCAGCGCTATCAGAACTCCACGGACCAGAGCCAGTAGTGAAAAGCCCACAAATAAGCTGCTTACATGGGAAAAAGACAGGTTTTTAAGGTTTTGCGAAAAGCAAGATGATTCGATGTAACTCATGGGGAAAGGGAGTGAGTTCGAGTTTCGCGGCCAAGTAGCCAAAGGAGCGACCACCGGCCCTCGCTCTCTGGATGCGTGGGACACGGACCAAGGCAAGATCAGCGGAACGCAGTGGACGGCTCGGTGCATAGCGCTCCAGCAGGTGGAGTAGCCCCGTTGGGGCCTGTCGTGCCAGAATCTTGTGAGAGTAGCACAATGCTCTAAATTCGATGCGACGATCTACTGGCAGCCAATGCAGCCTCGGGAGCACATGAGCAACCAAATGCGATCTTGGCAGAGCAACTAGAAGCAGAGCCGCCGCGTTCTGGGCCCTCTGGAGGCGCCTGATGCTAGCCTTCTTGACGCCCAGATAAAGACAGTTGGTGTAGTCCAAGCTGGACATAATGGACGCCTGGATGATGGTCTGGTGCACCTTGGGAGGAAAGAACCTGAGCAGTGGTCTAAGGCCTCGTAGAAGTCCGAAGCAAGTCCCTGCAACAGCCTTAGATTGTTTTTCAAAGGACAAGTTGCTGTCGAACCATACGCCCAGGTTCTTCACTGCCTCCTTGGGACAAGGTGCGGGCTTCAGGCGATCCGGCCATCATTGGTCGGACCGCAGCTCGCGATCCCTGCCAAAGAGGAGAATCTCAGGCTTGCTGGCATTCAACTGTAAACAGTTGTCCGCCATCCAGTCCGAGATTGCCAGGAGATCGTCCATAAACTTGACCAGTGTGTTATCGCACTTCTTCGAGAAAGCCAGTACCAATTGGGTGTTGTCGGCGTAGGACACCAGGGATAGTCCTCTGCTCTTTGCCACCTCAGCCAAGGGTCCCACACACAAGTTGAACAACAAGGGACTCAAAACCGAGCCCTGCGGGACTCCCCGATGTAGAGCCACCTCATGAGAGTGATATGGAGGGACCAGAACCTGGAAAGATCTGTCCTCAAGAAAAGACCGCAACCAGGCCAGCACCGAGTCTCCCAATCCCACTTCCCTGAGACGTCTCAGAAGGATGTCGTGACAGATCGTATCGAATGCGGCACTAAGGTCCAGGAGGACCAGTGCCACAGAGTCCCCAATGTCCAGACTCCCTCGGATGCTCTCCGGCACGGTGAGTAAGGCAGACTCAGTGCTGTGCCTTGGCCGAAAGCCATGCTGCGTTACATCAAGGATGGCATTTTGCTAGAGGAATCCTGCCAAGATGGAGTTCACATGGGATTCCAGCAGCTTAGCCAGGAATGGGAGCTGGGAGATTGGACGGTAGTTCCCAGGGTCACTCGGGTCCAGAGAAGGCTTTTTTAATAATAGGACCACTTTCGCATGTTTCCACGCCCAGGGGACAGACGCTGTACTAAAGGATAGATTGATCAACTCAAAACATATCAGGGAAATGGAGGGGCATAGTTAGCGATGAAGGGCGGGTGGCAGCGGATCCGCCGGAGAGCCAATCTAATTTTAGAGCTCAAGATCTCATAACAGGGCAGTCAAAGGAGGAAAAGATGACAAACTACCCGCCCCCGGGTTACCAAGAAGACAAGACAACTCAGCTTCGAAGTTGCAGGACAACGCCGGTACGGTAGCCCCCTGTAAATTAGCTCCACTTTATTCAAAAAGTACTGGGCGAGCTCCTCACATTATTGGTTGGAGGTGATAGACGAAGCCCTCTTACGGCCTGCCCTTTTTTATGTCGCTAAGCAGAGAAAAGATGGTTTTAGCAGGGTTTGAGCTAGATAGAATTTTAGTTGCCACGTAGTCAGCCCGGGCTCTACGAATGCCTTCATGGTACTGTTTGATGGCTGCCCGATACTCTGTCTTGGCAGACGGCTCATAGGAGTGTCCACAACGCTCGTTCTAGCCGGTTGCAGTGTTTTTTCGCCAGCGTAAGGGATTCGGTGAACCAAAAATTAGTCGTTCCACGACTCTTACCCCCTCATCCAGCTGGGATACAACTGTCCAAACCCGCAATTAGCCAATCTTAAAGACAGGAATAAGCCTCTTCTATATCACAAGGAAGTTGCGGCCGATGATCAGTTAGCGAGCTAGAGAGATGCTCCGGATCCAATTTGTGCCAAGGGCGTTTAAGCACTCGGATGGTGTGCGGCTCTTCTACTTTACCCTGCGATTGCAGTGAAAAAGGGACCCGGAAGTGATCGGTCCAAACTTGCGGGACCTGGGGGAGGGCAGTCAGGGAGCTAAGGCTATATTAGCGCATATCTCCACTTCCGACTCATCAGATGTTTATATACCTTAAAGTTGAGGAATTATATACCTGCATGCCTACTCCACTCGTTTACTGGCGACTAATGTATCGCAGTAGAATACCCATTGCACGTGCTGTCAAAGTCTTTGATCAAAAGCTGTGTTTCCTGACAGAGACCACTGTAGAACGAACTTGGAATCATGTATGAAGTCTTTGATCCTTGATCTTTTGGCAGGGAATTTCAGTCCCGTCATGCTAAGTGTTAGTAATCCTCCTATTCCAAAGAGCCTTTTTTGTCTTTTAAAAAGAGCATATTTTAAGACTCTTAGTCAAACAGTAGCCCTCTTCCCCTCTTCTTTCTCCCAGCTTCCAACCCCGTTGCCCGACTCTACATTATTGCTTTCCTTCACATCTCTTTGTCCATGACCACCTGTCTTTGTAAGACTAACCATAATACCCTTTCACTCCTGCAGCATGCCAAAGGTACCTCCATTCCAGGGTCTTAACGCCATAGCCCCTAAACCCAGAATGCCTGTCATCCCACTTTGAGCTTGCTTTGTCCAATGCCTCTTGCTAACTGTGCCTACCTGCATGTATCATGCCCATGACCATGTCGATTTTGGAATTTTGCTCAATGTGAAAGCCCCACCTGATCTAGAACCCTTTGCTGTACATTCTCTGGCTCCAGATCTTGGGTGGAACTCCTACTCTTAAGTGTAACTAAGTATAAAAGCCACACCCAGTCCTGACCTTTGTGCTTGCTTGCCTTTGAGGCATGCGAACAGGGACAGCATCTCTTGAGGCTTCAGCTCATTATAATCTGGACCTGCTGTTAAAGCGCTTCACTAGAGTCCCTGTAGCGCTTCATCCTACTCTCAATTGTCAAGCGCTAGGACTGAATAGCTCCTAAGTTCCAGTCCCAGTACCTGCTTTAACATACTTTCTTCAGTAGCTGTATGAACATCAAGGTCCTATTAAGAATAATTAGTTAACCAGTTAGGGACTCAGTTTGCATGCAACATATGCATTTCCCAGTTTTGCACCTGAATGCTGTATTTTTGACTAATGTGCCAACTTCAGACTTACCTAGTATTACAGCAGTACAAACTTGGCCTTATAGTTCAGCATCCAAGACTCATGTCCATGCAGGTTTTCTAGGCGCTACAGACACTTCTTTCGACTTTATATATTTTTAGAACTCTAGAGTTCTCAGTTTTTGTCTCAATGAATGTCGTAATGCATTAAAACAAAGGAAAGTCTAGAACCTTCCATCAGGAATGTGTACTAGTATCAGTGAATGTTCTTATGTATTATGTCATTATTATCTGAGTTGTAGCTTTAACAGACATCTGTTAACCGTAAGTCTGTAGACTGTGCTTTACACAGGTTGCAGGACAAGCCTCTCTAGTGGGAATATAACCATTTAGTTAAGTAATTATTGCTGTATAATATTCTGCTTTTTCCACAAGAACCATCGTACTCTCAACATGCTACACAGTGGCAGCTGCTAAGGTTCAGGGGTGGTGCGCAGGAGGGTGGAGGGGGTTTGGATAAATTAATAGGACGTGAGCAGACTGTGAAAGCATACCAAGCTGATGGATGCGGAGCAAGAATTAAGGGGCATTTTTTCCATCTGTCTCTATATTCCCTTCTGCCGCCTTTGTGCGTTGTTCCCTCCTTTTACTTCCTGGTGGTAGTCGCAAGTGAGTGATGGAGCGGTGGATCCCCATTGCTTCTGGAGACCAATGATAGCACCAGAGAGCTTCCTTCATGCTGTCCCCTAACAGAATCACACCAATAGATACAACCTATGACTTCTCTCAACAAATCTAAACCAGATAAAGCTTTTAATTCGGTCTGGGGTGTGTATTATTTATGTCCCCATCTCTTGTAAAAGGATACATTTGATTCATTGCCTGCATAGTTCCGAGTTACTGCCCCAAGGACCAAAAGCCCCTCTCCATACATTGTGATTTTCAGAAAGTAATTAGTATTAGATTTCCTGCCATCAGTGCCTTGCTCAGTGGGGTTGGGGATCCGCAAAAATTCTCTTTCTCAGTCTCTCTCTATCTCTGCATTGATTCATGTTTAGGTTTCGCCTGGCGATCCGCTGCGCAGCACCATTTGCGCAGGCGAAATCTTTTGAGAACAGTCTGGGGCTTTGTTCCGCCTCTCTGTTCCATTGGCTAGCTCCATAAAGGGAGGCTAGCCATTGGAACAGAGATGCGTCACTCATTCCCCAAGCAGATTCGTGGGCGTTCCGGCGATTTTTACTCATCCCGCCCATTTTCGTGCGTCATGCGGCGGTGGGCGTTTTTTTTTTTTTCGTATCGGCATGTTGGTTTCATTACCAAAGTGTGCTTTGCAGGGGTGGGCTGCGCGATTTCACTTTCCAAGAGTTGCTAGCAGGTATGCGGCATATTTTAATACTTTTTTTATCCCGTTCCCACCCCCCCTCCTGCTGTCCGTGTGCCCGTCCCTGCCCCCCCTCCCGCTGTCTGTGTGCCCGTCCCCTCCCGCTGTCTGTGTGCCCGTCCCCCCTCCCGCTGTCCTGCCCCCCCTCCCGCTGTCTGTGTGCCCGTCCCCTCCCCCCCTCCTGCTGTCTGTGTGCCCGTTCCCTCCCCCCCTCCCGCTGTCCGTGTGCCCGTTCCCTCCCCCCCTCCTGCTGTCCGTGTGCCCGTCCCCCCTCCCGCTATCCGTGAGGTGTAAGAAAAAGAAGGGGAACATTGACAATAGGAGAAAGGAGGGATGGAAAAAAGAAAACGAAAGAGTGGGATAAAGGATTAGGGAAAGAGTGGGATAAAGTGTCAGGCAGTGTTTGGTGGCGGATGAACTAGGTACGGGGGTGGAATCAGGACTACGACAGTACCGGTAGCAGTTGTCTTTGCAAAATGTGAGCTCTGCATTTAGTTGTTTTACAAGCTAAGCAGTGGACACATTCAATAAATGAGACAGACTGGAGTTATCGATTATGCTCACATTATTAACTGTTACCCATCTACATTACTCATCCCACAATACTCCCCCAAGATCAGCCGTGCATAGTAGAGGAGTGATGCGGGAACTACACGCCACATGACGTCACCTTCCTCAGGCCCTCTTCTCCAGCTTAAAAGTGCTGTGTACATGCTGTCCCCATCCACTGCCAAACATTTATCAGTTCACTTCATCACAATCTTAAAAAAATGAATAACTGATTTGCTAACCTCACCCACCATTCTGTGGTCGTTCCCTTCACCCCTGAAGCCACACTCTCCATTCTCAATTGTCGAGCTGGTGCTAAGCCGTGAGAGGCTCAGTAAGAGGCACGAACCGTGCATAATACAATCCAGTCAAAGGTGGGCCATCGCAATCTGGGGGGATGACATGGAAGGTCGATGGTGGAAGCACAAGAGTGCCCCCTGTATTCACTCCCCTCCTTCGATGTGTGGAGATGTGGAAGGTGGGCAGCCAATGAACCACCATTCACTTCACCCCTTTCAGGTCTTGAGAGACTCAGTGGAGGTCGCAGATTAGGATCCACAAGAGAACAAGCATTGAGACCAGTTTTTCATTGGTCTGAAGTCAGCAGTGACAGATAAAACTACTTTTTCACTGTAATCATTTTGTTGTGGCATAGGCCGCGGAAGATTTCCTCCATGGTTTCGAATGGCTGTTGTGAGAGGCTCAGTTCATTCCTAATAGAGCCCCCAGTTGCTATGCTGTGGATTGGCACCACTCACCAGCACAGCCATAACACAGTCTCCGATAATTAGGAATTTTATTTTGCGCACTTCGGAAACTACTTGTAAACTTTTCTACATGGCTTTCTACGAGTCTTTGTAAAGTAGAGGTTTCTCACTGCTTGCTTACACTTTCACAGTTAGTTTACCATGATTGGCAGCAGTGGATTCTGTTGTTATTTTTTAAATGCCTTAAATAACACAGGTGAATAGTCAATACCCCGCTGTCCGTGAGCCCGTCCCCCCTTCCAGTTTCAAAATATATATGTTTGTGTCTGTATCCTTTTTTTTAGTACTGTGTATTATGGGTTGCCTTCCTCTATAACTCTTTCATGGGATTCCTCCCTCCCCCTTCCCACTGTTCCTTTTTCTTCCCTCACACCCTGGCTCGTTTCTTCTCGTTTTGCTGTTTCCTGTTATTCTGCATGAGGCATTTTTCGCAGTTTACTTTCTCACTGTGGACTATCTACACAAATGTGCACTGGGTATGCTACGTACGCTCGATGGATGGACAGGGAGGCCGCAGAACCCGGGGAGTCATGGATTTGGTGTTCCAGACTCCCTGCTCGTGACCCGAACTGCTGTGTGCGTAACTTGGATGTAATCTATGGGCTGAGTCGTTATTAGACTTGAATTTGTACAGAACGGGCACGATCAGGACCGGTTATTTGGAGCACGTGTATTAACTAGCACATATGCAAGCTTTATTGCTGCAGTGCAAATCCAATGTTTGTGCCGTAGTAAAGCTTTGTCTTCTGGAACTAAATCACTGCTGCTCACTGTGGCCTATGCAATGGAATTGTGCGGTGTCGTCTTAAATGTCTGCAATGCACTTGCAGGAAGATAATGCAATAAACCCTACATGTGAGAGGAATACTATTTTTAATGGGGGGGCGGGTCATAATGACCCACAAGACTGTCTCCTGAATCGTCACGCCTTCCCACACTGAGTATATACATGTTGTACTCTGCGCATCTGTATAAATGTCGTGAGGATTTTCAGAGTGTATATGCCACTAACCAGGTTTCAGACACAGACCTATTCAAGCAGCAGGTGCTCTGCTGTGGGGTACTTGGGGCTGAAGATGCAGCAGAGGTAGGCAAATCTCGAGCCAAATGCGTGGCTCTAGCTGTGCGGGAATAACTTTTGGACCCTCAAGCCCCAAATGATTTAACTTTCAAGTGGCTCAGCTTGCTGCCCGTAAACCTCATTCGCCAGGAATTCAAGACAAAGTATGAACCTATTGATGTAAACAGGAGAGTAAGAAACCCATCTACCTCAATACTGACAAACCTATCCAGCGCTAGACTAATTTTATCTTTATCCTGATGTATTTATTTTGCCCCTGTTGTAATTATTTACCTTTATGTTTATTGTGGGTACCAAAGGAAATGTAGTGTGGTAGGTGATAATAAATAGCATGTGTATGGTTTGTGTTTGTAGGTATGGGTGAGGAGTTTGAATGAATTGGATAGTGGGGCCAAGTTCCTAGTTGTTGTTGTCAGTTATTGGGTGTAAGTTTTTTTTCTCTGTGTATTGAACTGTTTACATAAGGTATCAAAATATATTTGAATTATTTGTATTAAATGCTCATACATGTATGTACTTGTACTTCTATTATTGATGCTATTCATATTTGTGTGGCTTGGTTATATTGGGGCTATAAATCCCAGACAATAGCGAGATAATCCGCACCCAGTTATCAGTGGCAGGGTTGTTATGGTTAGTTTGCTCCTTGCTCTGCCTGTTAACATGTTGGCTCCCCCCACCTATAAATAGTCAGGGCTTAAGATATGCCCAAGCATTTTGGAACCAGTGTGCACCCCCTCTTCCCACACACAATAGGTAGCACTATACTGTCTGACGTTTACCAGCTGTTGCGATGTGCGTAGGGATCTGTAGCCGCATACTGCAGTCACAAGTCAACGACTCACTATTCCCAGAGTCAAAAGTGCGATTGTATAAAAAGGTCCGAACTGGCTCAAGGTGTCACACCACTAGTAAGACCACTTGGTCACTGTTACTTAGGCTAGTGCAGGTTCCTGGATACCAATGCTCATAGAAGGTATTCTGGGAGTTGTTTCCGTTTGAGTGGCAGGCCGGATACCAATGGTTTGTTCAGAAAAGCACTGGAAACATGGCTGTGCTTGCTTCCCTGCCCCCTGGCTGTGCTTGCTTCCCTGCCCCCTGGCTGTGCTTGCTTCCCTGCCCCCTGGCTGTGCTTGCTTCCCTGCCCCCTGGCTGTGCTTGCTTCCCTGCCCCCTCGCTGTGCTTGCTTCCCTGCCCCCTCGCTGTGTGTGGGGCTCTGGGTGTGTGTGTGTGGGGCTCTGTTGGTGTGTGTGTGTGGGGCTCTGTTGGTGTGTGTGGGGCTCTGTTGGTGTGTGTGTGGGGCATTGTTGGTGTGTGTGTGTGGGGCTCTGTTGGTGTGTGTGTGTGTTTGGGGCTCTGTTGGTGTGTGTGTGTGTGTGTGGGGCTCTGTTGGTGTGTGTGTGGGGGGGCTCTGTTGGTGTGTGTGTGGGGCTCTGTTGGTGTGTGTGTGTGTGGGGGGCTCTGTTGGTGTGTGTGGGGCTCTGTTGGTGTGTTTGGGGCTCTGTTGGTGTGTGTGGGGCTCTGTTGGTGTGTGTGGGGCTCTGTTGGTGTGTGTGTGGGCTCTGTTGGTGTGTGTTTGTGGGGCTCTGTTGGTGTGGGTGTGTGGGGGGGGGCTCTGTTGGTGTGTGTGTGTGTGGGGGGGCTCTGTTGGTGTGTGTGGGGCTCTGTTGGTGTTTGTGTGGGGCTCTGTTGGTGTGTGTGTGTGGGGCTCTGTTGGTGTGTGTGTGGGGGGGCTCTGTTGGTGTGTGTGTGGGGCTCTGTTGGTGTGTGTGTGTGGGGCTCTGTTGGTGTGTGTGTGTGTGTGTGTGGGGCTCTGTTGGTGTGTGTGTGTGGGGCTCTGTTGGTGTGTGTGTGTGTGGGGGGGGGCTCTGTTGGTGTGTGTGTGTGTGTGGGGGGGGGGGCTCTGTTGGTGTGTGTGTGTGTGGGGCTCTGTTGGTGTATGTGTGGGGCTCTGTTGGTGTGTGTGTGTGGGGCTCTGTTGGTGTGTGTGTGTGGGGCTCTGTTGGTGTGTGTGTGGGGCTCTGTTGGTGTGTGTGTGTGGGGCTCTGTTGGTGTGTGTGTGGGGCTCTGTTGGTGTGTGTGTGTGTGGGGCTCTGTTGGTGTGTGGGGGGGGCTCTGTTGGTGTGTGTGGGGCTCTGTTGGTGTGTGTGGGGGGGCTCTGTTGGTGTGTGGGGGGCTCTGTTGGTGTGTGGGGTGCTCTGTGTATGTGTGTGGGTCTGTGTGTGTGTGTGGGTCTGTGTGTTTGTGTGGCATTTGCAAGAGATGAAACTATTGGCATTGTAAATGGCAATGCCATTTATTTATCTGTTTTCAAAACCAACACAAATACAAATTTTGTCAATTACAATGCCAATAGCTCAAACTTTTCAAAAGGCGAAACCATTGCATTGTAAATGCTTGTTTTCTCTCTTGCATGAAACTGTATGCCAAAGTGGTAATACTCTCTGAATTCCTTTCCTTTCTCTGTTTGGGGCTTCCACCACTTTTTCCATAGCCTTCTAGCTCATGTTGGTCTAGTTGTATTCTAGAAGAGCATAATCTTTGCTACCTTGTTAATGGACTAATGCTTACTTTTTATTGTCACTCACTGAACCAATATAATCCCTGTTGAATCTATATATACACAAACCAGATTCAGAGTTAAACTGGACATATTACAGCAAAAACTTGTTGTCACCCATACTACCTTCTTTGTCCCTGCTACTTGTATGTCCTCGTTCCCAGAGTCACTGGATAGTTGTACATTGATGTCATATGAATATGGAAGCAACCGCTCTTTAGTCGCTTATTGGCTTTGTTCCTATACTGTGCAGCTTTTCGTTACTTAGAGATTTATTCGTTTGAAACATCAATTGAGAAAATTATCAATAACACTATGCCTCTAAAATTGAAAAGAATCACAGAGAAGACAAAAAATCCATGGTTTAATGCACTGCTAAACGAAGAAAGGCGAAAACTGAGAATGGCCGAAAGAAAATGGAGACAACACCCTTCGTCTCCAGAGCTGAAAGCCCTCAGAAATATCAGGAACCAATATAACAAAAAGATCATCAACTCCAAAAAAGAATTTATAAGATCAGAACTTGATAATGCCAAAAACAGACCGAAGATCTATTCTAAATCTTAAAGCAACAATCAAATAAACTAGCAAAATCTGCCCAAGAGAACACGAATATATTACTAGGCTGCGAAGAATTCTCATCATTTTTCATGGAGAAGGCCAAATCACTGGAGATAGAGCTCAAGAACGCTGCAGATAACCTATCCACTCAACCAGTATCTACAAAAGATACCAACATGGAAACAAACTGTAAAAAAAACAAAAATAAGGCACATTGGGATACCTTCGAGTTATATGACCAGACTACCGTCGCCAAAACGCTCTCGGATATCAAACCTAACAATCACTATCAAGACCCGCTACCAGCGAAATGCCTAAAAGAAATCAGACATACTGTGGTACCAATCTGGACCAAAATTATAAATGCATCGCTAACTCAAGCGATCCTCCCAGATTGCCTGAAAACAGGTTAAGTCGTACCCATAATCAAAAAACCGACAGCGGATGCAACAGATCCGAATAATTTCCGTCCAGTGACCAACATCCCCCTACTTGCCAAACTAATTGAGAAATGCGTGCAAGGCCAACTGAGCCAACACATTTCCAACTTTTCCCTACTGGACGATTACCAATCAGGTTTCAGAGCAGGTCATAGTACAGAAACAGCGATCCTCCATATTGTTGACGACGCCTTACATGCCCTTGATCAAAACCAGGCATGCCTATTGATTCTCCTGGACTTATCTTCCGCGTTTGACACTGTAAATCATGAAGCATTACTGACCAGGCTGCAAGAGAGGATGGGAATAACTGGAAATGTGTTGAAGTGGTTTGAATCTTTCCTGCGAAACCGAACACAGAGATTCCTGGTCAACCAAGCACTTTCATCATCTTTCCCTAACTCAATCGGAGTCCCTCAAGGATCGACTTTATCCCCAGATCTTTTTAACCTGTATGTTGAACCTCTTACAGAAATCCTCCGGAACTCTCAGATATCCTATCACATGTACGCGGATAACACGCAAATATACATAAAGATCACGTCCATGGAAGACATTGAACGAATGAACAAGACATTAAAAATGACATTAGAATGGCTAACTACCAATCATCTGAAGCTAAATGCGAGCAAAACCGAGTTCCTGTTAATCGCACCACCAAGAAACCGCACAGAAATGAAGGAATGGACCAAGCTGGTGACGGCGCTAAACTGCACCCCAACCCTAGTCAACTCAGCGAAATCGCTAGGAATCACCCTAGATGAAAACCTCGACATGCAAGCTCACATTAAGTCAATGGCTAGAAATGCCCGTTTCCACCTGAACTACTTGAGGAAACTGAAACCATACATATCAGAGGCGGATCTTAAACTGGCAGTCCAATCATTAGTTGTTTCAAGGATTGAATATGGATGCTCCACCTTGGCAGGTCTTCCAAAAATATCCACAGCACCGCTAAAAGCATGTCTCAACGCAGCGGCAAGACTTATCACTGGATCGAGGAAATTTGACCATATTTCTCCTCACCTGAAAGCATTAAACTGGCTACCCTATGAAGCCAGAATTCAATTAAAAATAGCATGTATCACCCATAAAGCGCTCCACTACAACACTCCCAGTTACCTAGCGGAGAAAATTGAGATATCAGGGGGAAAGAGACCAGCCAGGAGTGCCAAGGAGCTGCTGCTGCGACCAGCCTCTTTCCGGAAGATAAAAACGTATGATCGAGCATTCTCAGGCGCAGCCCCCAGAATCTGGAACTCACTACCTCCAAAGATTAGGAAGATTCGGAATACAGGAACATTTAAGACAGAAGTGAAAAGCATTTTGATGAGTAAATACCTTACATAGTGTAGACTGATGATCACTGATTGGAGCTATTGTTATCCTAAGTCATAGCATCAACTTAACTAAAAGGGAAAGATGCTGACTTGATCAAAGTTAACGCGGAACACTGATTCGGGTCAGGAGTCTGTCCTGAGACCTAGATGTATCCCTACTATTACCTATTGCTAATACTTATACGCATATGTTTGTTTCCTCCAATTACATCCTGCTATTATTTATACACATATTTACCTAATCTACCTCAGGAATGCAATATAACTACCTACCTCATAGTTATTCAACGATTGAACTTATGTTATATATCCTAACCACGAATCTAACTTGTAATGTAAACGTCCTTGCTATGTAAATTTGTATATACTCCCAACCCCTAATGGCATATAAGGATCTACCTCAGTATTCTCACACAAGTATCTACCTCATATCTGGACTATTTTAAAAGTGTTACTTCCTATGTAACTATAACCGACCTCATACTGTGAAGCGCTCTGATACCCACGGGTCTTGTTCGCGCTATACAAAACTCTATAATAAATAAATAAATAAATAAATGTGCATGAGGGTAGGTACTTGCAATAACTCCATCATGTAGTTCCCTTCAGACTCTTCCTCCTTACTGTGTATGTGAACGATTTGCACCTGAGCCCTGTTTGAATTTACTTTGCAGCTCTTGGATTTGCAAACTTCCTGCAAGTAATCCTTTTTGTAGCACTCCAGTCCCTGTAGCTTTTCTTAGTTATTAGATAAACTTGTTATGATCACCACGTTCATATAGCGTTAACCACCATTCCCCTGGCGTCATAGCGCATTGTCATTCTAGGTGCACTCGTGTGTGGAATTAGCAACTCCTTCAATTAATTATGTCTGATGTTTGACTGTGCTTGATTGTGTGAGATTAGTAGAGAGTACTGTGTTTACAAGTGGTTTGTGTAGATCAGCATGAAGATAAATGGTGTTTGATCTTGGGGGATCTTTATAGAGTCTTATTTGAATGTGTGGGTGTGTAGAAGGACGTTTGCATTTTTTTCTGGATAGGGTGATTGGCTGTTCATTGCTCGGCTGGAGTGAGGTGTTGTCTATCTTTGTTTCCCAACCCAGTCAGGAAGATATGGTGCAATGTTTGTGCTCATCAGGGTGTGGTGTGTTTATGCTAAATTTATCTGAGTGGTTCTACGAAGCAGGTTAGTGTGTTGAGTAACAGTGCTGTTTTGGCAGCATTTTGCCAACTATATGGCTTTGATACTCTGATGTACACATAAGCTATACAGGTCCTGTCTAATATGTACTATCTACACAAAAATATCGAAGCACACAGAAATCCAATATCATAAAGTGTACACAGTAAAAAATGTTCAGCAAAGTAGAAGTTGTAGTTTCGTGTGATTTATTATTTCCACATGTCATCGTCACATATATGTTAAATAATGTACATATCCCATTGCAGCCTTGAAAAAGTCTCTGGGCTGAAACACGTGTCGGCTGCCTGTCTGTATTGGGTATCACGTTTGGCAGAAGGAAAGTGACAGAAAAAACTGTATTAAGAATAAATCATGCGAAAATACAACTTCTACTTTGCTGAACATTTATTTACTGTGTACACTTTATGATATTGGACTTCTAGTGTGCCTCTGTATTTTTGTTAATATATGTATGCCAAACTGGAGTTTCCCTGGTGTTGGCCATTGCACTTCTGGGGGCAGGGTGCTCATACCAGGAGAGCATCAACCCTAATTTAGTTCTTGGAGCCCATTTGCTGAGTTGTATATTAAATCTCCCTAAACTTCGAGCAGCTTAGGATGTGGGAATAATTTGGCATGGCCACTGTCATGGTCTGTATAGTTCTAATGTGTACTGTCTGACCACCAGAGTGCTATTTTATCAACCTAGTCAGAGTTGATTTCTTTTCTTAGATCTAGGCGAATGTCTGCAATAGTAATTAGAGCTAGTCTGCTTGGAGCAGATGTGGTGGGTGACAGTCGCCAGTCAGTACCTCAATTGAAATGTATCCACTGCACTCTCGTCCTTTTCTTGTGGCTCTACGTTACAGGACTGCCCACTACTTTCTATGATTTCAATATCCCGCCAGATGTAACGCAGGTCCTACCTCTGAACTACTCCTCTCTGTGACTGCAGAGATCTCTGAGGAAACCACAGGGTTGCAGCTACCCCAGAGTTCCAGTACCCATCCATGTATAGTCATATCCCTGTCTCCTCTCTAGACACCACCTCTCTTCTTCCATGCCTCAGTACCAAGCCAAACCCTCCTTTTGCCACACCACAAATAGAAGTGCTCTGGGAACCATTTCCTCCTCTTAATTCATGGCATCATTTAGTGAGTAAGCCAACTTGTGCAGGGTTTATCCATCACTAGGCTCTCCTGCCCCCACCACACATCCTTGTCCTTGATCTTGTATCTGAAACTTTTTCTTTGTTTTTCCTTTCTGCACTCCTCTCCCCTGCCACCTCTCATTCACTGCTGTTTTGCTAAAATGATCCCATATTGGCATATTAAGCATGACCAGAGCTGGTGGGGTGCACCTCCATTATTTTTAGCTGAACCATAGCTCCCTGGCCGCATCCTGGTCCATCCAAATGAAATCCCTCCAAACCTTTGTCTCCTGCACCGAGCACCTGTGCCCTCTCCTCCCCTGTATGCCTAGAGCCACTCTCTCCAAAAACGTGGTAGGCTCAAGGGGCTCATGATCGTGGAAGCCACATAAGATTCCATGAAGGGAGCTGGAAAATGGCATCATAGCAAACTTCAGGCCCTCTCCATGCCCATGTCCAAACTCAGTCTTCTTGTTGCTGAAAGGCAATCTTTACCCCTCACAGTCAAGCAGCCCCCCTTGACTCTTGTAGGGAGTCAAGGAATCACTCCCAAAAGCCAAAACGTAAAAGCCATTTGTGACGCCAGAGCCCCAGCCAACAAAGAAGAAGTTAGGTCATTCCTGGGAATGGCGGAGTATTATAGCAAATTTGTTAGACACTTCGCCACCAAGACTCATAGACTCAGACAACTGATTAGAGACAAGTCAACGTTCCAGTGGGACAAGGAAGCACAGAGTGAATTTGAGGATCTGAAAAACGATATGTCAAGTCAAGTCAAGTCATAAAATTTGTATAGCGCACTACATACCCAGAGGGTTTCAAGGCGCTTAGGAAGGGGAGGAGGATTATTTGTCAAATATCCATGTTTTAAACTGCTTTCTGAACGCTAGGTGGTTCTGGGTGAGGCAAAGGTAAGCGGGGAGTGAGTTCTATGTTTTAGCAGCTAGGTATGAAAAGGATCTGCCTCCCATGGTGGACTTGTTGATGCGAGGTACAGTGGCGAAGGCTTGGTTGGAGGAGCGAAGTTGGCGGGAGGGGGTGTAGAAGGACAGTCGAGAGTTGAGGCAATCTGGTCCGATGTCGTAGAGTGATTTGTGTGCGTGGGTAAGCAGTCGGAAAGTGATCCTCTTATTGACGGGTAGCCAGTGGAGGTCTTTGAGGTGGCCAGAGATGTGTTCGTTGCGTGGGATGTCTAATATGAGCCTGGCTGAGGCGTTTTGGATTCGTTGTAGTTTCTTCTGGAGTTTAGAGGTGGTACCTGCGTAGAGGGTGTTTCCGTAGTCCAGTCGGCTCGTGACCAGAGCGTGGGTGACTGTTTTCCTTGTTTCGGAGGGGATCCAGCGAAATGTTTTTCTGAGCATGCGAAGAATGTTAAAGCAGGAAGAGGATACGGCGCTGACTTGTCTGTTCATTGAAAGTGAAGAATCCAGGATGACGCCAAGGTTCCGTGCGTGGTCTGTCGGGATGGGTGCTTTTCCGAGGGCTTCCGGCCACCAGGAGTCGTCCCAAGCAGAGGGGGATGTACCTAAGATGAGGACTTCTGTTTTGTCTGAGTTCAGTTTCAGCCGGCTTTGTTTCATCCATTCGGCGACATCTTTCATTCCTTCGTGTAGGTTAGTTTTGGCGGTGCTGGGGTCCTTGGTGAGAGAAAGGATCAGTTGAGTGTCATCCGCGTAAGAGATGATGTTGAGGTTGTGTTGGCGGGCGATGGCCGCGAGGGGGCTCATGTATACGTTGAAGAGGGTGGGACTGAGTGATGATCCTTGTGGTACGCCGCAGATGACTTCAGAGGCCTCGGACTTGAATGGAGGAAGGCGGACTCTCTGGGTTCTTCCGGTGAGGAACGAGGTGATCCATTCAAGTGCTTTTCCTTGTATTCCGATGTTATTGAGGCGTTGTAGAAGGGTGCTGTGGCAGACTGTGTCGAATGCTGCAGAGAGGTCGAGGAGGATGAGGGCGACTGTGTCTCCACTGTCCAGTAGAGTTCGAATGTCGTCTGTTGCTGCGATGAGGGCGGTCTCAGTGCTGTGTTTTGCTCGGAAGCCAGATTGTGAGGGGTCGAGGGATTTGTTGGCTTCGAGGAAGGCGGCGAGCTGGTTGTTGACGGCTTTCTCGATGACTTTGGCCGGGAATGGAAGAAGCGAGATGGGGCGGTAGTTTTTGAGTTCGGTGGGGTCTGCTGTTGGTTTTTTCAGAAGGGCGGTGAGTTCAGCGTGTTTCCAGTCTTCTGGGAAGGTAGCGGAGTTGAAGGAGCAGTTGATGACGTCTCGGAGGTGCGGTGCTATGACGGAGTCTGCTTTGTTGAAGATGTGGTGAGGGCATGGGTCTGTGGGGGATCCCGAGTGGATGGAGTTCATCAGGCGGATGGTGTCCTCAGTGGAGATTGGGTTCCAGGCGTTAAGGGTGTTTACGGGGGGAAGATGGTCAGCAGATGGTAGGGTGGGTTGGCTTCCGGGTTGGTTGTCAAAGCTGTTGTGGATGTCTGCAATCTTGTTGTGGAAAAAAGAGGCTAGGGAGTCGCAGAGGGTTTGAGAGGGGGTGATGTCGTTGGAGTTGGCCGAGGGGTTGGAAAATTCCTTGACGATGTTGAAAAGTTCCTTGCTGTTGTGGGCGTTGTTGTCAAGTCGATCCTTGAAAGCTGTTTTCTTGGCTTTTTGGATTAGTTGGTGATGAGTGCGGGTGGCGCTTTTGAAGGCGTCCTTGGTGCTGGTGGATGGGTCTTTTTTCCAGGCCTTTTCAAGGGAGCGGCATAGTTTCTTGGACTTCTTGAGATCATCGTTGAACCATGAGGCCTTCTTGCTGCCAGGTTTGTTTTGACGTTTTTTCAGTGGTGCTAAGGTGTCGGCGGTGTTGGATAACCATAGGGTGAGGTTGGAGGCGGCTTCGTTGGCGTTAGAAGAGAGGGCTGGGGAGTTTTGAAGGAGCGATGCGGAGATCTGGTCCGTGGTGATTTTGTTCCAGTTTCTTTGTAGAGTTGGTTGGAGGTGGTTGATGGGTTTCGGCTTGTTGTAGGTGAAGTGAACGCAGCTGTGGTCAGTCCAGAGGAGATCCGTAGTGTGGCTGAAGGAGACATGATTGCTGGAGGTGAAGATGGGGTCGAGTGTGTGACCTGCGATGTGGGTGGGGGAAGTGACCAGTTGTTTAAGTCCGAGGTTGGCGAGGTTGTCCAAGAGGGTGGTGGTGTTGCGGTCGTTGATCTTTTCAAGGTGAAAGTTGAGGTCTCCCAGAAGGATGTAGTCTTTGGAGGGGAGCGCGTGTGGGGTGATGAAGTCCGTGATGTCTTCACTGAATTTAGCGCGGGGTCCTGGTGGTCTGTAAAGGAGGGTGCCTCTGAGTGTGGTCTTGGGGTCGATGTGGATCTGGAAGTGAAGGTGTTTGGAGTTAGCGAGGTTGTCGTCAGAGCTGGTAGAGATGCGGATGGATTTCTTATGGACGATAGCGATTCCTCCTCCTGTGTGGCCGGTACGGTCCTTGCGTGTGATCTTATAGTCATCAGGGATAGCGATGGTGATGTCTGGGGCGGAGGAAGCGTTCATCCATGTTTCCGTTAGGAAGGCGACGTCTGGAGAGATGGTGTCTAGTAGATTCCAGAGGTCAATGGCGTGTCTGTGGACTGATCGGGTGTTGAGAAGGATGCATTGTAGGTGGTTGGGGTCGGGAGTCTGAGGTGTGGTCGTGGCGGAGATGTTGACGGTGCCGCTGAATTTGCAGGAGTAGCAGGAGAAAGGTCCATGGGTGTGTCCAGGAGCGGCTTGGATGCAGTTGGGGGCGCGACCAGGGTTAAGGGCTAGGAGGGTGGCGGCGTCATAGGTAATGCGGGAGGGCTGGGGAGCGCGAGGGGCAGGGGGTCTAGCGCTGGGCGCGGTCCAGGCGCGGATGGGCGTAGACGGGCTTACCTTTGGCGCACCTTCGGCGCGGGTTGGGCGCGGACGCTGCGCGTAAACGCTGCGCGCGGGAACAACTGTCATATATGGATAGTGGAGGGGGAGGGGCGAGGGCGACTCAGCTGGGAGGCGGGGCGGGCTGACCACGAGAACAACAACCAACAAAATGGAGGAGGGGGGAGCACAACAGAGCGCTTGGGAACAACGCGCTAATACAGCAGCTGAAATAAGTCCAATTTAAAGTCAATGCGCGTTCTATGCAAAGCGGCAGCCAGGCAGATCAATAAGAGGCACAGAGGAGGCAAATGTTACACAAGCGCTGCAATAACGATACCAGAGCACGCCAGCAGCTGAAAAAGTCCAATTTAAAGCCAATGCGCGTTCTATGCAAAGCGGCAGCCAGGCAGATCGATTAAGAGGCACAGAGGAGGCAAATAAGTGGAGCAATACCTCTACATGGATATGATCCGGCGGGCCGCACTATCTTAACCACCGACGCCAGTGAAAGGGGCCTGGGAGCAATGCTAGCACAGGAGAGAAATGAAGGCACAGTGGAAACACTCAGTTTCGCATCTCGGGCATTGTCTCCCACCGAACAGAAATTTAGTGTCATTGAGAAGGAGATACTGGCGGTCACATGGGCCATGGGTAAATTCAGACAGTTCCTATGGGGCACCCGTTTCAAGCTGCAGACGGACCACAAGCCTCTGGTCAAGGTGCTGACCTCCAGCGGGCATGATACAGCAACGCCGCGCCTTGCAAAAACGACACTGAAGTTGTTGGACTACACCTACGATGTGGAGTACTTGCCTGGGACAAGGAATAAAGTAGCAGATTATCTGAGCAGGGCCTCAGCCATGGAAGAGGCACCAGCAGTACCACCCAGCATGGACGAAATGGTGGCTGAAATGGCTGACTCGGAGAGAACAATCAGCAGGCCCAGGCCTATGAAAAAGATGGTGACACGGAAGAAGTCAAACAATACCTGATCTCTGGGTGGCCAGAAAAAAGACATCTCAAAGAAAGCCTGAGGAAATTCTACGAAGTGCGAGAGGAGCTGTTGATGAGTGATTCAGGAATCTTCCTGTATCGGGGAGATAAGGTAGTCCCTCCGGCGACTCTAATCCCTCTGCTGTTGAAACAACTTCATGAAGGGCACCTCGGCATTGTAAAGACGAAAATGAGGGTAAAACAAACATACTGGTGGCCGGGAATGGACAACCAGAAAGAGAGACTAGTGAGAGAATGTGTCCAGTGCCAGGGAGCGGATAAAATCCTGAGACCGATGAGACCAGCGTTAGGTGCATTTGAGCAACCCCACAATCCATGGGAAGACATAGCAGTGGACATACTGGGTCCAGTACTCGACTCCAGAGGAACGGCAAAATACCTATGTGTGGTCATAGACAAATACTCCAAATGGCCAGAAATAGATGTACAGGAAGTCATGGATTCAGACACGGTGTTGAGATTCCTCACATCAGTGTTTTTACGTGAAGGAATACCGAGGACGATTTTAAGTGATAATGGACCTCAATTTACTTCAGAGAAATGGAACAGGTACATGGAGAGAAATGGGATAAAGTCCAAACACACAGCAGTGTACCATCCAGCATGCAACGGACAATTGGAACGGTTCAACCGTGTCCTGATGGGGTCCATACAGGCCGCAATAATGCAAGGAAAAGACTGGGAAACAGAAGTTCAGAGCATGCTGTGAGCCTACAGAATCACCCCGACAGCGCTAGGCTACAGCCCCTTCCAAATTTTGAGAGGCAGACTTCCCTTTACGAGAGACAATGTTGTCTGGAGAGAGAAGACAGTGACGAGCAAGTGGTCACCGGCAGTGGTACAGCACAACCTGGAAAGGGCCCGGAAAGTGTACACCGAGCATTACAACAGGAGGCACAATACCAAAGACACTGATCTGGAAAGAGGGGAATGGGTTAGAGTCAAACTTGCTACACTCCAAAGGAAAGGTGAAAGCAAGTACAGCAAACCCCTGCAGGTGAAGGAAGTGTATGGAAGAGCGGCTCTACTCAGCGATGGTAGAGTGTGGTCCCAAGACCGCATGGCGAAAGTCAACCGGATCATGCTGTGGCCTGCCAGCAAGGAGGAAGAGACTGAGGATCCGAGGCAAGCCAGTGGAGCAGAAGAGATGAATGTGAGAAGTGAGAGTCAGGAAGAAGGACTAGTTCAAGTAGATAACGAGGAGAACGAGGAAATGCGTGTGGAAGAAGGAACAGCAGAAAGTACAACCTCAGCTGCCGAGAAGGAAGCTGGAACACAGAGGGGAGTGAGGAGTCCAGCACGTGAAGGTACCAGAGAAGAGCTCACCCCGGTAAGACGCACCCGTGCAGGAAGGGTAGTTAACCGGCCCTCTTGATTCAAAGACTATGAAATGAATGACTGTTGAAAGTTGGACTATAGTTGTTGTTAAGGTTGTTGGAAAAGGAGGAGATATGTAGTGTCGCGCTCTAGTCTCCGACGCACCAGCGTGATGACGTGGTGCGCCGGAGCAAGAGCGGAACACTAACGCATGCGCGAGGGAGCCCGGGGAAAGCGCGCGAAGGAGAAGAGCCGGGAGAAGCGACCGGAGCAGGTCACTGTTATACGCTCGGCGCTCTCTTTGCATAGCGATTGTTAAGAACTAATAAAGGCAATTACAAATCTATACCTGCTCCATGTCCTCTGTGGGGGAACGAAGGATCAACATTGCACGAGGTAGCCTGAAATGAAATGGAGTAACTTACTTACATTCGCTGAACGTTGGTGTAGTCACCTACCCTGGCGCCGGGACGGTGGAGTGAGCCCGGTCCGGCGTGTAAATATACTGTGGATGCATCTGGCAGTCGCAGGAGTTCCTGCATATGAGGGGGATTCTCGCGAGATTCGTGAGTGACGCAGTAGCAATGGATGGTCACTGGGGACTATCACGGCCATCAGAGAGTGGTGCCGAGTGGAGCAGGTACTCGTATGTGACATTATGCCCATGTTAAAAAAGGAGCTAACACCTCACTGGTTGCTGGTAATTACTAAGCAAAATGTAGTGGCGCTATATTACCACTGTTGTAGTAAAACTCGCTAATGGTACAGTAATTGTTACCTAGCTAAATATAATTCTTATAGCAATACTCGCTAATGGTATAGTATACGCTAGCTACTTAGAAGAGCCCGCAAATATTGTAGGTCAGTTGAAGGAGCCCGTCACTGGTATGTACTAGGTGGAATTAATCTATTACTGCCAGGCTCAGGCGTCAATGCTGAATCTCAGAGTATGGTGTTTCTGTCATATCGTCCTTTACACCCAGATGATACAATGGACTGTGGTGCTAGGTCCCCCCTCCCAACGTGGAGGTATTCAGGCCCATGCCCAAAGGTATGGTCATAAAGGAACATTACCCAGGTGGGACGTGATCATGATCAGAGAACAGGGAACAGAAGGTAGTAAGTAGGTAATGCACATAGGGTGGGTATAGGGTAGGTGGAGTGGGCTAAGCGAGTACGTTCCATGGGATGTCGTCATTAAGCCCTGTCTGGTGTTTCAAGAGTCTATGAACCCATCTCTGCTCAATCCTGAACAACGCTGGCTCTGAGTTTTGCGAGATGTCTCTGTGCAGAGTGCAGCTAGTAATAACTAGGCCATAATTATTGACCCATATCCATTCCACTTCCAGTACATTCCACTTTTCCCCTCTGCTATAACCCCTCCAGGTGGCAACTTTTGACCTGCCTGGTCTTTTTCAAACCCCACAAACTCTGTTAAGAGTAACAGGAGCATGCTTCGGTGCTGTAAGACAGCTGCACAAGATTCTCCCCCTCCTGCCAATAAGTGCCAGGAGGACCCTTATTCAGTCCCTGGTCCTATCGCGCCTGGACTATGGAAACTCCTTATACCTTGGAGCTACCGTCGCAACGCTAAGGAAACTCCAAGTGGGCCAGAACTGTGCGGCCAGATTATTGCTGGGGATCCCGAAAAATAAATCAGCCAAACCAGCCCTGAGAAAGCTACACTGGCTACCTGTCTCCAATAGAGTCAAATTTAAGGCCTTATTTATAGTCCATAGGACATTTTTGGGTAGTGGCTCAGCTATTAATACAACTCTGATCACCCCTTATCTCCCTCAAAAATGCCTCCGCTCGACCCATCTCCACTTAGCAGTGACCCGAAAATAAATAGGGCAAGAAGTGGAGGTAGGTCATTTGTCTACAACGTGGCCAGACTGTGAAACACAATGCCCCCCTCCCTTCAATCTGAATCCCATCTGCTTCCCTTCCGAAAACGTCTTAAGACCTGTCTCTTCTAGCAATCTGGTGCATAGTCCGTTGTAAACCCCGTGTCAAGACGCAAGCTCTGGGACGCCTTTGAGTAGCTACACCCTATATAAAAGCTAATGGTAATATTAATAATCTCAGCAATCCCACATCATGGCCTTGGATCTGCTAATAGAAATCTGAATTCTACTCCATTGGGATTCACGTGACTACTCCCCTCCTACCAGTCTGCCAAGTTTGATCACACAACTTTTCCATTACCCCTTACAACTTGCCTAATCTGTATTAGGAGCTTTGGTGAAATTTGTACCACATGGTTGACTCTTCTACCACCTACTCCCAGCAGCGCTGACGAGTCCCCTAGATCTGGTCTCACTCTCCTACCAAAGCTGCTCCAATCCCCCACTGTCAATAATTCCGCAGAATGACTCTGACTTTTCAGGGTACATTCAGGAGGAAGCATAAGCACATATGATGCAATCATTTCTCCTGGTGAATTAAGGCACTTCATTTCTTCTCGAGGAATATAAGGTTCTCCTCGTCCCCCCCTTACTCAAAAAGAAAAGCACTCAATCTCTGGAAGCGCGCCAATCGTCTGTAATGCTTTCCCAAAGGAATTGAGTTGCAACCCCTCCTACACTGCCTTCAAAAAAAGACCTAAAAATGCACCTTCTCAGCAAATACTGGGGTCCTTAACTGGACTTCTGACCCAACACTCTGCCTTCTCCGTCCTTATCCCCCTCTACATCACTCCCTTCTCTCACTTCTCCCCTCTTCTCTCTCTCTCTCCCTGTGCTCCCCCCGCCTTCTCTCCCCCATCCTACTCCCACTTCCCTTTCCTCCTTCCTCTTAAAACCCCGGCCGGCTGACCATCCCCCCACCCCCCTCTCCCCCAGCCTGGTTTCCCCTCGCCTATCCTTTTATTTCTGCCTCACCCACAGCTCATCCCCGAACCATTTTCCCCCCTCTGCCACTCTATATGTAAATGTATCTGCTTTTAGGTTTCTCTGTTTATTATACCTCCATGGAGTGTTTGATTTTACTTACTGTTATACTGTGCTCTTGAACAATTCCTGTACTCATGTCTTTGCACATGTAAAGTGCTTTGATACCCCCGGGTCTAGCCAGCGATATATAAAACCTTTCAAATAAATAAATAAGGCGTCCTTACAGAGAACAGCTCACGTGAGCTCAGGTGAGCATACCACAAATATGATGATTTTGAGACAAGACATTGTTTGCACACTTTCTGTAGCAGAGGAGAGATATGTTGAACATCACATACTGAAGATGCTGCATGTGCATTCTCACCACAACAAAGACTCCTTCAGATGTAGAACACAATATAGAAAAAAGACACCAGTAGTAGGTGGGGTTGGCACAAGATCTAAGTGTCAGGTAAGCAGTCGTGCTTGTAAACGACTCGGTGTACCGCACTGTTGGCGCCGCTGCACCCACAACATTCCTGAGACACAGCCTACTCTTCTCTAGAGTTTGTGAGCGTCTCTCAGGGAAAGAGACTTTGTAACTCAAGACCCTAGAAGGACCAGGACAGATTCGCTGGTGTTTTTTTACGTTCAGAAAGGGATGTTTCCTCGAGTACAAAGCCCTCAACACGTTTCAACAAGAGCCATGATTTTTCTCAAGAAGAATAACCTGTTAAACCACGGTTCAACAAGGCTGACAATGCAAGGTAACCGTTCCCACGTGTAATTATGAAGGATAATTATTTGTGGATAATAAAAACAGATCATTAATGCAAAAACAAAAGATGAAAGATCAACATCAGTGTTTTTATACAACCAATCTAGCCATTATTCATTGTCTTCCCAAGGGTCACATCAATAGATTCACAGTATTTTTACTAACATAAAACGTAACAACAAAGACTGCGTGTATTAATCCATTTGTAAAAGAAATATGCTGTATCCAATCATTGCAGCCTACAAACACAATGCAGCTGTGAGGAAAGATAAGATAATAAGCCATACAATGGCAGCCATGCTTTATAGAGAAAAAACTTCACATTTTAGACTATGTTTATATGGGACTGAAATATGGTCAGTATAGCTAAATCCTCATCTTCATTGGAGCCAGAGGGGAATCATGATCCAGCCTCATCGGTTCGCTCCCACTGTTTATTCATTCGCTTTTTGGTTCTATTAATGTGTCTGAACTGATGTGAAAAATGTTTATACAGCATGTATCTCATATTTTCAGTATCCTCTCTGCAACATATTGCAAAGTTCTTGCCAGTCAGATTGAACTTTTATAGAGCTTAATTCTCTAGGATGCTGAGGTAGCGGACATTGATAGACAAGCTGATCATTACACTAGTAGATATTATCTTCTGCATTGTGATGGAGAACACCCAAGTTCAGGGTAGTAGCTAGCAGTATTCACTGCATGGCCATAATACAAATAAATAGCCACGCCAAAGATACTGTTTTCCTCCATATATTCCCTGAAGCCCTCGCCTTTCTCATTACATCTCAACCCAACTGCTGCATAAGAACCCTGATGCACAAACCTTCAGAGGGCCAAGTCTTGACTGCACCTTGATCTGATTTGAGGATTCATCTTCTGCCCGCGTTGTAGATCACTGGTGTAAGGCATTGTATTGGCTTACACCCTTTACATGACATGCATTTTTGGTAGACTGATGTATGTGGGAGTAATTTTGTGTCATGAGTGAGAAATGGAGATGTACTCTGGACGTGATGCAGCAAATCTTGACGTGCACTTAGGCATGGCATCAAGCAGAGAGGTGTGTGAGGGGTAGAGGTGCATTTGGATACACCTACCAGGGTTTCCACATAAAACTGACATCATCTGGCAACTGGATATGTTGTTAATGCAACACAAAAAGATGATGGATGGAATGCGAACATTGCCAAACATTCACCCCCTGTCACAGATCTGGGTTCAATCTATCGTTATTTTGCACGCCACACCATTCCAGTTTAGGTCTGCCAAAGGAGTGGCAGAGGTAATGAGGAGGGTAGAATAGAGGTGACAAGGGCGGGTTTTAGTGCCCGAACTGCCCCAAATAGGGAAGACGACACAGGGAGATGCCCTTGGCCTCTCTACTCTTTATCTGGATGCCTGAGAGGGATTCCCCTGGGAGGGGAGGTGAAGTATGAGGTCTATGATGGACACATGACATTCTAGACCAGGTCAGCTTTGCCTGGGCCTTGAGGTTAGGAGTAGGAGGTAGTGGTGGAAAAGTGACTGTGGGAAAAAAACTAAAATACAAAAAAAGTGAGAAACTAGTGCAAGAGAGGTTAAATAAAGCGTAAATATTGGCAATGAAACGAGCACAGAAAGCTCTTGGATCAGAATCAGGGCTTACATTTTACAGAAGCAGGCTTCTGCAACTCATTACCAGTAGAAATATGGTTTTAAAAGGCAGTCAAAACATCCCTTGGATGTTTGGTACCCTTTCTGCCTTAAGTGGGGCCCTTGGTGCAAAGAATGTGTCCTGAAATGAGGGTAGGAGTTGCTTAGCACGACACTCTTCAGCACTTGGGGGTTGTGCTGTGCTGGATATTTCACAATGTGGGTGTGAGAACAATTACACTTTCATCATACCATTTCACTCAATAGGCAAAACAGGACAGCCACATGACATGTAAACAATCGAGATTGTGGAAACAAAATTTTTCTTCACAGTAAACACATGCTAAGTGAGCGTTGTAGAGGTACTGTGTACATAAGCACCTGATTTACATTTGAATAACACAACATTAGACATATTGGCCAATAAGTAAATATTCAACTGCTAAAATCGTTAATGTGAATAAGATATGGTCCCCATGAAATGTGTACCGCGGTGAAATTTGTGACCCTCTGCCAGAGGACGATCAGTTGGAGTCGGATGATGAGTGGGGGGCAGGTTGAGGGGTAGAGGGAGAGTAGGGACGTTATACAGTTACACGTAGATGTAGGGATATCGCCACCTTTCATTTTGGCCTGAACTCCTGACAACACATAGCAGCACGTACTGTCATGGGATCTTTCATACGGCTAAACTGCACTACTATTTCTAGATGACCGCATTGTGATTTCCTGATTGTTATTTTTGTTATTTTCATAAAAAACAAAAAAAACAAAACCTTAACTGACTTGCAACATGATATTGATTGTATACCTTTCACTCGACCGTATGATACACCTTCTGTCCTCAGCAGCATGATTATAAAATGGACTTACTATATACAGGGCTTCCAATGCTCATTTGTTAGCGGCCGGCCCTTTGGGTTGTAGGCAAACTGCTGTGTAATTCTGTGAAGGTATAATAAAGTTTTTGGAGAAAAAAAAATCGTTAATGTGTCATTTTGTATCTACAGTCATGTATGTAAAATATGCAACTTCCATTGCCTTTCGATTCAGAGAAATAATTTCAAGATGGGCACTGTGCAATCACGCGGATGTGCAGCTGCCATCTTTGAATATTTTTTCTTAAAGTAAAAGAAAACCCAATCCAAGATCGCCCTTATGTATGCTCCTGAACACGCTGAGGACATTTTGGAATTATTTGTTGATAGTTAAATCTTAATTTACTATTCCAAGTCAGCAGACAGCCATTTTGGAATGGAAAATTAAAAAAAATATAGCATGCACAGGTGAATTATAAATTTAGACAAGCGAGCATCCGGTAGCACTGTGCACTTTCTCATGCATGGACTATGGAAATGCACTCTATCTAGGAGCAGGGCTTTAAGTGGGCCGGGTCTCACTGGTGCTGAGCACCAGCAGTTTTTTAAAGGGGGCCTCGAAATGGGTCTCCAGCGGGCTCTGTTTTGTGCCCTGGCGCAACGGTCCGTTTTTATCTAGGCTGCAGTGACAGCCGATACATCATGTGCCTGTGCTCCCACTGCTCACTTCTTACCAATGGAGGTTAACTTTATAAATAAATAAATATATACAGCATGACGTCATGCCAGGTAAGCATTGTAGAGAAATCCTTTACAGAGAGTCATTTTCTCTGGATTTCCCTTCTCTTTTTGAAACTCTGGAGCAGCAACATTGTCTGGTGTCACCAGGCCTTTAAGTGGAAGCTTTTTCAATATTATTTACAAGCCATAGTTGCTGCTTATTTATCCTATACAACTAACAACCATTGACAAAGCCAATGGTTGTGACTTGTTGTAGGTATGATGTTACTTGCTGTAGCATACATCTGGATGCAATGACAGAAACAGCAAAATACAAGTCGGGCAGCACACTATGCTAAGCAGAGATTTGTAGCTTCCGTGTTTTAAGGCATGCCCTTAATTACATTGGCCACGCCCCTTTGAGAGACCCCCCCAGTTTTTTCATCCCACTTAAAGCCCTGGCTAGGAGCACCTAAAACCACTACAGCCAGCCTTCAGATCATTCAGGACTGTGCAGCACGTTTGCTCCTAGATGACCCTTATCGGCAATCAGCCAAATCTGCTTTGAAAATCTTACACTGGCTTCCGACAGGGGCAGCCTTAGGCATGAGCAAGCTGTGCACCTGCACAGGGCCAACAAACCCCAGGGGCCACCTCGCCAATATATATCCTTAATATATTAACCCTCTGAGGATGGATACATATTTGATTGGCAGCCCCTGGCAGGGATTTGCCCGCCTCCGGCTCTGTTCCACTTCCAAACAACTTGACGCCCCTCTTCACTGGCCTCCACGCTCCGCCCCGCCCCGCCCGGACCCCCTCTTCCGGGGCCACCTACCTACGCTCCCTGCCCAGGGCCGCATGAGCCTCGAGCTGTCCCTGCTTCCGATATTGGAGGGAGTCAAATTCAAGGCACTCGGTATTACCCATAAGTCATTCTGGGGAAAGGGATCAGCAATCAATCGTTCTTCGATCATCCCTTACCACCCGCATAGAAGCCTTCGCTCAGCGAACTTGTTGCGCGCCACGGTGCCTAAAATAAAGAAAGCGAGAAGCGGAGGCCGCTCTTTTTCTTACATTGCAGCTAGGCTGTGGAATGCCTTTCCACCCCAAATACGTCAGGAATCTAATCATATGTCTTTTCAGAAATTACAAAAAAATGTGGCTTTTCAAAGTCACTGGTTAGTAAAGTCACTCTCTCGGTCTGCGTCTGCAAACAGCGCTGGAATGCATCAGGGTATCTACGCGCTTTATAAATGATTCTTTCATTTCATTCACTTCTGAACCCTTACAAAATAATGTAAAAAGAATGATAAAAAAAAGAAAAGAGAGAGCTGGTGTGAAGGGGAGGGGGAACTTTTCCAGTCCACCACTCTCTTTTTCTGACCTTCTAGTACAGAAGACACCCCTGGCTCCCTGACATGTGGCTGTGACAGATTCAAATCCACTATTTTGACTATAAGCGTTATTAGGTTACTTGATGAACTTCTTTTTATTGTTATTTTGACAATTGTTGAATTCTCCTAATAGCTACCTTATACCTTATGTATATATCTTTTATTATGTGCTTTTATGGTCCTGGTGGCTGAAATAAAGTTATCAATGAAGTTATTAGGTTTTTAGATTCAGCAGACCCTTCATAAATAAAATCATGCACGTTCCGTTATGAAATATGAATGGGAAATTGGCATAATACCACATTCCAGGCTGCTGAACCATGGTCTAGTGAATTCTGCAGGGGTTGAACCAATCTGTGCATTAGGGTGCCATCTGGCTGTCCTCTTGATAGTTTTCCCGAGCACAACATTTTCTCCTTACGGAAATGTAAAACATGAATAATTTACAATTAGTAGCCGTAGTTTAAAGTACTTCACACTCCACGTTTACACTGCTGTCTAAAAATTGCCCGGGTCCAACTGCACCAGGATCGAGTTGCTATAGGTCCTGACACTCTTTGTTGTCAAACGGCAACCAACTCGCAGATCAATTATTAGAGTCAGGTGTTGGGCTGCACGCCATGCTCACAGGGTCCTGTAATACTGTGTTTTCATTTGTAAAGTGTTTCCAAAGAGCAAAAAGTGAGTTTCCACTGTTTCACTCAGCTTCTTTTTTAGTTCGTTTACTTGAACATCGACACCCAGTCAACACGTTTTGCACCTTCTATAATGGAACTTCTTCAGGGCTATTCAATTTAATGAGCATAAAGGTCTCAAGTTCATAGACGAGTCTGATTCCACAAACCAGGTCAAACTTTCGCCTTGTTTTCTAGCTGATCGCATGTAAATATTACACTTGTACAGACAGTATGAAAACCAAGCCATGGACATTACTAACCAATATTACTGCTTGTAACACGTGTTCAAAGGAATTCCCTTTATTGGAAATTGGAAAGCGCAAGAAAAATAAATAGCATCTCTATAGCGAACTCAGGAACCACATATTTACACCAAATGAATAGCGAAGTAAAAATGACTACGCAATTTTTTTAGAGTTTAGCAGATCTCAGATATCTGTCGAATAATGGTGTTGAGCCCATTCACCCTAGAAGGCCCACTACCCCTATACTCTTTAAGTAGGGTGGACGAGACATCTGCTTCTTTTTGGCGGCTGTCCCATACCTGTTAAAGCGTAAGTAAGGTTCTATGGTCACTCTTGTAAATTTTGGTGGGATCTAAACTTCAGGTGAGGTCAACAACTAAATGCATGTGGCTGGATATAGACAGGGAATTGGAATGGTCAGAGATACTCCCTTCGGAAATAGTCTTCGAGAAGGTGTGAAGGCTGTGCGTAATAAGATGTGTGAAGTTACAGGTAAAGATAGGAACAGAGAAAGAGTGGTGTTTAGCAATGCTATGTGAGTTACACATAATCACATGGGCAATAAGGCAGGAGGTGTAATAAATGTAAGAGAATTGGACACTTTATGAGCTTTTGTGTCAGGAGCTACCCCCACCTCTTTCGCCCAGACAGCATGCGGAAGCATTAGAGGAGACCAGCGCTCCCTAAATCTTTTCTATCAGAGTCTAGAAAAGCCTAGGATTTGAGGACTCAAGCATTTTGACTTGTGGCCCCCCCCCCCCCAGTGCCTTGAAACCCTCACGGGTGGGTAGCACGCTATATAAACCACTGATTGATTAACTGATTGATTGATTTGGTTCCAAGACTTATTTCTAGCTGGCCTGTATTGCCGAAGAAGGTGCAAGAGACTAGAGTTCATGGCTCCAAGTGGTTATCTTGAATCTCACAATGGCAGCACTAAAAAGCATCCATAACTTCCACTGGGAACAATTTAGTGAACATACAAGAAGATTTGGGAGCCTCCCACATGGAGACCTTTCTCTGCAGAATCACTTTAAGCATTTACAGGAGAGTCTCACTCCGCTGCCTTCTCGCTCCTTAGGAACAACTTGGTTTGAAAGACGGCCTACTCCTGTCACTCCTGCCAATCCCTTTGGTCCACAATAACAGCTCCAGTGATTGGAATATCCCCGGTTCTAGCCACAGGGGAATCTCTTAATCCAGTAGTATTAGGCCTTCCCCTGTCCCATAAACGCCTTCGTAATAATACGGTGGGAATGACAAGAAACTCCTGCAACTTTTGACACAAGTACAGCTGCATTTCCTTTGTCAACCCTTTTTAGGTCGAAGCCTGCGATGGCTGCGCATGCGCAGTCTCGCTGGCGAGATCTAGTGAGATTAAGGGAGATTCACTAGTGGGCTTTAAGCCCCGCCCCTCTTTCCCATTGGCCGGAGTCACCGTTTAGGCTAAACGGTGGCCAGCCATTGGGAAAGAGGTCATGGTGATGTACTCTTTTCTCTTTTTCTGCCGTCCCACTTGGACGGACGGTCGTGACTACCTGCTGGCGTAAAAGGTTTGTTATCTTTATGGGGCCAAAACAGATGGCCCCATAAAGATAATAAACCAAAGAAAAGCAGGCCGAGGCCGTCCAAGTGGGTTGGACGGCAGAAAAAGAGAAAACTCTTTAGCGTGAGGAATGCGCTTGTGTCTCTAAGTGTGAAAGTGTGATCTGCATTTTTAAAGGAGGACTTGTGAGGTCTGAGCGGCTTACCCAGCTGCAGTTCAAAACAGTCTGTCATGTGTCAGCCCTTTTGCACCCGAGCATCGTACTATTCAAGGCAAAGCATTTACTTCAAGTGTGGAAACAGAGTTTTTAAAAAAAAGATTTAACAATTGTAACCCTTATTTTAAAATGTATTTTTGGCTCATTGTTGAAGTTTGCATCTCAATATGTGGAAAGTGTTCTTGTGATTTAAAATAATGTATATTTAATGTTCACGTTTTCTGGGGATAATGTATCTTTGTTATAGTGCTCAAAGAGGGTGCGTCTTCGAGGCACCAACAAAAAACGAAATAGCATTATAAACCTCTTAGCCCTGTACGTGTGGTTTATGTGTGAACATATGCGCTGCACATCGTAGATTACCTGCATATATAATACGCATTGCTACGTTTTACCTCATCAGTGAGTAAAGGAGGGTGCGAGAGGATTATGGAGGCCATTCTTCTGAGGAAGTAACATTGAGTCATGTTTGTTTAATTTTCCCCTGCCCCCTTTTTATTAGGACTTTGTCGCCGATTTTGGGGTTCAAGTGGTGGCCATCTTAAGTATTCCCCACTGGTTGTGGCGCTACACAGAATGAATAAATACATTGTTTATTTATTGTTCTTGAACTGGTGAGTTATTTCAAACTATGGCTCATCATACTTGTGAATTCAGGCTTCCTTACCAGCACGCTCGTCATTTCGCCTCCCATGTCCCCTAAGAACTCGGAAACGCTTTACCGAACCTGGCGCCCATGGCTTGGGGCGTCTGTTGTTCCCACTGCTTGTTTATGGCACTAACTAGAAAATGTGATTAAGAAATAATGTATTTACATTTCCTTCTTGCGTTAGTGTGTTTGCCACAGCTCTTCAGTTTAAGAGATCTGAGGTGGAGTCATTCCCAGGAGCGGGTATCTCTGTAACATATGGTTACTCTGGTGCTGGCGTCCACACTGCTCTGCCAGCAACACTCTTGCTCTCCCTATGAGGGTCCTGCCCACGTGGCTGCAGAGCACCCCAAGTGCAGTCCTCTTGATGTTCCTGACTTGGGTGAGGATGTGGCGCCAGGGCCAGAGATGCCGACTTTGGAACTGGGAGGCCAGTTCGATTCTCGGCGTCGGCTTCAACATCCCTTGATTCTGGGCATATCACTGAATCTCCCCGATTCTACAACATTCACATGACATATCTAGTTTAAGTGGTGCATCCAATGCCCCCGGCAAACAAAGCTCTGCCAGCGCACCTGAGTCCTACCCTGCAGCGCCTCGAGCCTGCAGGCAGCCCTCACTGTGCGCTTCAGTCCTGCCCTGCAGCGCCTCGTGCCTGCAGACAGACCTCACTGTGCCTTCCAGTCCCTGCCCAGCACCACGTGCCTGCAGGCACCTCTCTCTGTGCGCTTCAGTCCTGCCCTGCAGCGCCTGGAGCCTGTAGACAGCATTCACTGTGCGCTTCAGTCCTGCCCTGCAGCGCCTCGTGCCTGCAGACAGACCTCACTGTGCCTTCCAGTCCCTGCCCAGCACCACGTGCCTGCAGGCACCTCTCTCTGTGCGCTTCAGTCCTGCCCTGCAGCGCCTGGAGCCTGTAGACAGCATTCACTGTGCGCTTCAGTCCTGCCCTGCAGCGCCTCGTGCCTGCAGACAGACCTCACTGTGCCTTCCAGTCCCTGCCCAGCACCACGTGCCTGCAGGCACCTCTCTCTGTGCGCTTCAGTCCTGCCCTGCAGCGCCTGGAGCCTGTAGACAGCATTCACTGTGCGCTTCAGTCCAGCCCTGCAGCCCCTCGTGCTTGCAAACAGCCCTACACACTCTCTACTACACACTCTCTACTATACACTCACTACTCTCTACTACATACTCTCTACTACACACTCTACTATGCACTCTACTACACACTCTACTACACACTCGCTACTACACACTCGCTACTACACACTCGCTACTACGCTCACTACTCTCTACTATTGTCTGATACTCACTCTATACTACACACTCACTACTCTCTACTACGCACTACAACACACTCTCTACAACACACTCTCTACTACACACTCTCTACTACACACTCTCTGCTACTCTCTACTACTCACTCTACTATTCTACTACACACTCTACTACTCACTCTACTACACACTCTACTACTCAACTACATACTCGCTACTAGACATTACCTACTCTCTACTACACACTCTACTATTCACTACTACACACTGTGGCTGGGGTGAGGGAGCTGTGCATTGTTTTCTCTATCTCTCAATCTTTACCCTATTTTCCCATGGGAAGGTCATGGTTTTGAGGTAGTCTCAATGCGTTCATTTACTTGGCATCTTAGAGAGAAGGACTTGTAGAATTTCATCAGAACCTTTCTTGGTAGATATTACTTTTGTCAACCCCTGACAAACACTTTCAAAATTAAAATGCAAAAAAAACAGATAATGGACTGAATGTTAAACAAATCAACCATTCACCCCCAGTCAAGAGATCTGGGTTTAATCCATCGTTCTTTTGCGCACCATGCCACCCCAGTTTGGATCCAGCCATATGCAAATCAGTCTTGTCCCTGATCCTCATGGGAACAGTCCATCAGGAACTGCCAAGTCAGGTCCTCCATGGACCAGAAACAAGCATCCTAGGACCAGTTTTGGGGTATCACCCCTCATCAGCCAGGCTAGCTTGCATCTGGTGGCATAGCAAGCACAGACCAATGTGTGAGCAGCGGCGGCTCCTCCGCTATGGTGTGACCAGTAGTCAAAAGAAAACTAAAATGATACTAAGCAACGTTATTATCATTTTAGTTTTGCGTTTCCTGGTGCTGGACGGGGTTATGCTGCAGGAGCAGTGGCCACGAGGAGGAGTAGTTGCTCTGCTCTTAAGAGCCATAACTGTTTAGCCCGCCCTCGCGGGCTGACCATAACAGTTATGTGCACTTTAAATGTTCTGCTCCCAGGCTGCATTACAAGCTGGGTGCAGGACATGCCCAGGCCCCCATTCCCCATCTGAAGCAGCAGTGGCCGGCTTGAAGGTAAGTGTTGTTTGTTTTATTTTTTAATTTGCAACCCCTCTTTGTCACCCCGCCACCTCCGGTAAATAGCGGCCGCAACTGTGGCTGGTCATACTCTTCCCTCTTAGGGTGAGAAATGCAGCGAGAACAGATGATGGACGGTTGGATGAACAAATCACACATTCATCCACCATCACAAATCTGAGTTAAATCCATTGTTTTTTTGCTTGCCATGCCATTCCAGTTTGCTCCCAGCCATATGTAAATTAGTCTTGACCCTGCTCCCCATGGGAACAGTCCAGACCAAACTACCATGCCAGGTCCTCCCTGGGCCACAAACAAGCATCCTGGGACCAGTTTCAGGGTATCACCTTTCATCAGCCAGGCTTGCTTGAATCCTTTGGTATAGCGAGCACCATTTGCATCTGGCCAGATCCAAACTGGGATGGCATGGTGAGCAAAACAAACTACGAATTTGACCCAGATCAGTGACTGATCGACAATGTTCAGAATTCCGTCCATCATTATTTTTGTTTCAAAACTTAAACAGCCCCCTCCAAGTTTTTTATAAGTTCTAGTATCAAGTTTCTGGCTTCTGCAACAAAATATTTTGATTGCATAGCAAGGACTCTCTGAACCACAAGGAACGTTATTCTTGAAAACTTCAAAATGGCCACCATCAATTCCAAACAACCTTTGAGTTCAACATACTTTTCGGGAATCGAGTTTCCTTTCTGGCACTAATCTGTAGTGTATCCTCCAGAGAAGCCAGACAAAGCTAATGCTTTGGGACCACTAGCAGACTTCCCTTTCCAGGAATAAAATAAATGCCATGTAATTCAAAGTATTACACCTGTATACCCACCAATAACAGAGAGATTCATCAGTCTGTTTATGGTTTGTGTGACTGGCATGTTACACAGACCTCTCCACCTAAAATAGTTTTGGATACAATGCAAGATTTGTTTAAATGCAAACGTAAATATCGAAATTAAATTATGTACATACCAGAATTGATGGACCAGTTTACCATCCAGTTTTGGTTGAGTCCAAATACAATGGGGGAGAAAGGACCCCATGGCTTTGCCCTCTAAGAACTCAATCGAATCACAAAAAAGGCATCCTAGTAAGAACTATGTAGAAATCTATTTGTTGCTCGTTTATAAATCGGGTGGACTGTCTACTTAGTTGTTCCCTTTATGGGACAAACGCCCTCACTCACCCAAAGAGTGACACACTTTCATATGGGCTTTCTACTCAAATGGTTATAAGTATATATTAATGTGGGCTACAACTCTGCATAAACAGGAGAACTCTTGAGGTTTTGGGTGGAGAAGACTCTATTGTTTGTGGTCTGAGTGTTTTCTAATGTGAAGAAGGGGATGAAGGTTGGTGGACTAAAAAGATTAGTATTCTTGTCTCCAATGTTCAGGGTTAAAATAATATGAGAATAATTCACCATAAAAGGAGATCGACATGTTTCTGCCATGGTGGTAGCCTTAGAGATAAAGCGCTATGAGCTGTTTTCAGGACCTGACCCTTTCTGTATTATGCAATGTAAATAAAAGGGATATACTAATCCGCATAGTCCTCGCATTGGTTAAAAATACGCTATCTCATGGAACCCAACTATTGGGTACTAATGCCTGAGTACTTGCTCTCCGGGAGGCGTGGCAAACCTCCAAGTCACCTTTAAGCAGCAGTTAGACTCTCTGAGTTGCATAGTTCTTCCTAAGGTCCCTTGTTGAGGTTTGGACTTGGTATAGTTGTCATAGACTCATCATTGTCTCCCTGAACTTTATTACCTGCACTATGCTGCGTGACTGATGTTGGGATGTGACTGGGCAGATGGTACGCTACCTCAGTAATTTACCACTACTACAATTACATCCTTACTGACAAGGTGCTCTCCTGACCTGATTGCTGACTACCACATGAGTGTTACAATCATGCGCTCTTCCTTGACCTACACCATGTTTGTGCCTCAGGCCCTTGTATGCAGCCAACTTAGAGCATGGGATGGAGGCAAGCTCACCATCTACAAATGACGCACCTCAATTTGTTGGGGTCAATAATCTAAATCTCGCCTTCTTCTTTGTCCGCATTTTGAAATCATGCCAGTTTTTCTTAGTTTGCAGCTGGGTACCGGATGTATGACGGTACGACGTGTTCCGTCACAACGCATGCTTTTACAACGCGTCCCTTACAACGCAAGTTGTTACCACGACTTGCGTTGGGGGCGCGGATTGAGAGTAGTATAATTTACTATTCTAACACCAGTCCCCGTGGACACTAGGGAAGGTGTTGGAACAGTAAATATACTATTCTTAATCCTTTAGCGCCCTCCAGCGCAAGTTGTGGTTACGACTTGCGTTGTAACGAACGCGTCGTACAAGCACTGCGGAGTAAAATCCGCGTCGTAAAGGATGTTCCCCCTGGATACCCCATGATGTATCCTTTGCTACATGGCGTGCTGGGTCTGATGCATTTCTGGGTGGCTGCATTTCAACCAGTTGGGACTTCATTGCAAGTATTTTAACAGTCAGGGCTCCTAGCTTTTGGAAGTGGCATTTTTAATTTTGTTTTCATGTTCCTACTGTGCTTGGCTGTGGATCGAATGCATGCTAGTATTCCTCCTTGTTTTTTCTTCTTAAATCTTTTTACAGCATTGATTTTCCTCACCTGTATACTTCTTGTGTCAAAGTGATGCTTCTTTTCTGATGTTACATTTCCTTGATGCAAGGAAGTATATTGGAAAGGAGGTCTAATGTTATGCACGGTTCTGGTGTTATGGTGTAGCAAGCGGCAAATACTACTTTACTACTTTTGCAAATTACAACAGTCAGTCAGATTTCCTTTTTTTTAACCTAGATTGGATTGTAGTAGGACTTTTTCAGGGAACACTGCAGCAATGTTGGAATTGTTTTCTTTTGCTTTAACAAGAATCAATCCAGGATGGCCATAGTGCATGTGTGAACTGAGCAACAACAAAAAAAAATTCCAAGATTGCCATATGGCATACACACACATTTGCAGCAAACATTTTAGAATCATTAATTTTTTGTAGTTTATTCTTAATTTACCATTTCAATATGGCAGATGACCATTTTAGAATGGTAATTTAAACAATAAAGTATGCCGCACGATGGAGACAAGTGAGAATTCGGTAGCAGTGTGCAACTGCTGGACCCTTGCAATATTATGTAAAGTCATAAAAAAAAGAGTGGGGATGAGGGGTGTTGAGGACAGACCAAATGGTCAAAAGTGAGTCCCATGATGGCAGCGTGCAGCTGCCAGGGACTTGCAAAAATAAACATGCATAAGTAAATGCAAACAAATAGTGGGAATGAGGAAGGCAGCAAGGAAGAGATGCGTTCTCATGGAGTGCTAACAGAAAACTAATAAAAGAGTCCCCTCATGACAACAGTGGAAGGACACAATGAATCCAATTAAAGACAATGTGAAGAGCTCCGGAGGCAGGACAACCACAAGAATATGGTGAAATGTCATTGACTAAGGAGCAGGGAATTGAGACAGGATGGGAAGGTCATCCAATTATGCTTCAATCCCAAGGACCCGCAGTTAAACGGGAAGCTCGGTCTGACACAAGCAGAAAACAAATTGGAAAATAAAATGCTTAACATTAAAAGTCTTTAAAACACCTAGCGCCACAACTACAAGTAACTACTATTCCCAAAACTAATGATAATTTGCTTAGTTAGGCAGGCCCCTCAAACAGGTTTTGGCACACACAGACAAAAAAAAAGTAAAGTGATCGAGCCTGTTGCTGCCAAGGTTCTGACATTTAATTGCCCCGCAGCTTCTATTAATTCTAAACTTAAGTTTGTCAGTACCGGGGAAATAAATCGAATCAAGGTCGGCCCCATCCAGTCAAATGGAGCAGCCAAGGCTCGTTAAACCTCTAAACATTTGTGAACTCGATAACCTTGATATTATTCTTTTATTGCCTTTTAATATACATTTTTACATTATTTTATCTGTTATGCATTTTTGTAACGGTTTTAATTAACCGCATACAATAAAGTTTACTACTACTACTACAATCATGACAAAGGACGCTTTATGCATGGTTTATAGACAGCAGGTCTTTGACAACAGATAAAACAAGCATTTGCAATGCAATAGGTCTCGCATTAGGAAAGTGTGAGATATTGGTATTGTAAATGACAATTTTTTTAAATATGTGTTGGCTTTGAAAATACATAAATTAGTAGCATTGTTATTCACAAAGCCAATAGCTTACACTTTCCTAATGCGAGTCCTATTGGCTATGGCAATGCTTGGTGGTAGCAAGCAAGGACAGTGCTGTTGTGGTGCTGAGTGATGATGTGGTTGGGCTGAGTGATGTGGTGGTGTATTAGAGTGATGTGGTGGTGTATTAGAGTGATGTGGTGGTGTATTAGAGTGATGTGGTGGTGTCCCAGAGTGATGTGGTGGTGTTCCTGAGTGATGTGGTGGTGTTCCTGAGTGATGTGGTTGTGCCCCTGAGTGATGTGGTGGTGCCCCTGAGTGATGTGGTGGTGTCCCCGAGTGATGTGGTGGTGTCCCCGAGTGATGTGGTGGTGTCCCAGAGGGATGTGGTGGTGTCCCCGAGTGATGTGGTGGTGTCCCTGAGTGATGTGGTGGTGTGCCTGAGTGATGTGGTGGTGTCCCTGAGTGATGTGGTGGTGTCTCTGAGTGGTGTGGTGGTGTCCCTGGGTGATGTGGTGGTGTTCCTGAGTGAGGTGTTCCTGAGTGATGTGGTGGTGTCCCCGAGTGATGTGGTGGTGTCCCCGAGTGATGTGGTGGTGTCCCTTGGTGATGTGGTGGTGTCCCTGAGTGATGTGGTGGTGCCCCTGAGTGATGTGGTGATGTCCCCCGAGTGATGTGGTGGTGTCCGTGAGTGATGTGGTGGTGTCCCTGAGTGATGTGGTGGTGTTCCTGAGTGATGTGGTGGTGTTCCTAAGTGATGTGGCGGTGTCCATGAGTGATGTGATGGTGTCCCTGAGTGATGTGGTGGTGCCCCTGAGTGATGTGGTGGTGTTCCTGAGTGACGTGGTGGTGTTCCTGAGTGATATGGTGGTGTCCCAGAGTGATGTGGTGGTGTCCCCGAGTGATGTGGTGGTGTCCCTGAGTGATGTGGTGGTGTTCCTGAGTGATGTGGTGGTGTCCCTGAGTGATGTGGTGGTGCCCCTGAGTGGTGCCCCTGAGTGATGTGGTGGTGCCCCTGAGTGATGTGGTGGTGTCCCCGAGTGATGTGGTGGTGTCCCCGAGTGATGTGGTGGTGTCCCCGAGTGATGTGGTGGTGTCCCTGAATGGTGCCCCTGAGTGATGTGGTGGTGTTCCTGAGTGATGTGGTGGTGCTCCTGAGTGATGTTGTGGTGTCACTGAGTGAGTGGTGGTGTCACTGAGTGAGTGGTGGTGTCCCTGAGTGATGTGGTGGTGTTCCTGAGTGGTGCCCCTGAGTGATGTGGTGGTGTTCCTGAGTGATGTGGTGTGTGAGGGTGAGGGTGTGTGGGGGTGTGAGGAGGTGAGGGTGAGTGAGGGTGAGAGGGTTGTGAGGGTGAGGGGTGTGAGGGTGTGAGGTTGTGAGGGTGAGTGAGGGTGTGTGAAGGTGGGTGAGGGTGTGAGGGTGAGTGAGGGTGAGTGAGGGTATGTGAGGGTGTGTGTGAGGGTGAGGGGGTGTGAGGGTAAGGGAGGGTGAGGGTGACGGGGGTGAGGGTTATTGGGGTGAGGGTGTGTGAGGGTGAGGATGCGTGAGGGTGAGGGTGAGGGGGTGTGAGGGTGAGGAGGGGTGAGGGTCCGGAGTAAATGGTGGCAGGGCAGACATCATAAGACAGAGAGAAGAGAAAGCGTGGTGACTGCGTTCGTCAGTTTCAGAATCAGATGAGGCAGAGTCAGCACAGTCTGCGAGGGATCAACGTGTCTAGAGGCAACGCATAGCGGATGTAGCATTGCAGCTAGCAAGTCGAGTGTTTTCAAGCTGAGTGTCCCTAGCAGGGTAAGCTTTCACTTTCGTCCAGAAACAAGATCCCGGTATTGCTGTGGCGGGGGGGGCGGGGAACTGGCAGCCTTTGAAGTCTGATGCCGAGGCACAGACAAATGGTGGTGTGTTATGTGGCTGGCGATGGTGTTCACGCGCATAGATCACATGAACTGTATACGATCCGCAGCCGTTTTGGTAGACTTTTCTTTTCCGCTTACTATAATCTCGCCGGAGCAATGCGCAAGCGCATTGGCTCAGGCGAGACCTAAAAAACTATCTGTACACTAGATCTAAAAAGGTGTCACATTTGAACATTTTGAATTTTCTGTGTTTTTAAACCTTTTGCACTGCCTCCTTCAGGTCAGGTCACAAAATACCCATTTTCCTACTAATCAGCGTGCTTTGACAGTGGTGATCGTGAAAAACATACAAATATGTATAACCCAAAGCTTCTGACGAGTATTCCCTTTAGCTGATACCTTTAATGATTTCGTCTTTGTTAAGCAAATAGGAGCAGTGCTGTTTATCTTTCTCACGTGCTTTGCATATCCAAACCATGTCCCTGGCTATGCCTGCTTCTTGCCTGGTTTTGAACTAGAGTGAGACAAAGAAAGTCACGAGTTCTTTAGAAACAGTGAAAACCTTAGAGAGGAGTTTTCAAAAGCCTCGAAAGTTTGAATAACAAACTTGTTTGCTCTTGCATACATAAAGAAACCCAGGAAAATCAGTATATTCAAATAAAACAGTTTCCCCCCCTTCCCTAATGTCAAATGATTCTTCTTTAAAGCCTAAATCTAGTTTCAATGACTGTGGTGACAATTGGAAACTACGGCAATCCGCTGCAGGTAGCTCCTGGTCATGTTTCTGTAAGCTAAGCCTGTCTAACAATCCAAAAAGTACTAAGCTGCCTACAATCCTGCACCTTTCCCCCACTATCCTTCTCAATCCAAATAACTGACTAACATATCCACCACTCAAATTATTTCATATTTTACTGTACTAATTCACCAATATTCCTTTATGGGTTCCGGAGTAGCGTGCTACTCGTCGAAAAAGTGATTTGACGCCTCGTCAGAGGTAGTAAGCGCTATATAAATGCAATTACAATACAATGCAATACAACTCTAGATACAAACCGTAGCGCCTTGAAAAGAGTTGTTGATAATGGCTGGCCTACAATAAAACTACTGTGGTGTTTGACTCTCTGGGGGACATTCTTCTAACCATACCAGTCAATGAAACACCGTACACGGATGGAGTAATGATGTCACAGCCTGCCATATTGTTTGCCCGTTCTAGATGAGCTGTTGCGTCATTAGTTGGGATGCAGCTGCCCGGGATATTTGTCAGTCTTGGTGTCCAAAGATGGACCTGTAGTTTACAGCACAAAACCTGCGCTGTAGGACTAAGATGTCTTACTGTGTTGGGAGTCAGCAGGGGTTGTAGTGACGATAGCAGTCGTAGGGATAAACGTTGTCTTCATCCGCAAGCCATTCCAAGATGGCTCCAGGGTGGATCTGCGTAAACCACATCAACTCTGCAAAGGCACCTTCTGGCCTGACTACGAACTCAGAGCTGGTGGCTGTGGGTAGGCTTCCGAACACTGCCCTGGTGCTGATTACAATGGAGAACACCCCTCCATTTCAGTCTCCCACGGTACCAAACAACTTGTTTGGGAAACGTGGATTTGTTTCTGATACACAACCAGGTCTTCTGCATTGGAAAGAAGTGAGGCACTGTGGCTTTGTGCTGCCCCAGCTTTGACCTGGTGCAAAGGATACAAAGTCCCAGACTTAGTCACTTCTCGAACAAACACACAGTGCTACTTGACAGGGAATCCCATGGTATTTCAGCTGATGCAGCAACTATACCTGATTTCCTCTATCTATGACTTAGCTTTTCATTGTCAGGTCTTAGCCATGGACCTGCAAAAGTAGGTAAAATGCAAGACTGAAAACCTATTTCTTTCAATACACATGCACTAAGAGGCAACATCTGTTTGCTCACAAATAACAAATCTTAACGTCTTAAGAAGCACCCCTGTTTGACACCCATTGAAACAATTTCTGCACGGTTTATTTACATAAAGTGCATAGATCCCCATTAGAAGGTGCTCAGGGCGGTATTGCCCATGCTTTATTGCACTCTCCCTGCTCAAAGATGTCTTCTGAGACCTATCTCTCCCTCCCCGTTCCTCCATCTCTGTCAGGCTTTGGGACACCAGCAAACACGTCAGTGGTATGTGAATGCTCTAGGGGTTCAACGGGAGACAGCTATAGAGAGGGAGGCTCATCAAACTCATCTCATTGATTCGCTAAAACTGCAGTTTTTGAAACTCTGTTGTGGAAAGTTTCTTCAAAGTGTTGGATCAGCCAGGTTGTCTAACGGAGAAAATGCTTTTCCGTAATGCCCACTCATAAAGTCCTGGGGCAGAAGGCAGTGATGAGAGCTAAAAAGATGATAGGTACGAAAATGGAAAGCTAATATCTGGGCACATACAGGGGACTGGCTCTCCGGACTCTCAGAGCTGCGGCATTGAACTGGCCTCGGGTCCACTCCTAGAAACAGACCAGGATTTTTTCTAAGTAATTATAAATAAAGGTTTCTATGCACTCTGATGAAGGCTTGATATGGTCGACTACAGTCTGATATTTGTTCTAAATTATTTTGTTAAATCTGGAAGACATGTTCAGATATGAAAATTCTTCCATAAATTTGAGAAGGATATAGGAAGAGCACCAGTCTGCAGACAACGTATCTGGCGTCCGAGGATGGGTGGTGTAACATGGAGCACTGGGGCAGTGGGGAGACCCCATCCCACAATGGGACCTCCATTGGGACCTCCTTCCTCTCCAAGGTTTTGTATGTCTGTGAGATACTCAAGTGTCAGGGACCCTCTAAAGCTATATGTGATGTAGTGTGTGGGGGATCCTACAGGTGAAGCGTTCTGTCTTCAATGTATGGATTCTAAGCATATCTGCTGTTATGGGTTATGTTACTGGGTGTTGTGTCTGGATTGTGCCAAGACTGTTGTTGCCAAGCACTGCCTCGCCGACTCTTCAAACCGCTCAACACAAGTCTGCGGGCGCAGCTTGGAGGAGGTGTCATCTTCTGCTATGTCCCTAGCTAGCTGACGCAGTAAGTTTGGAGGTGGCTTGGCCTGCAGTGATATACAAACATGTGGCAATTGAAAAATGATTAGGTAGGTTATCGCTTCAAGACTCAAGCCTTACATGCTTTACTTCCCATTACTTAACATTTAAAGTGACAGTACATGAGTTTGCGCAACATCAATACCCGCATTAGGGACAGCCTTACCTCGCAGCCATGGCCCCACAACGTTGGTACCTCCTCTTTGTCCCGTAGTAAATTCTTAGGTTTTAACCCACCTAACCTGTAAAATTCAAATCTCCAAAAGGACCCAAAGGACATCGTTCTGAGTGCTGTCGAATTCCCGCTTCAGTTGTAACGGAAGCTACCAGTTGAATTGGGAATTGTGCGGTACTTCTGTATATGATATTACCAAACCCTCTGGATGTTTTGCCATTGTGCAGCATTCCGTCCAACATCTTGTGTGTTTTGCTGTTCACCCTATGTGGGAAGGGTATGCCCAGACGTGGGTCCCGTGCTCACTACACCACTGCAGTGAAGCTATCCTGGCTGAAGACGGCTGATAGCCAGAAACCGGTCCTAGGATGCTTGATTCCGGTCCTGGGAAGACATGGCTTGGCAGTCCGGGCTGGACTGTTCCCATGAGGCACAGGGTCAAGACTGATTTGCATATGGCCATGCCTGAACTGGGGTGGCTTGGTGAGCAAATTAACGATGGATTAAACCCAGATCTGTGACTGGGGGTGAATGTTTTGCCATTGTGCAACATTCCGTCCATCATATTGTGTGTTTTGCTGTTCCCCCTATGTGGGAAGGGTATGCCCAGACGTGGGTCCCGTGCTCACTAAGCCACTGGAGTCAAGCTATCCTGGCTGAAGACGTCTGATAGTGAGAAACCGGTCCTAGGATGCTTGATTCCGGTCCCGGGAAGACATGGCTTGGCAGATCGGGCTGGACTGTTCCCATGAGGCACAGGGACAAGACTGATTTGCATATGGCCATGCCTGAACTGGGGTTGCTTGGTGAGCAAAATAACAATGGATTAAACCCAGATCTGTGACTGGGGGTGAATGTTTTGCCATTGTGCAACATTCCGTCCATCATCTTGTGTGTTTTGCTGTTCACCCTATGTGGGAAGGGTATGCCCAGACGTGGGTCCCATGCTCACTAAGCCACTGGAGTCAAGCTATCCTGGCTGAAGATGGCTGATAGCGAGAAACCGGTCCCAGGATGCTTGATTCCAGTCCAGGGAAGACATGGCTTGGCAGTTCGGGCTGGACTGTTCTCATGAGGCACAGGGTCAAGACTGATTTGCATATGGCCATGTCTGAACTCGGGTGGCTTGGTGAGCAAAATAACGATGGATTAAACCCAGATCTGTGACTGGGGGTGAATGTTTGGTCATTGTGCAACATTCCATCCATCATCTTGTGTGTTTTGCTGTTCACCCTATGTGGGAAGGGTATGCCCAGACGTGGGTCCCGTGCTCACTAAGCCAATGGAGTCAAGCTATCCTGGCTGAAGACGGCAGATAGCCAGAAACCGGTCCTAGGATGCTTGATTCCGGTCCAGGAAAGACATGGCTTGGCAGTTCGGGCTGGACTGTTCTCATGAGGCACAGGGTCAAGACTGATTTGCATATGGCCATGTCTGAACTGGGGTGGCTTGGTGAGCAAAATAACGATGTATTAAACCCAGATCTGTGACTGGGGGTGAATGTTTTGCCATTGTGCAACATTCCGTCCATCATCTTGTGTGTTTAATTAATTAGATTAAGCCATTAGGCTGGAGCTAAAGATCTTATCTCTTTGAGTTGTGTTTAGTGTATAGGCTTAATGAGATGGGAGGGCGATTTGTTCTTGTCAATGGTGTTTATCAAATGGCCTCTGTTCTGAAATATGTCCAAGTGACCTTAGGTTTCATCAAGTGTTAATGACAGTTCTATTATTTTCATCAAATCCTGAAAGAAGTTAGAAACCTTCTCACTTGTATTTTTGGAGTAGTCAGTATTGCCCGTAATGGGAGATCAGATAACTATATTCACTATCTTTTTAGGATAATTTTTACTAGCTCAGTCTCCTTTCTGATTAAAATAGACTTGACTTCATAAGTGAGTTTTGTATTTCTTTTTCTGATTCTTCAATTTTGCTACTATACTGCAGGGAACCGATTGTCACAGTGGTTCGATACCTCTAAGAGTCTTCATCATGTCTTCTGAATACAATTGTGCTGATCTTTTCAGTTTTAATATCGTTGAGGCCTGATTTTTGTTAAGAACCGAGTACTGATTTATATGCCTGTTTACCTCTTGGTCCTGAGAGATGGTCTCTAGGAAAGAGGCAACATTATGAGTAAGTGGGGAAGGAGCACAAAGGCATCTAATATTCTACCAGGTGACTGAAACGTCAGCCCTGCACTAACCACCACAAAATGTTATTCAGGTCTCGCTTTAGACCTTTTTGTTGGCTTTGAAGACTTTAGAGGAGTGGAACAAGAAGGGTATAAGGAAGTGACCTGGCCAATCAATAGAGATCAGTGTCTCGGTTGTGAATTTCTCTTCTACAGCAATTAGTTCTTAAGTGGAGCCTTTGATGTGGATGGGTGTCAAACATGCTACTGTACAGTTATTGATAGAAATGAATAGAGCTGTGATACAGCTGGTTGCTTTATATATTCCCAATGTAAATTGCACTTTCTGAAGAGGTCAATTTATCACTTATGAATTAGAAGAGTTGCTCCAAAAATATTGTGTTGCCAACCGGCGGCTAGTAGGCGGCATGCCTTTTGCTGGATTTTGGGTCAATCTCTTTGATTTGCATGAAAATAACTTTAAAGTCTTTCAGTGCAAACACTGACAAAAAATAATGATATGAATAGATTTTTTTTTAGGATCTTGCATTTGATGGATTCTTTGTGAATAACTGGCAGACCGCTGATTTTTCCGTGTTTGAGATGATTGAATAATGTGGTGGCACAAGAAAGTCTATTATTGGCTCCAAGAATTATTTTAACTATGTTTCTTTGCGAACTAAGCATTTGAGGTTATTTGAGGATATCAGGTCAGCGATCTTGAGGCTATGCTTCACGCCTGACCAGCAGTTATGCAGGAGGCACTTAACGGAGGGATGCATAGTCTTGCTCCTGGTGACTGGTGCCATTTTGACTCCCACCATTCCCAACCCAAGGAAGAAAGCAAAGGTGTCCTTTTGCCGGAAGCAAAGCAGAAGTAGTTCTCCACCACCATGGCTGTAGGTCTATGTAATTATTGTGTGGCTTCACATAGACATCCATTGTTCCCTCAAAGGGTTCTCTTTAACCCTTTCTTCTCTTCTCCAAGATGGTCCTGGAGGGGGTACATTAGAAGCTCTTACATCTTATCCCGGTGAACCGGTGGCACACTGTTCATGCCTTGATCACTGTATTAAGGACTTGGGAGGTGGCAATACACAATTCCATGCTTCTGCCCAGGTCAACATAAAGCACCATCTCTTAACACCTTGCCTGCGGCAGGAATTCCAGTGCTGTGCTGGACATTCCAATCACGGGCGTGGTCGTGACGGAATCCAGCCGTCATGCGCACAAGCCACCCGTGGCTCATGACGGCTGGGTTCCGTCATGAGCATCGAAAGGGTTAATAAACAAAAAGGAAAACCCCATGTGCAGATAGTTCATTACTTATTACTAAATCAATTTTTTTTTATATCCCCAGGGGTGGCAGAAGAAGCACAAATCCCTCTTCTTCGTGCCATTAATGGGAAGGTTTCAATTTCTAAGCATTCTGCCTCAGTCAGTTTCAAACCCTTACAAAGGTATACAACAAAGGGTCATATGCAAATCAGTCTTTTTACTCACCTACAACTGACTACACTCTGCATTTTGTAAATATTTCAAGTGCATGCCAAGACTTTTTTTCTCTACAAACACGTAGAATTCCATTGACTTTCTAGTCAGTACCTGACGTTATAAAGCAAAATAGTCCTCTGCAGAGTTTTAACAGCTGTTATTTGCACACCCAACAAATATTTGTCCAAAGCGTATCATAAGGTAAATGGGGGTGAACAACCTTTACAACAAAACTTTTACAACGCACTACCATTACAACGCGGTCATTACAACGCAAACCATTACAACGCATTGCGCTGGGGGGCGCTCTAGGATAGGGAATAAGTTTAATTTTCTATCCAACACCTTCCATAGTGTCCACGGGGACTGGAGTTGGAATAGATAATTAAACTTTTCACTATCCAGCACCTCTAAGCGCTATGCGTTGTAAAGGTATGCGATGTAAAAACCGTGTTGTAAAGGCAGGCGTTGTAATAGCCTGCGTTGTAACGTCATACATCCGGTAAATGGGCAATTAACATTTCTTAACATCTAACAGCATCTGGGCAATAATACTATTAGCACATGTCTCTCTTCCTCACCCAACAGAGGCAGACATGCTTGGCTACAATCTTTGCCTGTTTCGCATCTCTGCCTCTTACTGACCTTAAAATGCAAAAAACACAGCAGTAATTTCCAGTAATCTCAGCTTTATGATTGGCTGAGCCAACATAAGCATTCATAGCGCGTGCTTTGTTTCATTATTGTAATTGATTCATTGCCTGGACATGACCTACAATTCCAAGGAATTACATTTCAAGTCAGTATTTTTTTAGGCCAATTATGCAATGCCTACGCATTTCATGGCATGCTGAATTAAATCACAAAGTTCAAATACGACATTTAACGGTGTGTTTCAAATCATTCACTGTTTGGCAGCAACGTTTGCTTTGGCTTTCGAGACATACTTACTGTTCATTCCAGTCACTGCAGCTTTCTCAGTCTCCTTGTTGCAATATTTTTACAAAGTGTTCACTACGTTTCGAGCACATTCAGTTCTCCTGCAATATTTAAAGTATTGTAATAAACCTACTTCCTAAGGTACCCTGGGCAACAGAGACTGATTGGCAAAGAAATGTTATTTTATGTAAAATGTGCCATTTGCATTTGTATACATGTATGTGTGGAAAACGTGAACATTCCCCATCAAAGAGAATCCATGTGAAAAAAAGAATATCACATGATGTAGGTAATTTTGTTATTCTTTGTGAAAACATACATGTAAACTATGTGTAATATGTGTACACATCTCAGGACATGTACACAATATCAGTTCGGATAATTGCTGAATGTAGGCAATAAACTGTGCATGTGGTCCTTGCGCAGGGTTGTACATAGCTCACGGTATAAGTGTGCATCCTACCCAATGTGTGCACCACTGTCCAATGTGTAGGGCGCCTCGGGAACTATTCTAGCAGGTAGAAGCAGGAGGTTGCCACTACTCTGTCCTGTTGCCTCACTTTCATTCGACCACTCCTCGCAATTTGAATTCCCTCCTGTTGGTGCATCTTGGCTTTGAGTGCTTGTTTTATTTAGTTTGATAATTTTGTTTGTGATCGTTTTCAAATTACTAACAACAGTATCAGGTATTCATTGTCACTGTATGATGTTAAAGGGACAAAAATGATATGAATGTCATTTAATTAGTAAGATATCTACCACTTCTCAGCAAAGTCAATTTTTCGCATCCTGACCTTCCCTCTATGAGGCGACGGTATTGAGCCCTCCGCCTGCCTTCTTAAATTTTCTCGTGTTTTCGTGGACTCTCTCCAACCTCATACATAGGCACCTCCAGTTTTTTGCACCCGTCGTCAGTTTTTCCATTTAGCAGTGGTTTGGTTCTTTGGTGTTCCCCAATTTGGGGCAAAGCCTTGCTTCACCTTGACCAGCCCCAGACCCAGAAATGCTTTTTGATATCTAGTTAACCCAGTTTCCCCGAGGATATTCAGCAACGCTGTTTGGCGAGTGAAGGTGATGTGGCTACCCACAATCTCAGCAAAACTATTTCCAACCACTCCAGAAAAGGACTCTACAGTTCCAAACTGTATGGCACAGGTCCTCCTCATCTGTGTGACACCGGAGACACGTGGGTGAGGAGTTACAACGCATGTGCCATCCTTTCACCCAGTATTTGAATTGCATAATTCAATATTTTACACTATGGTGACTATGGAATATCCATCTTCACCAGGGTGACCTTTGCATCAAAGGGACTGAAATTGGCAAGTGTATCTAACTGGGCAATATAAGGGGATATTTAGAGTCAGAATTATAAGTATCTTTAAAATTGTGGCTTCAGGAGTCTGAATTCTTCTTGAAGTTCCACTACGGATTTAATGTTCTATGTGTAGTTACCACAGTCGATATTCCCAATCTCCGTCATCCCTCGAAGTCTGGTAGGTGGCCACCTGGAGAAGTAATCTGCCAACCCAAAGCAAAGACCCGTTTCCCTTGCCATTACACCTATTAAATTGCGTCTTTCCAAACTTTGAAGACTGTTAAAGTTGTTGTAGGATGTCTCACCCGTGCTCTCCCCATACTGGAAGTCTAATGGGACTTTATCTCTCAGCGCCTATAGTTTCATTCTATAGGAAGGGTCTCTATCAGCGTCATATAACCTGCCATTTACCACAATGTGGTGTGCCGCTCCGTGGTACGAGAGAAAGTCTGCCATATTCAGCTTGCTATTATATGATGATTTGTAATACTTGGTCATAGAAACTCTGGGTCTTTTATTTTGTTGTAGAAAAGTGCGTATTAAGGATATACATTGCTTAAACAGGGAAACAGAAGGAGTAAAATGGTAATTTTGCATGATGTAAAGGCTCTGTGGAAGCATCAATATTTTGATCCACAGAATTCTACCCATTTGAGAGAGGGGTAGTGAGTCCTGGAGATATCTTTGTAGTCTGTCTATCATATGAGTGATATTAGTCGCCCATGCTACTGATGCCTTGGGGATATATATCTACAGGCCTAAGTATTTAATGCCCTGGTGAGCCACTTCATTCTGAGATTTTGAAGCCCACCTTACCGTGTGTTGCATGACTTCACAAGGAATACATTTGATGTGTCCCAGTTAACCCTCGGTCTGGAGTATGTCCCAAATTTCCTCAGGACTCGTGCCACCCATGAGCCTTAGATGCTCAGGTTTGATAAGATATCAAAAAGTTGTCCTTTGCCCCAGTGTCCACCAATAACCCTCAATGTCGTCAACTGGCCGGAGCCATGCCACCAAGGGTTTGACAGCCAATGTGAAGAGAAGTGGTAAGAGGGGACATCCCTCGTGATTATCCTGCCTATTGGGCATGGAGTCGACAGCATTCTGTTTATTTGCACTCTGGCCTTTTAATTGGTACATAGTAAACAAGAGTTAACTGTAAATTTTGGCCTGAAGTTCATCTCGCCTAAAAGACTAAACACAGATTTGATGAATGGAGGATCATCCTCAGTGCTTCCATGTAGAGTTTGAAGAGTGTGGGAGAAAGGATTGAGCCGTGGAGTACTCCAAGCCTGATCACTGATTGGTTGGATTTGTATCCTTCCACTTTGTTGAGTTGTGAGCGGTTATTTAGACAGGAGGAGAACCAGTTGAGTACATTTCCTGTGAGCCCAATCCTTTGCGCAAGTATCTAGAGGGGAGTGGCATGGTTGACTATGTCAAGAGCCGCAGAGAGGTCAAGGAGAATGTGAAGGTATGAGTTGTTTTTGTCCATGATTCTGACCGCCTCATCCTTGATGTGTAAGATTGTCATTTCTCTACTGTATCATGGCCTGAAGCCAGATTGGAAATTGTCAAGCTGGTCAAATTGTGTGATGTGTTTACAGAGTTGGTTGTGGACACTATGGGCAGGAAGGGGCTGTTGGGTACTGGGGGAAGGCTGTTTAGATGCATCGGTTCAGCATTTTTCTTTTTCAAGGGAGGTGTCACTTGTCCAATTTTTAGGCTGTCTGAGATTGTGCTTTGGGTGGGAGATGCAGTGTTTCTCCTAGTCCATAGGGTGGAGAGGAGGTGACTGAAGTACTTAGTAAGATATGAAGAAATTGGGTAAGTGAAGTGTAAAGTGGGTTTCGGCAATGCTATTTTCATCTGGATATATAATCTGTTGAAGGTTTTGAATTCTTTCCCTATTGGAGCGTTCTTGGGCTGTGTTGTATGGTTGAGAAGAAGGACCCATTTTGTGACCCAGGATTCATCTGGATAGGCCATCTGCCAAGTCTGGGAGATCTCAGGGTCCATCGAGATGGAGCGTTTGATTTTCATTATTTTCTATTCAAAGAAAGATGCAAACGGTTCGCTAGCTGGAAGGGAAAATTCCTTAAGCTTAGTGTTTGAGTTTGGGCTTGATTACTGTTTGATGATTTCTAAGAGTTTGCATGAGTGGTTCATGGCATTGTCGAGTTGAGATCTGAAGAATGATGCTTTTGCGTTACATATTAGGTTTGTGTAGTTGTTTGTTATGGTTCTGAGGTGGAATATATCTATGGGGAGGGATCTTGTCTTCATTTTCTTTCTGCCAGTCTGAATTTCCTTCTTTCTTTATTGTAGTTTTGGCTGTACCAGGGATGTACAATTTGTTTTTCTTTCTTTTAAGACATAGTGGAGCAAATTTGTCCATGATGTCAGTCATTGTGTGGTTGTAGTGTGTGATTAGCTTGTGTACATTATGCATCTCCTTAGGGGTTATGAAGTTGATCTGGCACAGGTGTCTCAAACTGGTGGATCGTGGGCTACCAGTAGCTCGCAGACACCTTCGGAGTAGTTCTCAGCCTTGCGTTCAGATTTATGACCCAGGGTGGGGCACAGGGGTGAATAACTGACACACTGAGTTATTTAACTATTAAATAAACGTCCTTGTCAACTCAATATTGGAGCATGAGAACACAAGTGTTTTTTCTGAATGCTTTTAAATGAGAGAAAATTAATTTGAAGAGCTAACTTAATGATCAAGGCCACTGGGTGCAAGATGTTTGCTGTTTGTAAGTGCAACATTTTCAAATGGGAGAAGATTTAAAGGATGAGTTTTATGGAAACCATAAACATAAGGTTAACTCTTGAGTTTAATTTCTTCCATTTCAAAGTGTTGCATTTACACACAGCAAGCATCTTGCTCTCAGTGGTTGGTAGACATGGTATCCTATTTCTAACTGAAAAATTCAGACATTTTGTAAGTGGGAGAAATTAAACGTGTAGAACAACTTTCCATATTTTGGACTTTTTTTGCAGAACATTTTTCTACATTTTAAATTTCACAAATTAAAAAAAAAGGTTGTGTTTGTGTTATACATGTAACAGTGCTACATGTGGAGAAAGGTATGTCCTGTGCCACACATACATATGACACATGCTCTCATTCACCCATACACATATATCCGCCACTCATATGGCCCCATGTTCATACATCCCCAAAAACCATACTCTCACTAACACACATTGCAGCCCTATCATAGAGCCTTTAGTCCAATGTGTTTTCTTAAGACTATAGTATCTGGCTCTATGGACATTAGCCTTAAAGGTAATGTAGCTGGTCGGGGGTTATCTGAAAACAATGCACAAGTGACTTGGCGTTCTGTAGATCAAAATGGTTTTCATGGATCAGAAGTAGCTCTCACTACAGAAATGTTTGGAGACCCCCCTGATTTGGCAGAATAAAGATAGTTAATTCCTGTTAAAATATTTGGTATTTCTTACCCACCGTTTGGGGTTCATGCCTTTGGCCTTTGGCCCTTTGTTTTAGTGTGGAGATGTGGAACAGGATTTGCTGATGATCTGACCAGTTACTCCGTAGAATGGAGTAAATGCTCAGTGCTCCTTCTTTGAATATAATGAGAATGAGCGCTGCCCCTTTGATGTTGGTCCGACCAGCACAACTTGTACAAGTTTACGATTTGTACAGAAAAGTTTTAGAATTGCTACTGGTTTGTCATCCTCATCGTTCCAGTGGAGGTTGAAATCCCCTAGAAAAATGGTGTTGGGGTGGACAAGAGAGTGCACTGTGCTGATCTGTTTTAGGTGTTCCCCGAAAAGCTGTTTTTTTCCAGGTGGGTGGTAGAATAGGTGCAATTTAGTAAAGGATTTCCCACTGAGAGAAGTTCGACTCCCATGTATTCAGCGGAGGAGAGGCTATCAATTAAATCTTGTGTACCACATGTGTGCAGACAACAACCAAATATACTTAAAAGTAACCCCGCCGATGACATTATTCAGCTCAACAACACACTCACAAAAGTCCACAATTGGCTTAACCAAAACCACCTCAAACTAAACTCTCTGAAGACTGAATTTTTCCTCTTCTCTTCCCCACACAGCTTCCCACAGAGACATGAGTGGCTTATGCAATTGGATACTTTCAATGGCAAACTCATAATCCTTGAAACAATAAAATCTCTAGGGATAACACTGGACAACATTTCTAAAATGCATGCCCACATCTGTGCATCCACACACATTGCTCTATACCAACTCAGCCTCCTCAAGAAGATTAAACCATTCATCCCGCCCCCAGATAACATGAATGCAGTGCAGACCACGGTAGTACCTAGTCTAGAAAATAAAATCGCTACCCTAATTGGGATACCAAAAACACCGCACCCTCCTAGAGCAAGTCTCAATGCTGCAGCAAGGCCAGTCACAGGACAAAATGCTTCCTTTATTGCTCCAGGTTCCCCTGTCAAAGCCAGAAGCATTATCAAAATAGCCTGTTTCACGTACAAAGCACTAGACTCTGGTATCCCTTAGCATCCAGTCCCACCATCTCCCATGGCAGTTGTTCCCTATGCAGCTGTAACTCCTTGCTACTGGAACCACCAAGATGTAAGGAAAAAAAGGGCATATACTTGCATCTTTTCAGACTCAGTGCCCAACATATAGAACTCCCTTCCACCTTGAGATATGTATGAACCCATTTGTTATTATGTTCAAGAAGGATGTCAAATAGATTCTGAACAGATTCCTGCCATGCCGAGCCTCCTTATACTAGGTGACAGCTGAAGACTCTGAGATCATCAATCAGTGTTTTGTAGAGCACACGACTCACCCGTAAGGGTCTCAAGGTGCTGGGGGAAGGAGTGTAGCGCCGTTGAGTCATTCGAAGAGCCAGGTCTTGAGGTTTTTCCTGAATTGGCCCAGTGTTGGGCTTCGCCGGAGGAGGAGGAGAAGCTCGTTCCATGTCTTGGCTGCAAGGTGGGAGATGGACCTTCAACCCGCTCTGATCCTGTAGAAGCATGGGACGGAGGTCATGGAAGGTCGGCTGATCGTAGGTGTCTCTTGGGTGCGTTGAAGGAGAGACGGTTGTTGAGGTATTGAGGTCCGATGTTTTGGAGGGCCTTGTATGCATGTGAGAGCAGCTTGAAAGTTATCCTTCTTTTGACAGGGAGCCAGTGGATGTTGCAGAGGTGTTGTGTGCAGCTTATGGTTGAGTCTATATCGAGGATTAGTCTGGCTGCTGTGTTCTGGATGGACTGGAGTTTGAGGGGGAGTTTCTTGTTGATTCCGGCATGGGGGGCATTGCCTTAGTCCAGTCTGCTGGTGATGAGGGTGTGAGTGACCATTTTCCTGGAGTTGGCGGGTATCCATTTGAATGTTTTCCTTAGAACGCGGAGGGTGTTGAAACAGACAGGGTTAATCTGGTAATCCATTGTAAGCGATAAGTCCAGTAGTCCACGACAAAAATTCCTTTTTAAAGTCCCCATCGGCAGGTCTCATAACCCAATTTTTATACAAACGTCCTCCCAATGACGAGAGCGCCTCTGTTCCGAGTCTTCCGACAGACCAACTAAGAAGAGCCACGACCAGCAATGGGATGGACCACTTTTCAGGGAGCCAGTCCAACAATAAGCTCCCTGCAACACAAGTACAAAGTGCAAACATAGGAAGCACAAACATCGAAAGACGTCGCTCTCAATCTTGTTCGGGGCTGTGCGGCCCCTCAGGAAAGAAACACCGACATGCAAGTGACCCAGTCGCTGACAGTACTGTATCAACTCGTAGAAACCTAGAGCAGGTAGTGACAGCCCAAATACAATGTCAGCAACAACCTATCCTGCACTCTCCCGTGCAGTCACCGTTGCTTGTATCCACAGGATCCGGCCCAACTAAAACAGGTGTGTCAGAGCGGCTGCAAAACCTGGGATATCTATTACTGATATTCCTCCAAAACCTTGAATCAAAGATACAAAGTACACTGGAGCTGACCCCAAATCTCTTCAGAAATTCCAACGGTACCCAGCGCTCTCCCTCCCCTACACAAAGTACTCAAAGTCACAGTCCTTATGATAGTAGTGTCATTTACGATCCAGGAGCAACCCCACCCGGTAAAACAGTTCAAACCATGGCCAGGTCACTGCTCTGGCAATCAAAGAAAATGGAGTTACAAATCGATCTTTTATCCACCATTGCACAACGACTAGTGGAACTGAACAATAAGGTGGACTTCATAGAGAACAAGCTCAGTGAAACCCTGAATTACCGCAATTGCACCTGTTTGTGTGCAGCTCTCATGGACAAATGGGCAACTCTGCCAGAAATCCTAAAAAGGCTTGGTAGAGTCATTAAAAACTCAAACAGGAAGCACAACGGGCCCGATGAATAATAGCAGTCTCTTAGCTGCTTTAAACCCCGACAGCCCTCTGGGCAACTCAGCTGGAAGCAATACGGGTAACCCTCCAACAAAACCCGAGACTCAAGGACTTTTAGTATTCACTAAACTTTTTACCAGTCCATCCAGTTGCAATTCCAGCTCTCAAATCTTAAATCCAGGGAGGCATATAGAGGGCAACAACTCCAACCAGAAAAGGAAGGAGGAACCTTTTTCAAGGAGGGCTATGAAAAAATTAAAGAAACAAGAAAAAAAAGCTAAGGCATCAAAAAAACGTGCCCTCCTATTACCAACTTATAATCAAAATTCACAAATTAATAAAGAGAAAATACGGCTCTTTCCGATTTTCACCAAAAATCACGTCCCAAATAATTTAACACTCATACCACCAGCTTCTTTGGGTACTACAAAAGAGTCTGATAGCCCCACACAGCCAATTTCCCACATGGGGGTCTTGCACAGTCCATCAGGCCCGGCAACAACAGCGCAACTACCTCATTTACCAAACATCAAGAAGGTAGAGCAAAGAAGACCAGTAGGTTCAATCAAGGAACAAGGACCCGATACCGGGGACAACACACTTCAGGGATGCATATTCCCGGGCTTGCAGAGACCCGGTGATCAAGCAGCTCAGCCTTCCCAAAGCCTGATTCAGCAATTAGAACCACGCTGACGGAACCCCGGCTCTAGCCACAACATAAGTATTCTGGAAGCATATCTCAATACCCAGCATAAAGCAAACCAAGTTAGTAAAACTACGCATGAGGTGATTCTCACCCCCAGATACTTCATCAAAGGTCAACATGATATTTTAAATAAGGGCAATTTACTCAGACTATTCAAGCACATTCCGCCACTCACTGAAATACACTCAAACGACCTAGTCTGGGTTAAGTTCCTGAGTCCTTCCAGCGATTCCCATGGGGAATCAACTTCAATAGGGCTGAGTCGCCATACCCAGGTGGGTCTTACAACAGAAGAAATAGCAAAAATGGCTGACTGGGGCATTGACATAGTATTCCCCATACCCGAGAAATACCCACACGTATTAGCAGTAACATCGCCAACAAAGGAGGTTTACTTGGTGTTAAGGGGGACAGCGTGCAATCAACCAGGGAAAAGCTCAGCCATGGAACTAAGACCTTATAACGCTTACAAGATAATAAAATCACTCGATCAAAGGTCAGTCCACTACAGTGGGACAAAGCACAGTGCAACGCAAGGGACGCAGAACAGACCTGGTGGCCTGTCCCCACTGCGGCATTTCTAACAGAATAAATGTGGCTTGTTACCTGAACAAGAATAGAACATCGGGTAACAACACACATCTGTCCATCATATTGTGGAACGTCGCAGGACTAAAAAGATTGCTTAGCTGCAATGCAGCATGTATGTACCTCAGAGCAAATGACATTCTGTGCCTACAAGAGACGTGGGCCACTGAACCCCTAATTCTCACAGGCTTTTATGAGTTTCACACTGCAGCGATTAAACGCAACATCTTTGGGAGAGCAGCTGGTGGGATCTCAATTTTTATCATTCATGCCTGCAAAATAGAGGTAACATCATCAACAACTTACAATCCCAACTTGCAAGCAGTACTGATCTGTGGATTTAAAAGTAACAATATTTCAATCCGTCTTTCGATAATTAATTGTTATGTTAACCCTGCCAAACAGCAAAAAAAGCAAGTACTAAAAACTTAAACTACAAAAATGGACCACCTTATAAATAAATATGCCTCACATCTTCCACTCATCGTAGGGGGCATGAACACCAGGGAGTTGGATACGTAACAAGGGATCATCAAAACAAAACAGAATCGGTTCCTCTACAACAGCTTCTTTTCTCGTAAAATATGGTTTCCGCCCACTCCACCAAAAAAGCAGTGGACCCTCTCCGGCATCCTTTGCCCACCTTCAGGGATAAGGCAACAATCGATTACATCTTTATCTATGGGAACCTGCTAACATACTTTAACGACTTTGAAGTGGGAAACAGGGATGAGAGTGATCACAGACCATTGAGGGTATCCCTTGATTTAAATGGGAAATCTGCAAAACATTCGGGAACATTGAGTACCTCAATTGGTGAAGAACACCATGAAGTATTGAGCAGAATAAAATGGATCATAAATCTAGGTCTAAAACTTTTGGAGTAGATTACACACAAAGAGTTGAGCCAAACAGTTAGAAGTTTGGCATCCCCCTTGGAGCTCTGGAAAGCACTACTTGAGGAACTAAAAACCGTTCTCAGACGGGTCACTGGTAACCCTAAAGCACAGGACTCCCAGCCACAAAACCTTTCATTACAACTAAAAACAAGGGCCCTAGCGCAAACCAAGCGGAGTCTTTCAAAGGCCTTCAAGGCGAGAAGAAAAGGAGCTACAAATCCCCACATATTGGAAATAAAAGTGCTTCGCAGGGAACACAGGAAGAAAATATGGGAAATTTGATCAAAAAAAATCGAGGCAGAGTGGCTGAAAATATTTAACCTTTTCAAAGAAAAAGGTCACATCCAACTTTGGAGATATATCAGACAACAGAGCCACACCGGTCACAGCAAGGCAAGGAAAACGGGGTGGCAGCCTCCGAGTGGGTCAAATATGCAAAGCTACTGTATACAACACAGCAGAACATGACTGACACCCAAATACACCCATAAAGATGGCAAAACTCCAGCTATCACCAAGGTTGAGATAACCAACCTGATTAAAAAAATGAGGTCAGACGGCGCGCCGGGTCCCAATGGAATTCCAGCGGCAGTGTTTAAAGCGGCACACATATTCTGGGTGGATCAGCTAACTCAATTTTTTAAGTATGCATTTGAAACTTCCACCATTCCATCATCATGGAAAGGCTCAATACTCTTCCCAATTCACAAAAAAGGGACCGCACAAAACCCGAAAATTACCGGCTTGTGGCTCTTTTAGACATAGAAGCAAAAGCATATGCCAGAGTGTTGCTGAAGGAACTAGAAACCTGGGTAAATGATCACAATATTCTTCCATTCTTCCAAACTGGTTTCAGGTCCCAAAGCTCCACTATAGACAACATCCTAGCACTGGGACACTTGTCCCTACGCGCGATCCAGCCACCACAACCACCTTTGTTTCGCTGTTTCATGGATTACAGTGCAGCTTTTGACCGAGTCGACCGGGGGAAGCTACGGGGAAAACTTATCAACTGGGCATTCCTCAAAAGCTGTTAAAGGCAATAATTGCTCTCTATGAAGGGACCTGGGTGCGTATTAAAACCAGCCAAACGTCAGTAACAACTAAGGTTCCAACCAACAATGACCTCAAACAAGGGTGCATTCTTGCTCCTTTACTTTTCAATATCGACACAGCCGACTTGGGACAAGCCCTGGAGGGGGCAAATCTACTTATTCCAAAGCTGGGGAACGTGCGGCTCCAAATTCTCCAATATGCCGATGACCTTGTTATCATGGATCACACTGGGACAGGCCTACAGAAAGCCTTAGAAGCGCTGCACAGATTTCATCAAAAGAATAACCTGCTGGTAAATCAGGAGAAGAGCAGGATAATAATCTTTGGGAAGTACCATCGAAAGAAGACAGCTCAATGGGGCCTAGATGACCTGCAAATTAGAACTTGCAAAAGCTATAATTATTTGGGTCTCAGGCTTTCGGAAGGGGCTAAACCGTCGGCACATTTGAAACATTTAAGAAGCAAGAGGGCCGGTCTCATCTGCAACCTCAGAAGTCTCAATCGAAGACTACACAGCCCGTCCGCTGTACCTATCTTGAAAGTCTTAAAAACAAAAGTAGTGCCCTCCACCGACTACGGCCACCTAATCTTCCCTGGTGCCCTTACTAACTTTCTCATGAGCCACCAAATCTCAGTATACAAGAAAGTATCAGGCTTCCCACGACAGGCTAGGAGAGCAAGAGTAAGGCTGGTATTGGGTCTCACTCGTCCGGATATTACCTGCTTTGGGGACACTTTAAAATACTATATTAGCATCCTGCGAGCTCCAGAAACATCTTTGAAAGTGCTAATTAAAACAATCTTCGAAGAAAGTGGATCCCCATGGCAGGTACAATTGACAGCAGCCACAAAATTGTTAGAAATTGATGTGCAAAACTTGGACAATTCAAACATTCCAGTAGCTGCATGGAAAAGAGCAGGGAACAGACAGGCTAAGAAAATATCACACGAAAGAGATCTGGAAAGCTTACACATCAACCCAATTTCTCATCACATGATGCCTCCTACATAGTGGGAAAACCACAGCCTTATTTCTATAAAGCACTGACAGTCCAAGCCGGAAAAAATATCATCTACATGAGACTTCTTGCATTGCCCATTGTGGAATTTAATCAAAGTTGGGCCCGGCAGGACAATTTAGCCGCATGTCGACTCTGTAATTACCATCAGGAATCCTGGCTCCATCTGCTGTGCTGTTGTTCCAAGTTAGCCAGCGAGAGGCACGACTAGTTCTTCCTATCTGCAGAGCCCAGGGCATTGTATGATGCAGAGAAGTCTCAGACTTGTGTTTCTCTTCTAATACAGCTTAAATAGTTGCGCGGCTGGGGAAATTTATAGAATCAATTTGAGCCGCATTGTCGCTGAAAATAGAGCCACAAAAAGTAACCAGTCGGCTAGCAAGCAAGAGAGTCTCGGACAAACCTCCCTTTAAAGTCTAATGTATTTGCACTTTTACTTGATAACCAGATTGTGATATTAGTTTTAAGGTTTTATGCCCTACCAGGTTGTGGTAACATGTGTGGGATTTTAACTCTCTTTCTTTTAATATTGATAGTATATTGTAATGATTTTAAGTATTTGAACAATAAAAGCTCAATCAATTAAACAATGAATCAATAAGTCCAGTATGATGCCAAGGTTACGTACATGGTCTGTCTGAGTCGGTGGGTTTCCGAGTGCGGGGGGCCACCAGGTGTTTTCCCATGCTGTGGGGCTGGAGCAGAGGATCAGTACTTCTGTTTTCTCTGAGTTGAGTTTCAGGCTGCTGGTCTTCATCCAGGTTGTGATGGCTTTCATCCCTTCTTAGAAGTTGTGCCTGCTGATGTTGGGTTCCTTGGTGAGGTAGAGGATGAGCTGAGTATCATCTGCGTAGGACACAATGTTGAACCCATGGTGTCTGGTGATGGTTGCGAGGGGGGCCATGTAGACGTTGAAGAGGGTGCGGCTTAGGGAGGATCCTTGGGGTACTCAGCATCTGGTCTCTGTTCTGAGAGGAAGGGTGGGAGTCTTATTCTCTGATTTCTATCGATGAGAATGAGCCTATCCAGTCTATCGCCTTTCCTTGGATGCCGGCGTCGTGGATACTGGTGGCTAGTGTGAGGTGGGAGACCGTGTCAAAGACTGCTGAAAGGTCCAGGAGGATGAGGGCTACTGTTTGGCCTTGGTCGAGGACAGCATGTATGTCATCTGTGACGGCGAGGAGGGCGGTCTCTGTGCTGTGGTTGTTGCGGAATCCGGATTGGGATCACCGCACCGGTCTCCTCTTACATGCAATATGAAAGTGACATTGCTCCCCAGCTAAGATCCATGATCGAATCAGAAATTTACTCATCAGTTCTATTCCAACTTACAGCACAGCCGGGGCCCATAACCTATCCAGCTAACAGATTTTCAATCAATCAATCAATCATCGCATTTATATAGCGCACTACTTACCCAGAGGGTCTCAAGGCGCTGGGGGAGGGGGATTTGCTACTGCTCGAACAACCAGGTCTTGAGTTGCTTCCTGAAGGCGAGGTGGTCCTGGGTCAGGCGGAGGTGGGTGGGGAGGGAGTTCCATGTCTTGGCGACGAGGTAGGAGAAGGACCGTCCCCCTGTGGTGGCTCTACGGATGCGGGGGACGGTGGCGAGGGCGTGGCTGGTCGATCGAAGCTGGCGTTTGGGAGCGTAGAAGTTGAGGCGGCTGTTGAGGTATCCTGGGCCTTGGCTGTGTAGGGCTTTGTGTGCGTGGGTGAGGAGACGGTAGGTGATTCTCTTGTTGACCGGGAGCCAGTGCAGGTCTCTCAGGTGTCCGGAGATGTGGCTGCGACGGGGGATGTCCAGGATGAGTCGTGCTGAGGCGTTCTGGATCCGCTGGAGTCTCTTCTGGAGTTTGGCGGTGGTTCCGGCGTAGAGGGTGTTGCCGTAGTCCAGACGGCTGGTGACGAGGGCCTGGGTGACCGTCTTCCTGGTCTCGGTGGGGATCCACCGGAAGATCTTACGTAGCATGCGCAGGATGTTGAAGCACGACGAGGAGACGGCGTTGACTTGTCTGGTCATGGAGAGGGAGGAGTCCAGGATGAAGCCTAGGTTGCGTGCGTGGTCTGTTGGTTTGGGTGCGCTGCCTAGGGCGGGGGGCCACCAGGAGTCATCCCAAGCGGCGGGTGAGGATCCCAGGATGAGGACTTCCGTCTTATCTGAGTTCAGTTTCAGGCGGCTGTTCTTCATCCATTCGGCTACCTCTTTCATCCCTTCGTGAAGGTTGGCTCTGGCGGTGGCGGGGTCGTTGGTAAGGGAGAGGATCAGCTGGGTGTCGTCGGCGTAGGAGATGATGTTGAGGTTGTGCTGGCGTGCGATGTCTGCGAGGGGTCTCATGTAGATGTTGAAGAGGGTTGGACTGAGCGAGGAGCCTTGAGGGACGCCGCAGATGACTTCGGTGGCTTCAGATGTGAACGGAGGGAGGCGGACTCTCTGTGTCCTTCCGGCGAGGAAGGAGATGATCCACTTCAGTGCCTTTTCCTGGACTCCGACGTTGCTGAGGCGTTGTACTAGGGTACGATGGCAGACAGTGTCGAAGGCCGCGGAGAGGTCGAGGAGGATGAGGGCCGCTGTTTCTCCGTTGTCGAGCAGCGCGCGGATGTCATCGGTGACTGCGATCAGGGCGGTCTCTGTGCTGTGGTTGGCCCGGAAGCCAGACTGCGAGGGGTCGAGGGATCCGTACGTCTCGAGGAAGGCGGCCAGCTGCTTGTTGACGGTCTTCTCGATGACTTTTGCAGGAAACGGGAGCAGCGAGATGGGGCGGTAGTTTTTAAGGTCGGTGGGGTCAGCGGATGGCTTCTTGAGTAGAGCGCTGAGTTCGGCGTGCTTCCAGCTCTCCGGGAAGGTAGCGGTGTCGAAGGAGGTGTTGATGATGTCCCGCAGGTGGGGTGCGATGACAGCGTCGGCCTTGTTGAAGACGTGGTGAGGGCAGGGGTCGGTCGGAGATCCGGAGTGGATGGAGTTCATCGTGCGGACGGTGACTTCAGTGCTGATCGGAGTCCAGGCGCGGAGGGTGGTGGTGGGGGGCGGTGGTTCGGTCGTGGTGTTCGTCGGTTGAGCGCTGAAGCTGTTGTGTATGTCCGCGATCTTGTTGTGGAAGTAGGAGGCGAGGGAGTTGCAGAGGTCTTGCGAAGGGGTGATGTTGTTGTTTCCGGCGTTGGGGTTGGAGAGCTCTTTGACGATGGTGAAGAGTTCTTTGCTGTTGTGTGCGTTGTTGTCCAGTCGTTCCTTGAATGCAGTTTTCTTGGTGGCGCGGATGAGTTGGTGGTGTTTTCGGGTGGCGAGCTTGAGGGCAGTCATGTTGTCCGGTGTTGGGCCTCTGCGCCAGGTTCTCTCGAGGGCTCGGCAGTTCTTCTTGGAGCTCTTTGACAGTATTTAATTGGTTTGTATTTTTATATTCTTCCGTAATTTGTTTTGTACATGTTTTTATGCCTTGTACAGTGCTCTAATACCTTTAGGTCATATTTGCACTTTAGTAAAGTCTGTAAAATAAAATAAAATAAAACAAACAAATCTCTCCAATTCAAGTTGGCGAATTCCTTTTCGAAGTAGACTAAAAGCAATGCTAGGGGACCTCGAAGTTTGTGTGCAACGGCAATGACATTTACTATTACCCTAATGTTGAGTCAGGGCATGAAGCCACTTTGTTATCAGGCAGTTTCAGTATTTTTGTAAGTATTTTGGCTTTGATGTCTATTAAGAAATAGGTCTAAATGATGAGCATTTAGTAGTGGGATGGTTGGATTTTACAAGTAGTGTAATGGTTGTTTCGCACATACCTTGTGAGAAGGTGCCTTCGCCCCGAGTGGTAACAAGCAGTGCATGTAATGGTTGAACAAACACTCCTGCATAGGCTTCAAAGAACTCCCCAGGAATTCATTGAGACCAGAGGTTTTCTAGTGTGCTAGTTTGCTGGTAGTTTCAGACACATCCTCTAAAGTAAATCACATCATCTAGGAAGTTTTGGTCATCGTACAATATGCAGGGTAGAAGAAGGGTCTGCAGTCAAACCAGGAGGTGACATATGGGTGGTCGCTCCTTCATTTATCTTTCTGCCTTTTACTGGAATTCCTTCTCTTTTTATTTGCACTCTACTTCTAATCCTATTACACTTCACAAGTTGTGAAAACGTGTCTGTTTTCTTTCTGAATTTCATAGTATTTGGTTGTTGAAGTGTTGTGTGGGCCAGGATAGTTGTCTCCGAGATGATTGTGCACCTTATAAATGTCAGAAATAAATAAATGAAGGGCTCTCTAGGGTTAAGTGACAATAGGTCAAGGGGACCATATCTTTTTTGGTAAAACCAAGCAAAGTTTGATCCTCAATTCCTCTGACCTGTCTATTAACATCACCTCTAAAGCCAAACTAGGACAACTTCTCAGTTTGTTTGATTGTTGATATTGTCTGCTTTGTGAGTCTCTCCACAACTTTATAGCTTCATCGAAAATACTTTGTTGGTATTGAATTCTGGTGAGTTTCAGTTCCTGAAGGGTGCCTTCTGATTCCTCATTGAAAAATCACCCTTCAAGCTCATGTATAGTTTGACATAAGCGACTAGCTTCCGCTGCAATTTGGCATTTGAGATGAAAGAAGGTCTTCATCGCCATGTCTCTTACTACTGAATTTAAGAGCCTTCCATAGTAATAAAGAGGATTCAACTGATCCTGTGTTGTCGGTGAAATACTGGAATATTTATTGTCTTTGCAGGTTAATTGTCCTATTACCTAGCATCCATACAAAGTGGTGCACTTCACAAACTCTGTGTTTAGTATCTATGGTCTAATGTCCCTTACTAAGTAGACAATGAGTTAGCCTTCCAGCTAGCATCCAACACAAGCACATTACAGCACTCTGTTTAAAAAAAATAAAAATAAATATATATATATATATATATATATATATATATATTATATATATATTCCATTTTCAGATCAAAACAGGTAAACATGACACATAACACAGAGTCGCTGGCGATAACAAATCAGACTCACACATAACGGGAAAAACAAATCAAATACACCCGCACACATAATGAGAAGAACACAGCATATACATCCGTATACAAAGGGAATCATTAGCTAAAACAACTGCAACCCCAATCCCTCACTTAGTGTTCACATTTCTATGGACCTGTCATCTGGTTAAGAGGAAGACAGGATGTGGATGTCAGAAGCGTGCAGTGTCTTAGACCTCGACATATGAAGACCTCCTGCCCTTTGCAGTCGCTTAACATAGGTGGTGAAGGGGCGCCAAGTAGCATCGAATTTGGCCATCCTATCACGGATGTCAGCGGTTAATTTTTCCATGGCATAGACCAAACCTTCCCCCACCACATTTGCAGAAGGCGAGAGTGGCTGTTTCCATAATTGTGCCACTCAGAGTCATGCTTCCAGTAGTAGTTGGGATTGAAGGCGGCCCTGAGGGGTCATCAAGGGAAAAATTCAATCGCCCCCTGGGTTGCCCAACAGAAACGTTTGGGGCTCACGTGGGAGGTGGACATGGGTGATGGTCCGCACTTTGCTCTGGAGCTCCACAATGAAAGACTGAATCACGGGGCATGACCACCATGTATGTAAAAAGATTTCCCACTTACCGCAGCCCTTAGACCACAAACCAGAACCCTCAAACATCTTGGCCAAGTGAACAGGTGTTAGGTACCAACGGGTCAGTATTTTATAGGCATTCTCTTTATTACAGACACAGGCCGTTCTCTGCCAAATGGCCCCCAAGTGTCATCAGATATTTCTGAAGCCAAATCCCTTTCTCACTGTAACATATAAGCATGTTTTTGTTTTATGAGGGGTCAATTGTAGTATATATTGATAGAGCCACGAGATGCCTCTGTTATTCAAGTAAAGGCACTTAGTAGGTGAGGCATCCAGCCATCCGTGGGAGCTGCCAGCCCAATGAGGTGCCTGCGTCAATTTGAAGCCCTGCGATCGGGTGGGGGAAAATTTGGCAAACGAGTGCCCCCTCACCTGCACATCACCATTGTCAAAGAACTCCTCCAGGATGGGGGGGGACACCTCTGACTCCATTCAAAGGAGCACTCTGTTTTGAAACATAGAGTGCTTTCCACAAAAGGATCTTTTATGTGCACCTACGACACTTGCAATCAAAAATATTATGACTGCCTGACATGCAAAGAAAATATAATGCATAGAAACCCAGTGAAACATCTACAAGGCCAAGGAGAACTCATTAAACAATAGACACCATCTACAAATTACAAATACATTTTGTGGTTCAGTTGTTAGTGTTATTTGGTAATTAAGTATAACCTCTATAAACCACATAAAAACACATGATACAGTCTATACACAATGACAACAATAGTTAAAGAAGTTGTACGATGATACAGGGTCAAATATGTACATATAGAATCATGTATATGATGTTAGCACCGTACTTGAAATCAGTTCTTCAAAATAAAAGCCCTTGACTTTTCCTTATGGGGCACACTATGTGCAAGAATTTCATCGGACCAAAAACAATCAATCTACTTGAGTCAGACTTAAATATTCTTGATACATCTAATGCCTAATGCCCAGATTCAAACATAGAGGTCTTATCCACCTTCTTCATGCTTTTCTATATGCTGGACAGAACAATAAGACCTCATCAATGATTTCAAGAACATTGTTACAGGTTTTGCAGAATCCATTATCAATTAAATTGGGCTTCCACTTGTATATGAAGCTGTTAGCGCATAGGTTTCCAATTCTGTATCTGATGTATAATGTTCTGCCTGTTCGGGAACAGTCTCATCCATGTACAGCTCTAAGGAGGGATTAGGCTTGATGGCTAGGAGGTTATCTGTAGGACTATCTTGTTTACCAATTCTATGCCATTGTTCTAAAATATGATGACAATAAGCAGATTCTATGGTGTCCCATGGCACTCCTTTAACTTTAAGTAGGGGTTATACCAAATGTTTTCAAGGCCCAATGCTGTTAACCAAGATTTAACATGTCTCAACCATAGTATGCAATGGCCCAAGTCGAGCTTCGTGACTTCAGAAGGGCCATTGCTGTGAGAAAAAAGCTCTGGGGTTGTCCATAAGATTAGGGGTCTTAATACAGCTATGTCTCCTATAGTTTTGAGAGCCACGTCCATGTAAAGTGGTAGGTCTGGGGTGCTTTGTGACTAACTGAACAAAGACTTAAGGAAGTTTGACCCTCTCCTGGACAGATCTTTACCATCCTCCAGTCAGTACTAGTCTCTGTCCCATATAAACATGCTGTTTAGGCATTGTTTTGATATACTTTGATTGCCATGGATAGAGGTCTGGAGGTCATAGATTTAAACTTCTTAATGACTGCAGCAGATCTGTGAAGCAAAATTGTGCCACACTTATGAATATGGGGTTTCAACCTCATACAATTATGACATCTAACACTTAGGTAATCAAAATTATCAACCTTCTGAAGCTTAATCCCTCTACTTTCCTTATATGTATTTAGCGTTTGAGATGTTAATCTCCAGACCGCGTAAATTGCAGAAGTCTAGGCACTTACCCACTAAGTTCTGAAGACCAGTAAGAGTTCTTAAAATAAGAAGTGTGTGGTCCACAAAAAGGCTATCATCAGCCCTACTGCAGCAGTAATCAGGGAAAGACAGAAAGCCAGGCCTCGCCTAAAGGCTTCCTCACCTTTCACAACAGGGTATGCATTCCCATCCATCAAACCTACATCCACTAAATGGCAGCGTGCATGAAGACTAAGCAGCAGCTCTTTGCTAAACAATAAGCCTGAAAGAATATCAAAAGGAGTCCATCACCCCAGTCCCTTCACTTCAGTGTCTAGGTCTCCTCCCTCTAGGTACAGGAATGCAAGCAATACACGTCCACTGTCTGGGAGAAAGGCAAAGGACATTAAAAATGGTTCCCAATTGCTTTCATTATTCTGGCTCTTACACATACACCCTGTATGTACCACACAGGCCACAACAATACCATGCTTAACATGCACTTGAGATGTTATTACAGGAGCAGAGAAACTGAACTTTACTTGAGTGATCCAGTAGTTTTTGACTCCCGTGATCCAGATAAAAAGGTCTAGTCACACTACTGATCCTTAAAACACGGTATGCTGTCGCCACCGCTCTATATATTCTAATCGCAATGAAAAGGCAGTAGTCCTGTCTCAAATAAGGGAACACTTGTTCACCCCTTCAGGTCAGAGGACAAGAAAAGGACAGTCAAACAGACCGAGGCCTCTGAGCACAAACTAGATTGGCGTGATGTCAAGGCCAAAAATAAAAAGTCAGGGTACCAGATACACACAGACAGGCACTCAGGGCAGGGGAACACACTTGATGACCATGAAGCGGACAGTCCCATCCCAATGTATGACATATATAGTATGTCTACATATATAAACTACACATTTATGTCGATATATTAGGAAATGCATGTAGCAACATTTAAAAAATGTCTATGCATTTTTTAAAACCCTCAGTTATCCCTAAAAAGATAAAACACAAACTAAGAATTGGAAGTTTTGCTTTAAGAAGTTAAGCACATCTGGCATTCTTCATATTTGGAACTCAAATTAAAAGCAAAGATGATGTATCATGCCAATACACTTATTTGTGATACGTCATGAAAAATGCCCCAGGGGATGCGAGTGCAGATTTACAAGGCAGTTATATCAGAGGACTGTAATCTTGTGTTTTTATCAGTGCTCTTTAATAGCTCCCTGAATGTGTTGGCACTGTACAAAACCCAAAATAAGCTACATCATAAATAAAAATGTAATGAACATTTAACATGCATTTTACCGATTATAAATTATAGTCAGCTTTCCAGGTTTTAAGAGGCAGATGACCTTATAAATGACCCAAAACGACAACATTTTAAAACCAAGTGGAGGTAAGCTTTGGGCTGCATTCTATGAGGAGAATAAATGGTTAAAGTCATAACGCTCTGGTTCAAGCGCTGATATTAGTGAAAGATCTCTTGCATTTGCAGCCTTTGGTACATCTCCCACCCCCCCACTGCAGCCTTTAGCCACACCAGTTGCCCCTTCTAAGAACCTCAGATATCGGTTCACACTCATGGAACCCTTCCAGGGGTTGTCCTGGGATGGGACAATAGTCATCCGATAAGGTGCTACTTTTTTTTTGGTCCCTTGCCTGCTATGCTCTTTCTTCTGCATGTAGTACCTTCAGGCGACAGGGTCAGATATTCTGAGCAGAGCATCCTTGGGACACTTCTGAGTGTTGCAGGGTCTCCTATTTGTGACATAGAACGTAGGGGCACCTACGGTTCGGTAGTTTTTACTTCTGAGGGATGGGTCGGGACCGTGCAGCACAGCTTGGCAGTGCTGCGGGCACACGCATAGTGGGCACCAAAACCAGCACTTATTCCAGCTTGAGTTGGGTCTACCTCTTGACGGAGACCATGGGGGTAACGCGCAACATACTTCAGCAGTATGGCGGTTCCACCAGCACAACTGCACAGAAAGATCAGCACGCCCCATGTCGTTCATCATATTTGATAGAGTCCCTTCCTCGGTCAGCTCCTCCTGCAGGGTTGATGCTTCCTTCCCTCTCGCACAGGCATGACTCCTTGGTTCTCAGGACAAGTTCAACAATTCCTCCTTCAGATTCGACTCTCGGCCTTCTTCCTAACCCAGACTTCCTGACCCACCCTTTACAGCGTTCGCGGTGGGCAGTCTTCAGTTGGAGCACCCACCACAGACATACAAAAGAGGTGCGACCAAGGCAGACAGAGCTCAGGAAAAGAAAGTCTGACGCCCCTTCAAAGGAACCCTTCATCAATGACAACAGAGGCTGCACTCCTCGCACTTCACCCCCTTATCAACTATCAAATGATAGAACAGGAAGACTATTTAATCAGTAATAGTCCATTGGATTAGAAAGTACCTTAACAACCTCTAATCATCTCTCCACTTCCCTCACTTCAGAGTCTGGTGCTACCCTCTCAGCAATACACTGGGAAAAGCAACCACACCTCCATTTTGTACACATGCCCATGCCGGGGGCTACCAAAATACATCCCGAAGACCTATATCACTCTGATGACCACTGATGCTAGCCAATAAAAACCTTAATACTGACCTCAGAACCATGAGATACCTACCAAACACCCTCCAACTCTATAATTGATTGCGCACAAGTGTCTCCAATGTCGCCTTAAGGCAGACATTTTGGCGCTATACAATAGATCGAAATAAACCTTAATGCTCCAGTGTCATTAGTTCAGATTTGGCATGCTATGACAGGAGTGAGCCAAATCTGGAAGGAGCAGCTGAACTTTGCGATATTTGCAGTCTCCTTTGCAGTAACTTAATTCTACTTTCATAAAAGGCATGAAAGTGTTCAGTGATGCCAAGATAAAGATATGGAGCACAGTTCTTAGATGTCATTGAGTCAAGTACAATCTTTCTCTGCGTAGAAATTGTAAGATAGAAAACTGTGATAATAGAAGTGCACGAGCGGGTGGTTGGAGCGCCAGGGCTCCATCTATGTTAACCACAAAATCCTTTTACTTTGAATTAGGTACAGATGTTGAAGCCAAAAAGCTGTGAGTCTCCCACTGCGGATTTGTATTTATTGCATGAAATATGAGGACATTAAGGAATTCTGTCTTCACAGGATTAACGCTGTTATGTAGAAAAATAAACCACTCTCCCATCCGTTGTGCAACCTGCAGTTTTGGCAGCGAGGTCTGGTGGTGTAAAATAGCTCGCATTTTTAGAAAAATATATTGTAAAAAACCAGCAAAGGCAAGAGTTTATTTAAATTGAAAAATCAGTGGAGTGGGTCAGTGGTGGGGGGCACTTTATTCTCATATATTCTTAATTCTTCAAAGTACTTTGTGCGTTTCTAGACTAACACAATTCCCAGATGCTGTTATTCCATACTGTCCTTCAGTTCCCTCGGCGAATACAGTCCAATAAAGTTCAATAAACAAAGGAACCCATTCTCATTGACTTTGCAAATTTCTGCAAAGTAAGACTCCGCCTTGTGCATATGATGAGGCTGGAACTGCAGGGTGGGAGAATAAGAGTTACAGACAATGGTCAACTGTAAAACATGACAGTGAGGAAATAATTGACAGTTTTACGACTGCTCAAAAACAAAGTGGTATATTTAAAAGCAATGATGCATCGGTATCGATGCGTCAGATTTCTTGCGCCTGCTGCAAATGCTATTTCTGCACCATAAGATCTCTAAAACTTATATTATCATTCGAAAAGTTTTTCAGAACAGAAATATTGTTATCTATGGTGATGACTAAATGTTCTATTGTATATTAAATTGTATATAAAGTATGTCAGTTGGGTATGTGTGAGAATGTACATTGGATTGTTGATCAACAGAGGATGAAAGCAGAGTATGAATTCGTGTTAGTTTAGTAGTTTTTATCACAAATTTGTTCTTTTTGTATGTATTGTTGCAGCTTATTAATGTGTAATTGGTGAATTAGAACCAACAAATGAACTAAAAATGTACTAATAAAAAGTGATTCATTCAGACTGAACTGTAAGTCTTGCTCGCACATTGAGTTTAATTCCAATGCCGAAGAAATAGAGGTGATTTACTGAGGATCACAGTATTGGCAACTATTGAGTTTTGTAGTTAAACAGAGGCTTGGCCTTACTGTGGGGAGCCCACACCCAGTGTTGTTTTCCACGCAAATGCACTTACGACACCATGGATGCACAGTATGTACAATACAGGCATCCATGGAGTAAGGATTCACAGATGCGTCCAAATGCATTTTTGGCCACTAAAGTGACGGATTGCTGGAGTTGGTCGTAAGACTGACGCAATTCCGGCAATGCATCAAAACACAGAGGCAAGTCATATGTTAAAGGGCCAGGCATAACGAAACTTGAGGGGGGCCCCTTGTAAGGCACGTGGAGGGCCCCCGTCTGACTCATTAAGGAGCTCTCCGGGCAGAGTGCTGTGGTGAGGGGCCCCCTGAAACTTTGGGATCCCCTGCACCGTGGGGGCTGCGGGGGTCTGTGTCAAACCACTGATTAAAGGCCCCAAGTCAATCTTTATGGTTGGCTTAAGGCGGCGTAGGGATTTTGATGCAGTCAAGTTGTAGACTGATGCATTAAAAAGTTGTAAATTTAAGTGTGTCAGTTCTACGTGGCTTTTAGCGTGGAAATGCCTACCCTGCATACATTATACCTGGTGCAAGTAAAATGTGATGCAGGCCACTACAAACTGACGCATTGGGCCCAATGCGTCAATTTGTAAATATAGAGCAGTGTGGAGCACTGATTCGACTAAAAAAATGACTGCGTCGGTGCTAGCTCCTTGTAAATATGCCTCAAAGTGTCTGGCAGATCAGGAGGCGGGGCTAGAACTGTCCCTCTGAATGTCTGTTTCCGGTCTGTCTAACAAGGACCTCAGCTCCTCCTGACATCATAATGCATGTACAAGAGGGAATATGTACCACTACACGAGCTAGTGGCAAAACAGATGTTTTGAGTTTGGTACTGGCGCTCATTCAAGGCTTGCAATTGTCATGACTGACAGCACGTTCCTGATTGGTCACTGGAGCAGATAGGGGCATCTTGGATTGCAGTGGGGGCAATGTAGTCAGCCTGTAGGATTGTAGCAGGTAGTGGTTTAACTTGAGCCAGCTGTCGGGGGTGCACATTGCAGACTGGTGTACAAGAAATGGAATACATATATATATTGTGTGTGATTGTTTTGTTAATGACAGCTGGTGGAATTGGTTTGGAGGTGGAGGTGGAGGTGGTGGTGGTGGTGGTGGTGGTGGTGGGGGGTGGCGTTCTCGTTTGTTTCTAGTTTCTGCTTTGTACTGAGTCAGGTTTATTTCTTAGACTGTTATCTCTGTGTGTTCTAACTTGTGTCTAGAATCCAGGAGCCAGTGAGGAAAGAAAGTGAAAAGCCAATGTGTTATGTTGTAGCTGGAGAAACCGCCGAGGGCTGACAGACTTGGCAGCGGGTACCACCCAGCTATTTCAGAAGTGTTATAAAAAATACATGGTAACACAAATTCATCCATTGTACTCCTAACTGCTGCTTGGATAGAGCTGTGCACACCGCCTGAGGGGTGATCACTGCAGTATGGCGGCTAATCGCTTCACTGGTGACTCAGCCAGAGCCCGCTTGCTTATGTTTCCTGGAAAAGTGGAGTGTCTGGTTGAGGGAAGAGGGTGGGTGCAGAGCACAGCTGCACCTGCAAGCGGTAAAGAGTGGCCCCCAAAGAACAAGACAGAATGAAGGGGGCTCTTCCTGTGTGACTGCAGCAGACAGAGAGCTTTTCGCGTATGCCTAGCAGCAAAGAAGGCATGCCACACACAGATCTAGCACTGCATTGTAGTTGAGGATCTCAGAATGCACGCACTTGTGTAGAGGAGGCCTTTTTTTTAAAGTGTGCATTTAGGCGAGTGGAGCAGCATACTAAAAATATGACAACATCAGCTGAAATAAGCACTTAAGCACTGCAGGTGCTATTTGGTGTCAAGAAGGATCATAATTCAATCATCCAGACTGTGTGGGGTTTAGCCTGGTCTCTTCCTTGCCCTGCCATAGCAGACAGCTGATGGATACTTCTGACTGCAGATTATTCACTGTAGGACCCTCCCCTGGCACCAGACTGCACCCAGAAACCTCTGCATGAGGTCCTGTAGGCCATCAGTTGCTATTATAGGCCTCCACCACAACTCCGCCCCCCCCCTCAGGAGAGGACGGCTTGCAGCCATTGAGGCACCCCCACACGCACCCCCGTACCCACCTCCAGGCTGCCATCTGCCCCCCCCCCCATGTTCCTTAATACATATACAGCTTCATTTGAACCGATTTCAGTACTTTTTAACGAAGCCCGTTTGCTTTCTCAAAATTATTTTTGCAGTGTGTAGGAACGTCACCCCTCAAAATGACTATCTTGAAACTGTGTATCACAACAAGATGATGGAAGGAGCGCTGAAAAACCTTTCAAGCACTCACCGCCAGTCATAGATCTGAATTGATTCCATCCTTCTTTTGCTCACTATGCCACCCCAGTTTGGACCCAGCCGTATGCTAATCAGTCTTGACCCTGATCCTCATGGGAACAGTCCAGCCCGAACTGCCAGGCCAGGTCCTCTGTGGACCGGAAACAAGCACCCTGGGACCGGTTTTGGGGTATCACCCTATATCAGCCAGACTAGCTTAAATCCAGTGGCAAAGTGAGCCCGGGCCATGTCTAGGAATTCCCTTGGTCACTTAGGGTAAACATAGCAAAAACAACAAGATGATGGACAGAGTGCTGAAACTTCATCTTTCTATTGCACACCATGCCACCCCAGTTTGGACTAAGCCAAATACAAATCAGCCTGGACCCTGCTCTTCGTGTGAAAAGTCCAGCACGAACTGCCAGGCTAGGTCCTTCCTGTACTGGAAACAAGCAGCCTGGGACGCGTTTCGGGGTATCAGTCAAGCTTTTTGCATTTGTCTTGAAACTTTGTCACACATGCTGGAAACAGATGTTGGTTATTGACCTGCACAACGGCTGCCTGTGGTGCAAAACCACACAACTCCATGTCCTGTGACGAATGTACCCTCATGCACCTCACAGCCATGAAGGAGTAAAAAGCCAAGTTTTGCATCACAGAACACAAGAAACTGGACTTATGCCGCCCTAGATGGCCAGGCTGACTCTGTCCGAGATTCCCCATGTCAGGTAAGTCGAATTCAAAAGACAAGACAAGTAAGAAACATAGGCAGAGCAAATGAGACTCTTTGCTCTTGTGAAATCACCTGGAGTCAGTGTTCTAGAAACCAGACTTTGTCTTTGCTTTCTTCTTCAGCCCTGATGCTGAATCTGGAGCTGATGAGTCCTGAGAGCCCCGGACCATCATTGAAACCTTCCAGGAGACTATGCTGTATATCTTTACATTTATTCCATCGCCCTCTGGTATGCGTTCCAGCCCAATGGATTAATAGGGGTCTCTAGTCTAACATCAACCAGTACGTCCTTCACCAGTGCCGACTGACCTCGGGCAAAGTTAGCCTATACAACCTGCAGCTCCAAGCCATGCCTCTACTCCTCTTCTGCAGGTCATGCCAGTTACTCATCCATCCGCACTGCCGTCAGATCCCATAGTGCCAAGCCCAGATCCATTTTTGGCTCCGTCCCAGATTCTTATCCAACCTTGGCCAGAGTTTGCTCTATGTACCATAACCAAGACACAGCCAAACAGAGGCTGACTCGGCTCCAGTTCCTATGTCTCAGCAGAAGCACTTCCAGAAGATAGAGGCTATTTTTGTGTCAGACTCTGATACTGTACAAGTGCTTCAGCATGAGGATGATGTGAAGAAGGCAGATCATTTACTCACCCTACATTATACTGATGATATGTCCCTTACTTACAGAATAACAGTGGCCTAGATACCTCCCATGAACACCCCTCCAGCACAGATTCATCCTTGCTGCCCTCAATTAAAGGGAATGCAACTTTTGCAGTTTTGGTTCGGAGGCTAACAGAAGGTATGGACCGGTCACTCGCCCACTGAAGAGATTAAGGCCCGACAGATTCTACAAATTGGAACTTCCACCTCAGAGCCTCTGTTATCATTTAATAAAGCTTTGGTGAAACAAATCATGGCAGCCTGGTCAAAACAGTTTTTCTATTCCAGCAGTGAATCACGTCTTTGTACCGTAGGCCAGTGCCTGTAGATCCTAAATTCCTAATAAATACAACAAAAAGGGAGAGGAGAGATTAAGTGGGGTGGATTCAGTCTCCCCAAATACAATTACCTAAACAAAAAGAATCCACACACAAATGTTTCTAGAGTGGTCCCAACTGTGGTGGAGAGCACTCAGTGTTCTTTCAATACCCCTCACACACCAAAAGGACCCTTGGTGTCATGCTTCATTATTGGGGTCTTCGCACCCCTCTACGGGGTGCGGCGTGCTACTAACCGATGGAATACATGGGAGCACTTAGTTTAGGACTATGTGTAGTGTGTGTGGGGGGGTTATGTCATTAAGTGAGTGGAGGGTTCGAAAAAGTGAGGATGGGGGAAAAATTAAAAAGGGCCTGGCACATGGGGTCTAATAAATTTTAATGGGCTTCCGTGCTGGCACTGTTAAAAGGGTGGTGTTGAAGTGTATATGTATGATAATGTACACCACCTCATGAGTGCGTCAACATGTTTCGAAGCAGAGCTTCTTCTTCAGGACGGGGTTGCCCAATCCCCACCTTACTCACGTCTAGAGGTCACTGAACATCACTGTTAAACTTACTTTAGTTTAATTTGGATATCCGAGGCTAATGTGTGCCTAATTTTTAATTCGTAGATATCTGCAATGTATACTTGCTGCCAAACAAATGTTAGCATTATTAGCCTCCGAGATGGTAGGGGTGTTGTGCTTAAATAGCAACAAAAAGCAGGAGAATCCCTGTCCTTGACTGCTCCTGACCGTGGCTCCGTCGACACACCACACATGGTCATAAACTAAGTGCTCCCACGTATTCCGTCTGTTAGTAGCACGCCGCACCCCGTAGAGGGGTGCAAAGACCCCAATGACACCAAGGGTCCTTTTGGTGTGTGAGGGGGTATTGAAAGAACACTGAGTGCTCTCCACCACAGTGGGGACCACTCTTAAAAAAATTGTGTGTGGATTTTTTTTGTTTAGGTGATCCTAAATTCCTGACACAACATTCTACTTCGAAGAGCCTCGGGGTTCAGGCCTTCACATGTAATGTCATTCTTAACTCTTCTCCTTCCACTGCACCAGATAGGGAATCAAAAATGAGTTTTCTTTTCTGAGGTTTCTAGGGTACACGTTCCATTTCCAATAGGATTTCGGCCTGCTCTCTGCGTTTTTATCTCGGCCTCTGAACACACTTATGCTGAAGAAAGTCAGGCAGGACCAAGCACCGTTCCGTTTGATACCAGCAGTGGTCTCCACCGCCGGTTTCCAAACTCAGAGCATGCTACGCAAGATCTTCACATGGCTAACCCTAAACACGTGAGGCACCATGACACAGGCCCTCATTGCCAGCCAACTGGACTACAGCAACACCCTTTACGTTGGAATAGTCCCACACCTCACACAGAGCTTTCAGGCCATACAGAACACCGCAGCCAGACTCATTGTCAGCCTTCCTCAATGAACCCACATCACACTCCACCCCAGGCAACTCTACTGGCTCCCCGTACAGAAGAGATACTAATTCAAGGTGCTGACCCACGCACACAAGGCTCTACACAACCAAGGCACCGCATACATTAACCACCAACTGAATTACCACCGACTGCCGAGAAAACTCCGCTCCGCTTCTCTTTCATTTGCCCCTAATCCCAGCATCTAACGAAGCAGAAGTGGAGGTGGAGGTGCTTCTTTTATCACATCGCAGCAAATACCTGGAACAGCCTCCCCACGCACCTCCGGGCCATCACACCTCTCTTCCGGAATTTAGAATGGCCCTCAAGACCTTGCTGTTCGAATAAGCCTCTGCAAGCACCTGGATATCCTATAGGGTGATTAGTCACACTTTATAAATCCTGATTGATGATTGTGTATTGAAAACTTAACTATTATACATGTATTGCACATGAGAGAATTGCATATTTTGCTAATTTAGAATTGGCGTTAAACAACTGTTTGCACAGTATTTGAACTACCACCCACATAGAGGGTGATAGGTAACTGGCCAAAACTAGAGCTGTTCATATGGGACAGCACTCTCACCTAGAATAAGATCATATGCACCATATGGTTAGGGAAGGTGTCTGCAGCCAGGACAGGTATCCATAATGATATGGGAACAATAAAAGGTCTCCTGAATTTAAAGTGTGATGGATATGTTACTGGCTCCTGTATAACATAACTTGTACATTAACCCGTTCTCTTCCTTGTTGACATGCCTTTTCGTTTCTTAGGTACCCTCCACCGACAGAATACTGATTCAGGTGCCTTAGACCTCAAGTATGTGAATGGAATCCATGTGTAGTTAGGCAGGGATACGTAATTTAGCCCTCACGACTGCCTCAGAAACGGTTGGGTTCTCGGTGTGGGCCAAAACATGTTGGCAGAGACACACTAGAGTTAACTGATAAGATTCAAACTCAATAGAAACCCTATAACACTTTTTACCCATACCGCTGGTACCCTACTAATAAAGAATTTGTTTGATTATACCACAAGGTATTTTAACTCTTCTCTTTATCTGGATCCCTGCTTATCCAGTAAGACATTATCTAAGAACTCCCATCTTTTTAGTGGAGTACGCCCTAGTGGTGTGGATACACTCAAATGATGAAGCGTGTCACATTAAAGCAAGTGAGGCGTCTACTCAATATCTTTGGATATCTTGGCAGACATAGAAAGTAGCGTCCTTTTCAGACTCCATCAATCTCCTTCTTGCCCAAATGCCCGACTGTGAGAATAATGATTATTTGGGAGACTGCAACTGGATATGTAGTCTCTTGCAGTCCTTGTGTGAGAACAGGGCTTCACTAGTGCCAACTGTGGACTCCTCCCCTGCTGGAGTAGGATCTCCTTTACTCACTGGAACTTTGGCTAAAAGTTGTCCACCTTTCCTACACCACCTTCTTTTTCTTTTCTTCTGAGGCGTACTTGTACTAATTGTAGTTCCAGGACTTCCAGAATCCTTGGGAGAGGACTGGCACTAGAACAGTTTCTCCTTTGGGCTTAGACCAACCCTTGGGTGGTCATATCCAAGGAGATAATCGAGGGGCAGGTCTTCAACTAAGGGAACACACTATTTCTAGGGATACTAAAGACTCAGACCAGTCAGTAACCTTTCCTGGGATAGCCCTTACTCTTCTAGTCTCACCTGGGATACACTGGTCTGAGGATACCAACCGGTCATGCACAATGGTGTGACCGGCACAGATCTCTCTCAAAGCAGTGGCTAGGATTCCACTCAGCAGAAGGTCTTCTTCCCTTTGGAACCACCAATTCACCTTCAGGCCCCTCTTGCCAGTTTACAGCTACTAGGATGTCCTCATCTGAGGAATCCCCCTCAAAGGCTACACTGCAACCCCTGGAGGTATACTAGTGGGTCTTGGTTTGGTGCCCTGTCTGTTTCCAGTCAAAGCACCAACCCTTTTTGGGATCACAGGCCTTACCCTAGTAGCCATTTTTTTTGGGTGGTCTCTAGCGGCCCAACCTCCTGGACAGGTTTTTGGAGGCCTACAGAGGACTCCTTACCTTTATTTATAGAGTGGTCCCCCTTTTTCTCCTAAGGGAGTGGTGATGCTTCACAACCCCTTTCTTTTGGTTCCCCCTTCCCATGACCCTTTTTGTATACTTGTGAAAAATAAATACAAACTTGGTGAACATTATCGGCGCCATCTTGCCCCCTTTTCCAAGCCCATTCGTGCGCGTAAGCGGCAGCCATTTTGAGCACCATGGCCTCCCTGCCCCTCGCTAATAGCCAGCGCGTCTCTCTCTCTCTTAACCTCGCAAGCATTCCCCCACATGCTGACAACCCCCGCTCTCTCATGCCTTGGGTCATAAACCCCTCTTCAGCGCAGCTTCACCACGGAATCCCATCCTGTTCCCAGCGCGACACCTCCCTTCGCTCCTTTCATGGCCTCAAACCCTTTTGATGCAAACCCCCTTTTCCTGTGTCCCCGTCTGTCTTTCCTGTTCCCAGGCCGCCACCTGGCTCTGCGGATACTGTTTATTACCCCGTACAGTAGGAAGCTTCCCCCTCCCCATCAAAAGATCCCCGAACCGATCAAAGCCCCCACCCCATGAGATCCGATCAAACCCCATGCATTCCGTGAATCGGCGGAATGCCCCGCTGTGCGACAACCATCACCTGTTGTGACCGGGGTGGGGAATCCAACTGTAAATGTGTGTGGGAACGGGCCTGCAGGGGAGATTCCGAGGATGTTCTTTCTAATACTAAAATGTTGCAAGAATGTGTTATGTGCAATAAAGGTCATAAACCCTAGTATAAGAGGCCAGGCCTCAGAGATGTGGTTAGAGCACCTCGTGACGATACTTGCTGTCTGAATTGATGTGTTCTCCTCCGGAGAGAATAAAATCCTCGTTTCCCGCCTTCCAGTCTCCAGCGCCTGCTTCTTCATTGATTAATATTGGTGGGTCATAGAGGCGATACCGCCGGGCAACATAAAAGGGTTTTTGGTTACCGGTTGTCTTTGGAACCCTTTTTTACAATTGGCGTCCCAAACGTGGGGCCCATCAGCGACTCGTGGATCCAGTGGGAGAGGTCCCGACGACAGAGTGAACGACTGCAACGATCGGAAGGTACCCTGTCCGATAGACCCTCGTCTGACAGCCGATCATCCGAACTTCACTGGTTCCGAACAGACCTCTCTCGAGTGATCTACGGTCCTGACTGGGAACCATCAGGAGTGCCACAAGAATTACGAAGAGAAGAGGACGATCGGGCGCTGGATTCGGAAGACGAGAAACTGTCCATGCGGTCCGGGTAAGGTCGTGTAAACACGACGAATTGCGAAAGTGATAGATAGTTGAAAGTGATTGATAATTGTTGAGAAAATACTAGTATTACTTTGTGTTAATTTATTGGAGATTCACTGTCTACAAACGGAGAAACAACAGGCTCTCCCTTTATAAACAGCGAAGGATAGGTACGCACCCGTCGGACCTATCTTTCTCCCCCACTGAACAATTGCCCCTTCCCCCCATTGATTAACTGTTATAGATTGTTTTCTGGAGATTCTCTGTCTGCAAACAGGGAAAAATAGGCCCCCCTCTTTGCAGATAGTGAAAGGGTAGGTGACGCGAACCTTAGCGAGCCTACCTATTCTCCCCATTGACCATATTGATTTTTTATTTTTGGCCTAACATTGATTGATTGCTCAGAATTGGTTTATGAGGTATTCACTACGTGCAAACAACGTAGAATAGAAATATTCTGTCTAGTCTTTGCGCGCAGTGATAAGATAGGTAGTGCTGACTATTATCCCATTGTGATCCGTCATGCCTGTCTTCTCCCCACTGGTTAGTAGCCTGTTTTACCCGGACCGCCTATTAGAGATGAACCATCCGGCTCCGCTGGAAGGCACCCCTAATAAGGACATGTTCATGAAGCATGGATTAATTGCTATAGCCTATAGTGAGCTGTGGCATAAATATACGAAAAAGGATCGAGAAAGACAGTGGCCACTGAGAGGATCCTTTGATCTCGACAAGATAGAAACAGTAGAAATAGCCCTTCGTAGGAATGAAACAACACCTATTATGCTCGATAGTCTCGGTATGTGGCGCAAAGAAGCCACGCGACGAAGGGAAGGCGACGAATTCAGAAAAGGTGAGGGGACACGACGGACAACCCTCCAAACGTCTAGTAGGCAAAGGGAAGGGCCAGCGATGGCACAGTCCCAAGGAGTAGACATGAAAAGCGAACGGTGTAAAGGGATGTGCCGACAAGCCAACCCCGGAACACAACGACCCGAAGGTAATCCCCCGACATTACGCACAGGACGGACAGATTTAAAACAAAACCAATGTGCTTTCTGTAAATGTCTTGGACACTGGAAAGCCCAATGCCCGACTCTGCAAAGCATAGGTAAGAATGGAGGGTTGACAGAAAGGACGGACCGACAGAAAGGAAAAGGACGTGAGATAAAAACCAATCAGACTAGTGCAGACAGAACAGACAGGACCACCCCGTTTGATTATGCTCGATGGCACAGATTTCGTCAGACCAATTTTAACGACATGTTAGAGTTCTGGGACTGATTGCTCTCTGTTGCTCCCCCACTCTGAAAAACAAACACAACTGCAGGTCAGTGTAAACAACCCCCCGTTAGAGAAAAGACTCGAGAAAGCCAAGCGTCTATTATATAACTCAGGATTTAATTACGGTAAAACACACAACCAACAGTAAATAGAATAACTAGTAGAACTCTCTAGAAAACAAACTTTACTAATAGGAAAAATACAAAACATATTATGCTCACTCCGGAAGTCTTCCAATGTAACAGTTTGATGGTCCCGCCCATCCGAAACACATAGCACGTGTGGGGCGGGGCCTGCTAGCAACCATGAGCCCAAAAAGAGATTGCTGGCGAGAAGGTACTGGAGACCCCACACAGCGGGCAATGAAATGGTCTTCCCATATTGCCCTTCCAGGGATGGCGTCCCCCGGACCGCGAATAGGGAGGGGGCGGATGAAGGTGACCCCCTCCCTTGTATCTCCTGGTCCGGCCATCACGAATTCCTCCATCGAACGGATGCAGGGTGGGCAGGGAGGAAGAGGCGACGCGGACGAGCCTCTTCCACCTCCACAGGTAGGAGGCTTCCCTGCCCTGGCCCGACGCCGATGTCCTCCAGCCGGGCGACGGCCAAATTTCCGCAACACAGGACACACAATGCCCGACTCGTATATTTTCTCAGTACAGGATATACAAGACCCGGCTGGTATACTTGCGTAGTACAGGACACACAATGTCCGATGGGCATATTTACGGAGCACCGGATGTACAGTGGTCCCCCAAGAGTCGGAATCAGGGGTGTAGGGTGGTCATCATGTGCGCCCCTGATTCCAAGGGACGGTGTAGGATGCGCCGGGAGAGGGAGACAGCACGGGTGAGACTCCCTCACCTCCCCAGATGAAGGCTCCACTGCTGCACCCTGGCGCCCCGAACCAAAATGTCCTGCTCCAGCAACATGATGCTCTGTCTTTCGCCATCACAAGAAGTCTTCTTCCACTCCTGATGGATACGGCAAAGGTGGCTGCCACAGGGTCTAAAAAATGGCGTCTGGGCCCTCAAAAGGCGGGTCTAGGCCGCTGGAGTAACTTTGTCCGAAATTGCAACTCGGGCACTCGCCCACCTGGGCGCAAGCCCCCACCATCGACAAAACATCCCCTCGACTTTGAAGATTCTACCAAAGTCCCAAGAGCCCTCGGCCCCTTCAGGCTTCCGGTGAGGAACAGTTGCATTGATCTCAAATGAAATAACAACGGCACAGCAACAAGATGGCGGTGCTCTCGTGTCTGCATCAGCTTCCGTCTGAACCACCCAGGAACATTATGGGCCAACGAACTCGAGCAAGTTCCGGCTGAACATCAACATGACCCGGTAAGAGAGACTTTACACCCTCCCTCTCTTGATTGACGGTCCACACCACCAGCCCCTTTGTTAGCACAGTTTTCTTTTGGACTACCGAAAGGGACTCTGGTCCAACCGCCAATTGTCGGGGATATTTTGCCCCTGATGCTACTTCCGGACTAAACCGGCCTCGTCCAAAATGGCGCTGGTATCAATGGAAACTAACGGATGCCTCGTGGTGTTCCTTAGCTAATGAAACTTGATGTACTAAGATATATATGTATATATATGAACCATTGCGCACTCGATGTTAAAGGGAGGAGGGTTCACTTGGCAAACATTTAAGAAGGATTCCGTAAAATGTTGATTTCAATGAACAAATTATTTTTGGTATTCGTAGTAACTGATACATAACGCCGCTTACGATGCACACCCGCGGTGTACATCTTGGAAATGTGATTATGATGAGCTTGACTATGTTTCCATTTATGAACTGAAATGCCCCTGATTCCTTCGTCACGCAATGAAATGTTTCTGGTTACTTGCAAATAATTAATTAGACCATTTTTTTCATGTTCTTGTGTGATAAAATAACACCTACTGTATGTGCTTCCATCGACGACATGTCAGGCCAAAATATGAATTGCGCTCTCACATTTTTCGTACTGAATAATTCTACAAATAAAGGTCTTAAAAAGTTAAGGATAGGCATCGCGTACTTTTTGTAAATGCGGGTATCGGTGGGAGTGTTTTTCTGTGCGCAACTGCTCTGCTCTTTTTTTAAGGTTATCCGAGAAATGGTTGTTCGGCCCTGGGTTGATGGTCAAATCGAAGGTATGATACGCTGCCTCCAAGATATGCGACTAAGCTCAGGAACTGACGTATGAAGAAGGACCTCGACTTCAGAGAATGGGTAAAGTAAAATGGTGTGATTGATAAATTGTTATAAGGATATGGTGGTCGAAGGTACTAAGGTGCAGGGTTGAACGAAGAACTGGTATGCCTTAAGAACATCACAGCTTTGGGAATGATTTAGGGATCCTGATGACCGGATACATCTACGAAACCGGGTACCTCGCGCTAGGCACCTCTGATTCCTCTTTTTAGCGTTTTCACTACACACGATCCTTAATACCATCCTCGGACCTCCCCATGAACCACCTATCACATTGCCTGCCCCCATGACTTTAGGAAACCAAAACCCTAAGGGATTATATCCCGAAGAGATAAGTACGAGTATGTGGTAAGTAAAGGACTTTCGTGCCCATACATTTGATGTGTTCGAATGTTGTCCCCCTACCTCCCCTTTTTTCCCCTTTTTCCCTCTGCAGACTACATTAGAATCCCGATTAGAGTATCATAAGGGATCTGGAACCACGTCACGCCCGATGCATGAAGACGGACTAGCGCTGCAAAACGGCACAACAAGGATGCTCTACCCAATGCGACCTTTTTACCTGATCTAATACTCTTCTGTCCCAAAACTGCATGCTTTCTACCTCCTAACACAGACCCGAAACGTCTAACGATGGGTAACGCACTGAATAGCCCAAACAATACACGGTCATTCCCCATGTCACACGTGTACTGTTTGGCCTATTGTCTCTCTCTCTCTCTCTTACTCTCTCTCTCTCTCTCTCTCTCTCTCTCTCTCTCTCTCTCTCTCTCTCTCTCTCTCACTCACTCTTCCACTCCTCCACACTTTCCCTCTTCCTAGCAACTGGCACCTAATTGGCGAACCTGGTGCACCTCCTGATTGGCCCCAAATACCACAAGTATTTGCACAAATTTGTCCTAAATAAAATTGTATCGGTACCACGTTACTACCTCTCCTTTTCTACTAAAATATGGATGAAATTTAAATTGACCGATAGGAAAAGGACAGGTAAGACGACTAAGGTTCCCTAAATTTGACCCACTCTCAGGGAACTATTTGTCAGTGGCTTCTATGATAAAATATGTCTGTGGTAATACGACCATCCCCATTGAAAATTGTCTCCGTACCCCAAGCTGTAAGAAATAATCGAGACACCCCCATCTACCCAAAATGCCCCTAGTTTGGTATCAGCTGCCTTGAACGAGAACTTGAAAAACGCCCCTTGCTCCGATTCACTGTGTCCTTAATCGTTTTTCATAAGATCCCACCTTCCCCGAGGATAAGTTTAATAATTATAGCAAACCACCCCCCCCCCCGAGTTTTTGTAGTAACCAGGTTGCGAGGATTTATATAGAAAGTTAGAAAGATGTATGCAAAGTTAAAAATTAGACCGAAAATCGAAAGACCTCGTTGCTGTAAGCCTTGCTGAAAATAAAATGTTTTGATGTAATGAAGACTTGTTTAGCCTATGTTCATCCCTCAGAAGGTTGCCTATCAGACTATGGTGAATAGCACGTTGCACTTTTTGTAAAATACAAGGCCCTGAAGACTAGCCTAGCCTTGCAAGACTCGTACTAGGGAAATGGGTCTCTGCCAGAAGAACTGACATCTACTATAATAGACATATGACAAATGAACGTAATAATCATCAAAGCGTCAAAGAATTAGCCAACAAAAGGAAGTTGTAAGGAATCCAGCAAATCCATCATCAATTGTTTATACGTAAGCCGCGAAAATCTCAAATGTAGCGAGTGCTTACCCCAGTTGCTTGGTGTTGGGAGAGAAATAGATTTATGTAATTACCTTCTTCTGCAAAATCTCTAAAGACTGTCTTTTCAAAACTCATTTAAGGGTATCACTGTCGGAGGAGAAAGAGACCGGATGTGGGAGCACACGGCCTGACTGCGGATTGTGGAACATCAGCGACGGAGGCCGAGGCGAGACCACAGCAGTATGGAGACGCCGGACGGGGCACTGTTTCAGACAAGGCTAAAGGAAAGGGCTGACCTGAAGCCCCTGCTCTATGATCAACGTGTGCCAAAAAGCCCCCGCTCTCTGAACATGGTCACGGACTCGCCTGACGCAAAACTCTCCGCCTCCCCCTGATCTGTTCCCGACTTGGCCTTGCTCCATCCCCTCTTCCTCCGACCTACCATAAGGACTGTTCACACCCGCACCTTTCCACCCGAACTCCCAAGTTCCTCCAAATCCTACTGAGCTACCCAGAGAAGAGTACTCCCTACGTCAGAAGGGAGGGAGCTCCGACTAAGTAGACCACGAACTGTGTTAAATCCCAGAACGGTGACCTAGAACTCCACCAAGGGTCGCCCCCGAAGAAAAGATAAACAAAGTCTGTGGTTCTGCCCGCTACCAAGCACCTTGAAGATGATGGAAGCAACAGGAAATGCCCACCACAGAGACTCAAGAAACGAACTGATCTCACAATTACCCCCAACGACTCAATCCACATGAACATTTCTGTTGATAGGTAATCCAGGTGTTCAACAGTGCCGACAGAAGACGACAAAAGGACAACGAGAACTCTGATATTTTTACTATATCTCCTTTCTCTCCCAATCACCATTGGACTGACTATGCACCCGCCGTATACAAAAAGGACTTACTTATATGATAACTTACCAGTTCTTATTCTATGATCTGTACCCAACGCCCTCGCTACGTAATTCTAGTCTGATATTGCACTACGATGACTTTTCCTGCAACCAACTTAACGATGAACCCGCCTACTAACTGATGAGATTTTTCAATATGATGTTTATAATGTGATGTTTACGTACAGTTCTTTCGCCTAAGTCCCCTCTCCCTTACTTATGATCACTGCATATAGGTGTAGATAGGAAATAGGCCAGCAAGATGTCTTGGAAATGTTAAAGGGAGGACTGTGAAAAATAAATACAAACTTGGTGAACATTATCAGCGCCATCTTGCCCCCTTTTCCAAGCCCATTCGTGCGCGTAAGCGGCAGCCATTTTGAGCACCATGGCCTCCCTGCCCCTCGCTAATAGCCAGCGCGTCTCTCTCTCTCTTAACCTCGCAAGCATTCCCCCACATGCTGACAACCCCCGCTCTCTCATGCCTTGGGTCATAAACCCCTCTTCAGCGCAGCTTCACCACGGAATCCCATCCTGTTCCCAGCGCGACACCTCCCTTCGCTCCTTTCATGGCCTCAAACCCTTTTGATGCAAACCCCCTTTTCCTGTGTCCCCGTCTGTCTTTCCTGTTCCCAGGCCGCCACCTGGCTCTGCGGATACTGTTTATTACCCCGTACAGTAGGAAGCTTCCCCCTCCCCATCAAAAGATCCCCGAACCGATCAAAGCCCCCACCCCATGAGATCCGATCAAACCCCATGCATTCCGTGAATCGGCGGAATGCCCCGCTGTGCGACAACCATCACCTGTTGTGACCGGGGTGGGGAATCCAACTGTAAATGTGTGTGGGAACGGGCCTGCAGGGGAGATTCCGAGGATGTTCTTTCTAATACTAAAATGTTGCAAGAATGTGTTATGTGCAATAAAGGTCATAAACCCTAGTATAAGAGGCCAGGCCTCAGAGATGTGGTTAGAGCACCTCGTGACGATACTTGCTGTCTGAATTGATGTGTTCTCCTCCGGAGAGAATAAAATCCTCGTTTCCCGCCTTCCAGTCTCCAGCGCCTGCTTCTTCATTGATTAATATTGGTGGGTCATAGAGGCGATACCGCCGGGCAACATAAAAGGGTTTTTGGTTACCGGTTGTCTTTGGAACCCTTTTTTACATACTCTTGTCTTGATCCAATGGTAAGCCTTCTCAAACTCGTAGGGAGAGACCAAGCCTAGGTCCATCAGGTATTGATGCAACTTTTCAGGAGGTACAGTTACTTAACAGATGTTCCTTCATAAGCATATTATAAAGGCCATGATGATCTTGCACCTGACTACCCTCTACCCAACCAGCTAGTGTTTTAACTGAAAAATCTACGAGATCAACCCAGGACTGACTCAAGGTTTTCGGAGTGTGGTAAATTAATTTTACCGAATCATTTTTCCATATAATTATCAATAAAAGACAGCTCATTCAAATGAGAGGCAAAGTCCGTGGAATCTGAGTCATACGGGCTTTAATGGAAAATCCTCGAGGATGGGACATCATGTTCCATCACCTCTAAGGTTCAGGAAGGGACATTCAACGTTTTATTAGCATTACACATTATATATAGTAAAATGTTACAATTGAAACCAATACAGTAGGCGTAACAGGTGGAAAGAGAGAGATAAGAACACATGTGCGTAACAGGAGGCGTGTAAAAAGGCGTACACATGGGCGTGCACTGTACATGTCAGAGAAACGTCATAAGAAACGTCACATGTGGGTGGATGCATAGAGAAAGTTGCAGGATCAGCAGAAACCTATGACCTGCATGCGCGCGCAACTAGCATGACGCGGAACTGGGGAGAACTGGGGGCTTTAACTTTAGCACTAGTGGAGGAGACTGGTGTCTGGAAAGTCAGGGCAACCTGTACCTATAGCATATCTGGTATCTCATGTTTGGAGGATGTAGTGTCTGAAGTAAAAGGTCTCTCGGGCAGAGGCCGTTCAATACTGAATGCTAGTGCGTGCATACGTGTCTTGGTGCAACGTGCGGAGCCATGAGCCTACCATGGTAACGGGTTCAGTAAATCACTTGCAAGGAGGACAGGAAGGCCGGGCCCTTTGCTCTGCAGCCGGGAATATGTTTACCTATTTCACTAGACTGGAATGTGTTTTCGAGGAGGCTGAGCAGATAACTGTAGGAAAAACATGAATTTGGCAGGCAGTCCAGGCCGAGCCCGGCACCGCTTCGCTGGCAGGAAGTAAGGCAGGGGTCAGGGATGCGTACAGCTTTCGGAGACAGGAGAGATGAGGCAAAGAGGCCTCGTTTAAGGGCCTAGCTCGACTGGGCCAGGAAACATGGAGAAAACGTGTGCGAGATTCAGAAGTGCACCATGTAAAGACGTTGGCACCATAGGCCTAGAAGCCTAATTAACGGGATTTCTTTGCATGACTGGATAGCTGACATATTAAGGATGGACGCAAATGTATTTGCGTCTTTCTAGCATGTACAGAACAGACGTTACACGACATACAAGGATCATGGGTGCATGGATAGGGTGCGAGTGGGGGACACATTAGCTACCTGAAAATTTCTATTACCTCATTCCCTCCTTGGACCCTACTACACCCTTTAGGATATATCTATATTCATGAGACCATCTATCTGTTCGTAAAGCATCATTTGTTCTTCTTTCTTTATTCGGGAACGGGAACGTGTACTGGGACGGGGAATACAAGCTGTGGCGTACAAGCCGCAAATCGCTGGCCCACATTGCAGACAGAGACAACAACTGAATACTATGACCAATATTATTCCTAGGAATGATAACAATTTCCATCCCCAGGCGGATATTACACTCCAGAGCCAACCGGACCAAGTCCAGGTGTCTGGATTCTGGTGCATCTGATGAGCTATGGTATGGAGCCTCGCTATGGCTTTATACACGGATGGCGCGTTATTAGGAATAAACACGCAACAACTGGATCCGATGACTCTACAAGCCCCGCCCCTATCTGCCAGGATGACGTCAAGGACAAGGCGATTTTGAAGAACAACAAGTCTCATAGCAGACTGTTCCTCAGTCAGGTTACCTAAAGCAAAAGTAGTCTCGTTCACTACTGCTTCTAAAGTTCTAGTCAATCTTCGAATTATCTTACTATTTTGGACAGGACCTATAAACCAAAAATATCCTTTAATGTAATCTTTATACTGATCCCATGATGATTCAGAATAGTCGATAACGGGAGGAAGGTCTCTCTTCTGTCTCACATGTACAAGGTTTGGGTTTCTGTGATAATCAGGCGGGGCTAGGAAAACAGGTGGCAATAGGAACGCAATATAGCACGTCCCATCCCAATCCAATGGCAGACGTACATAGGCTGTCTGACCACATATAAAATAAGAATGGCGGGAAGCTTTGAAAGTAGACTTTCCTTTATCACTGAATTCGACAACAGTATTACAATCACTGTGTCCTAGATGTACTGAACCATTCTTTCTGACGCATAATTCACCTTTCACTGGCAAAACTAATAAACGGCAAGTCCGAATTAGTCTCAGACTGCACATTCAGGATCATGAGGTTAAGTGTAAAATTATCTAATCCATACACTTCATTTTCTAGATCGGTCCCTGTCCTTTGGGGAAGACCTTCTTTGTCTGGGAAACATATTTTATTCATGACTGTATTCAGGTTCCCCCATATCCAATTGCCTTGGGAAACCGTGGACTTACTATCTAGGGAGGACATTAAAGTAAACCATGCACCACACGAACCATTATGTGTGAACGGATAAGGAAAGAGGGGCAGAGCTCCCTTGTACTTCTGGTAGGGAGGGAGTCGGCCACATACCCAGCAATTAGTGGCATTGCTGGTCTGGTGAGAATGGTGTAACATACGGATGAATGTATTGTTGCGCATGGCTAAACGATAGGACAATTCATGGGGAGGCAGGTCACTAAAAGTGTGCTCTACAGTATCATTAGAAGAAGCATGTACATGTGAATCAAGAGGGAAGAAAACGTGTAACATTAGACTAATGCAGATAATCGTAAGACTCAGGAGAAACATAGAAATTAAGGCGATGATGCATCTGCTGTGCAAAACTTTACAGTACTTTTTCCTTTTCTCGTCACGCCTATCTCTCTGACTACTTGGGTCCATCTTATACATGTCAGAAACCTGTCTAACCGCTTCACCCGAGGGGGACTTAAACAATTAAACGCTGTCTGACTTACTAGACCTTAACTTTGAACGGTACTCCTCTTGGGGAGTTTTCTCTAGCAGGGGGAGTTTAGAGTCAGAAAGTGGGCAGTCCTTAATCGGGATTTCTGGACACAGTCCGTGAACTTTTTTAACGTGGCTTGAGTGCAGCCAGCCTTTCCTTCCTTCCAGCTTGACTGCAGTCCTCGTTGACATCAATACCAATTTTGGCTGTTTCCATCTGGGTTCCAGCGGACTTTTCCTATCGAAGTTTCTCACGAAGACATGGTCACCCGGAACGACGTCATGCGGTTTTACTTGGGTGTTGTCCGGAAAGGCAGCCGCGACCTGTGAACGACAAGATTGTAGTGCAGACATCAAGGAAGCCAAGTAATCTGTCAACATAGTGCTTTCAACATCAGTAATGCGTCTTGGCATAGGCGTACCCCACATGTTCGGGGGACGACCAAAAATAACTTCGTATGGAGACAATCCTGTCCTAGAATGGGCTACCATTCGCATGTAAAAGAGTGCAACTGGCAAGGCAACTATCCAATCTACACCTTTCTCGGCACATATTTTGGCTAGGCGTGTTTTCAGGGTCTGATTATGTCTCTCTACGAGACCTGCGGCTTCGGGATGTCGGACGCAGTGGAACTTCCACTGGTAACCTAACAGGAGTGATACCTGTTTCATAAGCTCGGACGAGAATGGCTGTCCATTATCAGAGTACACGACACGGGGCAAACCATATCGTGGGAAGAACTCACGTACCAGCTGTTTGGCAGTGGTTGCAGCAGTGTAATCGGGGACTGGATATGCTTCTGTCCATCGGGAAAGAGCACATACAACTACGAGGACATACTTGAATCCTCGGCATCTGTCCATCTGGATATAATCCATCTGGAGGACTTCAAAAGGATGGTCAGGAGGATGAAATCCACCTTGTTCCACGGGGACACCTTTTCCTGGATTAAACGGACAACAGATCATGCAAGTACGCACTTTCTGTTTCGCTGCTGCTCGTAAATGTTTGTTGAACCAGAGATTCTGTAAACTGTCTAACATGGCTTTCTCTCCTAAGTGTGCTGGACTATGTGCTGTGTTAATTATGATTTGAACCATAGAGTCGGGGAGGAACCATGTGGCTCTTCCCTTCGTCATCCATCCCTGATCTGTTTGGATCCCTCCTTGCTCAGTCCATTTCTTGATTTCATCTGGGGTTGCATGTGCCTGTATGTTGAGTACATCTAGAGTGGGATCCTTAACTGTCAGGCAATGTGTCGGTGTAGTTACATCAGTCTTTGTCATGTCAGTCGGAATGTCTGTCTGAGCTGTGAGTTTGGCTGTACGATCTGCCAGGTCGTTACCCTGGGAAATAGTGTCGGTGACTTTAGTATGTGCTTTGCATTTCATAATGGCTATGGCTGTAGGCAAGTGTATTGCTTCTAACAGGGCTTGAATGAGGGGACCATGCTGGATCTTGGTACCGTGAGAAGTTAAAAAACCTCTCTCTTCCCAAAGGACTCCGAAGTCGTGAACGACTCCGAATGCATACTGTGAATCTGTGTATATGTTAACTTTCTTGTTCTTGGCTAGTATACAAGCTTGGGTCAGAGCAATGAGCTCTGCAGCTTGAGCAGATAGTGTGTCAATACGGTGTGTTTCTATGACTTCAGTTTCAGTGGTCACTGCATATGCAGCCACTAACTCTCCTGTGCTTGTTCTCATACATGAACCATCCACGTAAAGTGTCAGGTCTGGGTCGGTCAATGCAATATCTGTCAAGTCTTGTCGGGGCTTTGTCACCGTATTAATGACTTCTACACAGTCATGTGGTGCTGGATCTGTTGTACTCGAAGGTAACAATGTGGCAGGGTTGAGTATGTTGCAGCGTCTGATTTCTATGTGTGGCTGGAACAGTGCCAGTTCATAACCTGTCAGTCGTGCTATGGTCAAGTGTAGAGTCTGGGTACGGTTCAGAAGAACTTCCACGGAATGTGGAACCTGTACTGTCAAGGGATGTCCTAACACTATTGAATCGCTTTGTCTGATAGCTAGAGCTGTTGCTGCAACTGATTTCAAGCACGCAGGCAGAGCCTGGGCTACTGGATCCAATGTACTAGAAAAATAAGCACAAGGCTTATGGTGTCCTGCTTGATCTTGTGTGAGAACAGATAATGCTGCGCCATCGCGTTCTGTGACAAAAAGTGTAAAAGGTTTGCTGTAACATGGTGTCGCTAAAACTGGTGCTTGACATAAAGCTTTCTTCAAGTCATTAAAAGCTTGTGTATGTTCCTGAGTCCAAGGGAGGACAGTCGAAGTTGCTGCCTCCTGTGTTGTCAACTGTATGAGTGGCTTGGCTAGAAAAGCATACTGGGGAATCCATTGTCTGCAGTACGAAGTGAGGCCAATAAAGGCCCGTACTTCCTTTTGTGTCTTGGGTTGTGGCAGATGTGCAATTAACTGGATACGATCTGGTGTCAACTGTCTACCCCTCTTGGACAGCAAGTGTCCAAGGTATACCACTTGCTGGGCACAGAATTGGAGCTTCGAAGGGGACACTTTGTGCCCCTTTTCGGCCAGAAAATACAAGACTGTCAGTGACGCGCGCTCGCAGTCACGTTCAGTCCGTGCTGTGATCAACAGATCATCAACATATTGCAGTAGAGCAGTGTCAGTAGGCATGTGAATACTGTCCAGTTGTCTTTTCAATGCTTGGCTGTAAATACTAGGACTTTCCGTGAACCCTTGAGGTGCACGTGCAAATTTGAAGCTACGGCCATTTAAACAGAATCCGAAAAGGTATTGGCTATCGGGATGAATGGGGACGCTAAAGAAGGCGTTCTTAAGATCAATTACAGTAAAGAACGCAATCAATGGCAGTCAATAGTGACGAAATGTCTGGGACCACTGGGTACTGTGGTACTATGCATTTATTGAGTTCTCGAAGATCGATCACCAGTCGATAGACTGGAGGTGCATTTGGGTCAGTTCGTTTAAGAATCGGAATGATAGGAGAATTACATACATTGGAGTCAGTTTCTACAACTACTCCTTGGGCAATGAGTTCGTCAATAATTTTCAGTAAGGCTGTTACAGCCTCGGGGGGCAATCTGTATTGTCGGATTCGGGGCAGTACAACACCTTGCTTGAGTGTGACACGATAAGGAGTAATGTGCATACAACCTACATCAGTTGGACCTTGCGCCCATAAATGCTGTGGAACATTTTTCAATCTTGCATCAAAATCTCTCAACACATAATGACCCTTAAAGTCACGTAAGAATAATCTCACTCCTTCCGGAGAACAACATATAACAGCTCCTAGAGCTTTCAGCGTTTTAATACCAAGCAAGTTTTCGGGACACGCTTTCGTGAGTAACAGATCTGTAGTACGGGATAATGGACCAACTGCAAGGGGAACTGGCTTTGATACTTCGTTAACAATAGGCTTTCCTGAAAATCCAAGGGATACGTTCTGTGAGCCTGAGAGGGGTGCCCCTGGTACCTCGTCATGACTAATGGTAGTTCTGCTCGCCCCTGTGTCAATCAAAAATTTTCTGTCTTTCCCTAATACCTGACTATGTACATAGGGACCATCTTGATCTACAGGAACCTCGATAAGGGGCAAGCCAACCTCCCTCTCTAGGCTGTTTCATGTGTATTGCTGATAATCGGGGTAATCGGACTGTGCATACTGGTACATTTGCTGTGTGACATGTTGCGTTGCAGCAATGGGTTGGGGTTGGGGTACAGCTACTGTTTGTTGCTGTGCATTCTGTGGAGGTTGCGGATTCTGTGGAATATTCTGTGGAACGTGTTCTGGTCTAGGCGGACGTGGTCTTTCTTTCGTTTTGCCTGTAGCAATATTGTGTCTGAGAACGGCACATTCATTTATGAAGTGACCTGGCTGTTTGCAGTAATTGCAATTCCCTTTAACAGGAGCTGCTGAATGACTAGTCTGTGTGTTCTGCGTGTTACCCCTCTTCTGACCATCTGCTGGAACGGACTGGGCAACTAGTACTTTCATTTTCGTGTCTTTCATATGTCTCTGTTCATGATCATGTTCCTCTCTAATTCTGTTCTGGTGGTACTGTAACATCTGTAACATTTGGGAAAGCGTATTTGCTTTCCATGTGCTTTCGACTTTCAATACTCTGTTTTTAACCTGTGGTAAGGAATTCTCGACTAATTTGGTCACAAAAAGATGTGGATATGATTCGCTACTTGTTTTCAGGCCACTATTAATAATGAAACATTTCTCGAATCTGGAATAAAAATCACTAGTGTCTTCGTCTTGTTTCTGTTTGCAGGCTGAGATTGCATCCCAGTCTTCCTTTTTAACTGTCAATAATCTAGGCAAGACCTGTACTAATAATCCTGGTAATGCTTTAGTTTTGTCCCCAAGACCTAAACCTGGGGTACGTCCCTTTTCCTCGTCTTCTAATTCAGTCCAGATAATCTTTTTATCTCCCACCTCCCATTCTTTTTCTTTCAGTTTTTCGTAAATCCCTGCTGGCAACAATACTTTTAACATTTTAAGAATGTCGGAATACGTGTAATCTCCCATAAGTAACATGTCTTTTAATTCACGGTGGAACCCTGCAGGATCTTTATCGTGACAAGGTACTATTTTCTTCATCTCCAATAATTCCATTTTGGTCAAAGGGGTGTATACGAATACGCGTTGAAGCGTACCCCCTGTAGTCTGAACGGGATGAACTTCTCGTAAGGGATTCTGTCTGTCTAGGTGATATGGCGGTCTTACTGGGGGTGGAACAGAAACAAAATGTGGAGTCAGGAAAGTTCTGTATTTGTGACGTTGTTCTAGAATGGTATTAATTAAATCGGTACCTAGGCCTCTCCATCTTCTCAGGAGTAAGTCTTGCAATATATTATACAATGGACCTGGATCGGATTGCTGATTTTCATATAATGTAATGAGATGTTGGATCATGTATATACCAGCTAGTCGCTGTTCTTCTGGAGTAAGGCTCAAAAATGTTTGCTCTACTGAATCATCTTTATATATACTGTCATTTCCAGCCCATTGAACTGCTGACCGGGCTAGTTCCTGATCGCGCATGGTGTTAAGTTCATGATAACCTATTCTTTCTTTCAGTATTTTATCAGTATCTTGAAATACATGTTCAAGAGAACATTGCTCTGGTATGGGGGAAAGGAAACGTTTCTTGTTTTCTAGACGAATGGGTCTGTCAAAAGGTCGATCAAAAGAATACTGTTCAGGGAGTTTCACTCTACCTACGTACGCTATTTTATCCTGATTCTCTATTTCTTCCTCCTCCGAGGATTCATTCTTGTCTGACTCGGCTTCCCTATCAGCCTTCTGTCTGTTATGTATTGTTACTATTTCTTTACGGATCTTTCTGGACATGGCATCTATACAATTCTGTTCATCATGTTTACAATCTGCAATATTCTGACCCCATTTTGTCAGTACATCCATCTCTTCTTTGACAACACCTGGCCGGTCTTGTTCCCTTATCAAACAATTAATTAAGAATCGTAATATTAACCCTTGTGTCTCAGCTTTCTGATATGCCATGGCCTCACGAATACATTCTGGTCTCTCCCCCGTTCGAATAAAATGATATATTTTGTCTAGATGGTTTGGCATTTCTGGTAATAGCATCAAATAATCTGTAACACGTCGTAGACGTAACGAGGCTAACATCATGTCTCCTTCCTTGCCAGGTACTGGATCATATCTACAATCTGTAATATACTCTCTAAGGTTTTCATATGTGATAGCTTTCGGTGTACGTTGCATTGCTAATTCTCTGATTGTCGTTAGTTTCACTTGTGGCGGGGTGCGGAGGTGGCCTCCTACGGCACCTCCTGAGGCAGAAGCGAGGGCATGGCCTGACGTCATGGCGGGTAGAAGAGGTATATGTAACGGGGGCGGACTCTGGGTTACAGCTGTCGCAAAAGGATTGAGAGGACCAATAGTAGGGGGAACAGTAGCAGTAGCAGTAGGGGAAGTGACAACGGGCGCGGGAAGCGAGTCTTGGAGACGTGGAGGGGTCGTGGCTTGAACAGATGGAACAGGCTGCTGTACATTATTAACGGGTGGTACGGGTACATTGGTATATGCTGGAGCCACGCCGTCTAAATAGGAAGAAAGGAAAATGTCTGCTGCGGTCTGTTTGTGACGGAGTTTAGTCGGAACCAATGGTGGTGGCAAGTTACGGGGTACTTCCGGGGTCGCCTTGGGCAGGCCCTCAGCAAGAACTGGATACATGCCTGTAATGAGTGCATTTCTTTGGCGGTCTAATTGTTCTAATCTGACCTGTTCTCCTTCTTCTAGTAACTCTTTTTCTCTAGCTTTTTCGGATTCCTCTACTTTTCTCTGTTTTTCTGATTGCTTTTTCTGTCCTTCTATGCGATTCTTTACGCCACAATTCTATGGCATCTTTCTGAGATTGTCTGGCTTTCTTTTTCCACAATGCTTCTTCTACTCTCATGATGCATTCAGCATCCCATGTTCCTGAGACAGGCCATCTAAACTTTTCTTCCAGATCCTTGGTGTAATCCACCCATAAGTCTAAATACAGCACGGCATCTAAGCCATGCTTGTGGTACATAAAATATCCTGGAGTGTCCCTAGGCGGGACAGGAACTGCTTCTTCGAGTATCCCTTTCCTAGTACCTATCTGACGTAATTTCAAGAACAGTGGCATGATTGGAGTGATTCGAACGTGAACACAAACACAGTAATAAACAGTAAACAACCATTCACCCCACGACATTAAAACACATTAAAACATTTCAGACTGATTTACACAGAAAACACATATTCTGAAAATCTCGAGATAATACTGAATAACTAGATGCACTGCTAAAACAGTACAGACAATACCGGTCCCATAAAGAGACACGTCGGACCGTATTCACCTAAGTGAACACGTCAGGACCAGGTCTGTGTACCCAAACCTGTCTGGACCGGGCACAAATTAATGAACCCGTCTAGATGCGTTCCCAACAACGGTACTCACCGGGAAGCAAGAAACTGAAGGCCTCGAACTGGACTGGACTGGACTGCTACAACATCTGACTGCCACGCATCACGCTACCACGCATGCGCTTCGGAACAGGTGGGCCTCCGGACACCTCGGACCTTGCTCTCTCGACTAGGGCTCTGGTCGGGATCCTCCGCATTCCTCACCGCCTCGTCTGGACGTCGGACCGCAGTCTCCGTCTCCCCCGTGGGCCCGAGGGAAGATAGCAGGAAAACCCGCAAACGTGCACGGTTTCCGTCGCGGCTGTAGAAGGGGTCAAAGCCTGCGTGACTTCACCGGCGAGTGGGGAAGGGGGGGGGGTCCCTGTTCGGGCGCCAAATTATGTGGTAAATTAATTTTACCAAATCATTTTTCCATATAATTATCAATAAAAGACAGCTCATTCAAATGAGAGGCAAAGTCCGTGGAATCTGAGTCATACGGGCTTTAATGGAAAATCCTCGAGGATGGGACATCATGTTCCATCACCTCTAAGGTTCAGGAAGGGACATTCAACGTTTTATTAGCATTACACAGTATATATAGTAAAATGTTACAATTGAAACCAATACAGTAGGCGTAACAGGTGGAAAGAGAGAGATAAGAACACATGTGCGTAACAGGAGGCGTGTAAAAAGGCGTACACATGGTCGTGCACTGTACATGTCAGAGAAACGTCATAAGAAACGTCACATGTGGGTGGATGCATAAAGAAAGTTGCAGGATCAGCAGAAACCTATGACCTGCATGCGCGCGCAACTAGCATGACGCGGAACTGGGGAGAACTGGGGGCTTTAACTTTAGCACTAGTGGAGGAGACTGGTGTCTGGAAAGTCAGGGCAACCTGTACCTATAGCATATCTGGTATCTCATGTTTGGAGGATGTAGTGTCTGAAGTAAAAGGTCTCTCTGGCAGAGGCCATTCAATACTGAATGCTAGTGCGTGCATACGTGTCTTGGTGCAACGTGCGGAGCCATGGGCCTACCATGGTAACGGGTTCAGTAAATCACTTGCAAGGAGGACAGGAAGGCCGGGCCCTTTGCTCTGCAGCCGGGAATATGTTTACCTATTTCACTAGACTGGAATGGGTTTGAGGAGGCTGAGCAGATAACTGTAGGTAAAACATGAATTTGGCAGGCAGTCCAGGCCGAGCCGGGCACCGCTTCGCTGGCAGGAAGTAAGGCAGGGGTCAGGGATGCGTACAGCTTTCGGAGACAGGAGAGATGAGGCAAAGAGGCCTCGTTTAAGGGCCTAGCTCGACTGGGCCAGGAAACATGGAGAAAAAGTGTGCGAGATTCAGAAGTGCACCATGTAAAGACGTTGGCACCATAGGCCTAGAAGCCTAATTAACGGGATTTCTTTGCATGACTGGATAGCTGACATATTAAGGATAGACGCAAATGTATTTGCGTCTTTCTAGCATGTACAGAACAGACGTTACACGACATACAAGGATCATGGGTGCATGGATAGGGTGCGAGTGGGGGACACATTAGCTACCTGAAAATTTCTATTACCTCAGGAGTCTCCCTGAACATAATTCTATACTCCTCAGTAGCGAGTCCAAAGCGCTCAATCAGGGTTCCCTTAGGAGGTCATAGGACTCGGAATCTGTCTCATCAAGTGTCAGGAATCTATCCTTTCATTTTCCTAAAAAAAGCTCACAGAGTAGTGAGCCCCAACACTTTTGCTTGAGTTTCATCATCTTACAGGCCTTTTCAAAGGCTGTAAACCGTTTTGCGATATCATCACGTTCTCTATATTTAAGGAATATCCCTTTGGGGATTTTAGGGTCAAAAGCGACTTTCTCCCTATTTAAGTTGTTGCTGCTACCAGCAATGGATCCTAGGCCCGTCTCAATTCTTTATTTTTTGTTAGCTAAGAGCTTTGCTTTTAAATCTAGTCTCCTAGCAAATTTTTGAAGGTCAGGATTCTCCTAAACTTCATCTGGGCCACTACTAGTTACTCTCAATACGGTCAGTAGGGGCATTGGAACCTTCCTCATACTCACTTGCATTTCCATTCCCTCCATCTTCAGGGGTTTCTTCCATTGCCATGGCTCCATAATGCTCAGCAAGCAAGGTCTGTAAATAAGCCCGGTTAGGTTTAGACCCCGTGGCAAGGTTCCATGCTTTGCAGAAGTCCCTAAATTGAGCCAACTTAAGTTTTATGTAAGGAGCTAGGTTGAGCACCAGGCTATTACACTCATCTCAGACATGGTTTTAAAGTAGTTGGGACCTTTTTAAATTACAAAAAAGATTCTGTACACCTTTAAGGCCAAACTACTAATATACTTTTTAAATTTCTAATACATAGGACTGGGAGACTTAACCAAGGTACCAACAGTTCAAATTCAAAATTTGGCAAAAAGCGAGAAATATTTTTAGCAACTAAAGTGAATTGAGGATTTAGTGGAATCACAATACGGAGAGTGGTACATGAAATGCAAAGTCCTGTATCCCACCACTGAATCGTCAATGTAGGAAGCTGCCTCTTTATTTAGTGGACCAAAATGAGATACACTGTGAAAAGAGAAAACCCCAATGGGCTGAGAGGCAACAATTATAACCTAAATGTTACCTTTTGTGGGAGTGTGGGCAAGCAGGCAGGCTTATCAGAGGGTATTACCAAGCATTTATTGCACACACAAAGAGAGTAAGTGAGACACACATTGAAAGAATTCCAACACCAATTGTAAAAATAACACTTCTTTTTATATGAATTTAGATATCAAGATCATCCGAATCAGGCAAGTACTTTTTGAGTTATGTATCTTAATAAGTTTCAAAAGTTGTCAGCAACTTACCGGACCCTTTCCCTGGACATAAGGTGTATAGGGGGCTAGGTCCAAGGCCACACCAACAGGTCACCTTGGGGGACGGAGGGGGGGTTCTGTGGCGTCCGGGTGCAGAGGTGCATTACGGTATCGGTGCCCCTTTCTCTTCAATAGGGAACGATCTGGTCAGAAAGAGGCTGAGAGCTCGGAAAGGGGGTCAGTCTGGGTGATCCCACGGGGGCGGGGTGTAGAGTCACTGGTGGTTCATTTCTCGGGATATAGGGCTCGGGTGCAGTGGTGTCTTTTGCCGTCTGGCCGCGTGCTGGAGTCACTTGCGGTTGGAAGGAGGCCTGCATAAAGAGGCTGCAGGCAGCGACTAGGAGTCCAGTCTGGTCAGACCCAAGGATGAGCTCTGCTCTTGTGGGTCTCACAACCCTGTGGCCACCATCACCTCCCTTGGACTCTGACTGTGGGGCTCAGGTGCAAAGGTGCTTTGAGATGGCAGCAGTTGAGGACTCACTCTTTATCTTTGGTTTCTGCAGAAGGGGTGGGTAAACAGGTCAGCTGGGCCACTTACGTGGGTCTCACAGTCCCTGGAATCCCATGATGTGCAGGTCGGTTTTCCTGTGTTGGTGTCCGTTCTGGACACAACCAGCCTTGGTAACTGCAAGGGGTCCGGTACGCCAGGTATTGGCGTTGTGCTGCTCTGTTTGGTCCTGGTGTTCCACACTTGAAGGGAGGATGGATCTGAGCTGTGGAAGTATAGTGATCTCTTCCTGGGCAGCTTCGGTATCGGTGGTCCTGGTAAATGGCAGGACAGTGAACCTGACCTTGCTTCTTTGGTGCCTGGGTCCGCCCTTCCGGTTTCTTAGAGTCTGCACAATGGCAGGATGAGTTAATTGCCCCACAAGGGTTGGATGCAGCAGGAAGACTGGCAATGTTGGCGTCAAGTCTGTTCTCAGGTCAGCAGTATTCTTTGTCCACTTCTTTGTGTCAGTCGAATTCTAAATGCCTGGCATCAGGAGTGCCACCTAAAAACTGTATTTAGGGGCATTACAGGGAGTGTCAGGTAGTAGGCAATGAGCTTCCTACCTTTAGGAAAACTACACCCTCTCTATGCCCACTTCCCACAGGAAGTGGGTATAACCTTGACCCAGAGGACCCAATTACACAAAAACCCAAAATATTTGAATTTTCCTAGTCGTGTTTACTTCATGTAGTCCACCTTATGGGTAGTAGTATCCAGAGGGTGAACAGGACTACTGACTAGCTAATTTCCCCTCCTGACCTGGTGCCAAATGGGCCCTGGGGAGGGGGTGATATTTTCCCTGCCTGTTGTAAGCCAAAGGTGGTGGAGTTCTTGGAATCCTCCTGCCTGGATATGTGGATTCACTAGCAATCCTGCTTGGGGGGAGGTGATAACACCTCTTTCCAGAGCAGGCATTGTTTCTGACCTCAGATGGTGTGGGCTCTCACCTCAGGGGGTCAGAAATCTGTGGTGGTAGGCTGGACAGGAACATCCACCCAAAACAATACAGGTCAGTAGGTTTTCAGGGGCACCTCTAAAATACTCTTTGGGTGCTTGTATTAATAAATCCATCTCTGGAATCAGTGGATACCAAACACCATAGGTTTTAGTGAAGCCATTATGTAGCTGGGAAACTCGATTTGACCAGTGCCCAATACATACCTTAAGACTAGTTCCCTGTGTGCCAGTACTATCAGTAATTGAACTGACCAGCACAGGGGCATATCTGCACATGCAGATATTTCCTCAAAAGTAATATAATGCATCCTGCTTTTGGGCAGTAAGGCCTGCTGTAGGGGTGACTGACTAATATTACATGCAGTGCTAGAGAACACTAGCACTGGGGACCTGGTTAGCAGGAACCCTGCGCATTCCAGTCAAAGTTGCATCAAATACCAGGCAAAAAGTGGGGAGACTACTGCAATAAAAGCCCAGTTTCCTACACAGATTAAGAATGCACATATAAATAAAGACCCCAAAAAATGTGGAGGATTTTGAAATTGGAGTTTTAAAAATTTGCAATGAACAATGAGTGGTCTCAACTGAATTTAGAAAAGCTTCAAACTTCCTATTAAAACATTAATTTGTTTATATTAGTTTGTGAATTACACAAAATATTTAATCATTTGTGTATTTATTTGATGAATGCTTCTTTCTGTATAATTTGTGTATGGTTTCGAGGTTCAAATATTCGAAAATGTTCAGGCCTGGGTCCTCAGCTACCAGTAACGACTCATTGGGGTTCCCCGGATTCCAATAATGAGGTGAGGGTCCTTAGGTTCCAGTATTGATTACGGTCGGGTTGGGGGGGTGGAGGGGGGTGTCTACTGAAGTGAAAAGGATAAGTACCACTGCATTGGAGCACTTCTAATAAGCATCAATGTATATCACTGTTTGGAGGACCATGTCTATCCTGCACAGACAGAGAGTACCAAGTATTAATAGCTGTATTTAAAAACAGGCTAGAAGATGCATGGGTTAATACTTGAACTAAATATTAATCCCTGGAGTGTTTGACCTGGGCGAGCGCCTGAAGCAAATAAGTGAGAATGCTGATAGAGGCTGTTACTCCTAGGAGTGGATTTAATGAATAGCTCAAAAATAGAAAAAAGAGGACTCGAGAACGTTTGAAGGTCTACACAGCCTTAATGAGCCTATTTTAGACAGTGCATATAATTAATGAGCTTTTTGACATTGGTTGCAATGCCAAATACTTTCCTGGACAGGATCTTCCAGCAGCATATGAGCAATGATGCGTTTTAGTATTTGATACTACCACTGGGTGCTGCATTAGTTGCTACAGTGTTTGGGGAAATGGGGAAAAAAAGTATGGATCTACCATTTAAGGCAACAGCAAGTGTTACAGCATTTTAGGACGACATTTTGATGTTAGGTGAGAGGACTGAGGAACATACATAACATCATATATAAAGTATGGTGTATAAGAAGAATGACTTTGCAAATTGTTAAAGTGCAAGATTTAAAAGAGAAGTTCAAAATTTAGGTCACAAATTACCCACCAAGAGAATCAAGTCTAAGGATGTTTATTACTGTCAAAACATTAACTCTGTGTGAGTGCTACTCATAGTTTACATCTGGCTTTTCAATTCTCACTCAAATGATGAGAGCCTTACCCGATGAAGAGTAGATAAAGTACGAAAACAAGTCTTTTGTGAAAGCTAAAAAGGTCCCTGAAAGTACCTGTACTGAAAAAGGTTTTTGCAATGGGATAGAGTGTGTGTTTACATTAGATGCAAGTGAGTTCGTCATTGGAGCATTGCAGCCACAACTGGTAAAGGAAGAAGAAAGTACAGTTGTCTTCGCATCCACACTGACCTGCTTGTGGGATGTGGAGTATTTTAAAACTTTCCTCTGGAGTAGAGAAACACGTTTGTTTCCCTCGGTCTTGTTACTTTCCAAGATAACTACGATTGGCTTGTGACCAGAGAGCTTTAGTGAGAAGGTTTAGGATATTGGCAAAATAGGAGGAGTATACTTTTTAAATTAATTACATTATGGGTAGAAGGAAGATCTGTGTGGATAGTTTTTCTAGATTTTTAGTGGAGAGACTAAACAAGCAGGAGAGCCACTGTGGCCAAGGGGGAAGTACTTTTTGGCCAAGGTCAAGGATGTTCCTAATTTGATAGGGTTTCGGCATTTGTGAAAAGGGCTTGGTTGAAGATCAAAATGTAAAAAAAATAATAATAAAAAATAAAAGATTTGGAGCAGCGGTTGTTCTTTTTCTAAAAGATGAAAGAAGGACTTCAGAAGATATTTTTTGTCGAGACAGGGTAGGTATGTGTTTCACAGTTCTTGGAGGTCAAAGATTGTCAAAGAAGCTCATCAAGGCAATTTAGGGGTAACAGCTGAGAAACTTGTCATGACAATTCATTTGTGACCCATACTTCAAAAACATGATTAATAAACATAAAAGGCTGCACATTTAATGTGGTCATTCTGGCAAGAAGGGAGTGCAGAGCTCCGCTCGAGACATCTACTCAAAAGTCTTTCAGGGACATCTGATCTTAGGGTTCAGTAAAACCTATGTAGTAATCCTTGCAGAATCTGGGTGCAAACGTAGAGGGGAGCTTAATTGTTCTTATACTCGCCCACCACAGACCATATTTTGGAATTTAACAGGTGTGTTTTCAAAGAGACGTGTGAGAAATTTACTTCATATAAAATTACATGGTTTCTAAATTAAAGTGGGATTTTGGAAAAAAACTGTGTTTCTCTGCAACCAGCAATTCAATGGGATGTGTGAAGAAGATTGTGTGTGGAGTACCACATACAGTGTTAGAATACGTTTTTGGTGTTTGTGATCATTTGAGGGAGAACACGTGGTTGGTGCCTTTGTAATCAACACAATACATATAGATGTTCTCCATTTCAGATGTTTTTAATCCTAGGTGGATACAAAAGTGATCATATACGTGGTATGAAGCAGAACGTATTTTTCCAATAAGGAAAACAATGAGAACAATGGAGGAAAAGTGTGTTTTAGTCATAGGAATACAGTACACTGAGTCTTGTTTTCATGTTGGCAATTTGTGAAGGCTCTGAAAACTTCCGTGGGTTAAAATGGATTGCCTACGTTCTATAAACTATGCTAAGTGATAAAGGTGTACATCTGCAGGGCAGATACAGAAAGAGGATTGTTGAATTTACTGTGGGTAGTAAAGGACAGTTAGAGATAACAAAATTAATTGGAGTGCAATTGAGTAGTACACAGAGTATACTAAGAATGTGTTCAGAAGAGCAGATTCGTGTATCCCCACTCAGGGTAATGCGTGAATATGATTTTAGCTAGAGAGATGGCAAATTTGAATTTAGAATTGGTTTAAATTGTGATATTACCAGTTCTGCATTTCAGTGATCTCTTTTGGGTGCTACAATTTCTGGTGTAAGGTTGCAGTTTCATTTATTTATTTATTTAACTTGTCTTGTTTCCCCAAATGTTCCCCGAGCTCTCCAACAGTTCGATCCACTCTACTAAGGCAGATCTGGTTTGTTGTGGTCTCTTCAGTTACCTTTTGTCTTCACATCTTTACATACATCTAGGTCAAAACTCAGGAAATATCAACACATTCGGTATTGGTAGTCCGAGATGAACACGTTGATGTCGCTTTTCATTTTTTTTTTTAAATGTGGTATATTAACCTTGGCAGTTAAATCGCTCATACTCCCTTAGTGTCTATAGCCCTCGCCCAGTGGCCAAGTGTAGAACGGCAATGGACCACTAGAGTTTATTTAGGGTCTTTACAAATACTGCCAAACAATTTGAGTCATGTCATTTTTTGGGACTGGCGATTACTCTGAGAAGACGGAAGAGTTACATGGTTTTATGCTTGTCAACACTTCTTGCTGCATCATGATTAATACCTTTATTCTAGAGTGAATTGCTAAATCTAGTTTCTTGACTTTATTTCAGGGCAGAAGTCTCAGCTACAAATACACCTGGCCCTGGTTTCATTCATTGAGAGAAATATTGCTGTTATGTCTTGAAATGAAATATTGTAGCCCATCCATACTCCTTGATTTAATTATCTGTAATCATTCGAGCTTTTGTCCTCTCACTTCCATCCATCCATTCTCAGACACAGACAGACAGAATGGCCATCCGGCTCCGCCCCCCTGCCTCCAACATCCCACTTTTCCTATTGGTTTAATCCACACCTGAATATGTACCACATGCCTCACATGCTTCTGCCCTATTTATGCACATAAAATGAGTGAAGATTTTTTTTAATCACTAACCTGACAAAACCCTGGACTAAGGCTGTTCTGTAGATGGTAGGCCATCTTGCAAACATGCCAGTTAGGATTATGATTATTGGAGAGGAAACCACATTAGTTACCATAAAGTTAAATACTTAGTTGTTACCCACAGGTATACACAGCTAAACAGGGAAACGTTCGGAGAGAAAAAAATAAACCTACTGGCAATGCTAAAGCATTTATATTTTATACGATACAGTAAAAGAATCTCAGAACCCTCATGTTTATGTTAGATAACAGTTTATTTACAAATTCTTGCAACTAAACATTTTATTTTAAGTCTCCCCAAGTAAAGTTTACCCCTGACTTTGTTAAAATAAAAATATACATAACAAAAGAATAACAGTGATGATTGTTGGTTGTGATATTGGGTGTAAATTGGCAGATTCTGCCAAGTGCAATAGTTTTATGAAAGAGCCAATGTGAATATGCAGATAAGTTAAACACAATTGTTGTGAGGTGCATCTTGTTGCGAAACCTTCCTTCCAGTTAGGACCGAGATGCCAAACACTGGTTCACGACTTCCAACAAATGAGCATTTTCCAAAGCTGCAGCGACCCGCTCCTTGTCAGCCAGCTGTTTATTCACTGTTAGAAGGGATGAAAATAAAACAATATACTAAATTCTTGCTATCAAACAACTAGGAACCTGGTCAAAACCAGGAAACATGGGTTAAACCGCCTTTCTAACGTTGGGTCGTACTCACATGTGCAAGTAACGATATATACAAAACAAAGAACAGTTTAGTACACAATTTTATTTTTATCTATATGTCGACAACCAATGCACTCTTTTCAGCTTACAAGTGACGCTAATAAACATTTATTATAGTAACAATAGTCAAGTTAATTAGATACACTCCATTTGCAATAATCATTAAATAATTTGCCTAATTATTTTTTATAATGCTTAATACAGCAGTCTCTTTTAACCCTTTCTATGCTGATGACGGAACCGCTCCGTCATCAGCTGTGGTGGCGCTGTGCTGATGACTGATCAGTTCCGTCATGGCCCTGCCGCCTGCGCGGCACGTTCTATTGAGCGGGCGGGACCATGAAGGAACCGCTCCGTCATGAGCACAGCCCAACCGCGGCTGATGACGGAGCGGTTCCGGCATCAGCATGCGGCCACCCCGCCCAATTAGCGCTGCGGCGGAATAGCAGCTGCAGCGATGTGGTTAAGTAACCTAAACGGATGTGTCAACATTAACCATTTTAATGGTGTTCAATGTAACAACCCTGGAACAATAAAAGAGTTGAGCCTGTAGAAATTTAAAAAACTTGATCTGCAGACCACAACAGAGGTCAGCTGTGAATGGAAGTACTACAGAAACCTGCATGTATACATTACGCAAATATTACCATATTGGCCCAGCCATTTATGCTTTTGAAGTAAACAAATTAGTAGTTAAAAAATAATAATTTGTAAAGCGCCTGGATACTCAGGAAATGCAATAGGTTGCATTAAATAATAAGCCTGAGCTGACCACATGATATTGAAAGTGACCATAAATGCTGTGTCTGATTAAATTGGTTTTATACAGACCATACATCAATTTAAGCATTATCACGCAATGTCAAATGTATATCTTATACACCAAACAAGACACATTGATAATTCAACTGCAGTCATACACAACGGTTAACAGCGTATTTCACAATTTCAGAGCAATGATAAAGGCGAGTGCCCACAAAGGAGTGGTGAGGCTGAAAGAAGGATCAATTAAAACATATACCAGCTCTGCAACACGTCGACAAAAACAGGGTTTTTGGCCCCTATTGCCCCACCCCAGTCCCCTATGACAAATACACACCCACCCACCCCTGCTTTTATATGCTTAGGCAATAGAGGCATTCCATACAACTCCTTGGTACTAATATCATACATAGACCCTCAGTTTGTTCAGTTACATAGTACCACCCAACCTAAGCCCATCACAAGCACAAACTCGGGTCTGCAATTGAACACTTAAATGTGTGGAGTAATCCTGGCTGACTAATAACCTTGTGAGGTCACACTAATGGCAGACTGTATGCTACACCAATGCCAAGAACAGTCTTTAGTGTTTCAGGATATAAACAGTGTTGGTGCGATTCACATTGCTTCCATAAATTAGATGGTGGCAACGTTGCAAATTCCGGTCAAAAGGAAATCTCCATTGCTAAATTACTTTTAACTTCCTAGATTCATTAACAAATTGCACAGGATATTTAAATTTGTACCAACAAATTTATTAGCATTCCTGTCTTTCGATTGTGCAAATGAAGCAGATTATTCAATTGCACGGTTACTGAATAAACTCTTTAGGGAAATTTTTATTTGCCTGAAACTATCGGTTTGTGGCGTGATTTGTTGTTGGTTCAAGATGCTATGCACACAATTCAATTCAAGCAAGCTTTATTCGATTTAAAAAAGTAAGTTTTTGTCCTCACATTATCAGAAAATCTATGATATTTTTCAATAAAAAAATTACATGGTTTAACCTCTTCAGCGAGGTGCAAATTCCTGCGCTGTGCTGAACGTTCTATTGGGCTTATGGACTCATGACGGAACGGTTCAGTCATAAGAACAGGCCAACCGACGCTCATGACGGAACCGTTCCGTCATGAGCATCGAAGGGTTTAAAATTGCAGGTGCATAATTTCATGATAAATAAATACAAAATATGATACAAAACCAAATTTAAAACCAAGTCTTTCCAAGTCAGCCACTAATCATTTTACTCCTTAGAGTCCAGGACCACCCTAGAAACTTTGCCACTGATAAATAAACAAAAGGATTGGTACTCGTACAAATAATCCTAACTGCTACCATTCCGCTCCTGGTGCCTAGTAGCTTGCACATGGGTCGCAGCCATACCCTGCGCGGGGCAGAGTATGCTGGACACCCAAATAACATGCACACTCTTCTCTTGCCTTCTAGTATTGTGCCTGGAAAATTACAACTCGTTTTCCTCAAAATCTATATTTTGGCTCCAGACAAAACTCCATACAAGCCCACAATATATTTCGAGGCAGACTTCACCTCACTATATTTTCTTCCCTGGTCTGACATTTGTGTGCGTTCCTTTGAAATCTGTATGCATGGGTTATCTTTGGCCTGCTCCTCCCAGGATGATCGCGATGAACCTACCACACAAAGAGCAGCAAACAAGTGAGTGCGGGTATGTACGATTTTCTATTTGCAGCATGTATCAATTTTCAGTTCCAGAAAGTGGGGGTCGGAGAGTGAAAGAGGAGGGATGGAACATGAGAGTTCGGAACACACCACAGATTCTTCCAGGTTGAATATCCACTCAGTATTGTTTAGTGTAGACTTGTAAAGAGGACAGTGTTACCTCTCTGCATGTACATAAGGAGTACAATACCTAAAGAAGCCACAATGGACCATAGATTGTGGTCTAAGTGCCCCTGAAGTTGTCATTTTAAATTGTGAATCACATATCTCTCCAACTTACTACCAATAATGCCAAGCCTAATTTGGTTGACTGTGCAAACAAAACAAACAACTTGTTTGTAGAGTGGAAGGGTTTTGTGACACCAATTTAATGCAGAACACCTCTTTTTTTGCGTGTGTTCCAAAGGCAAATGCATATCAGTGAATAAGAAAGGCAACTCAATTAATTGTTTGATTAACATGAAAATTTTAAACAACCTTTGCCAAAAGCCTTCAAAATACACACATTAAATGTCGGTCTACGCGTTTGTAAATAAATGAGGACTGTGGACTAGAAGGTTATTTATGCTCTCCCTGGACTATTTGTTGCACTTCTGAATTGTTTTACTGCACTTTCTGAAAGCCAGACGATAAAATAAAGACAGCAGCCAGCAGGGGTGGCGATGTCAAAACTGAAACATGACATTTATTCTCATCTTACCTATTGTCCCTGCAGGTTAATGGCTGATTATCCTTTTGAGACAAATTGGACTGTGCATGGTTTGGGTAAATGCCAACTTTCAAATGACAAAGACGCATCGTTCAGTACTCCAGTGTAGCTGATTAGGATACAAGTTTATACATGTAGGAGTGATTTGTCCAAATAACCATGTATTACCCGGACACAAATAAATCACCGTCCTCGTTGCCGTCTGTTCAGCAAGCCGGCACTGCGCTCTTACTTTAATTATTATTTATACCATAATTGTCAGGGTGTATTCTTAGAAGCTTAAATTGAAAATTACGTTATTATTGCACTATGAAGTAGCTGCTTGTATCACGCTGCTTTCGAACTGCACTTAATGATTTTGCCTGTTTATTAAAGTCTGCAAATAGAGATTTGTGGTTGTTAATCCTTTTAAATCCGCTTTATTGATTAATTTACTTTTTTGAGCGATTGAACAACCATCTTCATGTGGGGTTACAAAATTACATTTCACTTAACATCCAATCATAGTCTTCAGAGGAACTGGTGTCATCAAGTGTCCCCATGTAAGAGTATCCAAAGATACGTCATCATAGTGGACCGTAGATGATCTGATCCTTTTCCCAGGAGGATTTAAGGTGTGTCTTTCTATGTATACAATTATGTTTTATTTGTACGAAACTAAACTAGCCAAAATGCTGTGCATCACTGTCTGTGGTCAGAGGCAAGGATACAGCCAATGAGTCATTGGAGACTTAGCTGGTTTCTGGGAGCAGAATTGCACTGTCACTTCATCTTGATGTCGTGTTCTTTAAACGGTGCGTCTTTAATGCTTCCCTAAACTGGAGCAGGTTTGGGCATTCTTGATGGATAAAGGATGTGGTTCCCGATACTGGGTGTATAAATGGCAAAAAACCTGTTGCCTAGTTGTTTTCCCTTTTGTTATCCTTATTTGTCTGCCAGTCGGATTTGGGGGTGAGGGGGGTGTGGGGGGGGAGTGCAGAAGGCAGTGCTTAATTTGAGCCAGTGGGTTCCAGTGCTCGGCACCAGCACTTAAATGCCAACACCAGTACTTGTGACAGTCTGCCACATGGTGACGCTTTTTATTAATTTGATATGCATTAAAAATGACATACCTGCCGCACCAAGCCTATCTTATATGTTTGGTTGCCTAGAATAGTCTGGACTAGTCTGAATTGTCACACTTGTAAAAGTGTGATGTTAGAAATTGTGTTGGTACTGGCATGGGCAATGAGTGGTGCAAGATTCAGTTGCGTCATGATAAGGCCTTGCCACTTTTTTCTTTACACAAAATAAGTACCAGGCAGGTCACAATGTAAATTATGTGGCTGGATTTGAAGATGGCGCAAGAGGAGCAAATACAGTTACATCTTCCTTGAAAACGCATCCTCAGCCCTTACGGAGCATAAAAACAACACTTCGCAGCAACCAGAGCGGCCCCGGCTCAGGGGGGGGAGGGGGGTGGGGGTTAAGAGATGTCATCATTCTGAATTCTGAAATCATCCCTGCCCTGTGACTGGCTGGGGCTCTCTGCTAAGCTGGGGGCTCTCTCCTCCTGACCCTCCTGATTCTACGGCTGCTGCTCTTCGCTACCGCTGGCACACCTGCCTCGCTGGAGGCTTTGGCGGGGGTGGGAACTGCGGCGCTGCTCTCCGGGATTCTCTGAGCCGGTCTGTTTCCATCCCTGCCAGTGAGGCACACCCGCTGGTTCGGACTGCGGCGTCCCGTTCTCTAGACTGCTGCCCTGGAGCCTGTGTCAATCTCCTTTCAACCTGGGAGAATGGATTGGACACTGTTCCCACCGCTGTCCGGGTCCTGTGCACATGGACAGCACGGCTGTGCTTCGGAGACCGCCTGTCCCCCTTTTGTCTGTCTGGCTCCTTTCCCCTTCTTGTTCTTCCTCCGTTGGTACGGCTCCCTGGTTTTCTTTGGATTTGGCACTCGTAACTTTTGGACTGGAAACACGTGTGCCATTTTGAGACAATCTCCTGTTGTCGCTCTTGTCCTTGGTCCACCATCTTGCGAAACAGCAGACATTCTACTGCCCTCCCTTGGTGCTGTGACTGCGTCCCCACTTAAAAGAACTCTGCTCTCATGGTTTTTTGGCCTGAAATATATATATATATATATATATATATATATATATATATATATATATATATATATATATATATATTCACTGAAAAAACCATAGGTTATAGACCATATATAGTTAGGAATTCGCATTTACAAAACCTTATTTTACTCACACAAAACCATTGAAATTCCATATATAGTTAGTTGCACTAACTATATATCGCGCACCCACAATCCACTGCTGATGATGTCACATATTACATCATTCATGACATGGTCAGTGACATCACTGATGACATCACTGATGACATCTCATTTGACATTACTGATCACATCACTGATGATATCATTCATGTGATAATACGATGAACCTCTTCAGACTCTAATATAACCTTAGATACAATCAGTGTAAACAGACACTCACAGACTGTCACTCATCCATGGAGTTACTCACACACCTAGTCAGTCATGCAATCAATCACACCTCCATTTCCTCAACTATACAGTTATACAAACTTTACTTATTCAAACATATACCAACACATATTTACTCTCTTATACAATCCCTGATACAAGTTCACAATGATCCATACAGCCACTCACACATTCACTGGCTCTTATGCACAGTTATTTATATATGTCAACTCTCACATGTACTGTGTTTTACATATGTACTTACTTTGACATGTAGCACTGAGATATCCATTCACTCACCAATACACTCATGCACACAGTCAACCGCCCATACAGCGGTTTCCACATGCACTTTTGAAACCATACATCTAGTGAATCAACTGCTCGCACATCTATGCACAGAGTCATACACCTCCCAGCCACCCACACACACACTCAGTCTCCCATACAAATACTTGGGCAACCAATCAATAACCCATATAGTTACTCATATAGCTACTTATCAACACATGCAACAGTTTACAGAACAGACATAATGATGCACAAATTAAGACAGTTTAGTCACTAACCCATGCACTCAGTGAGACACATTTAATCACTCACTCATACAGTCAGTCATGCACCTACTAAATCCTTCATCCAGACACTTATACATCCACTCATTCTTCAATATGTAAGACATATTTTAACTTTACAGAAACATACAGTCACTGGATGTTGTCATCAGTGATGTCATCAGTGATGTCATCAGTGATGTCATCAGTGATGTCATCAGTGATGTCATCAGTGATGTCACTGACCATGTCATGTATGATGTAATATGTGACATCATCAGCAGTGGATTGCGGGTGCGCGATATATAGTTAGTGCAACTAACTATATATGGAATTTCAATGGTTTTGTGTGAGTAAAATAAGGTTTTGTAAATGCGAATTCCTAACTATATATGGTCTATAACCTATGGTTTTTTCAGTGAATTTTCAAGGTTTTGTAAATGCTAATTCCTAACTATATATGGTCTATAACCTATGGTTTTTTCAGTGAATTTTCAAGGTTTTGTAAATGCTAATTCCTAACTATATATGGTCTATAGCCTATGGTTTTTTCAGTGAATATATATATATATATATATATATATACATACATATATAAACATATATCATCTGTATATCTTTATAAATACAAACATAAATGCATGCATACATATACTTATATGCATACAGATGCATGTTATTTACATGAAAGTTGAAAAAACACTAATAAAAGCAAAGCTAAAAAGCCACCTCATTACAAACAGAATGGCTTTAACTTAAACGAGGGCGAGATCTATTGCATTTTCAATGCTCGTTTACTTTGGTTCCATCAAGAAGGCATTCAGATGTGTCACACATTTGCCATAAATTCTGAATGTTAGCACTCTAGTTGCACATTAGATCACTGTAGTAAAGCTACTGCTCACCAGGGACGTCTGCTGCTGGTATTCAAAGTGCATGTTTCAGTCTGCATGTCAGAATTTTTTTAATGAAATAGAAGAGGATTTGAGAAGTCACTCAAAATGATCCCTAATTTTTCTTTCTGAAGCACTAATCATACTTTCTATGGCAAAATTAACCCCCTCATGTTGTTCCTTTTTAAATTGAGTGTTTTCAGACTTACCACTTCATTCCAATCAAGATGGCTTCTGGTGTGCCATACTTTTGTCATAAGTAAGACTGTTAGCGCTCTAGTTGTTCTTTAGAACACTCTGGGACATTCTGTCATTGGGCTATACTTGGGCTACATCTGGGTGATATTTGGGCTACATTTGGGCTCTTTTGTCTCTGGTGGCCATTTTGGGAGACTGCATGTCAGAATTTTTTAATGAAATATAAGAGGATTTGAAAAGTCACTCAAAATGTGCCCTAATTTTGCTTTCTGCAGCACTAATAATACTTTCTATTGCATAATATACCCCCTCATTTTGTTCCTTTTTAAATTAAATGTTTTAAGAGTTACCACTTTATTCCCATCACGATGGCTCCAGGTGTGCTATACCTTTGTAATAAGTAGGACTGTTAGCGCTCTAGTTGTTCTTTAGAACACTCTGGGACATTCTGTCATTGGGCTATACTTGGGCTACATCTGGGTGATATTTGGGCTACATTTGGGCTCTTTTGTCTCTGGTGGCCATTTTGGGAGACTGCATGTCAGAATGTTTTAATGAAATAGAAAAGGATTTGAGAAGTCACTCAAAATGTGCCCTAATTTTTCATTCTGCAGCACTAATCATACTTTCTATGGCAAAATAGACCCCCTCATGTTGTTTCTTTTTAAATTAAATGTTTTAAGAGTTACCACTTTATTCCAATCAAGATGGCTTCAGGTGTGCCATACCTTTGTAATAAGTGGGACTGTTAGCGCTCTAGTTGTTCTTTAGAACACTCTAGGAGGCTGCAGTAGAACACAAAGGAATCAACTGACAGTCTCTGTCCTTGTTGGATGTACATGTTTTACTGAGAATGTCAGACTTCATTTTCACATGACTGAGAAAGATAATGTGAATTTACAGAAAATATGCTTTCAGTTTAGCTTATAGATCCCCTTCCAAACCACTGTGGGAAAATCATGAGATATTTGTTTTCTTTCAAACAATATTCATTATATCACAGCAGAAGTTTTTTTCACATGGCAAAATCACCTTAGAACCCACCACAATTCCTAAAACGAGTATGGTACCATCAACAAATGATTTATAATGTAACTAAAGTCCTAAAACCCTCTATTAACTACATTGCTTTTTAATGAGGTGCTATCATGTATATTGGTCCCAAGATGGCTGCCAACACTTCTTGGATGAAGTGCTGACAGCCAATCAGCTCAGATGTGTGGTTAGGCTCCGCCCAGATATATATCTTTTTTTGAACCTAAATTACTCAAAATCCACTGGAGCACATATATTGAGACCTAGCAAAGGCACATCGGGCTAACAGTCCCTACAATTTTGCCAAGTTTCGTGCAAATCCATTCAGCCGTTCGAGCTAAAAGTGAGGCCAACCGCCCTATGGAAATTAACATGGGAAAAACGCGTTTTGGGACCCCCCTTTTTTCTCGGCCCCCCCTTGATGAAACCCCCCTAAATTGTCAGGGGCTGCTCAGACACAAAATGTTCCATTTTCCTGAAAATTTCAGCCAATTCCGTCCACAAACGCCAAAGTTATTAGACATAGGATTTTTTCTCTATGGGATTTTTGAAAATTCTAACTATATATACCTACTGGCGACCGCCAGTAGGAAGGATATATATCTATATCTATATATAATATATATATCTATATATAATATATATATCTATATATAATATATATATATATATATATATATCTATATCTATATATCTATATCTATATCTATATATCTATATATCTATATATCTATATATCTATATATCTAAATATATATATATATATACACTCCACTTGCACCTGCCTGTCGCACTCCTTGGCTGGTGCCTGCCAGTCGGGGGTGCACCAGACAACAATATCGGCTCAGTAATCCCTCCCCGCAATGATACGGGAAAACAGGAAGCAGCACTCCCAGGGTAAGTTCACAATAGTTTTAATTCTCAAAAAAACGCGCTTTCAGCACTCGGCCTTCCTCAGTAATGAGGCAGAGAGCCATGGCAAACACAATCCATTTAAACCATCACGTGTCATAGACGCTAAACATAAAGATAGGACACAAGGGAAATCAGTGTCCGCCATCTTGGAATGGGTCTGTATCTTAGTAAATAGTGGCAAAATATGCAAAATACAAGATTGTTTACAAATCACAATCGATAGGATACCCACAATCAGTGAGAATTCAAGGATTAATAAATCAAGTTGGTGAACATTCTATCAAGCCCTGAATGGGCTATGACACCGCATAACGCCGCTACCAGATCCACACACAACGTTGTACTATATCGCCCTGGATGGGCTACTAGTCATCTCAATATAGCTGACGTGGTGGTATAATAAAACAACCCAATAAATCACATTAAAATACATTATACTCAAATGTAACATGGAATCCATTGAAGGAAATAGAAGCAATGATATGGGGAATCAATAACAGTCACAGTACATATTATTCATCATTCATATTAGATGGACAGCCAAGTCTTCATGCATATTCAATCCCATAGACATTTTGCTTTGTAGATCGGTAATATATCGCGATTCCAGTCGCCTGAGCTTTTGTAATCTGTCCCCTCCTCTTACACTGAATGGGACAGAGTCTAAACAGAAGTAGGCTAACAGATCCCTGTTGCGTGCATGCTCTTTATCAAAATGTCTGGCTACAGGGTAGCTCACATCCGCATTCTGAATTGCTCTTTGGTGTTCTAAAATTCTTAGTTTTACCGGATTCGTTGTGCTTCCAACATACCTTCTGCCACAAGGACATGTCAGACAATACACAACGTATGGCGTGGTACATGTGAGAAATTTCTGTATTCTCCTAGGCTGTTTCACTCCTGGTACACTGTATTGTATGGTACGTTTGCTCGCTTTACACGCCTTGCAGCGTCCACAAGGAAAAAAGCCTTTCATGGGTTCTGACTTGGGTTTGGGTTTGAACTCTTCATGGTGACTATGGACTAAGTAGTCTTTCAGTGCTCTCGCTTTCCTAAAAGTCACCAAAGGATATGAGGGTAAGTCCTGTTTGATGACATTATCTGTCATCAGGATGTTCCAATGTTTACGCATGATGCGTTTGATGTCTGAAGCATTTCTAGAATAGGTAGTTACGAGTCTAAACGACCCACCATCAGCTTTCTTATTGTCGGTTTTATCTTCTAGTAGTTTTTTCCTTTCTAGATTCTGAACTTTACTTAAAGCTTGCCTGAGTACTCCATCTTTGTACCCCCTAGCTTTAAATCTCTGTATGCTGTTACTTGCTGCTTTTCGGAACTCCTGCTCTTTAGTGTTGTTTCTCTTTATCCGTAATAGTTCCCCATAGGGTATACTATTAACTAAGCTCTTCGGATGCCCACTGGTCGCAAATAAGGTGGAATTCCCAGCGGTCGCTTTCCGAAAGAGCTTAGTATGGAGACTGCCATCTTCAACAAAAACTGTGAGATCAAGATAATTAACTTCCCTTTGACTGATTTCTCCTGAGAACCTCAAATTGTTGTGGTTGTTGTTGAGTACCTCTATGTATTCATTAGCCAACTCGACAGACCCTTCTATAATAATGAAAAGGTCGTCGATATACCGGTACCAACATTTCACAAGATCGTTCCATTTCTGATTGACAGGAGACCAGGCCACCTGCTCCTCCCAACACCCCACGGATAAATTCGCGAAACTTGGGGCAGAGCAGGTGCCCATCGCTACTCCTGTTAGCTGTTTAAAAAGGTCCTTGCCAAAGAGAAAGATATTGTTGTTTAGGCAGAATCTTAAGAATTCAATCAGCATTTTATTGTGCTCAAAGTATTTCACTGGTCTACTCTCCAGAAACCAGGAAATAGCTGATAGTCCTTCATCGTGCTCAATGCACGTATATAAACTGGTGATATCAATAACCAACATAGTATACCCTTCACACCAATTTATTTTTTCAATGCAATTCAGAAAGTGTTTTGTGTCCTTCAAATATGATTTTAGATTAACCACATGTGGAGAGAGAAAAGAGTCAATGTACATTGACAAATGTTCTGTTAAGCTGCCTTGGGAAGCTACAATAGGCCTCCCAGGGGGATTCAATAGGTCCTTGTGTATCTTAGGTAGATAATAGAAAGTCGGAGTTACGGGATTCAAACATCTTAGAAATAAATGCTCATCGCAACTCAGCATATTCTTGTTGTACCACTTAAGGATCATTTCATGATAATCCTTGATGCTGGTGTTGTACACAGATTCCGTTACTCTCATATATGTGCTCGGATCATTCAGTTGACGTAGCGCCTCCTTTTCATATTGTGTCTTTGTCAGCAATACAATGTTACCCCCCTTGTCCGAGGGTTTGCATACCAAGGACGAATCCTCACATAGCTTTTTAAGTGCCAATTGTTGTTTATTAGTAAAGTTAAGCTTGTCATTGTTAGATTTCGTGGTGCTTCTTAGATTTCGTAAGTCCTGGATAACAGCTTCCGAGAAAGTGTCTATAGCATCAGTCCCTATTACAGGCATGAAAGTTGAGGTAGGTTTAAAATTCGTGGCTCCCCCTTTCTGTTGCACTTCCATGTGAGTAGCCAGTTGTGTGTTCTTGGTATGCAAACCCTCGGACAAGGGGGGTAACATTGTGTTGCTGACAAAGACACAATATGAAAAGGAGGCGCTACGTCAACTGAATGATCCGAGCACATATATGAGAGTGACGGAATCTATGTACAACACCAGCATCAAGGATTATCATGAAATGATCCTTAAGTGGTATAACAAGAATATGCTGAGTTGCGATGAGCATTTATTTCTAAGATGTTTGAATCCCGTAACTCCGACTTTCTATTATCTACCTAAGATACACAAGGACCTATTGAATCCCCCTGGGAGGCCTATTGTAGCTTCCCAAGGCAGCTTAACAGAACATTTGTCAATGTACATTGACTCTTTTCTCTCTCCACATGTGGTTAATCTAAAATCATATTTGAAGGACACAAAACACTTTCTGAATTGCATTGAAAAAATAAATTGGTGTGAAGGGTATACTATGTTGGTTATTGATATCACCAGTTTATACACGTGCATTGAGCACGATGAAGGACTATCAGCTATTTCCTGGTTTCTGGAGAGTAGACCAGTGAAATACTTTGAGCACAATAAAATGCTGATCGAATTCTTAAGATTCTGCCTAAACAACAATATCTTTCTCTTTGGCAAGGACCTTTTTAAACAGCTAACAGGAGTAGCGATGGGCACCTGCTCTGCCCCAAGCTTCGCGAATTTATCCGTGGGGTGTTGGGAGGAGCAGGTGGCCTGGTCTCCTGTCAATCAGAAATGGAACGATCTTGTGAAATGTTGGTACCGGTATATCGACGACCTTTTCATTATTATAGAAGGGTCTGTCGAGTTGGCGAATGAATACATAGAGGTACTCAACAACAACCACAACAATTTGAGGTTCTCAGGAGAAATCAGTCAAAGGGAAGTTAATTATCTTGATCTCACAGTTTTTGTTGAAGATGGCAGTCTCCATACTAAGCTCTTTCGGAAAGCGACCGCTGGGAATTCCACCTTATTTGCGACCAGTGGGCATCCGAAGAGCTTAGTTAATAGTATACCCTATGGGGAACTATTACGGATAAAGAGAAACAACACTAAAGAGCAGGAGTTCCGAAAAGCAGCAAGTAACAGCATACAGAGATTTAAAGCTAGGGGGTACAAAGATGGAGTACTCGGGCAAGCTTTAAGTAAAGTTCAGAATCTAGAAAGGAAAAAACTACTAGAAGATAAAACAGACAATAAGAAAGCTGATGGTGGGTCGTTTAGACTCATAACTACCTATTCTAGAAATGCTTCAGACATCAAACGCATCATGCGTAAACATTGGAACATCCTGATGACAGATAATGTCATCAAACAGGACTTACCCTCATATCCTTTGGTGACTTTTAGGAAAGCGAGAGCACTGAAAGACTACTTAGTCCATAGTCACCATGAAGAGTTCAAACCCAAACCCAAGTCAGAACCCATGAAAGGCTTTTTTCCTTGTGGACGCTGCAAGGCGTGTAAAGCGAGCAAACGTACCATACAATACAGTGTACCAGGAGTGAAACAGCCTAGGAGAATACAGAAATTTCTCACATGTACCACGCCATACGTTGTGTATTGTCTGACATGTCCTTGTGGCAGAAGGTATGTTGGAAGCACAACGAATCCGGTAAAACTAAGAATTTTAGAACACCAAAGAGCAATTCAGAATGCGGATGTGAGCTACCCTGTAGCCAGACATTTTGATAAAGAGCATGCACGCAACAGGGATCTGTTAGCCTACTTCTGTTTAGACTCTGTCCCATTCAGTGTAAGAGGAGGGGACAGATTACAAAAGCTCAGGCGACTGGAATCGCGATATATTATCGATCTACAAAGCAAAATGCCTATGGGATTGAATATGCATGAAGACTTGGCTGTCCATCTAATATGAATGATGAATAATATGCACTGTGACCGTTATTGATTAGCCATATCATTGCTTCTATTTCCTTCAATGGATTCCATGTTACATTTGAGTATAATGTATTTTAATGTGATTTATTGGGTTGTTTTATTATACCACCACGTCAGCTATATTGAGATGACTAGTAGCCCATCCAGGGCGATATAGTACAACGTTGTGTGTGGATCTGGTAGCGGCGTTATGCGGTGTCATAGCCCATTCAGGGCTTGATAGAATGTTCACCAACTTGATTTATTAATCCTTGAATTCTCACTGATTGTGGGTATCCTATCGATTGTGATTTGTAAACAATCTTGTATTTTGCATATTTTGCCACTATTTACTAAGATACAGACCCATTCCAAGATGGCGGACACTGATTTCCCTTGTGTCCTATCTTTATGTTCAGCGTCTATGACACGTGATGGTTTAAATGGATTGTGTTTGCCATGGCTCTCTGTCTCATTACTGAGGAAGGCCGAGTGCCGAAAGCGCGTTTTTTTGAGAATTAAAACTATTGTGAACTTACCCTGGGAGTGCTGCTTCCTGTTTTCCTGTATCATTGTGGGGAGGGATTACTGAGCCGATATATATATATATATATATAACTCTAACTACTAGTATATGTAGTAGACCGTTGTACTCGCTCTACCATTCCTATGTGATTCTTAGAGTTTATCCATTTTCATCTCTTCCTTGAGTCTGTTTGTATCTCCACCTTGTGTGACTACAACTTGTACATATTTTTTTCTGTTTGTATCTCTTCCTTGTGTGACTTTACAACTTGTACATTTACAATTTTTTTCTGTTTGTGTCTTTTATGTAACTCATGTAATCCTAAGTCCTTATGTATCGCAACTGGTTCTTTTGTAAAGCGCTCTGACACCTTCGGGTAATGTTCGCGCTATATAAAATCGCAATAATTAAAAAAAAAAAAAAAAAATTATGGTATCATGTTTCTTCAGGCCCTGGATGAGATGTGCTGTGGCATGTTGGATCCGGGAGGGGGTGCTAGTGTGAAGTCTAAGACAATGGAGGATACGGCTCGCACCATTTACATGTGAGGGCACGTGGGCTTAGACAGCAGTTCTGAAATTGCTTTCTGGACTACTAAACAGTTCTATAAAGTAGGCAGAATTTCAGCCAATCTAAACACTCTGCGACTGACCACAAAGCAATGCCAATTCTGGAAGGCACTGCAGACCCCTAGCAGGTGTCATACAACCTTACGGTCCATCCTGCAATCAATTAGTTGGTTCTAGTTAGGGGTGCTAGAATTTGTTACAATGCCACAATACTAAGGCAATACGACTGTAGAACAAAGACCAATCTCTCTGAATGACACTAAACAATTGCAGGTATGTTTCAGTCTCTTAAGAGGCTGGATAATAATGATTTAAAGTGATATTGCCTCAACAGCCTTAATTATTCCTAGCATTTACCAGGAAGTAACGGGCTGGAAGAGTGTGCATTCCTCATTGAGTAATCAGTATCCTTTAGTCCTGACTGAGGTAAAAATCTTTCCTATGGGGCTGGGTGGAGATACAGAACACATTTTCTAATCTTTCTAATGTATTGCACTTGCATTATTATGTTCACAAATCATTGCAGATTACCATATCTGAGAGGGTGGAGGGATAATTTTGTTCAGGAAGAACTGCTTCGGACAGTCAGTATCTATCATAACGTCACTACTGCATCTACTCTGTGCCAAAATGTTTTGCATTCATCTCTTGTACTATTTAAGATCTTCCTCTCAAACAACTCCATCTGACCCACAACACTTCTCACAAACAAGCAACCATAGCCAAAAAGCAAAACAGACTGATACCACTACCCTGATAAGCACGGACCATACTTATGTGAGGGGTAAAATAAGCAATGTATAGCTCTTAAAATTGGGATGTCTATTCAAAGGGAAAGATGGGGAGTTTCTCAGATGAATCGCTTAGAGGTTGAGAGTTGGCTTACACCGAGGACTAAAGGTAATACATAGACTAAGCTGCCGGGCCGAAACCATACATGCGTCAGTGAGAGGTGTAAAATATCATTCAATGCCATTTCTGAGAGTGGAAAGAACTCCTGACTCACACGAGGCTCTACCTCTCGAGGACCATAAACATCACCTCTCAGCAATGGAACATGTAGTATGCATCACAGTGATGCTTGTTTTTATCCTTATGCTGCTCCTTCATTTCTCCACTCTCAAGATCTAGAATTCCTGTTCACTTAAAATAATCTTTCTACTTGACCGGTGTTTATTCCCTTAAGAATGCAGAAGTTTCAATACAAAAGCAAGCAAAATACAACTAATTCTCCATCAACCAGCGGTTCGGCACTGCTGCAGTAAAAATCTGAACACACACGTGGAGGTTTCTCTCAAAACAGCACTGTTTAACACGAGTATTTCATACTTTATGTCCAGATCAGTCTGGTACAGTGGGCTGCAGAATCGAACAAAATGATGCACAAAGTTCATTAGTAACTAATGCAGGGGTTAAATAACTTTTTTGCTTGTAACAATGCTCTCACTAAGTGATCGCGCTCTTGAAGCATTTATTTTACTTATTTATTATCTGAAATGCACTCCCTGGAGCACCTTAGACTACAGTGAATGCAATTGAGGCAGACTATCAACAGAAAAGGAAAGTCTTAAAACCACCTAACATTTTCAGGAAGACTGTTTGCAAATTGCTGCTATGTACTGCTGAAACTAGGGAAAATGTGTAGGGGTGGACGAATAATTCCGCTCTGCCGGTAGAGTTTTACCCACTCTATGTTTCGCTTGGAATGCGACGCTGCATTAAAACCTCACCAACCACTGCTTGGCAGAGATTTTTTTTGCATGCAGCTCGCTAACGGTAAGTTGGTGAGTGAGAATTTACATCCCATAACGTAATTGTCGGGTGCTAGTATGCCTCCCGTAGAGATTTCTCAACGTGGTGGTCGTGAGCATTTGAGTTGAGAAACCCGTCACTGGAGTAGAAAATCTACTCAACAGCAAAAAGCAGCAGCTCTCTCTGGCGCACCGCGTGGAGCAGTTTGTGCTAATTTTACAGCGAGGAACAAGCTACCTGGCTCAAAACAGCAGCGCAGCATGCCATTTTCCGCCTGCTCGTGTAACTTTACGTAATTATGTATCTCCATGAGCTCCGCCCACCACTAAAAATGTGCACCACCACCAGAAGTATCAATGAGCTATTGTGCCCGTCGCTAGTCAAGAGGAACCTTTTCCTATACATGCTGGGGCTGAAGCAGGCACATTGGATCCTACCACAGTAGTACAAAACAACATGAAGCCTCTGGGCTGATGACGGATGTGGAATACAGCACACCGCCTTTCAGCCACCCTCAGAAAGCCATGAACAGGATCACTACATTAATGTGTAAATAGTACAGGAATGTGTCATTTACAAGGAGAAATCACAGCCAATAATTAAATATTCCTCCTAGAGCCCAATTTAGGACACCTTGATTGACGCACTTAATATTTGCGATTAGAAGCAGTGCTATTCACTTAAAAGCAATAACCCATTACAGAGTTTAAAAATTTAGCACCAGCCATCAGAGGTGAAAACATCGAAGTAAAGGTGTGAGCTCGCTCGCAGTTAGTAAGACTGCAGATTACTGCGAATATTGCATGTGTTAGCCCATAAAAGCGTGTATTCCAGTATAACTGGAGGGGTCATTTATTTCCACATGGGTATTTTTGTAAAAGGACGTCGGTGCTATTCCTGTTCTATGATGGACACAGGTTTCATCTTTGTAAAATAAGAGTTTTGGAGCCCTCATGAGCACAGATGTCCGATGAGCAGAGTTTTGCCGAAACAAAAGTGTGAGATTGTCAAAATGGAAGCTGCTGATAGTTCCGGTTTAGCTGAATAACAAGTCTCCAAACAGTTTTAGCCCCACGCCGGCTGCCTACCTGCATTTTCTGAGGCATGAGTTCCCGGTGTTATGTGAACGTCCACCTACAATTCAAACAAAAAGCAAAAGTATATAAAGACACTCAAATTACAAAACAGTAATAAAACTGAACATTTGACAAAAAAATTGGACTGCAACAGACACCAACTAAATTCGCTAACAAATTTCACGAAAGTTTGGAAACTAAAAGTGACCCTCGATCCACCGATTACTGCAATCTGAGGAGTAAACTGTAAAATACAAATCTTAGGGATATTTCCGGCAATATATTCGAAAGCAATCAAAACACAAAGTATTCTTCCCCCACACGGGATTCATCATCCCATAACAGCAAGAAAGGCCATCTAAAACACAACTTCCTCAAATAGGAAGTTGTTCAGTTGCCGGTGTAAGCAGCAGCAAGTTAACACCTGCATTTGAAGAAATGTGGTCTTCTGCTGCCCTCTACTGTACACTCTTATACTCGCGTTCTTATCGGATAGCAAGCGTGCCTCAAAATGCACTGGCTCTTAATGCTGTACGTTCCTCGGAGATATCAAACATTAGTCCCTCTGGGATTGCCCTTGAGCCCATTTGCATAAGCTCCAGGGATCATATCCGACCCTGAAGCCGTTCAACATTCATGCTGCCCTCAGTGCCACACCGTTAAAATCCCTCATGTTTTCTTTTTTTCTCTATTTACCTTTGTGGACGAGACACCTGCTTATGCAGCTAGTAGGGCCCCTTCCTGCACCCCCATCGCCCAGCACAGTTGTTTCACTGCAGTGGCATCATTAGGACCATGGGTGTGCTGCAACCCAATTCTAAAACCGAGGTCCTATACCTAAGCAAGCAGCCCAGTACAGGCTTCTGATTGGTGGCGGTCTATTCATGGCCCTGTCCTTTTGAATCAGAAGACAATTGAGAGGTACAACTGGAGCCGCGCTGCCATTTCAGGAGTATGAACACATTTTCCTCTTATTGAACTGCTAAATGGGGAGATGCCCAGATAGTAATTTCCTCCCAACTCAGCTATGGCAATGCCACTCTTTTGGGACTGAGAAGGTTTCTAAACCAGAGGTAATTAAAAATGCTCCCAGTTCTCCCGTTTTTAAATCTGCATCTCTGGGTTCCCTCCCGTCAAAGCTCACCTTGAATCCCTCCAATGGGTACCGGTCTACAAACCATCTTCAACAACTTGTGAATAGTTCACAACGCTGGCGTGGATAGTGGAGGTTTTTATCTCCAACGCCAGTTCCAAACCAATACGAGAGACATCCTGCTTCAAGGTCATCTTTCCTTGTCCCCCAACCAATCTTTCTTTCTAGAACTACTTTGTAAAATAGGGCGGCATTCTGGAACAGACTGGAGGCAGGTTTCAACAACCAATCTATATGTAGGCAGTTGAAAACCCACATTAGAAACATTCTCTAGCTGTCACCTTGCAAGTCCTTCTCTTCAAGTTCAGCTAGGATAAGTACTGACGGATGCCCATTGTATTCTTCCACTTATTCATTCAGGTCCAACGCATGGAAAAATATGTTACTGACAAACATTTGGGACCATTCGAGTTCCAATAAAATATGTTAACATTTTCAACTGAAGTCAAGGTTAAATGTACCCAATAGTAACACTATTTTGTATCAGGAAGCAGATAGCCTCCTTATCTATGGATAGGAGGGTGTTGTCGATAATTTGCAAGGTCGCTGCTTCTGTGCTGCAGCATGATGAGGCAGGATTGGAAGTCATGCACGGAATGGCTGTGATTGATGTGTTCACTGTGTGTGGGCTGCTTAATAATTAGTGATAAAGGGTTAGTCTTTGGTGAGGTCATCAGATTCTACTGCAGGTTTCTGCAAGGGAGGAAGTATCAGCCTGTCTTAGGAGTTTTTGGTAACACACCTGGACATTAACAATGTTGAGCAACAATGAAAGAGCTTGTCCTGAGAGAACTTTGATGAACAATGAGAATAAAATATTGGACAAGATTCACAAAGAAAGGTGGACAATTATAGGGAGAAATCTCTGGCTGGACATCATTTTCCAACTTTCTGGGAGTCACAAACGTTCACAGAAATGCGCATGTTTAGCTGCACCTGGCGCAGGTTTTCAGGCGTGCTTTTCAGAAGATCATACGATATTCCCACCAGAAGCGTATTCCCACTGTACATGTTCTATGGTGGAGAACTCAGCACTGTGGAAATTAGAGCGTCTGCGACAACACTTTTTTGTTCCCCATGGAAAATATTTTTCATCATGGGGAAAGCCTTTCTTCTACACTCCCACCAAATCGAGGGGAGCTTCATTCCCATTCCCATTGTGGAAAGGCATTAACAGCAGCAGTTGGAGTAAAAATCCTACAGTCTCCAGGAATGGTATTAAGAGGTGTATGTGAATACTCACAAAAGTGAGCTTGTGGTTGTTCAGACTTATAAGTGTAACCATACCTTGGAACACCAATTTTCCCACTTCTTGAGTGGATTTACACATTTGTGGCAGAGATCTCCACACAACTAAATGTGTTTAGTCCGGTCAGGCGTAACTCGGGTACATTTGGAAATAAACCTATGCATAAACCAAATCTACCTTTGAGAATAGTGTCCATTATCTTCACAGTAGGACACTTTCAGGGATTCAGTGAGAGTGAGGCGTTTGAAGGATGACAACGGGGGATGCAGAGGACAGGGGCGGGTGCAGGAAGAGAACCATTTTTAGTACAGGGTGTGGTAAATGCAGAAAAATAAACACACAAACAATAAGTATGTCAAAAATCAACGCACGTTTCTATGCTTATAAAACTACCACATGTCGTCACCACATACTCTTGCGGTGAAAAATGAGTCTACTCGAATTCTGTATCATAGATAACGAATATCTTATTAAAACTCTAATACTTTATGCGTTGTATTTGTGATGCTATATACACACACACACACACACACACACACACACACACACAATAAGCCACAAACAGTTCTAGATAAAGTTTGTTTCCACCAACACCACAAATGTAAAATATTTACTATACTCCTTGTATTAGTTCAAGTTCAAAGTTTGTTTCCATCCAAAATACGGCTTTAGATTGTTGGCTTTACTCCATAGTAAATTAAATCCCAGTTTTAACTCCTTGATATTAGTTCAAAATGTCGTTTTCAGCAACAATATGATTTCAGGATACTTCTCTGTGAACCACTAGTCTAGTTACAAACCCTCCTCAATAGAAAACGAGTTTCTAGTAAATGAGGTTCAACATCCAAGTAGTAAATCCTGGCTGCAGCAATATTGTCTATGCCGTCAATTATATGGGAAGCAATACCAAATAACCTAAGATGGTTGGCGTCTCTCTGGAACAAGCAAGAGTCCAGCCTGCTGGGAACTGTAGTTCCCAGCTATTGAGCTGCAGCACAGCATGTTTTCCATACACAGGACGCTACAACCCACAATGGCGCTAGAACTCTGTGATGGCCACTGGTCTTCCAGACTACAAGAAATCCACATGAACAGGCTCGACCCAACGTCTCTACGCGCATGAATCACACAGAGCAGTACACGGCACCTGCAGCTCCACTTCCTGATGGTGCCCACCACCTAAAGACCACTGTTTGGGCTCCTGGATTGCCAGGTTACCCAACATGAAGGTCTTTCAACAAGTCTGAAGCATAAAGGTTGGAAGCAGGTTTCCATGGCCACTCCTCATGAGCAAATCCCTTTCAATCTACCGTGTATTGTAATATTCCTCTTATAATTCTAGCATCCAAAATTCTGTGACCGCATATTCACTTTCTGAATTCAATTTGACTAGCATACGATATGAAGCACAAAGTGTCTTTGCAGAGCAAGGTTTTAACCAAAATACGAAAAACTGGGTGTGTTTTCATAAACTGAGGCAACTTGAATTTAACAGAAACTAGATTCACATTCGGTTAGATCACAAATGAGCCCACACACTTGGGTTGACATCAACAGGATTTTTTCAAGTGCAATTTTTTTGCAAGCAACCAAACCAACTCATTCACAGAAACTGAGACGGAGAGTTTCTCTAAAGATCTGCATAAAATGTATATGCCGTTCAGCTTTTTCTAAAGCAAATTATTATTCATATTTCTGAAGGCCAATTAACTTGGCTAAATATGCTTGCACAGCTGGAACGAATATAGACAAACTGATTGAGAGGAAATATCAGAGGAATCATGGCCCAAGTACAAAAGAAAGGGGAATGAAAGATGTAAGCCCTGGGTTGTCTGTTAACTGTGCCAACCACATAGTCTATATACAATCTTTCCACAGGGCAATCTGTTTGAGGGTATTAACCAGTGGCCAGGTGAAAATTCTTGTCTACTTCCTTACATGAAGCACACCAGACTCTTAAAATAAACTGAACCCCTCTATTAGTAATTACCGCACGTGGAACACCTTGCAAACAAATATGTAGTGAAAATAAACTGTGCCAACATCAACTAGGAAAAGAAATGAAATGTCCCATCTTAGTCACATGATCCAGAACTACTACAATTACTGTATAACCATGGACTCTAGAGAAGTAAAAACATTCATTGACCAAAATATGTCAGGGTCTAGGAAGAACAGACAAGGGTCTAAAAAAAACACTAAAGGCTTACCAAGCTATCTATTGATTTGGGCACAGATTGAAAATGTTAGTACAGAATAATCGTTCTGTACTAACATTTTCAATATCAGAAAATCATTCCGGCCAACAAACATATGTTTAATGCTGACAAAGTGGTAGCAATTTTAGGATGCCGAGCCATCTCAGAATCAAATCTCCTGTACACAATCCATAGCCTGTTGTCTTAAATGATCTAATACCGAGCCCTTTCATGATATCCCAAGCATTCGTTTTCATGTCTAATCGTTTTCATTAACAAGCTTGCCTCATCTAAAGACTTACTTTTTTGCATGTTCCTTAGAAATAAATCTATATTAATCCAAGCAATGGAATGAGCAGTAATCCCCTTTTGGGGTGAAATTAGTGGTGGATCATTGGTCTCCTGATGTACAATCCTGGTATATAGTTTAGCACAAAATCATTAAGAGAGAAACAGAGTACATCTGAGATGCCTAGGAGTAAGTACTTGGGTTGTCTTAAAAAATAATACATCATTTGTCTGTATGTACCTCTATAGTGTGTTTTACCCTATCACAGCCTCCCTTTATTCTTCGAAAGATCTTGAGGGCCAAAAGTTCCATATCTGTAATGGTTTAATTAAACTCTGTTGGTGAAGCGTTCTTGGAAAAGTAAGTTGTTGCATAAACCTGATCAGTCTTTGTATTTCTCCGAGACAAAACACCTCACACTGCACAAGATACATCTGTCTCACCAACGAATGGACACTCCACGATGGGATGGGAAGTTGCAACAATGGGGCACTAGAAAAAACATTCCCTAAAAACGCAAAATACTTGATCTGCTTTATTGATCAGACAAAGGCTAACTCCTTCCTTAGTAACTTGGTCTTACTAGTTCTAAAACTGATGAATGAATCTACTATAATAGTTGGCAAACACAAAAATGTCTGAATTTTCTTAACAAAAGTAGGTGTGGCATTTTCATCTGTAAGCCTTCAGGTGGAATGGGAAGTAAGTTAACTTTTCTCCCTTAATGCTCTTTCTGGTTAATACCCCAAGTAACATGTTCCATTGATGCATACTTCTAACCGAAGGTTCCTTACATTGAAAACAAATACCACAACATTACCTCAAAAGGACAAGCAGAGAAAATTGTCAAGGCATTAGTCTTTCATGAAAGTGTGCACTGGAGCCCATGCCACAGCTTGGCAGACTTCCAGAACAAATAGTCCCCTTGCTAATGCAGCCATAATGGCCCTGGCAGAATGAGCCCGCAGGCCTTCATTGGGTTTTTAGCTAGCGTGTAGCAGATTTTAATTCAGTACACTAAACATCTGGAAACTGCCTTGCCTTTCATGGCTGCACTGAACCCCACAACTAACTGCTCACATGATGACCTATTGCACGGTGATAGTAAAAACGTGAAGCACAATTATGGCCAAGCTGATGGAGCCTCGCATCTTCTTTCGAGAGGTATGATGGAGTGAAAAATGTTGTCAGAGTGATCAACTGACTGACCTGGTATGAAGGCATACTAAGTCCTCAGCATCAATTTGTTCAGTGGAAAAAAGTGGTGTATGTAGTAGAGGGTGCATGTGTCGCACAGAAGTGATGGCGATAAAGACGGTCTTGATTGTCAGAAGCCATAGGGAGTAACAATACTAAGATTGGTCTGCAGAGGGACGAGGTGATGGACCCCACACCAGGCCACAAACATTTCCCATAATGCAGCGTAGACGGATTTCATGGACTGGCATCTTGCTGCAAGAATTAAAAAGGCCGTTATCAGGATGGAAGTCAAAAGAAGTCAACCGTCGCTTCTTAACGTGGATGGATGAAGATGGAGATGTCCTGCATAGAAATGAGGATGTGGGAACCTCCCCGTGTTGCTGAGGCAGCAGATCCTCCAGAAGTGGCAGCTGAATGAGAGGGCAAATGCCCAGGCTCATGAGTTCTTTGTACACTGTGATGGCCCTGTCGGGGCAATTATGACATCAGTACCTTGTAGGCACGCTGGTGGGGTCAGCGGTACAGTTAATGACATATGTTTCAAGCGTCAATCTTCCACCTCCCCAGAATACTCAACAATTTTAGGACACTCTGGTGATATGTAGCTTCCTACACACTACAATTGGGGCATCGGCTTGGAACGTCACGGTTTAAGTGGTGCCACTGTAGGCGTTATGTATGTGCAGTGCACATAGTGGAAATGGAGTAAGCAAAATCTAGCATTGCTCACTACTTCTTTTATCAGCAGTAGAGTGTTCTCAATTGCGTGTCCGAAAATGCTGGGTTGCAGTCTGCATCCCAGGTCACATGTGAGTGCAGAGGTGTTTGTGTGTGGTTTATTGGATGGCTGCAAATAGCTGTGTGATGATTCTGCAGTCTGATGGACCCGACATGATCTGCCACACTGGACCTAGTGATCCAGGCAGAGTACCCCACTCCCAAAGCTTGGACATCACACCTTTCATGGCGTTATATTTTAAGTATCTCTCATGCAACACCTAAAAATGTGTCATGGCAGTTTTGAAAGAGGTCATTGCTTCGGTTTCCCACATGTCTGCTAGTATGAGGCAACCTCCCCTTTTCCATTCAGACATTGTCCATGTTGTAGTCCAGAAGGACACATTTCGGCATCCACCTTCACAATGGTTCTGCAGCATGTGGTTGCCCAATCACCTGTAGTAGGTCTGCCATAGGAGTGCTGTGCCCCGCAATATAGGTGTACCTCATTCAGGGCATCCGGCAACATAAGGTGCTGTTTAGGCAGAATCTTTCCCAGTGCAGCCCTGCAATAGCCTCCCATCCGTGCTGGCAGCCAGAATAAAATTGCTGCTGCGTGGCCAGGTAATATGCCTCCACCCCTGGAAACTACATTCCCTCTCCTCATACGTACAGACTAGTGTGCCCATTTTATCCTGCGCCTTTTCTTCCCCCATACAAGTGTGTTTAAAAAGGTAGTGGAATCTCTTAATGTATTTTTGGGGTAATGTGTAGAGGCTGCATTAAGCAAGCACTTGCAATGCAATCGGTCTCGCCTTTGGGACCTTATATGTATTTAGCTATGCAGCACATTAGCCTGGGTGCTGAAACATCTACTGTTCTTTAACATGGAGGGAAAATAAGCACCAAACTGCGTGACACGCCAGGTATGGGAACACATGGAGAAAAATAGTGCCTTTCCGCTGGAAATGATATAGTCCAAAGCTCGGTTTTTAATATAAAATCAGGGCATTCAGTTGTCATATCACTGAAAATACAAGATTTGAAAAAAATATTATTGTCAACAGGTGCTCGTGGAGGAGAATTTCTATGGACTGGAATCTAAAGTGATTCTGGTATTTTACTGACCTCTGCCGGTCGTTTCCTATCAAGAAAGTTAAATAGAGGCAGTTGCCAGAAAAAAAAAATATATAAAGTCCCTCAGCCGAAAGCAATTTGGTATTCTATTGACCTCTACTGGTCATTTTCTATCAAGACAGTTAAATAGAGGCAGTTGAACAGAAAAAAAGTCCCTAAGCGGAAGCAGACAAGTCCTAGGGCTGATCTCCAGAGGCCACAAAGCACATACACATATAAGTATATACTAAAGTATATACAAGAGGTCTTGAATGCTTGCCCTAAAAAGGTGGAAAAACTGAGGTAATAATCATTTTAGAGACTGCAATGCGCCCAGCCAATGACAAGGGAACTGAAGTCCTTGGATCAGCCTATGTGTGTTCAGGTGCACTCTGAGGTAGCCACAATTACCCCCAGATATCGGAATGGCTGTCTCCCACGGAATGTCCAAGGGAGAGAACAGTTTTCTAGGTATCGTTAAGAGACCGGCTATTGGATACAACAACCACTTGTGTGTGTTGATGCGCAGTCCTGACTGTCGACCAAAGTCGTCCATTATAGCAAGTAGGCATGGCAAAAGATCCACAGGGTTTCACAGCTACGTAAGCAGATTGTCTGTGTATAAGGATAATAGGTGCTTCACAGTTCCCACTTCAATGTCCCAGTCTGTCAGAGATCCTGAGCAGACAGGCCAGTGGTTTGGCTACTAACACGTAGAGCAGAGGGTACAGCAGGCATCCCTACTGCATGCTGTGTTTCAACTTCCATTCTGCCGATATGTATCAATTTGTTTTCACTTTAGAGACAGGGTTAGTGTATAGTAGCTCGGCCATTGCTATGAGCGCTGGGCCAACATTCATGGCTCTTAGTGTTGCAAGAATTTAATGTCAGGACAGTGTGCCAAATGCTTTTTCCACATCCTGGGACACGAAGGCCATGGGCTCATTCATCTTGTGTTTCAGCAAAAAAATGACTTAGTATTTTAAGATTAAGTGGCGCGCGCCTATCTGGTATAAAAAGTCATTGGTCGTTGCCAAAGTAGTGTGCCTATTACACGTTGTAATAAACAAAAAGTGGTTCTGTTGGGCCAGAACCACTTTTTGTTTATTACGATATATCTAGGTTCTGAGGGACACAGGGTCACCCCATTTTTGTCAGACTATTACAAGTTGTAGTCATCGGGCCAGAGTTTTGCCCAATATTTTTTAACAGTATATAACAACAAAAGTGGTTGATACGCTTTGCAATTTAGTGGACAGTTTCCTGGTTTTAGGAAGAGTACCATCACAGCCTCATTAACAGAGCATGGGAAAGAGCCCCTTTCCATCACCTCCTGATGCATCTGTAGTAGTTTGTTTTTCAGCCAGCTGATCACTGTATGTATGTTACGATTCCATTGGCAGCCCGTCTGGCCCCAGGGTTTTATTGGTGTTCAGTTCTTTCATGGTTTCTTTGAGTTAATCTATAGTAAGCGGCTCCTTAACTGCATTGCCTGTTCCTACGACAATCTGTGCAGACCCTCTACCTCCAGTATTAGATATGCAGTCTCTGTGTTTATAGGTTGTGGATTTTTGTAAAATCGCGGATTGTATCCATGGAAGGTATTGTTTATTCCCTCCTATCTTCTATCATGTTATTACTGCCTCCAATAGCTGTAATGCATGCTGGTGTCTTTTCCCTTCTTAATAGCCAGGATAGTAATCTTAATAGCCAGGATAGTAATCTACCTGCCTTTGCTCCTTCGCTATGTGGCCCCTGGTGGAACCTACTGTTCTGTAGCAGTTCCACCTCCATTTTTTTTTTCTTTGTTATATCTGCGCATATGGTTTCTAACCGAGCTATGGCCTAGGAGTCTGCCTGGCATGGTCTAGTTGGTGCGTAAGTACACCATCCATATTCTGGAATTCCTTGTCCTGAGTCCTAATTATTGAAGAAACCCTTTGAGCTGGCAAAGCCGCGTACCACCACCTCAAGGGCATTCTATTCTATTGCTCTGCTGCTGGCTGTATTGTCGTTCAAGTTAAAATACTCTGCGACTGTATTGTGCATAGTCTGTTTGAAATCTGCATCATGTAAAGCTGACCCTGGCAGCCGCCATGTAGGTATAAGTATTCTATATCCAGCTATGGAGTAGGACAGGCACACCGGAGAGTGGTTAGAGAGTGCTTTCCCCATATGAGTTACCTGTGTCACATACCATGATTGGTCTCAATCTACCTATATGTATTCTAGTCTGGAGAATATATGGCTGGGGGCCGCGTAGTGTGTGAACTCCTACTTGTGTTGGTTACTTTGTCTCCAGGTATCCACCAAATTTAGGTCTTCTGTCACTTGGCAACGCGAGGCAGACATTCTAGGTTTATATGGTGGATTTGGAGGTGTGCGATCTATATTGCTGTGCACACAGAACAGTTAAGGTTGCCTAGCCGTATTAGTGGCATGCATATATATGGTGCGAGCATTTGTCCCAGACTGTGGAAATAACACACCATTGTCTATGTTCAGGGCATGAATTCTCACCAGCAGGCTCGGGGAAAGCCATATGCCCACCCTCTTCCGTGTGCTGTAACAGGAATGAAGGAATCACTCTTCCATTCACTTGTCAGTTTGTGTGCTTCCACCAGCAGCAGAAGTGTCTCTTGCAGGAAGGCCACTTGTACACCATGTCTGCGCAAATATGCTAACACCCTCAATCTCTTGCAGTAGTGATTAAGGCCTAAACATTCAATGTTAACAGTTTGATCTCGCCCATCAGCTATGGAAAGGTATGCACAATCATAGTGTGTCCAGGCATCGTGAGGGTCTCAGCCTCCTTCGTACTGTGTCGCCTTGTGAGTGCCAGCTAAGTGTATGAATAAGAATTGCTGCATCTGGGTGCCCTTGGGAGCGTCCAAGCCTCTACTTTCCAACCGTATCGTATATCCTTGCCTGTGGCTTACAGATACTGATGCGGCCAGTGTTTGAGTAGGCAACAACAATGTAAAACAGTGCAAACTTGGAGAACAAAGAAAAGAGAACATACCAACTGGCAATAGCCTTCATTGCATAGCAAGTAAAGAAAATTAACGCTTATATGTTGCTTTGTCGGTTTGGATTGCGTGGGGCTTTGCTCAAGATCCCACTGCAATTAGCAGGTCCCACTCGTATAGGGGGAAGTGGTAGTGCTATTATGTATGATCCCATATGTAACCCAACTGAAGCCAGTCTTTCAACCATTGTTCACAGTGTAATGGGTGGTGTAGTCAGCAGAATCAACGTTTTGTGTGGCAGGGGGGATTCAGTAACATCTGGGTGGTGTGACTGGACACGCCTGACGTTCTCTACCTTCTGCAGTGCCACTACTTGTGTCCAGCAAATTGAACGCTAGGGCCAGTTCTGTAAAGAAGTGAGCTTTACACTTATGCAGGATTTTCAGTTAGGCCAGGTAGAACATCATGTCTTTCATGTTGTAGTCTTTGCATCGCCGGTTCAATGCTTTGAAAGATTGCCAGAGCTTTTGTAAATGCTACGTAAAGTCCGGAAATAGCATGACATGTGCCTCTTTAATGTGCAGATTACCAGCTTTTCTTGCCACCTGCAGCAGTACTTCTCGGTCCCTATAGTTAAGTAGGTGGAAGATGATGGTTCCTTTGAGCCCCTGGCAACAAGGGGTCCGATGGCCAGGATCCATTTCTCGACAGGTGGAGAAGTGTGGCTCAATGGTTAGAGCGGCAGAGGTGGAGAAGTGTGGCTCAATGGTTAGAGCGGCAGACCCTGATGCAGAGGTCTGGCCCGGGACCAGGGTTCAATTCCCCGCCTCGGCGGGTCTTGGGCTCAAAATTCTACGGACCTGATAATTATCGCCTCTTTGCCTATTCCAATCATGGAGTCCCACTCTGCAACTCTGGGCAATAGCTTGCTTAATCTCCACAACGGCCCCCACAACGCTAAGGATGCCTGGCCTCCACCTTGGGGGTGCCCAGGAGTGGACGCCTCACAGGGAAAGCCAGGATGGGTTCCACAGCGGTATTCGTACAAGCGCCTTGAGACCCTTGCGGGTGAGTAGTGCGCTATACAAGTATCAATTTACATAAAGTTCTAAACAGTCGTCTTCTGCACGCTCTGGGAGACACACCAGGCACAGGTTATTTCTGCATGACCTGCCCGCTGCATCTTCCATGCGGGTTTTCATCCTGCATGAAAAGCTGTTTGTTACCTTGGTTGTGTTGCAGAGGTCTTTCACTGTATCTGCAACCTGTTGCACCGCATGCGCTACCCGATCCATGATTCCATGCAAATCAGTTTATTCTAGATTCAGGTTGAACACATCACATCAACTTTGTATTCCAGTGACGTTCTTGTTAGTTGAGCTGCCTGGAGCACGTCCAACAAAGAGGGACCGTCGATGTCATGCTTCTAGTCCGCCCGGCGAACTTCTTGCGGCACTGCTGCTCTTTTGGTCCCCTTCATCAGGGCGGTTACTTTTGTGGAGCCAGAACCGGTGCGTTTGCGCTGGGCTTCCCGGTGCTGAGCTGGCAAATGTTCTTAGAGCGTGAGACAGCAAACTCTTTTGAGGCTTAAGGGTAAAGTATTTGTAGCAGTGGTCCACCACGCACTCCTGTGTCTCCATGCACAATGGTACCAGTCCATAATGGCCTTAGGGTGGAGGTACTTATGTGCCCACCTGCTCACCACCTCAGGCAGCCACCCCTTTACTTTCAGGCCTCCCAGGGGCCCTCAGCGTACATCCTGCATCGGGATCCCTCTTGCAGACCTCACGCCTGTTCACAATGAGGGAGGAGCTGAAGGGGACCGGCTAGACCGCTCTCCACAAACTCACACTTTTCTGAGTGGAGTCTACCCCCTGTGGTCCGGGACTGCAGATACTCTTGGCCCCAGCTGCAATAATTCTCAGAAGGTTGCCATCTCTTATTATGCATTTATGCACTCTGCGGCGACGCTCATCCCCATGCCAGCCACCCAGTTCTAGTGCAGCGCAGGCCCCAGCTCCTTCTATCTAGCCACTCACTGCACAGTTCTGGTGTAGTGAAGGTCACAGTGCCTCTGTCCAACGGCCGCTCAGCTCTCAAGCGGCAGTGCAGCTCTCACTAAGGTCACAGACAACGGCCTACCCTGGTCTTTGTCCCGGGCCCTAGCAGCACATCAGCATCGTCTACCAGGAACACACCCAGGGTCTCCTCCGCTGCACTATGCTCAGATCCACAACAGCAGAGGCCTCAGGCACATACATCCAAGCTCTCTGGTGCTATGGCAACAGAGAGGAGATTTTTAAATCTCCATACACTGCGACTATTTTGGGATATTAGGAGGCAAAAAAAACGATGCAATGTCTTCGGTTGGATGCAGATTTGTGCAGAGTATCAAGCCAGGCCAAAAGAGCTGTAGCACAGCACGACTCTACTGCATGGTGGTAAAGCCACACCTCCCTCCCAATGATCTTTTTTGAGGAAACGCCATGGTGCAGGATTTTTGACACTGCATGCTTTAAACATTGGTGAACAGATTTTGCCATGCCACAATGTTCAAGGAACCGGAGAATGGGGACACTACTTGTAGTGTGCAAGCTGGTGCCTGTTGAGCTAACCTACTCTGGCATTCACGGACCCAGCTAGGTGGTTGGCTACCAGAAATAATTTCTACTGGTGAAGCCACCTCCAGAGACGTACAGTCTACTGGCACAAGATAGAGGACCTCAGGCCACCCTGCCTGTTGCAGTACCAAATTGTGGTTGGGTTGTCAGACTCGACCTGTATCAATCTTCCCTTGATGGCCAGTAGGAAGGCTTTCAGAGCTAGGGTGATTGTCAAAGGCTCCAAATGGTTGATGTGGGGCTGGATCACTGCTGGAGACCAGAGGCGCAAGATCTCCACCTACTCAAATGGCCTCCCCAACCCAGTAACAACACATTAGTTACAACTCTGACATCCTGGCTGGGAACGGACAGTCACCCTTCAACTGTCAGGTTGACACTTTTCTGTCACTGCAGGAGGTCCTGAGAAATGGGCAAAGTTGGAGAGGCAATCCCAGTGTTGCAACCAATGAAAAGTTAGGTTACACAGCAGGGTCCACATGTGCAATCTGATGTGTAGAATGAGAAGCCCAGGAGCACCAGATGCCTCAGAACTATCCTCACCAAAACCCAGGACCGAGCCAGAAACGTCAGCACCATATCCTGAATGTCCCAGAATCGCTGGAGTGGTAGCAAGGCTTTCAACAGTATGGTACCCAGGATAGTCCACAAAGAAATACTCTGCAAAGAGCTAAGTTGGGACTTTAACCCATTGACAGTAAACTCTAGTAAGATCAAGAGCCCACTGGCTGTTTTACAGAGATGGTCTGTTACAGACTGTGGCAAGACCCCTTTCTGAGAGAGGACACGAGCATTCTGAACATGTCCTCTCTCAGAAAGAATTTCGGGGGCTGGAAGTCCTGCATACGCCCAAGGCCTCCATCCTTCTTCAGCACAAGAAAGTAGCAGGAATATCCCCTCCTCACCTCTATCCAAGTTCAGCACTTGTTCAATGGCAGACCCTTTGAACAATTTGTAAAAACCCATCAGATTGACCTTTAATACCATATCCTTTCTCCAACCCGCTGATCATGGACCCGGGAGCGTAAATTAAAGCCGTTTGGGAACAGCTGCAGTAAGGGGAAGAGAAGAGCAGAAAACTGCTATCCCTGCTGGAATAAACAGCCTTAGCCTTCACCACACATGCTGCCCCAAAAAGACAGTTTGCTGTAGCACTGACTGAGAAGGTGGATGCCGAGATGCCTGGACCAAAAGGTTTTTAGGTGTAAGGTGTTTAGTCTCTCCAACGGCGGGTTTGTGCCACCTGCTCCCAGGTTGACTGACAAGAAGGGCTAAGTAAGGCTTAGACCGAGTGGCCCTCAGAAAGTACATTAAAACAGTAGCATTGCCTCAGATGAAGACAGGCCAGACTGAAGAATTACTGCCATTAAACTGGCTTTAGTTGCCAGAGTAGGCAATTGCAAATCTAGCACTGCTGCTTCTCTTCGACTACTACAGCTAAAGCATTGTCTTCAACTGGTGGATCAGATGGATAATAGAGCCCTAAGCCCGAACCATCGTAAACAGCCAAAAAAGGTCTTAGCATGGGGGCATGGGTGGGGGTGGGGGGCGAGGGGGGGGGAGGGGTTTGGAGGACAGGCAGCTAAGGGGTTAATAACTAATATCCCAACAACGTCAAGAAGCCATAAAGAATGGGGCATGTGCATAATGGATACCACAATCAAAAACGAGCAGCATCCATGGGAACTTAATAAAATCTTCCACCAACTATGCCATTTGAGACACAAAGGGCCTCAGTACATAAGTGCTCTCAACGAGAGAACTGAGTTTGGTCCCCCATTGTGTAGGGCACATCCGTATTACGCAAGTGATGACAAACGCTTGATCACGACCTTCTATAAAACACTGAACACAAGTGCACATTTTTGGCCAGTTCAATATAGATTGGCCATTTTTCATCATGAATAGGGGGATATGCCATTTAGAAATGAGGGAATGATTTAGCAACTTTTTCTGTGCTACATTACAGATGCAACAGCAAAAATTCACAAGACACACACACAAACTCTGCACCATCTGAAAGAGCAAATGGAGAGTGCCGCCTTCACTCCTATTGCCTTCTGTGACGGGGCATATGATGACTTAGGAGAAACCATCAGCAAACCCGTTCTGACACGGGGTTCCATTCCAGACTATACCATCCACTAGGTGTGCCTTGTCCCCTTCTAAATCAAGCCTGGTTGCTCCTTCAAAAATACTGACACTGTCGGTAATCATATGGTCAGTGCTTCTGCAGAAGCACTCTGTACTCTGCCTGTGTAGGGGACCCTAAAGGCACTAACCAGAATATGTGCAACTGTACTGTTATTACCATGTCCCCCTTGCTCGAGAATGTCAAGTCAAGCACCCAGTTATATACAATGCAAATTATTTGGTAGTTGCCCCATATTAACGAAAGCACTGCAATGCCATACCAATGGAAGACAGTGACAGTTCGCCTTATAACCTGTCCTGCAACAAGGAGACCAGCAAGTTCATTACAATAAAAGATGCCAGTGAGAGCCATACAGTTTATTTCATCACGCATACTCCACAGTCAATTACTTTGTTGTTAAAAAAAACTCACCTTGAACCGCTCTGGGAGCGATCTCAAAAGTTTCACTTTAATGGACAGACCAATTAATGTCGCCATGCTGCAGTGAGGGATGGTGGGAGTAAAAGCCACCGATACCGAATTTTCATCATCATTCACCTGCCAGAGAGGTAAAGATAAGCAGAGATGTTCGCCACAAGATAAACATTTAAGACTAAAACACCAACAAAAGAGTTTTAATATGGATGTGTGGTTGATGAAATAAAGAAGCTCCCTAAACATATGGGTAAAAAAAACAATTCTGAGGAGCTACCCTCTTGGGTGCCAGGGAGAGGTGGAGAAGCTGTGACGGCCCCAAAGAGTTTGGTAAGTTTTGGTGACCTGCAAGGATTTTTTTTTTTTTAATTATGAAACACTGGTAATGCAGTCAGGGCTCAAAGACACTTGGGTAGTTCTGTTCAGCATTTGCGCTATGGATACTCTAATCAGTTCAGCTACTGGGACACATCTAAAATATGAACTCTCTCGCTTATATTCTTTTCAACAAGATCCTCGTTCACCAGCTAATATAGGCATCTCACAATGAAGGCCAAGAACACACTTTATTTAAATAGAGAGGCAGAAGGAGTTTAAGCCATTACGTGGTTAAGATTTATCTGATCTCAGTTTTTATGAATTTGAAAGGCATATTCTATCTGCCATTCTCTTCCTCCCTCCCTGCACGTTATTTGGAGACAAGAAGTGTTTATATACTGATGGTTTCCAGCATGATAAGGTAGCGTGTCTCTCAATTCAACAGAGAAAATGCGTCCTCTTTTGCTGTGCTCCACTATGAGAAATAAACAAAAGAAATATTGGTAATGCATTCCAAAGCCTCACTCCCTGGATCTCTGTGACCTGCCTCCAAATGCCTCTTCTCTCTTGATCTGCTCAACCTAGGGTGGTCTATGTAGGCACGCTAACTGGTAAAGAAAGATCCAGTGTCATGAGAGGTCGGTGGAAATGTTGCCTCACATTCTGCTTTTTTTGATATAATAACCACTTTAAATTGTGCTTGCTCTTTAACGGATTACCAAAGCAATTAAAATAGTAAAGCGAGCTCCAAGAAAACAAGCACTGGCGTTGCCAATAGGTTTCACATTAGGAAAGTAGGAGCTATTGGTTTTGTAAATGACATTTTATATTTATATATCGTTATTGGCATTGTCAATAACAATATATAAATATAAAATGTCATTTACAAAACCAATAGCTCCAACTTTCCAAATGCGAAACCTATTGGCAACGCCAGTGCTTGTTCATGGTTAAAGTGAATCGCATTGGCTTCGAAGCGCCTCTGTAGCCGTTGTGAATGGGTAGCATTTGCTACGAGTGGTTTTAGCTAGTCTTTTCTGGCACGTTATTGCGCTTTCTCGTCCATGTAAAGGCAAATGGCCTCGCAATGCTGGCAAATGGCCGGAGGAAAGCCGGATGGGGGCGGGAGAGCCTGGCGGGGGCGCGAGAATGCGAGCGAGGGGAGGAGAAGTATGGCAGGCGGATTAGGGAGATGCGCGGAGGGAAGCCGGATGGGGGCGGGAGAGCCTGGTGGGGGGGGGGGGGGCGGGAATGCGAGCGAGGGGAGGAGAAGTGTGGCAGGCGGATTAGGGAGATGCGCGTGCTTGTGTAGTCACGTGACCCGTTTTTGTGGTCACGTGACTCACATGCACTGTGAAAAAAACGCAGTGGTTTGACGAGTCGATGGAGCACTTGAATTCTCGCCTATTACATTCGCAAGCAATTGATAATAGGCGAAACCTAAAAAGGGGGGGGGTTGGGGGAAGAGAGAAAGAGAGAAAGAGAAAGAGAAAGAGAAAGAAAGCCATGCCTGTGCTTTTTTTTATTTTAATATAACCTGCAACGTAGCATCTAAGTTTGACTATGAACGTGAATGCAAGTGAAGACCATCAGGCTAATGAGGTCTGCAATGTTGGTGACTGCCATCCCAACACATCAAATCTGGCACCTTCAGCTCTACGCCTTCACTCTGAAATGGAGAGAAGGGCAGGAGAAGAGAAGTGATGGGACGCAAAGCACAGAGAGAAGCAAGAAGGTAGGAAGGGATAAATAGAGAAGTTAACCACAGATGGTCTCCTGGTCAATACACACTTGTGGCAGACTGGTGGAAGAGGGGAGCAACAGATAAATGAGAAGGAATGGGGGTGTGCATAGGCGACGTATTCATAAAGGATAACTATGTACCTTATCAAGGAGTATCATTCAGGTTTATCTAGTTTTAATCAATTATTCAGAGAAAATGACAGAGTGGTGTAAGTGAAGAGGGTAGTAGAACAAGTCTTATTAGTTTAACTGAAATCCTTCTTGTGTTGTTGCTTTGGCCCAGAAGTAAACCAACAAACAGTTTGGTGAAGGAGAGAGACTGTATACAGATCGTTATCTAAACCACATATTTACATTCTCAATGTAACTGTGCAGTCTTGGGTTCCAACTAGCGAAAAATAGTTAGATGCTTGTTGGGTCTCCTACATTTCTCCCAACGTGAGGTGGGTTCTTGAGAGATGAAGACAGTAAGGTAGAGCAGTGGAACAAGACCCCTCACAGACAGTGGGTGCAGTAGAAGGCAGGTAGTTGTGAAGGCACAATGCGGTCCAAAAATCCTACAGGGGATGGCGATATTATTAATATTAACGAGGCAAACTCCACAGAGCCCTGTGCTGCTGCCTTTGTTTTAAACATATAGGTCATAAGCCAGCTACCAGACGACCCATCATAGTATAAAACCAGAAAATCCACTGAAGAAGTATTTTAGTGAAAGGCGTAAAACTGTACACAATCAGCTAGAAACACTAGTGCTTGGAGAGGCTGGGTGACACCATTACAATTTCCTACAGTAGAAGTGATGTATCCAGATGCCAGAAGTGAACTAAAGGTCTAGCAACTGACCACCTTGTCTTAACAGACTACCAATTTTGCAGAGTCTTCAAACATCAGAGAATACCCAATGCAAGCTGATTAAGCTTGCCATACCAGAACAGACATGGGACAAACCTATATATAGGGTAGCCTTACGGAACAGAGGGAGTATGAGACTTACACTGAGAATGTATTTCCAATTGCCTAGAAGTCGAACTAACAATAAAAGCATTATTCAATGTGTTAGGACTGCCTATTAGCACAGAAGCACTAAAACAGATTGCCATCTTTAGATACAAAGATTGGCCCTATTAAGTAAGTATGCCGAATTCCTTGCATATTTAAAAACTGTTGGACCGGCCCTTTTGGCAGGTTCACCCCGAGACTTTTTTGCTTTTTCCTAGCCTGTTTCTGGAACCTGGTGGTGGCGATTTTAGGCCTCTGCACACTTTTTCACTGTGGTACAGTGTAAAGTGCTTGAGCTCTCTGTGTATGTGTGGTGAGTGACCTGCCCTCCCATAGGAATGAATGGGGAATATGTATGCCCATGGTAGTTCCTGATGTGTGGGGAGTGCAGGGACGAGTTTGGTATGAGAGAACTCGTGAGATTGAATGCTGCTTAATGGTATATGCGGCATGATTGTGTCTAGTCTAGAAGTGCCACTTTTAGAAGTTGGCATATTTGTGTAATTTGTGTCTGGCGTGTGATTGGCTGGTGAGCCTAGTCCAGGAGTGCCTGGGCCTGCTTGTGGATATACTGTCTGGTTTGAGGGTGACAGGGGCTGGAGAGCCCAGGAGGTTGTCTGAGTCAGCCCATGGATGAAAGGCAGCATCTGCTGCCAGGGAAGTGGGAGGAGATGGCACCTGATAGTGAAGGGCTGTGCCTGCCTGACCACAATGCTGGCTCCACCCCCCACTGGGCGACTGCCACCTCTGTCCCTGATACTGAAGGGACTTCCCTATAACCAGTTCTAGCTGGTTCTCACACTGCCTGCACAAAGACTTCAAAGACTTTTCCCTGTATAAGAAGGGGCTGTGTCCCCTTCCAATTTGTTCTCGTTTCTGACTTGAATCTACCAGGGACGGGTGCTGCCCAGCCCCTGGATGCCTGGAGGACTTCTGGGGGACCCCTCTGCCTTGCCTGGGCTGATGGGGGGCGGGGGGAACTTTTCTTTGCCCTGGGATCCTTTGGACCTTCTTCCTATCCCCCCAGGACTTTGCTGGACTTTTCCCCGATTCCCCCAAGCGCCTGGGAGCGCTTTATTTTGTATTCTAAGCGCCTGGGAGCGCTTTATATTGCTCTAGCGCCAGGGAGCGCTTTCTTTCACTTACTGGGCAGAGCGCTGTTATTTTCCCTTAGAGGGAAGCTCTCCTGCCCCTTGATGCTCATTTGCATATTGTTTTATTGATGGGTGCCACCCCATTTATCTAATTGTCTAACGGGTGCTCACCCCGTTTCTACTCTTATCTTTTCAACCGAGGGTGCCCACCCCTCGCTGTGCCTCTTTGAATCACCGCCGCTGCCCGGAGATCGATATAGAGGCGCAGCGCCCGCCCCCCTGCCAAGGGCCGCGCTGCCATTGGCGGCCCTCAGCACAGGAAGTCAGGCGATCTTCGTAGGGACAGAAGTGGGGCTTCGCAAGGCCTCAGGGAAGTCCCGCCTGGTGACTGGAAGTGAGCCTCGCCTCGCTGTGCTCCGTGAGAGAGGAGTGCCGGGTAGGAAGGAGGATGGCGGCTGAGGCAGGCGGGGCTCCGGTGGTTGAGGAGAGCCCCGCGCTGCCCTAAAGAGACCTGCGTGTGAGGACGCCCGAGGAGGAGCTGAGCCCGACCGACGAAGAGTCCGAGAGGAGCCCCCGCCCGAAGAGAGCAGCCGGTGAGTGAGACAGGCTGGGGCGGGCTCCGAGGTGGCTACGGTTGGTGTGTGGGACGGGCATAGCAGGAAAGACATGCAGGGCAGCCCCGGAGGGCAGTGGGCTGGCCCCCCCCCCCATTCTCAGTGCCCGCATTCTCGGTATTCAGCTGCCCCCGTGTTGGCAGGGGTCAGCTGCATCGAGGGCCTGATTGCTTTGGGGAGCCAGAATGCTCCGAGGGGCACGTTGTTCTAGAGCCCCAAAGGCTCCACCGAGGGCCTGTAATTGTCTCAAAGGTCCCTGTGAGGGGCTTGGGGCCATGCTTGTGTAGAGCCCCGAGAAGGCTTCGGGGGTCATGGTAGTTAGAGGGAGCGTCGGGGTACATTGCCGGTGCCCGCCCCCTCCTGCCTGCGAGGGATCTGTTCAGAGCCTCGAGGGCTCCAGGGAGCCTATTTTGTTTTAGAGCCTGTGTGGCTCCAACAGTTGACGCAGTTTGCTTCTATGGGTCAATGAGGACTCTGTCGCAGTTTGGACTCACAGCTGCCCAGCAATTAGTGGGCAGCTGCACCGTTTAGGTCTTGGGATGTCCTCAGGTACCCAGCAAGTAGTGGGCACCTGCTACGTTTAGGCTTGTGCTTGGACTGGCGCTGCATGGCAGCGTGCCCCGACATTTGGACACAGGGCGTCTTAGCCCAAACAAGGCCAGTTGGCCTAGGACTGCCACCGGTGGTGGCTTATGTAAGTTTTGCGCAATGTGGTTGTACTGCACCTCTGAATGTTTTAGGCATCATGTGTCTTCTTGCGCTGCACCTCTGAATGTATTTTATTGCATCATGTGCTTGTCCTTTACACCGCTGAATGTGTAGGTTTATGCATCATGTGTTTCTCTTGTCTTACACCTCTGAATGTTTTTAAGCATCATGTGTTTTCTTTCTTTACTACTCCTCTGAATGTATATTTATGCATCATGGGTAATGTGTTCTTTCCTAGACCCCTAAACGCTGTGTGATACTTAGGTGGTTGTCCTTACACCTCTGAATGTTTTAGGCATCATGTGTTTCTCTTTACTACTCCTCTGAATGCGTTTCATGCATCATGGGTAATGTGTTCTTGTTTATACCCCTAAATGTATTTTATTCGTAGGTGGTTGTTCTTTTTAGTACAGGTGGTCCTAGTGAGGTCCTGTTCCCAGTAGTTACTGGATGTGATTTATAACTGTTATTTTGTGCTATACTTATTCTAAGTTCTAGAAGTGATTTTATATCCTATATTCTAATTTCTACTAAGTGCTGATTCTGACAGTGGCCCATGTGGCCCTGTCCTGTAAATAATCCCTTATGATTATTGCCCGTGCCAGTTGGCACCATGTATTTTGTGTGATACTATCTGATGTGTTTTTAAAATACAAAAGTTATTTTACAATAACCTTGTGTGGAGTTCCTTTTGTGGTGTGCCTAGTATGTTGTTGCTGTTGTGTGCTGGCGCAAATGCTTTACACATTGCCTCCGGGTTTAGCCTTACTGCTCGTGCCAAGGTACCAAGGGGGTGAGCAGGGGTTATCTTGGCATGTGACTTCCTTGCCCTGACTAGAATGGTGGTTTCTGCCTAGCTTTGGCGTCAGCCTTAGCCAACCAGAAATAGCCAGTTCTAACAAAAACCTTCGATACCAACTACAGGGGTACAAACTGCAGACTATGCCCCTACACGAGGAAATCCTGTCAGCATCTCCTATGTTGCTGTCTGAATTTTAACTATGATCGTTGGCGACTCCTGCATCCAATCTGTATTGCGAATGGAATAAAGTCTTGCAGCGGAGCGTCAGCCTTGTGCTTTTCCATTACTGACACAACAACACTAGCAAGATTGGCAAAATTCACTCATCAAATCAGGATCGCTCTAAAAGCAGCTAAGGAAAACTACAAAAATCTGGCAAAGGGTACTGCAAACCTGGAAAAGCAGGCTCAGTGGCCCTAAAACACCCCTAGCCCGCCAGTCTATGACCATGTCAACATCAGCGAGGGCCACAAGGATTGTAAGAGGTGTTGTCCTTTATTCTGTACAGCTGTTTACCCAGTGAGGCTTAAAAAGGGGACTTCATGAAATCGTGCAAGGGACCACGGCATTGACTATAACCCCCGGGAGGGACGATCATGCTGGCACAGGGGTGCTGTGCTCAATTTTACGCAAGATAAATAGTTGCTTTTAGTATTATGTTTTTAGTTTGTATATGTCGATCGTTTTTTCCTATAATGATTTTAATTAATTGATCAGTTAATAAACAAATACAAAACTACAGGGGTACATTTGCTTCCACACTCCAGCATTGAGGAAATCCAAATATGGTCACCTACTAGGGGGCCTAGCCACCTACATTGCCATAACAAAATTCTATCTCCACTACCATTAGTACACTCAGTCAAGATCCACCTGAACCTCAATGGCTCCAAGGACAACGTTTTATTGGCCAACACATATATAAACCCGAAACTGAAAAAACAAGTCAAAACCCTTAATTGAATATCTGCTCTCAATCATAAGCTCACACAGCACTTCCAACCTCATCCTCTCCGGGGATCTAAACCATATTTTAGGATATCGATGTAAATTGATTGTTAATATTAGAATTCCTCAAAATAAAGCTTTTACTGGTTACTGTTAGCTCGAAGAGTTTTTTTTAAAGTACTAGACCTGCAGGACTATTATCATTTTTCAGATTTCTCGAGTCCTGTTTCTGAATTGCTGCATTATTAGAGCAACATTGAAAAATGCATTAAAGGGAGCATCATGGAGCCAACGTTTATCACAGTGTAATGTACTGCTTCCTTATTAAAATACTGGAGTCTGCTTTACCACTTCCAAATCGGAATGCAACGGACAATTCTGTTTATAGGATAGAGATAAATTTGCCCAAAAAGTATTTTTTAAAGTCAAATTGTTTGAATTATATTTTTCCGTGTACAATTAGAGAATATTTTATACAATCTTGCGAATGCAAGAAAATCTAAGGAGGATATATTTTAAAAAGCCTTTGCAAAATGTACATTTTCAGACGTACTGCCTTGTCCACCATGTGTACTTTAGGAGACCATCTGCTTAGCAGATACTCCGGTGGAGTATACTTGATGTAGGAAATGTTCACAAGCACCCCCTCAGCTTGTGCAATGGTACCATCGCTTTAAAGCAAGTCTGGCTAGCTATTGAGATTAAGCCCAGTTAATGCACCTCAACAGATATCCGCAAGAAAACAAACGTATCTCACAATCTGAGGTCCTGATGAGGCTTGCGCAACCTTTCAGGTTTGAAGGAGGCCCATGACAAGTAAAGCTAAACAGTTAATAACAATTCAAAGACTCATTATTTGCAAAAACATTTTTACAACAACAGGGCCATAACTTGGTCAAATGTTTTCTTAAATGTGCTATCCTATGAAGATTTTAGTGGAGGTATGTTTCCCTAAAAGGTTAGAAAGAGTAAGGTCTGCGTCTTACCTGCTCCGCTGAACTGGTTGCTGTACAGACAAATGTAAACAAGCGCTCGCGGCCAAGCAAATTGAAAACAGTTGGGGCCTGCGTGCCGCTGCTCGCTCCCGCAAGGTGGATGCCAGCGCAAGCATGAGTGTAACAAAAGTGCAGACCGATTCCTAAAGGTCATCTCATAGAGCAGCGCTTGCGCGCTAGGCTCAACCTAAAAACAACCACCCCTACCCCAAAAAAAGAACCCAATAGCTTTGTTCTCCATCTTCCTTGTTTACAAATATTTTGATACAAGTGAAAGCATGGGAGGATAAAGCAAAGTAGAGGCAAAGAACTTCTCTGGATAACTATGGAGTTCAGGAACACATGTAAAAGTCTGAAGAGACTAAGGAAGAAAGAAAATATAAAATCCCACTTACTTTGACCCGAACTTGTTCGACGACATTCAATTCTTCTAAACTCAGGGGATGCTCCGGATCATTGATTGAACGAATAAGATGTAGAAATGTTAAGGAAAAAGATCCACCATGTAGCCAGAGCTTTACCACATTCACAGAACAGCAAAGTTCCCCAAATAATGTTGATTTTTTTTTTAAACCTTTATTGATAAACATGAAAATACAATAGCAGTCATATAGCCACTTCGGGTCGGCTGGCAGCAATTCCAATATCATATCAGGATGAAAGAATACACAGCCCTTCAGCCGACAACCCTAGGGCCCGGCGGCAATTAACCAATCATATTGTCATACTTCACTGTACAGGAGGAATAAGGTTTTAATTTTGTATTTTGAAAAAACCCACCAACCAAAAAAATAAAGGAAATAACTGCAGAGGCTAAACGAAAAGGCAGAAACATAAGTGATCCTTCTGGGGAGGGGATACCACATCCACAACTGTACATAGTCAACAGTAAGAGCATCTGGGAGGGGGAGAAAGAGGGAACAAGAGGTAGCCAGCAACACATAGACAAAATCCAGACTAGAAGTAAAGTCATGCTAAGGGGATTGTAGCACCGCCGGTGGAGGCTCAAAAGGAGGGGTACAAATTTCACCACGATATTGGTTCCACTGACTCCATATCCTCCCCCATTTCTTGGGCCTGCCCCGAGCAATGTAAACAGTTTTTTCACGGAACATGCACCAGTCCATGTTCCTAGACCAGGCTGACGGACTCGGTGCCTAGGCGACCCTCACAATTGCGCAATGTCACGCTTGGCAATCATGTTACCCAAAGTGGCCCACTGCGTCTGGGCCACATTATAATCATTGGGCTCCCACACATTTAAGAGACACCTTCGGGCCTCCGGCAAAAGCGAGACACCCGTCACCTCAGACATAACACCATGCACACGAGTCCAAAATGACGCTACCGCAGGACATTCCCACATTATATGAAGGAACGTACCCACCATACCACAGCCACGTTTACACAAATCATCTGAGACATACCCCATACGCAACAAGCAAGGACCCGTCATGTACACTCGGTGTAGGATTTTTAACTGCACCAATCTCGGCCGGGCCGAGATTGCCACCTCCTTCGGGGAGGATATCGCCGCCTGGCAGTCCTCATCATCAAGTTCCAGTCCATCGCCGGTCCAGGCCATGTGTAGCTGTAGAAGAAGGTCCGCTCGGTCGTTTATCAACTTTTTGTATATTAGAGAGATCGTACTGTCTGGGACGCGTCCATCGAGTACTCTGTCCTCCAGGGGTGAGGATTCTGGATTCTTTTCCTCTGCCAGCCGGTAAAGCAGAGGAAAGGGCGTGTCGGACTTGTAGGTATCGAAAATATTCGAGGACCAAGTTTAAATTCTAGCTGCAACTCCTCAAAGGATTTTATCTTGCCCTTCTGCCAAAGGTCTCCCACCTTACTGATCCCAATAAGGTCCCATTTATCGAACCCCTTAGTCGTCCACAAATTGCCCAACCTCTCAGCAGCGTAGAGTGGAGTCGCACGAGTGAGGGTATCCGACCAGCCCATAGCAGCATTAGCGTTGTACCAGACCCGCACCGCAACTCTGGTAGGCCCAGTCAATGTCACATCGGACCGTTTTGAATAAAGCGCCCTATATAATCTCCGCCCGGAAGCAGCCATTTATTCATAGCAAAAGCCGGGTTAGAAGCCGGACCATACATCGCATGATTAACGGAGCTCAGTTGAGAGGCCCAGTAATTTCGTCGTATATCCGGCAACGCAATACCGCCATCATACCAAAGCAGCGTAAGCTTGGCCAAGGCAATCCGGGGACGTCCGGCCCACAACAGTTTCCTTTGTAGGCACTCGATCTCGTGAAAATAGCTGGAAGGCACTAGATCTAAAATATTCTGAAGGACATACAAAAATCTGGGAAGGGACATCATTTTGAATAAGGCTGCCCTAGCCACCAGGGACAGAGGCAGTCTGCTCCAGGCTTTCACATCTGCTTTTAGGCAAGTAAGCGAGGGGAGTAAGTTGAGTCGATACCGGACAGCCGATTCACGCGAAATATGGATTCCTAAATATTTAAACCCGGTGGATGATATTTGTATTGAGGAAAATTAAATTTTGGCCATGTTGTGTTCCCTAGCGCGTACCCCACCGACTCCATGTACCAGCTTAAAGTGCATGTAACTTCCCTCCTGTGCCAGCTATGAAGACGCAAATACATTTGCGTCCACCGTTAACTTGTCCTCTTTCAGATCCACCTTGAATGGATTATGTAGTCCGTTCCTAAGTATGCTATGCCACCGTCTTTTTGTAGTACACTTTTCATGTATTCCTGCTCTAGCAAGAGTAGGCCCTGAATTCCTGCCATCTGAACCTCTTTTGTGGCTCCTGACTCTGCCCAGGCTACCTCTGTACTCGTGAACTCTGTCCTACTTTCAGCGCGGCCCCTCGCGCTCAGCTCAAGCCTGTTTTCTGCCAAGACTGACTATAACCTTCGAGTTATCTGTTCCGCTCCCCGAGAATACATTCCTGCCTACTAGATCCTGTAAACATCCTCTCCAGCTGCAGAGCCAAAAGGGCCGATCTGTCTTAATGCAAGTAATTCATAGCCTCTGTTGCCATGCTTCCATGGAAGGCCCCGTGCCCCCACGCTTCACTTGTAGACACTCAGGCGCTTATACACGCATCCACAGTTAGCGTAGAACAGCTTCTGCCCTAGAGACCTTTCCGCCCAGATAGTATAGTTCCTAAACACCAGATATCAGATATGATAGAAGTACAAGTTGATCTGACATGCCAGACTTCTGTCTCTTTCCGTCAGTGTAAATGTCAAGTCCCCTGCACCCCGTCAATCACACGTCATGCAGCTGCGCGCGCATCCAAGCTTCCGTTTTCTGCTGACATTGCAACATTCTGTTAGCACCACCCCTTGGTGCCACCCACTTGCGTCACCTATCAGTGACGTTTCTAGCACACGCCTCTAGTTCACGCCTAGTTACGCCTCTTGATGATGTACTAGTACCACGTGTATACTGTTATCTTGTCTTTTCTCAGCTGTTACGCCTCTTACATTGATTCTCATGGTATAAATCAAGTATATAAGCTATGTATTATGAATAAAATCGAGCGCTCTATCCCTTCTGACACCCCTGTGGTGGTCAGAACATGATATCTTGATTCCTTTATGAGGAATAAAAACCCTTAGAAACTCTAACACCACGGACTCTGTTTTCTTTCATTCCGATTGAGTTATTATTGATTAAGTACTTACCTGCATAGAAATTAAGAGAGTAAATTAATTATTTACGTCAGTATAGGACAGTTGCGCGGCACGAGTGGTGTATCGTCCGTGAGCGAATACACACAAGACTTGGCCCAATTGGTGACCAGTCCAGAGTTCCTTCCAAAGGAATTAAGGACGTCAAACAGTACCCCCAAAGATTTCCGAGGGGAGGTGAGGTAAAGGAGAATAGCTTCCGCATAAAGTGAAATGCGATCTTCAAAACCGGGGGCCCACCTAATACCCTTGAGGGATGGCTCCCATCGCAACCAAGCTGCCAAGGGCTCGAGAGCCAAGGCAAAAAGCAGCGGAGAAAGGGGGCATCCCTGCCGCGTACCCCTTCCCAGAACAAAGGGAGCCGACACTCTACCGTTGACGACCACCTGGGCAAGGGCTCCTCATACAGTAGTCGGACCCAGCCGATAAACACCGGTCCGAAGCCAAACTTCGCCAGAGCCGCCCACAGATATGGCCATTCCACTGTATCAAATGCCATGGTGGCATCTAACGAAACCAAAATGGCCGGCTCACGCAACTTCTCCGCCCTTGCCAGCACGCCATGAAGACGGCGTAAATTCAACGCGGTATTACGGGCTGGAATAAAGCCAGATTGGTTCGGGTGCACCAAATCTCCGATCACTTTAATCAGACGGTTAGCTAATATTTTCGCCAAGACTTTAGGTTCCATATTCAGAAGTGAAATAGGTCTATAGGAGGTACAGAATTCACGGGGGTTTACCCTCTTTAGGGATCACCACGATAGACGCTAAGCGCTGATCACGGGGAAGCGAGCCCCTCTCCCTGGACTCCAAGAACAACGAGCGAAGATACGACGCCATTTTGTCCGGACACAACTTGTACAGCTCGATGGGTATACCATTTGGGCCCGTAGCTTTTCCAGAGCGGATGGAGCGAATAGCGAGCGCTACTTCATCAGTGGAAAAAACCGCCTCCATTAGCTCTCTATCAGAATCGGACAGGCAAGGCAAAGCAATATCTCTAATCAAAAGATGGTAGTCTTCCTCTGGCCGGTCTGAGACCGACGCATACACCGTTTGAAAGTGACAAGCAAACTCTTCCACAATCTCCAGCGGGTCTGTCACACGTACACCATCCACTCGCTCGATCACAGGCACCACACGATTCAATCTCTCCCTTTTGTCCAACCAAGCTATCAACTTCCCCGCCTTGTCGCCCACATCATACAGACGGCCCTGTTGTTCTCGACTCATAGCTTTCGCAGCATTCGTAACCAAGGCTTTATAATCAGACTGCTTCAGTTGCAAAACATGCACTTTTTCACGCGTGACCCCACTCTCAAGATCCCTCTCAAAAGCCACTATATCAGCCTCCAACTGTTCAACCTCCCCATTGTGGCGCTTCTTAGAGCTGGCGATCAGCGACAGTGTCTGGCTCCGTATCACAGTTTTAAAAGCTTCCCAAAGGGACACGGATGATGACACGGATCCCACATTGTCAGCGAAGTAGTGATCTATAGCTTTAATCACCCCCGCCCTAGTCTCTGGAACACGGAGATGCCAGGGATTAATTGGGGCGACCCGGCCCTCTGCGTCCAAATGGAGATCTATATGGGTCCATAGCGGGGAGTGATTCGAAATGCCTCTAGGCAAATGTCGGGCCTCTTGCACCGTCGTGGCCTGGGCTGCGGGCACAAGGAGATAATCAAGTCTGGCCAAGCTCCCATGGGCCCCGGAGTGGAAAGTATATTGGGCCTGTCCTGGGTGAAGTATCCGCCAACAGTCCACCATACCAAACGTTTCCAAGAAACCACTAAGGCAGGACTGCAATGGTGTAAGAGCCCTGGGAGGATGTTGATCTACCAGGCCATCAACCACCGAGTGGAAGTCTCCACCAACCACCAGAAGCCCCTCAGGAAGTCTCAGTACCAATTTCCCCAGGTCGACAAACGTGGTGGCCTGCAAACCCGGGGGGACATATACCGAGAGGATGGCTACCGTTCTCCCCTCCCACCTCCCAACAATCGCTGCATACCTACCCCTGTCATCCAATATCGTTTCATCAATCTCCAAGGGAAGGGAACTACGGATCATAACACCAGTCCCTCTAGAGCCCGAAGTGAACCCCGAGTGTGCCACCAACCTGTAGCCCCTACGATTCATTGCATGGAACATGTTCCCCACCAGATGCGTTTCTTGCAGCAACACAATGTCGGGAGAGTGGCGCTTCACATATTGGAGTACAATTCCCCGTTTAATTTTGTCCCCCAAACCGTTGACGTTCCAACTCAAGACTCTCAACCCCTACCCCCCATACCGAAAGTAAGTAGTCGGGTCCCCCAAACCCCACGAAGGAAACACCAAATAAGCAACAATACGTAGCCTCAAGAACAATGCAAACAAGAAATAAGAAGACCCATCCCCCCTCCCTCTGAACACCAAAACAACAACCCCCCACCCTGCACCCCTGCAATAAATCAAAAAAACACCCCATTCAGCAGTGTGCCTGTCGCCCTACCCCAGATACTAAACTACAAGAAGAAAAGGCAAAAACCTCCGGAGGAGGAAAAGTCCCCAAACTGCCCGCCGCCCCAGAGCTTGTCTTGAAGTAAAAAAGTTATCGACCCAAAAAAAGGAGAACAATCCACCGTAGCACAATACGATGGTAGCAAACACCGGTGCCCCTACTCCTCCTGGTCCTGTTGGCTGCCTTCAGCACCTCTGGATTGTTCCGCATTGTCCCGTGGCATAGATAACGTGTCCAAGCAGTCACTGACCACCTCTGGCATGTCAAAGAAGAGCACCCGCTCATTATGTTCGATGCGCAGACGGGCGGGGAAAAGCATAGCATAGTTCATGCCCAGATCTCTTAATCTCCGCTGCACTCCAGTAAATCACAGTCTCCGCTTCTGCACCGAAGGGGTAAAATCAGGGTAAAAGTTGATGGATGCATTCTCGAATATAGTGGGACCGCTAGTCCTCGAGGCTTTCAAAATGGGGTCCCTGTCTCTGAAGTTAAAGATCAGCGCAATGATGGGTCGCGGAGCCGTGCCCTGCTTGAGTCTGCCGCCCGGAATTCAGTGGGCGCGCTCCACCGCAAATAAGTTACTCAGGCCCATTGGGGCAAGGTGGTTGACGATCAGATCTTCAACGAGCAGGTCCGTCGATTGATCGGCAGATGACTCCGGAACTCCGACTATGCGTATATTATTGCGCCTAGCGCGACTTTCGAAATCCTCAAGCCGGCGGGCAAACTGGTCACTAGAGGATCGAAGAGTCCGAATCTCAGTCTGGAGTTCGGAGACATCTGTGGTGAGACTGGCTGTCTTGATATCCAACGACTTAACTCTCTCGTTGGTTTTGGCCAAGTCCGCCCTGATCAGGCCCACATCCACCGCCACTGTGTCGATCTTGGCTGCCAAGGTCTCGTATTGTTGGCCCATCGACGATTGTATGCTGGCGATGGCGCCCATCACATCTCGAAGTGTTGGTTCCTCCGATTCCGGGGGGCCACCACCAAGGTCCTCCGGGGTTTTACCAGTCCCGCTGGGCGAGCTCTTATTGCGCGCAAATCTATCCATAATGGTGGTTTGAGTCCCGCCACCACGAGCTGCATTCTTGAGGGACCGCTTGTCACTCTCAGACTTGGCCGCCATGGTGGGTTGCGCCGCCCCTCAGAGGCGTTTGGGACCTGGTGTAAATGGCTCCCCCGAAGGAAAACCACGAGAGGTTGAAATGTTGGGCGTCGGTGAAGATCAATCAAGTGACTGCATTCACAGGCCGGCTCGAGCACTGGGCAGCCACCTCCAATCTTCGTAACCAGAGAAAACGAAACCGAAAGTAGACCCCGGGTAGCCGTCCCCTACCACAGGCCGTTGTTATTCAACTACTTTCGGGTTGCTCCTGATGACCAAGTCCCGGGATGAGCCACGGTGTAGGCCTCTAGGCTTCAGGAAGGAGTAAGTCGGGCGTCCGGCATCCGAATCAAAATCTGAAAAAGGCCTTTCAGATCAGGAGAGTCGTGGCTAGTAGAACCTGTCGTCAGAAACAGGATTTACACCAGGATAGACGGTGAAGGCAGCGAGGGTTTCGGGAGATCACAGCTCACGCGACCATCTTGGATGCGCGCTAAGCTCCTCCTCCAAATAATGTTGATTTAGGCACATTTCCACTCCACAAAAACAGAATCATGACCCATAAGAAAAAGTCATATGTAACAATTAACAAAAGGTTTCCTGAGACCCCAAATTGATCATCTTATGCAAGTATAGAAAGGGCATGATTTACAACAGTGTTCCCTTTTCCTAACTTTTTAAGACTACAGTAGATCATGGAAAACTTTGTACATCAGGCCCGACTATCTTAAAACTGTTTTAAGCCAGGTAATATAGCTTTAAAACTAATTTAATCCAAGTCGAACCACCCACAAACCATGCCACATTCCTGGTTTAAGATTACTTTAAGACCCACACCTTACTTTGTAGTCAATAAGGCTCTTTTTTATCCCACCAATCCTCTTCTGCTACACACCACCTTCCATGGCTATACAATCTCTTACTATGGCTTCTCTTCGTGAGAGAGGACACCACAATCACACCTCTTACCACACACTGAACCTCTACAGCATCATCCAATTACCAACTATTTAGAATTGGGTGGGTTTGGGGTTCCTTAAGCTAAAACCATCAATACATACAGCATCAAAACTCTGCCTCCTCCTTACAAGTTATATGTTCCTCTTTACCCACATCCTAGGAATTCACTTTAACAGCGAGACGCACAACTGCTCATTTGTAATTAAGGTTTTCTGTGCAGTCTCCTAAAACTACTTAACATCTGTACACACTCCCCTAAACTCTGCCCCAAGTGAAAATACTAACTGATGCACCGATTATGGCCAAAAGAGGCGATTAGAAATGTACTGTCTCTGGTTTGGTGTTCTGAGCCTAACTGCTGTCAGGTTTGCTCAAACAGTCAGGGGGGAAAGAGGGATTATAGTCTGACACTAGAGCAAATCATAAAGTTTGTTTTCTGAATTCCTGAAAAATTATATTTGGCATTAGTGCACTTTTCCCACTTTCTAACTTTTTACACTTGGAAAAACATAATTAGCTTGTGCCACTACTGTGATACTTAAACACTTTTTCTGCTAGAGCTGAATAATACCTAATTAACACTGGAGAAGGTAAGGCAATAGAGTGGGAAGTGCTCTTGCTGCTACCACTTCAGAAGTAAAAAAAAAAACAATTTGCCAATGAATGAAGTAAACTCAACCCCAGATCTCACTACTTTTCTCTCAACCACTGGGCTCGATTTTTTTTTTACAGAAAAGGAAACAAGAAAAAAAACCATTAAAGCCTAGTTCACAAATGAACCATATACAAATGAGGAGCATAAAGATATTCCAAAAATAATTAGTTTCCTCATTGCATGATCACTTACAGTTCACTTTAACATCCACTTCCACAAGTATCAAAACAATTGCAAAAACCATCCTTGCTCATTCTTCACATCTAAGCAACACTCCAAAAGGTACTCAATATTAAACCTGCTCAATCTGCCTCATTAGACATGCTGGTCAGCCACAACTTTCAATAAGCGTTCTGCTCTGGACATATTGCGCTCAATTCACTTGTGTCCTCCTGTTGAACACCCAGGTCCTAGGATCTAGTCTCTATGTTCGCCCCTCGTTTTTCTTCATACATGCAATCTCTGTGGGTCTAATATTTCATCCTTTGTATACCCTTAACACCTATATATGGATGCAACTCATACCTTGTTTACACGCACACACACTTCTTGCATCAACTGTTTATGAAGCGGCCTTGCTTGTGATGCCTCATTCCAGCTAGTGGCTATTTTTTCCAGGTACTGTTGCAGTTGACAAATTTAGTGATAGGTGTGACATACATTCCTTTCAGCATCTGTGAAGTCATACCTTAGAATGGCAGGTGTAGAATGTTTGGCTGCGGAAAACAAATGCACCAGGATATCATAAAAACATTAAAACATCCAAATAAAATATTTATTCCTACAAACTAAAGTATCAATGAAATGAAACCAGGATCACAATAAAATGCTCACAACATTAGCAAGCTTTACAAAAAACATTGAGTACCAGCTACATGTGCTAAAGTTATAAAGTGTCCATCAAAAACTGTAATAGGTCAGATTGTGACCATCGGATAAGTGTGTACATTGCTTACATCGCATGTTATAAATGCTCAGCAGACACCCAAATACCTATATGTATTTATATGTCAACAAGGATATGTCTGTCCAGATTGCTACGTGGCAGGGTGCCGAACATAAAACGAAATAAAAAAAGTATTTGCTCAGAAGTAATGCTGTACTTATGTGAGCCTGAACAACCGTTTGACCTGTAGGGGTAAGAGCAATGTATGTACAAATATCTAGGAAAACAAGCAAATTGATTAAATATTTAGTTTTAATAGACAACTCACTTGTAAGATTGTATTGGCCTCCCTCAATTACTTTCCCATGCTTGCTTCGAAGTTTCCTCCTCAGTGGTAAAATCGTTGTAATATATCACATTTTTGCAGTTCGCACATATCACAAACTAGATTGCATTGGAGTATTTGAATATTATGATTATGATTACCCAAATCAAGGGACCTCATTTTAACAATGTTCGTAGAATGTAAAGTTAAAACAAATGTGTCAATATTCAAACCTGCAAGATCCTTCAAGGGAGGTGCTTGGTGATGTCTAATTTGCAACATGCTTTGATCTTATATGTAAAGAGTAAAATGTTAATTATATATGAACAATATCCTACATTCTGGTTTGCATTTTTCAATGTAGGTTGTCTTGTATAAATATATATCATACTCCTCCTGATTTAAGTTATTACTGGCCTAACTCCTTACAATTTCACCCTCGATGGTGCAGACACTTTTCCTCTATACCTCAATGCATCTTCCTCCTTTTCAACCATAATTTACAACTCATCTTGCACAAATAGGAATAAACACAAGAATTCTATGCAGATCTGATTGTGCATTAAAAAATATTCTGATCAATCTCATGATGGGTTAATGTTGTTTTTTTTAATCAGTGGTAGGTTGTTTTTTTTACTGAAATATTTTGCACAGAGCCTGGGGAACTGTTTTAACTAGTGGGAAACTTTAATTGAAATTTTGCACAGAGCCTAGAGTATTGTTTTTAACTAGTGGAAGATCATTGTTCCGAAACATTTTTTTACTGCTCACAGAGTGCTGCTAGTTAAGACATAATTTTCAACCATTGCCATCCCTTTGTTTTGACAAAACCGCTTTAAGACTGCCATTTTTCGGGCACAGAGGGTAGTTGATTTAGTTGGAGGGCTAATTAAGCAGCAACATGGCGTGACTGCTCCACTGGCAAGCTGAAGGCACACCAAAGGCAAGCTCGCCTGCACCCACCAACATCCCGGAAGCGGCCAGTGCCAGCCATGCGGCTAATTTTGATTCAGGTAGGCAGCAATCAGCCCCCAGACTAACATACTCCAGTAAAGAACTCTGGAAGCCTAGACCTACTTCAATCAAGGAAATGAGTGTGACAGAACCAAGAGGGGAAGAAAGTACCCAACATGATACCCTCCACAGGGGCTGACATGGAGGGGAAAGATGGGAAGTGAAGCACTTAAGTGTAAGCTAATTAAGGCACGCTCGTTGGTAAAACACACGCAAGAAATTAACTTGTTGCTGGATTCTAATTAAAGTGATATTCTTTTCATCACAGAAACATGGATTCCGCTGGACTCTGGCACAAACGTGGGCTTTACATGCCGACTTGGATATAAAGTCGAACACCAATCTAGAATAGGAGAAAAAAAAAAAAAGAAGAGGAGGAGGAGATGGGGGTGGCAATTATTTTCAAAGAAACCTGGAGATTGGAGACTCTCCAAATTGACCAACTCCAGGAGAGCAGAACTGTTGGGCTTCTCCCTGAAAGAAAGAAGTGGGAGAGCCCTATCAAGAATGCTATGCCACAGGCTGCCAGGGACGTTCCAGGATTTTTTGAAACCATTTTTTTAAACCAGTCTCAAATCTGACCCGAGCCACTATCTTTCTGGTTTTAGGGGGATTTCAATATTTGGACTGAGGATAGCTTACACTACCAAAGTAGAGAGTTTTTGAGCTCCTGATAAGCTTTAGCTCTACATTAAAAGATTAAAGGCCCAACACATCAGGGAGGCCCCACCCCTGATATAATCTTTTCCCACCAGGTATTACTGAAGTCAGGGAACCGACCCCAGTAAGCTGGTCGGACCACGCATTAATGATCTTTGATTTAGACAGGGCCAAATTACAGGAAGATGGTAAAAACATCAAGAAAATAGTACAAGGAAGAGCATGGGCCAAACTAATGAAACCAAAGGGGGGGGGGGGGGAGGCTATTTGACACCTCAAACTTATCACAAGAGCAAAACAGTGGATGTGAATGATGAGAACATACAAGTCAATTACAGACACACTAGAAAAACGAATACCAGTAAAAACAATTGAAACCAAGATGAAGACCCTCAGCGTCTTGGTTTACAATAAAACCAATTGTAGGAAGATGGAGAGGCTATGGTACAAGACCTATCTAGAACATGATAAGATGCAGTTAAAATCTGCATTAAATAACTATGAAGAGGAAATTAGGAAGGCTAAAAAAAACTACAATACTAGGTGCAACACTGAAGCTGTCAATAGATCAAAGAAAGTATTTGAGATAGTGATAGAGCTAGCAAATCCAGACTGCATAAAACAAAAAGGTAGAACTGTGCAATAAGTTATCTGACTTTTTTTTAATAACAAAGTTGATCTGATCAATAATGATATACAAAAAGGACAATAATTGCCAGTTGGGAAGTGATTCTGGTGGTGTCAATGATTTAACTAGCATTACTCTTGCGCCCAGCAATATAGCAACACTAGAAGCCTGCTGTAAATTAGAAAAAATTGTGACTGAATGAAGAGGACTTTAGATTTTTGACCATGTCAATTTCTTCAGGTTCTCTGCTGGACCAAATCTCTCCCACTTTATGGAAAGACAGAGCAGATGAACTGTACCCCGACCCAAGTGTGTAATCAATCCCTGTCCATGGTACCGTCCATGTGGAAAAAAGCTCTAGTCGCCCCTCTACTGAAAAAAACATTGGTGGATGCCAATGACCCCGGTAACTACTGTCAAGTAAATCTCTCAGCTTCCCTACCTGGTAAAAACTGTAGAGAAATGTGGCAGCAAACTTTTAGAAAACTAGAGACCACTAGAACCGGAACAAATGGGCTTTAGACCAGTCTACGGGACCGAAACAGCCTTAATCTTAGTGATGGATGCGCTGAGGATGACATAGGTCAGGTTGCAGTAATGATATTACTAGATCTATCATCTGATTTTGACACAGTCAACCACCAAATACTACTTAGTAGATTGAAGGAGATAGGGGTGGAAGGTACCTTCCCGAAATGGGTCAAGTCATATTTGTCGGACAGATTCCAAGCAATCTCCTTGCCTCCTTTTCGGTCAGAATTTAAGGAAATTGTAAATGGGGTACCTCAGGACTCTGCTTAGAGCCCTATTATTTTTTAGGTCTATCTACGCCCACTGCTAACAATATAATAAATCATTTGGGATGTCATTTATAAATTATGCAGATGATCACCTATATAACACTGGCACTAGATAATAGCACGAATCAGACAGACTATGCTCCTTTTTAATGGAGATGGCAAACTGGCTCAGGAGGAACACATTAACATTTAATGTAAGTAAAACAGAGTTTATATGCTGCTCCCCTTCCAAAGTGCCACATTCTATTCCAGATAGTTTTTAGCCCTGGACCAGTACCGAGGTTCTTACTACAGCTCGGACGGTTCGAAACCTAGGGGTTCATATGGATGAGAAACTATTTATGGAAACCCACAAACAAATCAGCGGCTACGTGCCATGGACAGTTGAGGAATTCAATAAAAATCGTTCAATTTTTAGCACATCGAACTAGAAAACTGGTGGTGCAATGAACAAATCTAAGCAAAATGGACTATTCCAATGCTCTGCTACTGGGAGGTCAAGACTATTTACTCAAAAGGCTAGACATGGTACAGGTGCTGGTGGCCAAATTGGCTCAGAACAAATCTAGACCCAACTCTGTCTCAGGTACTCTGAAGGAGCTCCACTGGTTACCAGCCAGAGAAAGAACGACTTTTGAAGCTAGGTGCTTGGTTTATAAAGTTGTGAATGGCACAGGGTCAATGTTAATGCAAAAGAAATTGTATTCTTGTAGACCTCAACGACCCTTATGGTCTTAATCAACCATCCTTGTTTGTGCTCCAAGCTTCAAGAAAGCATGGTCTGGAGGAAGGTCCTTCCAAATCAAGGCAGCTCAGCTGTGGAACAGTCTGGCAAACTCCCTTAGAGCTAATAAAAAAATATTATGAGCTTTAGGAAGAACCTAAAAACGTGGCTGGCTCTTCCTAAGTAGAGACTTTCTAAACCAGCACCCTCTCTGTTTGCAGTTTATAGTTAGGAAGGTTGCTCTGTGTATAGGTGGTTTGCTGGCGCCATAACACCTGTGAGGTGAACGTTGCACGTTATAAAATTTCTAACAGGAAAATACCAAATTGCAATAGGATTTGGAGAACCTGAAAACTAAGAAAATATAAATAACTACGGTAACTAATATAGACATATAAACAAGAAATGTTCAAAGTCTGATAAAAATGTAATATTTTGGAATCTCAGTGAAGGATGGCAAAAAGGGAGGTGATTGCACAACTAAGTAGACTAACATTAAATCGAAATAAACAAGGAGTAGGCAATTTACAAATGTCTTAGTTAGGCCTAGTTAATAGTATAAGCCTGTCAATTTTACCCCAATTCCGTTTCATAATGAAATTGGTGGCATTGCCTATTGTACGTAAATATTTTGTTACGTAAATATTATGTTACGCTGAAGATTAAAAACATTTTTTTTAACTGAATGACAAAAGATCCAGTGGTTGATTTGTAAGAACTGACTAGATGGAAACCAAAAGGTGGCTGGGAAAGACTGAATACAAATTTGCAAAGAGTATTCCACTATTAAATTGATTTACCATTTAATCACTGGTGTTAATGATAACACTTACCATTAACTCGAGGAAGAGAATCTCAGGGATGCCTCCATCCGGTTGGGCACCCAAGCTTTTTTAATTATCAAGGCAAAGTGCAGCCGAAGTTTTGGCTAATAAAAACAGAGGTCTTAAAAGGTTTAAATCTGGTGCAATATATACCAATATAGGAAAATGAGCACTTACCAAATGTCTTAAAGAGTAAGGATAATGGACTATAGAAAAAGAAGGAAGAATTAACTAAAGTGGAATATTATGTGCAGATGAAAGCTTCATCCAGATAGAGAGGACTTTGCAAAAATGAATTAACACCCATGCAAGTTTACTCTGTTGTTGGTCAGAAACTGACATCTATCATACAGCAAGAAAATACAATAGTAGCAAATATGCAGGAACAAGTGATTAAGCATGTGTCACAATCAATCTAATTCCTGTAAACAAAACAGAAGACGCATTCACTTAATGGAATAAAGAGGCGGGAAGGGAAGTAAGTGTTGAACTATGGTGAAGAGCTTTGATCGAATATTATAATAACATGTTTTTCTCCCTTTCTACTATAGGAACAGTACCTCCTTGCATCAGTGATAATAAAATGTACACCTTTTCAATGTAACATAAATCAATATTTTACAATGTTTCAGTAATACCCAGGCTAACATTTCTCAATATAAGATAAGAAATATGAAGCCAGCCATTTACTAGAAGTCAATAGGTGTTAAATATTTGTCGGCTGGAAACCTGTGAAGGCAATGATCATCTTTCCCATGCTGGAAATACACATTTATTCACTTTAATCAAAAAAAAAATATGTTCAATAAGAATATTTATGTCATGAAAATGTGGCATGAAAGCACCTCCCCAAATGGAAACTATTAGGCGAATGACTAAGAGAAAGAACTCCAAGTAGTCTCATATAAATTAGCACATTAATGCAAATATCCCAGGCAGACCATGGTACAATATTAGAGGACATTGCCTTAAAAAAAAATAATTACAACGTAGTATACAGAAGCACCCAAATTAAGGAAACAATTCAGGAGAAGACCAATGTAAAATGTACAGTACTGTAGGACAAAGGAAAGTATTAAGGATCTACTATTGTACTCTGGTTAACTTGCATGTAATTAGAAGTGGGTGAGAGCAGTTGGATAACGAAAATTTGGTCTACACTCCATTTATATGTTGTATAGCTGTTTCTGGATAACTAAATATCCTTACCAGTAAGATTCCTCTCTCCTACATTTTTTTTCTAGCGCTCAAGAGTCAAAACCTACAACCATAACTCTTAACCATCAATGCAGTCTTTCATACATTACTACTCACATTGTGTGCTTTAAGTGACATTATGTCAGACATGACATATATTGCAGACTACCACAGGTGGGTAGCATTAAACCCTGCACGAGCCATTAACTGAGGAATAAAGATATTATCAAGTGCATGAATCAGCTCTAAAAGCACTGTCCGTGTATTTTAGTACTTCATAATCAGCCCTCTATAGGAAACAATTTTCCACTGCGGACCAACAAAGAAAGCACCTCAAACTTCAAAATCCCATGTAATCTTAAGTCTCTTGTGCTGTTCAACCTCCGAGACCTGCTGTGGTTGGGTCCCACTGGATTTCCAGAGAAAAGTTCAAAGACACGTGGAGGCAGCACCAAAATCAAAGTAAATTCCAGAAGCAATGAGTCATGTAAAAAATATATTTTTCTTTATTGATTTTTTCTTTTTGAAGGTGCACAAGACAGCCAACGCGTTTCGCTCCCGAAACTTGGGAGCTTCGTCAGGGCAAGGTCAAGTGATCTGAAGCCTGTGTGGGTTTTTGGGTCAAAATAATATGGCTTGATAGGCGCAAAATCAGTATGTTGATTCGAGTGGAATCCAGATGAACAAGGATATTACTCAGAGAAGCAAAGGAAGAAATAACTAAATTCTCCACTTGTAAGTCCAATGAGCGTCACAGGGGCCGAGGTAAATGACAGTCAAAAGGCAATAGTATGCAAGTTCCTATGGATGTCACATTTATTTTATATTCATATCGACTATTATAACGAATGTCACGGAAAAAAGCAGTCCTTGATAAGCTGCACAGTTTAATGAATCTCACGTAAAGACGACAGATGAACCGGCCCCCGCAAAAAACGCCAAGCCTATATAGAAAATAACTTAATCAATGTCCACAAAAGTGATTATGCAGCGAGACAGTGGTTCTTTCTTAACCCCTTCTGTGCTGCGCGAATTTTGCTGCGGTGCTGAACGTTCCATTGGGCCTATGGAACCATGACGGAACGGTTCCGTCATAAGCACAGGCCACCTTACGCTCATTACCGAACCGTTCCGTCATGAGCATGGAAGGGGTTAATACATTTAGTCCTAAGAAGTCTAAAACCAAACCCTTAAACATGTCTGTTGGAATGAGGAATACTTGGATTTTTAAATAGGCAACCAGAAAGGTATCTATTTGTTGAGGTAGATAGTAACGTATGCAAGATACATATTCTGAAAGATACATATTCCTTTAGGCTGCTATTACCAACACAACCAACATTACGGCCATTACCAACACAGCCAAGTTTAAAAATGTGATGCTTAATTTAGTAAAGTTTGTATTACCGTCCATTCTGTACCAGTGATGTATGCCATTGTAAATACAGTCCCAGGAGATACAATGTCAGCCAGATCAAAATATCTGTAGCACTCAAATTGCAACCAGAGAGCCTCTGAAAGGGATTATTTATGCAAGGGGTTGAGAAAAATATCACTTATGACTGGGGGCAAATTTATTTTGCCTGGCTGTGTATCCAATGTTCTGTCTCTTAAAACATCTAATTTTTGGACATGGACGAGGCATGATTTTAATCAAACAGTGCTGCTAAGAAGAGAACTCTTAACTCACTATCTGGCTAGCAAGATAGATGCAGAAAACTGAAAAATCTAACTGAGCATAAGTGGGACAAAAATAAACAGCCATATGGGTAAGCAGACAGTCAGAGTCACTTTTCAATTCTGAATAATGTAAATCTTTAGGTTTATGACCTCTTGTTACAAGTCTTGCTCACAGATCAATTACCCCCACAACCACGGACCAAAGAATTGCTTTTGATTAGCTAGGTGAACACAGCATGAATGCTGCTTCAGTTGCTTATTTCTGCTACACAGCAAACGGATGTCTGTTTCTTTATATAGAGGAGGGAAACTGAAGTGGAGTGGCAATGTGCATTGTTTACGTTTAGTTATTTACACAAGAGTGGCTGTATTGTTTTATATTTGCTGCACAATAAGAGGAAGGTTTAACCCCTTCGATGCTCATGACGGAACGGTTCTGTCATGAGGCACAGTGGAGCTGTGCCGATGACGGAACCGTTCCGTCATGACCACACCCATTATCATTATCCTTTAGCACCGGAGGGGAATATGTGCAGCAGCGATGAGGTTAACTGTTACTTGTGCTGAGTCAGCCCCGGTTTTGTACTATAATTAGAATGGTTCCAGTGGGTTTCGGAAGGAAAGTCCCTTTGATATTGTAGTAAAAACAGATACCCAGGATGATACACGGGAAGCACAGTATATATCATGATGAAGGGAAACTGAATGTTCCACCATATGGGAGCAATCATTCATGTGGTTGTTTTATCTGGGAGTATACTCAACTGCGATATGTCTTCAGATGGTGGAAGTGTTGTTATGAGATGACAAGGCAAATATTGCTTGATTGGATGCTTGTGTTAATGTTAGATGCTAGGGTGCAGGGCTGTACTGATGTGCTTCTATCTTTGTTTTTCTATGTATGTTACAGCGAAAGACTTTTGTTGTTGTTATGCACTGGTCTTTCAGGAAGGAAAATAAATCATATAATGGGTGGATGTAACGGTCTGCGTGATTACTACTAGATAAATGTGGGGGACCGTAGGTGGGAAATGTAGGCTTGCTTGTATGCTGCAATTTGAAAGTATGACTTATGAAGATCAACCCTGAGCGTAGTTCACGTACTAGAGCTACGCATAGCTACGCGAAGTGCACTTCGCGAGCTACGCGAACTGCGTAGTGCGCTGTGCAAAATGCTGTTCGCACTGATTGCACAGTTCCGGATGCTTGTCCGCACTGTGCAATTATTGCAAATCGCATCTTGCACAGTGCAAGCAGTCGTTGTACTTGAGCAGCAGCTTTCTCAAAGCGGACTGGTAGTTTCTTATTGCGAGCGGTCGCGAGCATACGCAACCACTCGCAATGAGAAACCTGACCTCCCCGCGTTGAGATTCTCGCCAGGAGGTTTATTTTCCCGCTCGCGATCGGCAATTTGATGTTGCTGATCGCGAACGAGGAAAAAGTCTCGCCGGGATGTTATTTTGCTCGCTCGCAGTCGCCAACTTGACGTGGAGGGCCACGAGCAAGCAAAAAAATGCCTTGCACTGTGCTACGTGCAATTCGCGTAGCGTGTACTTACGCAAACTAGGCGAGCGTAGCATAGTCCTACGCCTAGGGTTAATGAAGATGCCATGATTCTATTCTTGTTTTCTCCCCACTATTGTGGAAAGAACACATTAATGCATCTAAAGAACTCCATTACCACACAGACAAACTATGTTCTACAAAAATACATCAAAAATAAGTCATGGATTGCTTACTAAATCTAAAAACCAGCAAATAGAAAACCATGCCAACCTATGTTTGTAACATTATGTAACTTTCATGTACAGAAAAAAAGCATTAAGATACAATACTATACTTTAGGGTTAAAATCGGGGAGGTTAGCGATTAACATATGCTGCAAATTCAAACTGCTAAAATCAAATATAGAAGCAGAAAAACATAAAGAAGGTAGAAGTTAGGCTGACCATGAATTCAAAATTTGCAAACATTCGTGACAAGAATTTTCAATTCTATTAAGAGCTAGGAGGCGAGGATTATGCTTTCTCATTTCTTTAATGAAATGCTCAGCAGCCAATAAAATTAACCAAAAAACTACATTTCTCATGAACACCAGGTAATGACCATAGAGAGTAACGTATAAAAGGTCTTAACATTAGTCCTTCTTCATCTTTCTTTGGGGAAACATGTCCAGTTCAAAATAAAATCCCAAGTAAATTAACAACAATAACTCCAAACACGCTGCAGAAATCCAAAGAATCCTGAAGTAGGCAGCAGAAGAACTGTGGGTCCAGAAGCCAGGAGGAGAACGACACTCCGGAGGAGGACGAATAACATCACTTCGGATCTGAACCTGAAAAAGATACAGAGCCGTAACATCCAAATATTGCAAGAGAAGCAAAAGCAATCCGGGGGGGGAAAAAAACCAAGGAGTGATATATTTGCAATGTCATGTAAACAGATTACAATACATTAGCATGCAAATAAGAACAATGGGTGGGATAATCCTCGCCTCCTAGTCCTTAATAGAATTGAAAATTCTTGTCACGAATGTTTGCAAATTTTGAATTCTATGTCAGGACAGGAGGCTCCGATTATGTTTTTTTAAAGCTGATCCACCACCACAGAAGCAACACTATCAAAAGGTTTATAATAAAACGTCTTGAAAACAGAATCAGATGACCAGTCTGCAGCCTTCATAATGTCGAACAGAGTAACACCCATGGAAAAAGCTTTAGAGGCCATTGCCCCTCGTGCAGAATGCGCGCCAAACACAGATACATCAATGCCTGCCTCAGACATAAGCCACCGCACCCAGCGCGCCAGAGTAGTTGGAGTGACAGGGCGAAAAGGTTTCTTTAAGGCAATCAACAGTTGACCCTGCATGTCTGAGCGGAAAGAAGCAGTACTCACCTCATAATCCTTAAGGCATTGTACAACACAAAGGTTGGGACGAGCAGGAAAAGAAGGATATGTAATGGAAGGTGTATTAGATTTAGTACGTCTGGAAAGACGAAAAGTAACTCCCTCAGGAGTGAAACTGCGACCTGCAAGATCCAAAGCGCGGACATCCGACACACGCTTGCAAGAAACCAGGCAAAGTAACATCATCAACTTGGCAGATAACTGTTTACGGGATAACAAAAGATTCGAAGGCCAAGCCTCCAAGAACCTGAGAACAACAGAAACATCCCATAAAGAAACATATTTAGGTGTGGGAGGTTTCGCAAAACGAATTCCCTTAAGTAATCTGGAAATAAAGGGATGTTCACCCGCAGGTTTCCCATCGATGTGGATGTGGCCAGCTGAAATTGCAGAACGAAAACTATTGACCGTCGTATAGGCCAGACCTGAGGTGGCCAAGGATGCCAAAAATTTAATGATCAGACTGATATCCGCTGAAACGGGATCAACTTCCCGTTGAGCACACCAATCACACCATCGCTTCCAAGCCCCTTTATATCGTTTGTGAGTATTGGGAGACCATGCCTCACTAAGGAATTTGGAAGCGTCGCTAGAAATGCCTGGGATCGTCCAGCGATCCCAGAGATCCGCCACGCCAGCAGCTGAAGAGAGCCGGATAGGATCAGGGGATGTGGATCTCCGAGAGGATCCAGCAAGAGATTCCATTGCTGGGGAAGAAGGAGCGGTGGAGCGCAACACATTTCCAGGAGAACCGGGAACCACGCTTGAGCCCTCCAGAGAGGAGCAATCAGAATCAGATCCGCTCGAAAACGTTTGGTGTAAGCCAGAACTCTGGGGATCATTAGGAATGGTGGAAAGGCATAGCACAGGGTCGATCGCCACTGTTGACGAAAAGCATCCGTGGCCAGAGCTTGAGGGCCCGGTCTCCAACTGTAAAAGCGCGGGAGTTGCGCGTTGAGGCGAGAGGCAAACAGATCTAAATGACACTGACCCCAACGCCGAAGGAGGGCACGGAATACTCGAGGGTGAAGCCTCCAGTCGCTGAAATCCCGAAGATGTCTGGAGTGCCAATCCGCAATCTGATTGTTGCAACCCGGAAGATACTCCGCAATAACAGTGATCTTCCGTTGAAGACAAAAGTGCCAAAAATCCTTGGCTATCTCCGCCAACACCTTGGACCGAGTCCCGCCCAGCTTGTTGACATAGCGGACCGCGGACACGTTGTCCATCCGGAGAAGAATGCAGCAACTTGGTTGAAGGCGAGAGAAACACTTGATCGCAAACGAACCCGCTAGGAGTTCCAAGCAGTTTATGTGGAGAGACAATTCCTGAGGGGACCAACGACCCCCCGTCGAGACAGACCCGCAGCGGGCTCCCCAACCCCACCGACTGGCATCGGATTCTATCACCAGTTCCGGCGACGCACCGAACAGGGCTCGACCATTCCAGGCCTCCATGTGGTCCAACCACCACTGCATCTCCCATCGCACTTCCTCCGTAAGAGGAATCTGGTCCGAGTACCTGAGACCTTTCCGGAGATGCTGGATTTTTAGCCGTTGCATCGCTCTGTAATGTAGAGGGCCTGGAAAGATCGCCTGAATGGAAGATGCTAACAGACCTACTACACGTGCCAACGACCTCAACGACACAGTCTGTCTGGAAATAACAGATGTCAATTCCCTCTTGATGGAACGCATCTTCTGACCGGGTAAGATAAGTTGGCAAGCAACCGAGTCGATCTGGAAACCCAGGAAATCTATAGATTGGGTCGGAACCAAAACCGATTTCTGAACGTTGATCAGAAAACCGAGAGACTGTAAAAGATCGATGGACCACTCCAGATGTTGCAGAAGTGTGAGAGGACAATCCGCCATAAGGAGAATATAGTCCAGATAAATAATCAACCTGACTCCCCGAGACAGCAGACGTTCCACAACCGGTCTCAACAGTTTCGTGAAGCACCATGGTGCCGACGAGAGACCGAACGGGAGAACCTGATACTCATACCAAACTCCCTGCCATTGAAACTGGAGAAAACGACGATGAGGCCTGTAGATTGGAATCGACAGGTACGCATCCTTGAGATCTAGGCGGACCATCCAGTCCCCTTCGCGCAGGAGATCCCTCAAGAGATGGAGACCCTCCATTTTGAAATGCCGATAGACTACCCCTCCGTTGAAGTCTTTCAGGTTGAGAACCAGGCGGGACCCGCCTCCTTTTTTCCTCGACCAGAAAGACTGAGCTGGCAAACCCCGTCGGATGACGGACGGTTGGAAGAATCGCCCCCTTCTTGAGAAGGGCGTCTATTTCGCCGGAGAGACAAGCCTGATCCTGAAGGGAAAAATGCAAACAAGGGGGAGGACGGGTCTGATGCATAGGGTGATAAAACTCTATCCTGAACCCTTGAACTGTTTGTAGCACCCATGCATCGCTGGAGATCATGCGCCAATTTTTGAGGAAAAATTGAATGCGACCCCCCAACATCACATTGCATGCACGAATCAGGCTCACCTGCAGAGTTGGAATCCTGGAAGTGTCCTTGTTGTCCACCGGAACGGCCCTTGCCATACTGGCCCTTTCCTTTTCGTGGGGGATAAAAGTTGGCCCTGGTGGAATATCCGGCGTCGTATGTTCCTCCTCGCTGAGAGGTGTTGCCTCTCTGGGACTGGTGAGCGGAACCACGGCCGAAACCGGACGCATAGCTCCTTGCGCCTTGTCAATACCACTGAAGGTGGAGACAAACCGTGTGAGTTCTTTTAGAAAAGGCTGACCAAATAAAAGACCCTGCTCCTCGGGCCCAGACTCCGAAGTTGCCAATTTGGACAGTTTAGGATCAAGTTTCAAAAGGATTGACCTGCGACGTTCCGCAGACATAGCGCAATTGGCGTTCCCCAATTGGCAGATCGCCCGTTGGGCCCACTCAATTAACTCATTTGGGTTCACAAGGGCTGAGGCCTCTTTCGCCTTAAAGCCCAGATCCAAAATCTTGGTGAGAGGTCCAAGTAGGTCCAGCAATTTATCTTGACAGGACCGCCAAGATCTGTCAAGGCCCTTCTTCGGGTCCGTTGCATATTTTTTCAAATACGTGACCATCATGGGGTCAACCTCCGGAGTCTCGGCCAAATGGTCAGATAGATCAGGCCTCGGGCACTCTGAACGCAACCTAGCACGAACCGATGCCTCAAAAGGTTGCCTAATGTGCGCCTGAATATAGGCGGCCACAGCAGGCGAAGGTAGCCATGATGAAGAATTTGGATGAACAATATCCGCGGGTTCAAAATTGAGTACAGGAGGGCGTTCTGGGGCGTCCACAAAATGCTCCTTACAGACACGCTTTTTCGGGGGAGGAGAAGCATGGTCCGAAGAAGCGGAAGACTGAGCGTTGTCTGACTCGGTATCATGCAATGTAGAAGCAGTGGAAGGCGCAGCCGCCAATGTTTTAGCCAGTCGCTGAAAGTCAGTCTTATGAGGATTAACAGGAGACTTTGCATTTTTCTTAGAAGCAGGCAGCCAACCCTGTTGCTGTGCATAGAGATTTAAATGACGCTTTAGAGGGTTAATTGCACGAACCAGTGCTTTGTTAACCGACTGTTGCACACCTTTATCTAATTGCTCCACCAAGTTATGTTCCAAGGAGCCTTCCTCCTCATCATCATAGTAATAGTCGTCATCTGCGTCGTAGTAATCAGCCATTCTACACAAGGGTAGGAATTTAATGCCCACAAGACGACCACAGCAATATGGAGTGTCAAAACACAAGTCAAGGGGGAGTGTTATAACCCCAAAGCAGGCTTTGAAAAGAAGCAGGAACAAACCTGACTTCAAAAGAGTTCAAGCGTGGAGGGAGCCAAAGCCTGCGCAGCTCAAAACACTCTAGGCAGAGCCTATGCGACAATGTTGCAACCGAAGCCTTCACCAGACTCCAGTGTCTGACGGGGTTAAATATTTGGAGACAGGCTGTTGGCAGGGACGCCAAAAACGACCGTCATCACTCAACCAGCGCTGAGGAAACCCCAGAAACCAGAAAGAAGGCAGCGCACATGCGCGACCGCCGCCTGTCAGCCAAAGACCGTCTCGAGAGCGCTCGCGCTCCCCTAACAAGACGGAAACCCCTGCTCCCGCTCCACAAAAGTCCGCGAGCAGCTAGGAAGCGCCCGGACCAACAACGGAGGTGAGACACACGCTCCGAGCAAAATGCAAGCTGCGCACCGACAGCGAAGCAAAGACACACGCGAAGAGACGGAGACCGAGCTCCAAAGACGCGGAATACAACGCGCAATGGCAAGGCGCGATATACAAACAATTCAACAAAGCAAAACAGTAAGCAAGTAGCAATATGAAATGAAAAAGAAATTTCTAAAGCGCACTGCGGCCAAGCGGCTTCCTGGCGCTGAGGAGCACATCAGAATCTACAGAGGAAACCCAAGGAGATTAGCCGGGGAATGCCTGAAGGAAAAGAAAAGTTTTAAGAGCTTTACGAAAGTGAGAAAAAAATAGGGATAGAGCGAATGGAAAGAGGGAGATTGTTCCAAATCTGGGGGGCCAGCAGAGAGAATCGGGTGCCCCCGGTGCGAGATTTGCGGAAGCGGGGGACGTGAAGGAGAGAAAGTGAAGAAGAGCGGAGGGTACGGCTGGGGGCGTGAGAAGAGATAAGTGAGTTGATGAAAAACGGGGCAGAGCGAGCGTGCGCCCGAAAGGCCAAGCAAGCTAGTTTGAAATGAGACCTGAAATGAACCGGGAGCCAATGGAGGGTTTTGAGGGCAGGGGTGATGTGGGAAAATTTGGGGAGACGAAGAATAAGGCGGGCCGCCTGGTTCTGGATGGCCTGGAGACGGCGAGTTTCGTAGGCAGGAATACCTACGTACAAGCAGTTTCCATAATCCAGGCGGGATGTAATGAGGGCCGTGATAATGGTTTTAAGAGCATCCACAGAAAAGAACCGGGAGATCTTACGGATTAAACGGAGGGAAGAAAAACAAGAAGACACGACGGAACTGATTTGGGCATGCATGGACAGATCATTGCTGATCTTGATGCCCAAGGTCCGGACAGAGGAAACAGGGGAGGGCCAAAAGAAAGGTGCAAGTGAGCTGAGGACCAGGGATTAGACGAGCCACCAGTGAGGACGAGCTTTGTCTTATCGGGATTGAGCTTCAAGTGATTGAAGCTCATCCACTGGGAAATGAAAACAAGAGTGGAACAAAACTTAGGGAGAGAGTCAGCTGGGGATGAAAGATCAAAGACGAGCTGGAGGTCATAAGCAGAAAGATATAAAGCACTTAACTGGCTGCGGAGCAGCAAAGAAAGAGGAAGAAGGACTAATGTTAGGACCTTTTATACGTTACTCTCTATGGTCATTCCCTGGTGTTCATGGGAAATGTAGTTTTTTGGTTAATTTTATTGGCTGCTGAGCATTTCATTAAAGAAATGAGAAAGCATAAATCGGAGCCTCCTGTCCTGACATAGAATAAGGTTACCAAATAACGCCATGTCATCAGGGACAGCATGTTCCAGCCCAGAGAATTTACCAGTGCATTCTAGGGGTAGAGGTCTTGGGTCAGGGGAACTGACCTGAAGCTTTAAAATGTCAATGAGGGAGGAGGAGCCTAGCTCGAAACCATGATGAACCTGATCTCTCGGCTCCGCCGACCATCTCGCCTTTCTCCCGTTTTCCGCCTCATCCTGTACCTCATCCTGCACACGAGTGGCGGTAGTGGAAACGGGAGGCGAACCCGGACCTGCCGATGTGCTCCTCTGCCCGATCCCGGCTGTGAAAGTGCTGAGACGCCTCTGCCTCCTCCTGACGCTGCGCGGCTGTGCCGGCTCTTTGTTCTCCCGCTGACCGGCCCTGTCCACAACGACGGCCGCCATTCCTGGCAGATCGGAATCGACCAACTACGCGTGGCAAGCGCGTCTTGCCCCCTGGATCCTGCTCTATCGCTTTGCTGGCTTTGGGCGCCGCCGCCGCAGAGGCAACATTGTATTTCATCCTTAGTCCGGGGACGACTTCCTTGCTACTTTGTTTCTTGGCGAGTAGTGCCGATCGCCATTTTTGCAGCTTGCCTTTCTCTCCCGGGACGGCGGCTCCCGGGCTGCTCCTGAAACCGCGGACGTCTGCCCACACTGCATCGGCACTGAGTGGCCATGGAGTCTGCCTCCCCTGTCCCCTCGGTCGGGCGGTGCCATGGTATATATATCGGCTAAGGGACCAGCTGACTGTGGAGGGGGATGGCGGCCATATCCCGGGTCAGTACTGCGACCATTTGCCCAGTGGATATACTATGTCCTTTCTCCCCGATAAACCGGTACTGCTTGGCGACATCCTGGTAGCCCTATGTACTTTAAGAGAAGCTTTTGGTATTGCTGGCCGCGAACTGGGGGATCGGCTGGATGAGATTCTATCGACGACATCCTTGCTTGAACACCTCCGGGAGCAGGACATTGTGCCACACCCGGCTTCTACTTTCCTTCCCTCCTCTCCGGTTGCTACTGACACACCTGGGGTGCGAGACCCTAATCCTGCTGAAGTGCCAGCTGTTACTCCTTCGAGGAGGTTTGAAATCTCTGGAGATGCAATGTGGCTGAGGAACGATACCCGGGTGCCACGTTTGGCGACTCCTCGCGGGGTTATTGACACGACTTGCTCATCTATCCTGGAATGGTTTCTACTGACTTGGCTTGTCGATCCTGGTGGTTCACTAAAGGGCGCTACATCCTCCTGTACTGTGGTTATCAACACGGCTGTGTGTTGGATGTACTTTGATGGACACCCCCCCGCTCGGATGTGGTCACTTTGCTCGCTCGCCTCCCCCAAGATGTCTACCGTGAGGCTGGACTATGTCGTTGCTTCGCACCGCAGAGGGGAGGGATGAGGTTGTCTCTTCATATGGTCGGACTGTTTTTGCTTGCACTGCTGGGACACTGATGGACTGCCGGAGATAGTGAATATTGGTATTGTATTGGTCGCGGGGTTTGGGATCGGGCGGCCGGAGTGATATGTGATGGTAGTCTTAGAAATATCCGATGGCCCTCCCCCGGTCTTATGTGTAACAGGTTTTTTTCTCTTTTCTTCTCTTTTTTCCTGCTTTTCTTTTCTTCCCTTCTCTGTTCTAAATTTCGGGTTCGGTTTGTGGGCGACAGGCACGTTGCTAGGGGGGGGGTCGGCCGTAGCCTCGGCAGACGTGCAGGGTGGGGGGTGGGGGGTAGGGACTTAGTTTCAGTTTCTATGGGCCCTTTTTTCTCATCTCCTCTTTCTTCCTTTTTCTTTCTTTCCCTTTGGGTTTTCAGGTGCCTTGGGGTAGTGATACCTATTCTATCCGCTGTTGATACTGTCATTTTAGTGGATTCGGGTGTACTGAGTCCGTGGGCGGGCGATGGCCAATATGTACTGTTTATTTTGCAAATATTCTGATGATTGTTATTCTTTGTCGCATATCATGTCTCTTCTTCGTATTGTTGCTAACTCGCAGGTTCGTTGCCTGCCAATTGCTCCTGGTGGATTGAATGCATCTGATCCTTCTTACCTACAAAACTTTTAAAAATTAACCTCACTTCTCCTCAGCCTAGCGGTCCTGTTCATTTCACATGCCTTGGACACTTATCGTTTGGGTTTTCTTAGGGACCGCTGAGATGGCCTATCCTTACTTTTTGTGCTACGGATTGCTTTCGAGGCCGGCCTGTATGGTTGTAGGCCCGTATCTGTATGCTTACTATGCACAATAAAGGTTTTCAAAAACTTAAAAAAAAAAAAAATGTCAATGAGTTATAAGCTCAAATATAGAATATTGTGAAATTACATGAAACCATTTGGTAGCCATGCACAAAACATTCAATTTCCCGAAAAAGCTCCTATTTGTTTTCTCTGTAAATATTAAAAAGAAATAAGTAGCACTAACAAATGGATTATGGGAACTAAGTGCAGTATATTGACAGTTTACAGAACCACCACTATGTTCATAGTGCATCAAAGATTTGAGCAACAGTGCAACCCTTGAGCAAAAACAATGTTTCAAAAGCTTCTCGTTGGGCTCGCCACCTTTACATCCTACGTTTATCTCTTAACGAGGGAACAGATAAGGCTAAATGTATATATCAAACGGTCACCCAGCAATGATCACTTCACCCAAGAGTTAGAGGTGCGCGATAAACTGGCAGCTCAAACCACAGGCTCCAGCCAAATGGGTAGTACGGCTCAGCAGGAGGTATGCAATGTATTTATTTATACTGTGTTTTTCTGTAGAGCTGCTTCACCAAATGATATCAGCGCACTTTACATTATAACAACATTTACATATTACTAGACAGAATGCTTGTACAAGTAACTTAAGACTTCACTGGAAGATTAAACATGAGCCGAGTCTTCATGTGGTTTCTGTCACCCACCCTCGCCGTTTTCTAGAAAGTATTTTTGTTTAAACTTAATTTTAGTGTCTGAAATTCCATAAACCAATCTAGTGAAGTCGCTTCCAAAAGGATTAACCTTAAACAGGAGAAATTGATATCCATCCAGAGGCTGGACTGCACAACCAGGAAACCTTGGAAAAATCCTACTTTCCCATCTAGACATACTATGTGATCCTAGATATTAACGTATTCACCTAAGCCGCTTTGCCATTATCATTACGTTTGAAAACACTTTGAAATACATTACTTCACTGTGCGTGGCGATCAAAAACCTCACTTGTTTTATTGTAACTATATTTTTCTCCATTAAAAGTCAAAGGAACACATAGGGTGAACTTGACTACCAATTCGTCTTTTTGTTCTTTACGAAGAAATGCCACTCAATCCATCTATAATATAATGCTTTAAAGTTGAAATATTTCTGTATTTTAAAGAACACTTTTTTGAGTTTGCAAAGTTAATCACATTTTTATGATATTTGTTGCACGAGGCACGTGCCAAAAATGTTGCCGGCTCGTGTGCCGGCTCATACAGCAAAGCCAGGCTTTTGGCTAAACTCTCCCTCTTAATCTGCAGGCTATCCCACCTCTACCAGGAGCGTGCAAACTCCTTAGGTGCATCGGAATGATGCGAAGGCTCCCACGCACCCCTGATCCTACAGGCGGCATCAAAGGATATCGAAGATCTCTCGCTCGTCTATCTGGTCCGGCAGGTCCTCGTCCTGTTCGCGGGCAGTGAGCGGCCTATCGCCCTGGCGCTGGTAGATGAGCGGGTTGGCGTTTTCCAGTTGATTCCCCCCGGTCATGCTGCAGGAAGAAAGCAACTGCGATGCAAGAAGTAATGTGCCGAAGCCTCACCGGAAGCTGACACCTACAACCCGGATGAGAAAGCACTCCAGGAAGCCCCAGTAACGAAGGGCCGGGCAAAACTAACTGGACGGCCATCTTAAAACAGTGGCACTTTCAAAGTAAAGGGGCGTCTGAACTGAGAAAACCCTAAACTTGTTTACACTGTTTTTTTCTAATATTTCAGTATTCACTGTTTAAAATTATGAATCCCTTTATAATGTAAACAAAAACGATTAAAGTCGCATATGTGAGTACATCTGGGATAAATTAAAAACGAGTTCAGTTTTGTTCCGGAACAAAGCTGGTAACATTTTCAGGTTCATGTATGACTAGAAATATAATTAGAATTCTGGCAATTGTAGTCGCACTTTAATACTGCTCAAATTAGTCTGCAAGTTCCAGAATTCGAAGGAAAAACATGACTGGCCTATTTAGTTACACATGACCTGGGAAGCTTGGCAGCCATGTAGTTTCAAGTTTGTTTTGTTAAGTGCACATAGTTAAAACCTTTCCATGAAGTGCCATTATTTAAAAGACTACAGAAGAAGTAGATTAAAAAAAGATAGTTTTAAAAGATAACGCTTTAAAGTCCCTAGGTGCTAAGAGTCTGTAAATCATTTTGAGGCTACCCGACCAATTGATCTCAGCTGTCCATGTGCTGCTCCAGGCTGCTACTATTCACTGCTGCACTGATAACGCGAGGTACTTATTCTGATATTCTGCTTTCTGCGGTAGTCAGGACTGCAATGTGCTTAAAGTTTTCTGGACCAGCCTAACCAGATATTTTGTGAGCATGCAGATGTATGTCCATCCCATTGAAACAGGCTAGAATTGCTGGCCTGCAGCGGCGCAGCCCCACTGGTTCCAGGCAGGCCACAGAATGCTTTTCCGCTCTTCCATGGTTGCTTTGTAAACGCAGACCTGGTGGACCAGTGTCTCAGGGACTTTTCAACATATGCTGCACAGCTGTGTCATGTTTGCACGCTTCCATGGTGGTAGATGGTGGTGTGATGGCAAGCAGCCCATTCAGTACCTCATGAAAGCTGTTTTGAACTGTGTTTTGGTGGCTATGGCCAAGTATGGCTTAGGTGTTAGTTTGGTATAGAAGGCCAGTGTCAGTCTCTTAGCGAATGTCTCTTTGTCAACCCGCAGCAAATGAGCTTTAACACATTTGGTGACCGTGATCTTAGTTGTAAGATAGGTGCCAAAGAAATCCCATTGATCAGTTTGGCCTAGTGATGCCAGAGAGCTTTCTAGATAGTATCTGGCTGGAGAGTGGGCTCTTCCGTTCATTTTATTCCAAAGCAGAGAACATAGTGTTGCAGTGCTGGCCTCCGTTAGCTTGTAGCAGAGTTTAATAAAAGCCCTCTCCCTTGTAAACGCTTGTTTGACTAGGCCAAATTCAAAGTCTAGCTGGGCTGGGGGAGAGTATGCTGACATGGAGGGCACAGCTTTGAAGAGCCTGGTGGTGACTTTGTCCAGGTGAGCACCTTCTCTACCCCTGAGGATTTCACTTCCATAGGCAATGGTGGGAATTCATTTTGCCTAGATTATTTTCAACAGAGGTAGATAATTGGAAGATCCTCTGGCTGCTTTGATGCTCTTAAAAGCAACTGTGAGGGTGACTGATTTCTGGCGAAAGAGCTCCAGGTGTGTTTTAAAGGAGTCTTTGCTGTCCACAAGAATTCCCAGTTACTTGTATTCTTGCACCTCTTCGATTGTATCACCACCCAGGTACCACCGATTTTGGCATCACTTTGTTTTTCCCAGGGTCATTGTTTTAGACTTTTCTAAGTTTATGGCCATAGCATTGGCGTCTGAGTATTAGGCTGTGGCCTCCAGAAACCTTTGGAAGCCAATTTTTGTTAATCTAAGAAGTACCAAGTCATCAGAGTACATCAAGCACGGTAGTAGTGTGAAAATTCACTTTTGCTAGGCTGGGTGGCAGTTCTGCAAGAAAAAGGTTGAAGTGGGTAGGGTCAAACACGCACCCTTGTCATAGGTTGGAATATCCCTTGAAAAATGAGCACCATCGCCAAGCTTGATCTTCACCCAGGTGTTGGTATGAAGAAAAATTGGCAGCTATTTATAAAGTATGGTTTATGGAAAGTTTTGAACAGACACCGAAGCAAGTACAGATGCAGGAACAGCAGCAGCAAAATCAGTGGAAAAAAGACTGGTCACATACATAGCAACAGAGCCAAGTCAGACGGGACACTTCCAGTTTTTCAAGCCAAGAATGGCTTTATTTTAGCTGTCTACTTCCTGAAAGTGCATCTGCTCCAATAGAAGTCAACGGGGAAAATATAGTTTTTCAAACTCTCTTATGCTCTTAGTCTAAAATGTTGGCATGTATGCGGTCACAGGAGGTTCTCAGCTACCTTCCTGTCAAAGTTGGCTAAATCTTAGGTAGAGCTGCCAAGTTTCCATGTCCCACTATCTGGCAGTTGCACATCCAGTCAATTTTTTTATCAAACTTGTAGTAGTGTCATACATGCTAAAAGACCGGATTCAAGCAGGAGACTCCCAATTAATTTTTAAGCTAAAAACTGCTTTTTTAAATCTGTCTAATGTCTGAAATTTCCTCTACGTGAAGAGAAGTCAACAGGGAAGACACATCCCCCTGATTTTTTTTCAACTCTTTTTTTTTCTTAACTCAGGCGCCGGAGTTGCGCCTGAGTTAAGCCCGTCTGCGCCCGTCCGCGGCCGACCGGGACCCGGGCCTACTCCCCCTGGCCATTTTATCAAGTACTCGTCTCTGGAACTTTTAAACCTATGTCCTCACACTCCCCATGGTCCCTGCAAGCACTCACTAGCTCCACGTACATTGACTTGCATTCAACGTCTAGGACTCTCTCCCTTCCTCAACCCTGTGCCTCACGCTCAGCCTCCCATACCATCCATCTCTGAGCCTCAAACTGTACCCTCTGCAAAGCACAGTTTACGCTGTTACTACCTTAACACTCGGTCTCTGGTTAAAAACCAGATAGACATTTTTCTTTTCTTGAAGGAGGCAAAACCTGACATTCTCTTATTGGCTGAAACTTGGCTAACCCCTCACTCCCTCCCTGATGTACTTGTAGCACTTCCCGCTGAATATTATATTTTGACAGCCAACCGTACACCCGGGAAGGCGGGAGGCGGTGTAGCAGCTATAATTTTGAAATCCCTTCATGTTAGGGAACTACCTTCTCTGATCCTTCCGGACACCGAGAACTTGGTGATTAATCTTGACACTGAAAGTGGGTCCCTCATCCTGGTCCTGATTTACCGGCCTCCCCAATATATGGCCAAGTATCCTTCTCTTCTGGCGGAGCAGCTGGCTTCATACGTAGTCAGCTACTCTAAAATCATCCTTATTGGGGACCTAAACTATTGGTTCGACAGCACAGACACAGACACTCAAGCTGCTGAACTAAAAGACCTGCTTACAGATCTCAATTTAAACCAGCACATTCATGCACCTACCCACCAGAAAGGCCACAGCCTGGACCAGATCTGGACGCATAACTTATCTCTACCCAACCCTGTAATCAGTCCATGTATATGGTCGGATCATTTTATCATTTACTTCACACTAGAAATACGAGGAAATGTCAAGTCCAGACCCTGCAAGAGCAAAGAATTCCGCAAATGGAAATTTATGGACCTTCCGGGATTCATTGATGTTTTAAGTAAAACCGTACCACCACCGCACGATGACCTGGACACTGGCGAGAGAGCGCTGTCTAATTGGCTACGCAACGCAGCTGACCTCTCAGCCCCCCTGGTACTGGTCCCTAATATTAGAGGGAATGAAGCCCACAAATGGTTTTCCCAAGAACTTAAACTGGGGGTTCGACAAAAGGAACGGAAATGGAGACAAAGTTACTCCCCTCAAGCCAGGAAAGTGTACTGTACCGCAAGAAAGGAGTTCCAAAAAATCTTGCTCCAACACAAAACCAACTACTTTTCCCAAAAAATTTTAACCTCTTCCAACAAAACTAAAGATGTTTTTAACATAGTTAATGAGCTCTGTGACGATGATAGGACAGCTCCCTCAATAGCCCCCACCCAGAAGTTGTGTAACTCTCTGAATGAATTCTTCAGAGAGAAAATTGTAACCATAAAACGCAACATTGCTAGTTCTCCTAAATCGTCTCCTTTGGATGATATTTTTAATAACCCTACTACATTAGACACCCTTCCTGCTATAGACCCTAAAACCTTTTCCACTCTCCTGGCACGGGTCAAGTCTGGCTCACCCGACGACATCTGCCCACCCCACATTTTCACAGAGATAGGGCACTCCATCCCTCATGGGATCCTTTCTCTGCTTAATGACTCACTTGATCAGGGAAAGGTACCTGCAGGGTTTAAACATGCTCTACTGATTCCCTTGATCAAAAAACCCGGTCTTGATCCTCACGATCCATCTAACAATCGCCCGATATCCCTGTTGCCATTCCTTTCAAAAATTCTGGAGGCACACATTGCTAGCTGTCTCTCTAGCTTCGTTGAAACCACTGAATACCTGGAGCCCAATCAAGCAGGGTTTCGACCGGGGCATTCTACTGAGATGGTGACACTGGCGGTCCAGAATGTACTAAGATGCAATGCAGACAAGGACATCCCCCAAGCACTGGTACTTCTTGACCTGTCGGCCGCATTCGACACGGTCGACCATACCATCTTGGTCGACCGTGTCGAACAGGCAGGCCTGAGAGGCTCGGCACTTAGATGGCTGAAGTCATTTATCTCGGAACGCACCCAGGCAGTGAGATTAGGAACCTTTACAGCCCCCAAAATCAAAAACGAATGCGGAGTCCCCCAGGGCTCGTCCCTGTCCCCACTTTTATTTAATTTGTACTTACGACCCCTGCTATTTTCATTAAAAAAGTTTAGAGCCTTAATTTTCAATTATGCAGATGATCTGCAACTGATCTTCTGTTTGGACTCCCCTAGCGCGGCCACCGAATTTCGGGAGGCCATGGTCCACATTCAGAGATGGATGGGCCTAAATCACCTGAAACTCAACCCAGGCAAAACTGAATTGATTTTGCCTGGGAAGAGTGAACTGTACTGGGGGCCACACTTTTGGCCTCCAGAAATGGGAACCCCCCCAGCTAAGTCCCAAACAGTTAAAAGCCTAGGAATCACTTTCAACCAAGATCTTTCGCTCAAAAGTCAGGTAGGGACCGTGGTATCTGCAAGTTTTTTCCAACTTCGTAAGATTAAGAAGATCGCCCACCTTTTAACCCACCCTGCTCTGATTCAGGTCATCATTGCTCTTGTGCTGTCCCGTCTGGACTATTCCAATAGTTTGTATTTGGGTCTTCCAGCGGGGCAGCTCAAGAGACTTCAACTGGTCCAGAACCAAGCGGCCAGGTTGATTTGTAAGATTCCTAAGTGGCAGTCCATCAGACCGGGACTGGCCAGTCTCCACTGGCTGCCAGTAGCGCAGAGAGCAGCATTTAAAGCGGGATGCATTATCTTCAGGGCTCTACAAGGCAAGGGCCCTGGATTCATTAGCAGCCTGCTTGTCAGTTACACTCCCTCTCGTGCTCTCCGCTCAGGTCAAAAGAACTTGTTAGTGGTGCCTCGGATCAGGAAAGAACGCCAAGGAGGCGGATTTTTCCACTTCTTGGCCTCCTCCCTGTGGAACTCTCTGCCACTGACGCTATGGCTTCATGAAGATCTGTTAGCCTTTAGACAGGCTTTTAAAACTTGGCTCTTTAAGCAAGCTTACCCTTAGTTAACTCCGTTTCTTTCTGTTACATGTTATGTTTTGCCAGTCTTCCACAGCGCCATGAAGCCTACGGGCGTACGTGCGCTTAATAAATTTAATTTAACATAACATAACATAACAAAATCTCCCACTATCATTTTCTAAAATGTTGGCATGTATTTGCTGTTGATTCCAATATAAAATCAAGACTACTAGTCTTAAAATGCACAGAAAACGCAATGTATTGGGTGAGCTCCTCGCACATAGATTTGGGTAACTTGAGAACTTTGTTACTGTTGCAGGAGTTTTAAAATTGTCACTGCACTTTCATGCTATCCAACACCCTCTAATAAAAAAAGAGAAATGTTCAGATTTTAAAACTACTGATAACATAATAGTGAGGTAATCAGAAAATGGCAGGCCTTTGGACCGATGATGACATCGTAGAAAATCATATAACTTTATACAAGACAATGTTTTGGCCCAGAAGTGCTCATGGGAAATAAATGGCCCGATAACTTACGAGTAATTTTCATTATTCCTAATCCTACTCATCACGTCATTACTTCTTGAGGTGACACCCACCTCCAAAGATAGTAAATCAGACAGGGATGCTAAATTTAAGTCCCACACACCCTCAGCTGGTTCTATATAAAGAAATAGCTTTTCCAGCATCTTCATGTATTCCCTGGTTCTACCAAAGAACTAGAAACCAGAAAGTGGGTTTATATATTGACTGGAATGTGGATGATTATGACTAAGAGTAATGAAGATTACCTGTAAATAATTAGGCTATTACCTCTAGTCCCTCGTCCCTGTCCTAGTCATTATTTCATGAGGTATAACAATGCAAAACTTGCCTTTGATTTCAGAAGAAGCTGCACACTATATATTGCAACACCTATAGCATTAAATGCATAGATGTGAACCAAAAACCCAAACCCATTACTATTTCATACACATCATGCAAGAACACAGGTATATTGTTGAAGAAAGCAAAACATCAGAACCTAAGTTTGTGCTTGTATTATCAACACTTTTAAGACGATAATGTCTAATGAATGTGTTATCCAATGACCAAGTTCCAGCTGTTTACCCCTCATGCAGAGGAATTCGATGAATCTCAACCCCAGACTCTGAGACTCCTGTTGTTGATTCCCCCTGCACTTGTAAAACAGGAGCCCAGATTACTACCGATGCCCAGGCCGCTGGCGCAAACCGCCTCTTAGTTCCCATGTTGAATAGTTACCAAATAAAGAGACGGGCGCTGGAAGCAGGAATCAAGAACAGAGTTTATTTCTCATGAGGAGAGCCTGTCATTTCGGACACGAAACACGGTGTCTTTCAGGAGGTGCTCTAACAAGTGAGCTGAGACTCCTTCTTTTATACCTTACAAAACACTTGACATTACAATCAGGACAGTGTGACGCAAAAGAAAAGACATCCCTATAATCCTCGTGTCAATCCTACCCCACATATGTTCACAATAGGGACCCTTGATCTGCTGATAAGAGGGGAGGGCAATCACGCAGCTGAGTGTTCCGTCAACTGTTTAGGATGTGTGCGCCTGATCATAGCCCAGGGGGTGGGGTGGCCAGGATCAATAGTGGGTCCTTTGAAGAGGAGTGACTTCATACAATAAGGGCAGTAAATGGGATCTCCTGGCTTAGGCGATGGCCTCGGACATGTGTGGTCAGCCGGACTCGGGGGAAGGGGTCATCAAAGGAGTGGTATTCATGCCGCGTGGACAATCGGGCGCGGAGGGAAGATTTGTCAACAGAGGGGCATTCATGGAAGGAAAGGAGGTGTTGGTCAGGCGCGGCCGTGACTCTCAAGGACAGGGTCTTGCAGAAGAAGGTTTATGACTGGCCCGTGTGAGGAGAAGGGAGGGGGAGGGGGGAGCCAGAGTGGACACAAGGGCAGAGTCGCATAGAGAGAGAGATCTTATGACCCGTACATGAGAGAGCGGGGGCAGTCAGGTGCAGCTGGGGAGGGCTGTGTCAGCTGAGGCGAAGGATGCCTCTTCAAGAGGAGATGGGGGGGGGGGTGGTTTCAAATACACGCAGAAGGGAAGCCGGTGATTCTAATCTTAGGCGGGCAAAAGGCCAGGGTGCCTAAAATGGCTGTCATGTACGCATGGGCACAGGCCTTTGCTGACAGAGGGATGCAGTCAATGTTTTACGGTATTCATGGTGCGCGCAGGGGGGGGGAGGGGGAAAGGGAAATGAACGTTGCTTATGTACATCAATATCTCTAATTTTCTACAGTCGCCCCTTTTTACATAGCAAAAGTTCATTTTCGTAATCGATGATGGTACATATAAACAGGCGCGGTCGCAGAATTAGCATTGTCAATATTAGCATATGGCATATAATCATGGACAGTTGATGTGTTTGGCAGAATGCAGCACATAGGAAATTGCATTTCGTTGAGTTCCTAGCAATTAAGTGCACTACATAGCATAAATGTTTCTGACGTAAAAATGTGACCAATGAACAGTTTTGACCAAGTAGTTGAGAGCGGAATTCAGTTCAATACACAAGATTTCTTCGCCACAGTGTCTTTTTATCAGTGAGCCATCACTGGTAGGCTCTAGTCCGGGTACTTTCGTTGGCGCTGTTGAGCACCGGTCGGTGGAGCTATAGGTCCAGCTCGGGTCTATCCTTACACGTTGCAGGGTGCGGTCAGTCCTCTGCTGTTAGACCACAGTCCTGTTCCCTAAACAATTCGTTTAGTGGCGCCTTATGCTCGGCACCTATGTTTCCGTGGCAACACCCTATTCCCATTTGAATGCAGTTCTTCCTTTTGGCAAAAAGTCACGTGGCAAAGAGGGTGAGCGTGGTTCAAATAGTCGATAGGAGAGAGAGCGGAGTTGGGTCAGAGTTCCTGGGACACGCAAAAGGGACCAAGGGAGCAAAGGATAACAAGCAGGCAGGCCCATCAATCGGGCCCAAAGAAGGGGGACGGAGACTCCAGGCACACGTGGGTTAGCAGACGGAGGGCTTCAGGGCGGCCCGCCATTTCTCATTTCCCACGTTGAAATTGCTGTCTCGTCCCGTATCTTGTTGCTCTGCAGCTCCACCTTTGGTCGAGGTCACACGTGTCTCAAGATCTGCAGCCAGGCTGTACGTCACGTCTGACCCTTCTCCTGGTGATCGTGAATCTTTGAATAGGTACAAAACAAGGTTTTAGAGAAATGGCAGAAGAAGATATCTACGTATGTGAACTCCTCCCTCAATCCTACATACTTGGGAGATACGCTCATCGGTCACAGTCAGAGGTCTATTACCAGGCAGTGCATATGTCGGCATTCTTATTGAGTTCATGCCAAGTTTATTCACCATCTATATATGCCACCTATAGAGAAAAGTCAGACTCTTATCAACTGTTCATTCCATCAAATTCAACATTTCGGAACTTCCAGGGAGACTCGTCTTTCTAACCTTAGCCTTAACAGTTCTAGCATTTTCCTTCAAGGCTGGCTAACCTTTTCAAACAGGGCGGGGGTGCCATCATCGAGAGTCAGGTAAAACAAGGTTTTCTCGAGGGACAACAGTTATTCATGGTCATCATGTTTTATATCCGGGACGGCAGCTGGGATCTATCAAAATGGGGCAGGGATGCTTCGGGCGCTCGCGCTTGGGTGCAAAAGGGGGTGGGCAATCTGGGCATTGAGGGTCAATCTAGACGTTGGCGTTCGTCTCTGATGAACAGAAATGAGGTGCCATTGACATACAGTTCCCCCATAAATGGCCAGATCTGGGGGACCTTAGTCGTCTTACCTGTCCTTTCCTTCTCAGCCAATTCGAGTTCATTCATTTTGCAGAAAGGAGAGGTAGTAATATGGCGAGATACAATCATTTTAGTTTCGGTCAATTTCGCTGAACACCTTCGCGTTCAATAAATATCCAATCAAACTGGTGCCGGTGGGGCACAATTTTACCACAAAGAGGGAGAGAAAATAGGGAGACTCTCATAGAGAGTGAGAGTCGTCCGCAATCTAAACGAGCCATTCGGTACACGTATGACATGTAGAGAGAGAGAGAGAGAGAGAGAGAGAGAGAGAGAGAGAGAGATAAGGGGGTGGTGAGAGAGAGAGAGAGAGAGAGAGACGTGTACGAAAATAGGTCATTTAGTGCGCTCACAATCACAGAACAGTAGAGGTCAGGTAACACGCAAATACAGACAGAGGGAAGACATAAATCCGTACATCACATACACACAAACTCAGACAAGGAAGACAGCACATGTATTAAATATATATAAGACATTCATGACAAAACAGAAAACAACAGGTGGCCAACAAAATCCATATTATATCCTACGTATCTTTACTATCCTATTTATCTACGTACTTAGCTCTTTCTACCCTTCCCTCCTTTTCCTTCTCGCTTGTTATCTCTGCGAGCGTTCTCAATTGCCAATACTTACGCCTTGGTTAGTCGATCAGAAATTAACCTGGTCGCGCTATTTACCCATGGTTGGATCTTAAACCATTTTTCAGTTCCTTCCTTTGGTGGGAAGTTCTCCAGGCTGAGGCAACGGCAAGTATTGATCGGGAGAACAGTCGGACAGCTTGGCTATATCTATAAGAGTGTGAGAAAGGGGGCAGTGCATTTTGAACATCAGCAACATTTCTAACTTCCCAGACGGGTGGTGCCGTGGTAACCCTTACCCACACACTTTTCCTTGTCCTTTCCCTACCTAGTCAAATGTCTAGTTACATTGTCTAATGTGTTATTTCTAGTCAATTGTCGTCATACAGTACCCGTCAAGTTTCTATGTCAGTCCATCCTCCCAGTCGCTATGTTCTAAGGAGGAACAGTCATGTTTAAGTCTACGTCTTTTAAAAACTTATCGTTATAAGGACTATGCACATATTCCCTCCTTCCCTTTTCGTCGGTGGTTCGACCATCGCTCTCCCACACTTCAGCCGACGTTCTGACGTGACCTGCAGAAGGGAGGAGAAAGAAGGGGTGGGGGGCAGCATTCAAAGCACATCAGCATGCAGTAGTCCGAAAACGTTTTTACCTACCACATACTCGACCTATCTCCACGTACTGCATTTCTTTACCATCTCGGCGTTTAAGCCCAGAGGGACCAGTAATGTCAGATAGATAATCATTGACGATTCGCGTATCTATTTGAGTTACTTGGTCGCAACCCCTTTTGTTGGGTGCAAGGGTGGCGGTCAGGTGGTATTTCTGTGATGTCGTTTTAAGGGCGTCTAAAACACTTTTCCGGCTGCTTGTGACACATAATATAGCTGCTGAATATCTGGTCCTTTTTAACCTTCAGCTTTCATCATACTTATTCTTCGCTCACAGTAGCAAAACATCCAAAACTCATTAATGCAACCGCTACACCTATGCTTTCTTTGTAAAAATACTTTTAATAAAAAGTGTTGATGTATAAATACAGGCCTACAACCCAGTGGACCGGCCACGGAGTAGGTTGAAACTGTACATAAGAAGAACGAAGTTGGTGGCAGTTCATTGCATAAAGTGCAGCAGTGCAATAAAATCGTGTTAAGCTTTCCTACAGAGCAAGCATGATGCATGTCAAGAATTCAGTTTTTCAATTGATTCGTTAATTCATTATCCAAATGCTCATTCACTGTCTAAATTACACCAATTCATTTTTCAAATCATAATTAATACCCACCCTAAGTCAGTTCATTGTCCAAACACATGATTAATATCTGTATTGTTTTCTTCTCTAAGCACATAATCACTATCCATTTTATCAACTTTCTTTTTCCAAAAATGCACACGTATCTCAGAGCATCAAGATTCGAGCAATCCGGGTGTACAGAGAGTTCGAAATTTTCGTTTCGTGTATCGGCGCCATTTTGGGCGAGGTCAGGCAGGTTCCGGTATAGTCAGAATGTTTCCAATGACTCATGGTTGGACCAGAACGTTCCGTTGGCAGTTCAAAAAGTTTTGTGCAATGTGGTAACAGTCTAACAATATGGACCATTAGTCAAAGAGTGGGGAGGGCGGCAACAATTTTCCTACCGGGTCATTCTGGTGTTCCACCGGAACTGAACAAGTCTGTGCCGTGGCTGCATTTTAGCCATTTCCAAACCAAGGCTGGCGCCGGCAGGAGTGCACCGATGTCGCGGTTCCCAGTGAGGGGGACGGGGGCGCCCATGCGGAGGGATCGGGGTGCCCCCCGGCTCTCATAGAATCTTCAAGGTTGAGGAGAGAAGGCATGAGGCGTGTGCCCGTCCTGGGCAGAAGACCGCTTTTCGATGTTGACCCTCTTTAAGTAAGAGCATTGGGGTGTCGCTGGAAGCCTCCACCTGGAGGGAGTTGGGGGAGGCTCGTTTGCGCCGCCTCCCCCTTCCAGCGACCCCGCGCCGTTCTCCGGCTCCAGCGTTTCGGTAAGGCCGTGTCAGGCGATGAAGATGGGGGGGGGGGGGGGGGGGGGGGTCGGTGGCTGAGGCAAGACACCCCCCCCCCCCTTTTTGACATGTGGCGGGACTACCTGTAATTGTCCAGGCGCCGACATGTGGCGGGACTACCTGCAACTGTCAGGCGTTGGGTGTAGTTGCAGCCATTATAGCTCAAAGAAATGCCGCCATCCTCGCCTCGGCTTCGGCCTTCTTTGCGGACCGGATCAGGCGAGAGTGAGAGGGGGGGGGGGGTGGTCGGAGGCTGAGGCAAGACAGCCCCTCCCCCCGTGGCCTGCAGGGCAGCAGAAGAGGAGAGATGGAGAGGTCCTTATCATTCTTTGGGCCGCCTGCCCAACAGCATCTCCTACTGACCGCGGCCAGGCGAGCCCCGCATGCCTCGAGGCCTCGCCTTCCGGATGGGCGTAACCGCGGACCCGCTGCACTTCGGGAGCTTCCGGAATGGGGGTAGGTACCTATTAAATTGTTTCTATTTCATGTGACCGTTATTTGGGCGTGGTGGGCAATGAGGCAGACATGTTTGGAGCAGGAGTAGGCAGTGGAGCCTAACTACCTCGTGGCTATCTTGCTGTCGATTTTTTCGCCATTTTATATTTCTTATTACGAACTGTTTCTAATGTTTCTTATTTTTAGTGAAGTCAAAAGCTCATCAGGGGGTTACTGACTTAGCCTGATTTCGTTTTATTTTTCCTTCTTTTCCTTAGCGTGTTTCGAGCTAAAGTTTTCTGTTAGTAGGGAACGGTGATCACTTCATATTTTTATGTGTCCTTTTCACTAGGGGGTACTTCTGGACGGACCAGACGAGTTCCCTCCAATAAATGGTCCGGGGTGGAACGAGATTATCGATCAAAAGGGGAACATATATTCCTTCATTAGGGTATCATCCTGGACAGACCAAGCGATGTACTTCCACTTACTAGGGTAGCCTCCTGGACGGACCAGATGGTCTACTTCCACTAAATGGCCCATGAGCGGGGAGCATATGTCCTCCATAAGGGTAGTCTCCTGGGCGGACCATGCGAGCTACCCCCCAAATAACCAATCAGTGGGGAGTGGGTAGGACTGACGAATTCACAAAGGGGCATAACCTACCCTTTACTACTTGCAAAGACTAGATAGAATATTTCTACTCCACGTTGTTTGCAGGCAGAAAATACCTCAAACGAAACAATTCCTGGAACAACAATGTCCAGGCAACCAATCAATCAGTGGGGAGAAAAACAGGCATGACGGATTACAACGGGGACAAACGTCTGCATTACCTGCCCTTCGCTATCCAGAAAGGAAGACAGAATATTTCTACTCGTCTCAGTTTGTAGACAGGGAAGATCTCAAAGAGCAATAATCGATTATTAATCGATTTCAAACAATCAGTGGGGAGAAAAGTAGGCATGATGGATTACAACGGGGACAAAAGTCTGCATTACCTACCCTTCTCTATCTGCAAAGAGGGACGAACGTTCCTATTCGCCGCTGTTTGCACACAGAGAATGTCTCGTTCTCAAGAAGAGAACCAATATTTCAAGTAGCATCCAAAGCTAAATGAACCAATACCAACAATATCAGTATACAAATACCGATTCCAATACAATCAATCAATCAATCAGATGGATAAAACCATCCTACCAATCAGGCGCAAAACGCCCTACCTAATCTTACCCGGACCGGACCATACGGACAGTTCTTCGACTTCCTCCTCCAGCGCCCGATTGTTCTCTTTCTCCATGCAGCATTCCTGTGGGATTCCAGTCAGGACAATAGGTCACTCGAGAGAGGTCCGTTCAGAATTGGTGAAGTTCTTTCGATCGGCAGCCGGGCGAGGGCCCTCTCAAGGCAGGTATACTCCGATCATTTAGATGTTCACTTCTTCGTCTGGATCTCTCTTACCGGACCTTATGTCACTGATGGGCCCCACGTTGGGCGCCAATTGTAAAGCAGGAGCCCAGATTACTACCGATGCCCAGGCCGCTGGCGCAAACCGCCTCTTAGTTCCCATGTTGAATAGTTACCAAATAAAGAGACGGGCGCTGGAAGCAGGAATCAAGAACAGAGTTTATTTCTCATGAGGAAAGCCTGTCATTTCGGACACGAAACACGGTGTCTTTCAGGAGGTGCTCTAACAAGTGAGCTGAGACTCCTTCTTTTATACCTTACAAAACACTTGACATTACAATCAGGACAGTGTGACGCAAAAGAAAAGACATCCCTATAATCCTCGTGTCAATCCTACCCCACATATGTTCACAATAGGGACCCTTGATCTGCTGATAAGAAGGGAGGGCAATCACGCAGCTGAGTGTTCCGTCAACTGTTTAGGATGTGTGCGCCTGATCATAGCCCAGGGGGTGGGGTGGCCAGGATCAATAGTGGGTCCTTTGAAGAGGAGTGACTTCATACAATAAGGGCAGTAAATGGGATCTCCTGGCTTAGGCGATGGCCTCGGACATGTGTGGTCAGCCGGACTCGGGGGAAGGGGTCATCAAAGGAGTGGTATTCATGCCGCGTGGACAATCGGGCGCGGAGGGAAGATTTGTCAACAGAGGGGCATTCATGGAAGGAAAGGAGGTGTTGGTCAGGCGCGGCCGTGACTCTCAAGGACAGGGTCTTGCAGAAGAAGGTTTATGACTGGCCCGTGTGAGGAGAAGGGAGGGGGAGGGGGGAGCCAGAGTGGACACAAGGGCAGAGTCGCATAGAGAGAGAGATCTTATGACCCGTACATGAGAGAGCGGGGGCAGTCAGGTGCAGCTGGGGAGGGCTGTGTCAGCTGAGGCGAAGGATGCCTCTTCAAGAGGAGATGGGGGGGGGGGGGGTGGTTTCAAATACACGCAGAAGGGAAGCCGGTGATTCTAATCTTAGGCGGGCAAAAGGCCAGGGTGCCTAAAATGGCTGTCATGTACGCATGGGCACAGGCCTTTGCTGACAGAGGGATGCAGTCAATGTTTTACGGTATTCATGGTGCGCGCAGGGGGGGGGAGGGGGAAAGGGAAATGAACGTTGCTTATGTACATCAATATCTCTAATTTTCTACAGTCGCCCCTTTTTACATAGCAAAAGTTCATTTTCGTAATCGATGATGGTACATATAAACAGGCGCGGTCGCAGAATTAGCATTGTCAATATTAGCATATGGCATATAATCATGGACAGTTGATGTGTTTGGCAGAATGCAGCACATAGGAAATTGCATTTCGTTGAGTTCCTAGCAATTAAGTGCACTACATAGCATAAATGTTTCTGACGTAAAAATGTGACCAATGAACAGTTTTGACCAAGTAGTTGAGAGCGGAATTCAGTTCAATACACAAGATTTCTTCGCCACAGTGTCTTTTTATCAGTGAGCCATCACTGGTAGGCTCTAGTCCGGGTACTTTCGTTGGCGCTGTTGAGCACCGGTCGGTGGAGCTATAGGTCCAGCTCGGGTCTATCCTTACACGTTGCAGGGTGCGGTCAGTCCTCTGCTGTTAGACCACAGTCCTGTTCCCTAAACAATTCGTTTAGTGGCGCCTTATGCTCGGCACCTATGTTTCCGTGGCAACACCCTATTCCCATTTGAATGCAGTTCTTCCTTTTGGAAAAAAGTCACGTGGCAAAGAGGGTGAGCGTGGTTCAAATAGTCGATAGGAGAGAGAGCGGAGTTGGGTCAGAGTTCCTGGGACACGCAAAAGGGACCAAGGGAGCAAAGGATAACAAGCAGGCAGGCCCATCAATCGGGCCCAAAGAAGGGGGACGGAGACTCCAGGCACACGTGGGTTAGCAGACGGAGGGCTTCAGGGCGGCCCGCCATTTCTCATTTCCCACGTTGAAATTGCTGTCTCGTCCCGTATCTTGTTGCTCTGCAGCTCCACCTTTGGTCGAGGTCACACGTGTCTCAAGATCTGCAGCCAGGCTGTACGTCACGTCTGACCCTTCTCCTGGTGATCGTGAATCTTTGAATAGGTACAAAACAAGGTTTTAGAGAAATGGCAGAAGAAGATATCTACGTATGTGAACTCCTCCCTCAATCCTACATACTTGGGAGATACGCTCATCGGTCACAGTCAGAGGTCTATTACCAGGCAGTGCATATGTCGGCATTCTTATTGAGTTCATGCCAAGTTTATTCACCATCTATATATGCCACCTATAGAGAAAAGTCAGACTCTTATCAACTGTTCATTCCATCAAATTCAACATTTCGGAACTTCCAGGGAGACTCGTCTTTCTAACCTTAGCCTTAACAGTTCTAGCATTTTCCTTCAAGGCTGGCTAACCTTTTCAAACAGGGCGGGGGTGCCATCATCGAGAGTCAGGTAAAACAAGGTTTTCTCGAGGGACAACAGTTATTCATGGTCATCATGTTTTATATCCGGGACGGCAGCTGGGATCTATCAAAATGGGGCAGGGATGCTTCGGGCGCTCGCGCTTGGGTGCAAAAGGGGGTGGGGCAATCTGGGCATTGAGGGTCAATCTAGACGTTGGCGTTCGTCTCTGATGAACAGAAATGAGGTGCCATTGACATACAGTTCCCCCATAAATGGCCAGATCTGGGGGACCTTAGTCGTCTTACCTGTCCTTTCCTTCTCAGCCAATTCGAGTTCATTCATTTTGCAGAAAGGAGAGGTAGTAATATGGCGAGATACAATCATTTTAGTTTCGGTCAATTTCGCTGAACACCTTCGCGTTCAATAAATATCCAATCAAACTGGTGCCGGTGGGGCACAATTTTACCACAAAGAGGGAGAGAAAATAGGGAGACTCTCATAGAGAGTGAGAGTCGTCCGCAATCTAAACGAGCCATTCGGTACACGTATGACATGTAGAGAGAGAGAGAGAGAGAGAGAGAGAGAGAGAGAGAGAGATAAGGGGGTGGTGAGAGAGAGAGAGAGAGACGTGTACGAAAATAGGTCATTTAGTGCGCTCACAATCACAGAACAGTAGAGGTCAGGTAACACGCAAATACAGACAGAGGGAAGACATAAATCCGTACATCACATACACACAAACTCAGACAAGGAAGACAGCACATGTATTAAATATATATAAGACATTCATGACAAAACAGAAAACAACAGGTGGCCAACAAAATCCATATTATATCCTACGTATCTTTACTATCCTATTTATCTACGTACTTAGCTCTTTCTACCCTTCCCTCCTTTTCCTTCTCGCTTGTTATCTCTGCGAGCGTTCTCAATTGCCAATACTTACGCCTTGGTTAGTCGATCAGAAATTAACCTGGTCGCGCTATTTACCCATGGTTGGATCTTAAACCATTTTTCAGTTCCTTCCTTTGGTGGGAAGTTCTCCAGGCTGAGGCAACGGCAAGTATTGATCGGGAGAACAGTCGGACAGCTTGGCTATATCTATAAGAGTGTGAGAAAGGGGGCAGTGCATTTTGAACATCAGCAACATTTCTAACTTCCCAGACGGGTGGTGCCGTGGTAACCCTTACCCACACACTTTTCCTTGTCCTTTCCCTACCTAGTCAAATGTCTAGTTACATTGTCTAACGTGTTATTTCTAGTCAATTGTCGTCATACAGTACCCGTCAAGTTTCTATGTCAGTCCATCCTCCCAGTCGCTATGTTCTAAGGAGGAACAGTCATGTTTAAGTCTACGTCTTTTAAAAACTTATCGTTATAAGGACTATGCACATATTCCCTCCTTCCCTTTTCGTCGGTGGTTCGACCATCGCTCTCCCACACTTCAGCCGACGTTCTGACGTGACCTGCAGAAGGGAGGAGAAAGAAGGGGTGGGGGGCAGCATTCAAAGCACATCAGCATGCAGTAGTCCGAAAACGTTTTTACCTACCACATACTCGACCTATCTCCACGTACTGCATTTCTTTACCATCTCGGCGTTTAAGCCCAGAGGGACCAGTAATGTCAGATAGATAATCATTGACGATTCGCGTATCTATTTGAGTTACTTGGTCGCAACCCCTTTTGTTGGGTGCAAGGGTGGCGGTCAGGTGGTATTTCTGTGATGTCGTTTTAAGGGAGTCTAAAACACTTTTCCGGCTGCTTGTGACACATAATATAGCTGCTGAATATCTGGTCCTTTTTAACCTTCAGCTTTCATCATACTTATTCTTCGCTCACAGTAGCAAAACATCCAAAACTCATTAATGCAACCGCTACACCTATGCTTTCTTTGTAAAAATACTTTTAATAAAAAGTGTTGATGTATAAATACAGGCCTACAACCCAGTGGACCGGCCACGGAGCAGGTTGAAACTGTACATAAGAAGAACGAAGTTGGTGGCAGTTCATTGCATAAAGTGCAGCAGTGCAATAAAATCGTGTTAAGCTTTCCTACAGAGCAAGCATGATGCATGTCAAGAATTCAGTTTTTCAATTGATTCGTTAATTCATTATCCAAATGCTCATTCACTGTCTAAATTACACCAATTCATTTTTCAAATCATAATTAATACCCACCCTAAGTCAGTTCATTGTCCAAACACATGATTAATATCTGTATTGTTTTCTTCTCTAAGCACATAATCACTATCCATTTTATCAACTTTCTTTTTCCAAAAATGCACACGTATCTCAGAGCATCAAGATTCGAGCAATCCGGGTGTACAGAGAGTTCGAAATTTTCGTTTCGTGTATCGGCGCCATTTTGGGCGAGGTCAGGCAGGTTCCGGTATAGTCAGAATGTTTCCAATGACTCATGGTTGGACCAGAACGTTCCGTTGGCAGTTCAAAAAGTTTTGTGCAATGTGGTAACAGTCTAACAATATGGACCATTAGTCAAAGAGTGGGGAGGGCGGCAACAATTTTCCTACCGGGTCATTCTGGTGTTCCACCGGAACTGAACAAGTCTGTGCCGTGGCTGCATTTTAGCCATTTCCAAACCAAGGCTGGCGCCGGCAGGAGTGCACCGATGTCGCGGTTCCCAGTGAGGGGGACGGGGGCGCCCATGCGGAGGGATCGGGGTGCCCCCCGGCTCTCATAGAATCTTCAAGGTTGAGGAGAGAAGGCATGAGGCGTGTGCCCGTCCTGGGCAGAAGACCGCTTTTCGATGTTGACCCTCTTTAAGTAAGAGCATTGGGGTGTCGCTGGAAGCCTCCACCTGGAGGGAGTTGGGGGAGGCTCGTTTGCGCCGCCTCCCCCTTCCAGCGACCCCGCGCCGTTCTCCGGCTCCAGCGTTTCGGTAAGGCCGTGTCAGGCGATGAAGATGGGGGGGGGGGGGGGGGGGGGGTCGGTGGCTGAGGCAAGACACCCCCCCCCCTTTTTGACATGTGGCGGGACTACCTGTAATTGTCCAGGCGCCGACATGTGGCGGGACTACCTGCAACTGTCAGGCGTTGGGTGTAGTTGCAGCCATTATAGCTCAAAGAAATGCCGCCATCCTCGCCTCGGCTTCGGCCTTCTTTGCGGACCGGATCAGGCGAGAGTGAGGGGGGGGGGGGTGGTCGGAGGCTGAGGCAAGACAGCCCCTCCCCCCGTGGCCTGCAGGGCAGCAGAAGAGGAGAGATGGAGAGGTCCTTATCATTCTTTGGGCCGCCTGCCCAACAGCATCTCCTACTGACCGCGGCCAGGCGAGCCCCGCATGCCTCGAGGCCTCGCCTTCCGGATGGGCGTAACCGCGGACCCGCTGCACTTCGGGAGCTTCCGGAATGGGGGTAGGTACCTATTAAATTGTTTCTATTTCATGTGACCGTTATTTGGGCGTGGTGGGCAATGAGGCAGACATGTTTGGAGCAGGAGTAGGCAGTGGAGCCTAACTACCTCGTGGCTATCTTGCTGTCGATTTTTTCGCCATTTTATATTTCTTATTACGAACTGTTTCTAATGTTTCTTATTTTTAGTGAAGTCAAAAGCTCATCAGGGGGTTACTGACTTAGCCTGATTTCGTTTTATTTTTCCTTCTTTTCCTTAGCGTGTTTCGAGCTAAAGTTTTCTGTTAGTAGGGAACGGTGATCACTTCATATTTTTATGTGTCCTTTTCACTAGGGGGTACTTCTGGACGGACCAGACGAGTTCCCTCCAATAAATGGTCCGGGGTGGAACGAGATTATCGATCAAAAGGGGAACATATATTCCTTCATTAGGGTATCATCCTGGACAGACCAAGCGATGTACTTCCACTTACTAGGGTAGCCTCCTGGACGGACCAGATGGTCTACTTCCACTAAATGGCCCATGAGCGGGGAGCATATGTCCTCCATAAGGGTAGTCTCCTGGGCGGACCATGCGAGCTACCCCCCAAATAACCAATCAGTGGGGAGTGGGTAGGACTGACGAATTCACAAAGGGGCATAACCTACCCTTTACTACTTGCAAAGACTAGATAGAATATTTCTACTCCACGTTGTTTGCAGGCAGAAAATACCTCAAACGAAACAATTCCTGGAACAACAATGTCCAGGCAACCAATCAATCAGTGGGGAGAAAAACAGGCATGACGGATTACAACGGGGACAAACGTCTGCATTACCTGCCCTTCGCTATCCAGAAAGGAAGACAGAATATTTCTACTCGTCTCAGTTTGTAGACAGGGAAGATCTCAAAGAGCAATAATCGATTATTAATCGATTTCAAACAATCAGTGGGGAGAAAAGTAGGCATGATGGATTACAACGGGGACAAAAGTCTGCATTACCTACCCTTCTCTATCTGCAAAGAGGGACGAACGTTCCTATTCGCCGCTGTTTGCACACAGAGAATGTCTCGTTCTCAAGAAGAGAACCAATATTTCAAGTAGCATCCAAAGCTAAATGAACCAATACCAACAATATCAGTATACAAATACCGATTCCAATACAATCAATCAATCAATCAGATGGATAAAACCATCCTACCAATCAGGCGCAAAACGCCCTACCTAATCTTACCCGGACCGGACCATACGGACAGTTCTTCGACTTCCTCCTCCAGCGCCCGATTGTTCTCTTTCTCCATGCAGCATTCCTGTGGGATTCCAGTCAGGACAATAGGTCACTCGAGAGAGGTCCGTTCAGAATTGGTGAAGTTCTTTCGATCGGCAGCCGGGCGAGGGCCCTCTCAAGGCAGGTATACTCCGATCATTTAGATGTTCACTTCTTCGTCTGGATCTCTCTTACCGGACCTTATGTCACTGATGGGCCCCAGTTGGGCGCCAATTGTAAAGCAGGAGCCCAGATTACTACCGATGCCCAGGCCGCTGGCGCAAACCGCCTCTTAGTTCCCATGTTGAATAGTTACCAAATAAAGAGACGGGCGCTGGAAGCAGGAATCAAGAACAGAGTTTATTTCTCATGAGGAAAGCCTGTCATTTCGGACACGAAACACGGTGTCTTTCAGGAGGTGCTCTAACAAGTGAGCTGAGACTCCTTCTTTTATACCTTACAAAACACTTGACATTACAATCAGGACAGTGTGACGCAAAAGAAAAGACATCCCTATAATCCTCGTGTCAATCCTACCCCACATATGTTCACAATAGGGACCCTTGATCTGCTGATAAGAAGGGAGGGCAATCACGCAGCTGAGTGTTCCGTCAACTGTTTAGGATGTGTGCGCCTGATCATAGCCCAGGGGGTGGGGTGGCCAGGATCAATAGTGGGTCCTTTGAAGAGGAGTGACTTCATACAATAAGGGCAGTAAATGGGATCTCCTGGCTTAGGCGATGGCCTCGGACATGTGTGGTCAGCCGGACTCGGGGGAAGGGGTCATCAAAGGAGTGGTATTCATGCCGCGTGGACAATCGGGCGCGGAGGGAAGATTTGTCAACAGAGGGGCATTCATGGAAGGAAAGGAGGTGTTGGTCAGGCGCGGCCGTGACTCTCAAGGACAGGGTCTTGCAGAAGAAGGTTTATGACTGGCCCGTGTGAGGAGAAGGGAGGGGGAAGGGGGAGCCAGAGTGGACACAAGGGCAGAGTCGCATAGAGAGAGAGATCTTATGACCCGTACATGAGAGAGCGGGGGCAGTCAGGTGCAGCTGGGGAGGGCTGTGTCAGCTGAGGCGAAGGATGCCTCTTCAAGAGGAGATGGGGGGGGGGGGGGTTTCAAATACACGCAGAAGGGAAGCCGGTGATTCTAATCTTAGGCGGGCAAAAGGCCAGGGTGCCTAAAATGGCTGTCATGTACGCATGGGCACAGGCCTTTGCTGACAGAGGGATGCAGTCAATGTTTTACGGTATTCATGGTGCGCGCAGGGGGGGGTGAGGGGGAAAGGGAAATGAACGTTGCTTATGTACATCAATATCTCTAATTTTCTACACACTCTGTCTGGAGCTGGTCCCTTCCTCTTATTTTGCATATGCCAAAATAATAGTCTCTTTAAACTATCTGCTCCAGGTTATTTTTGAAGCTTTGATGACCTCTTCCTGCATTACCATAGTGTCAAATAGATTGTCTGATTTCCCAATGTGCTGGATCTATCAAGATAAATGAATAATGCCCTTTTAACATCCACACATTGAAACAATCTACCTCATCTGTAGAAGTAGAAGAAAACAATGGAGATACAACAATCTCTTGGGAAACATGGAAAGGTAAGTTAAGTTTGGGAAGAAGATAATCAGGCCTTAAAATTCCTAAAAGCGTAGATAGCGTTGATACAGTGGACAATACAGGAAAGCCAGCAGCTCACCCAATCTACAAGCAGAAGTAGTTGACACTAAAAAGGCAACTTTGTAAGAAAGAAATGTCAAATCTGTAGAACATAAGGATTCAAAGAGAGAATGTTGTAAAGCTGGAAGAACGAATGAAAGATCCCAAGGAGGTGTTCTATAGGGAGAAAGGAGCCTAGAAATAAAAAAAACTTCCTAAACAGGCATGCCATCAAAGAATTAGCCTCTCAAAAGGCGTGCTGAGTTTTCATATATTAACGGAGACAAAGCAGGTAAGGGTAAAGATTTTATTTTGGATTGGCAAGCTCTCATCGACAACACCAGCCCTGCTAGTAATAGGATCTGCAGCAACTGCCAAACTCCATCAGATCAAATCCTGTCACCACTACATCAGTGCATCTAGGAGCCCAGAGGTAACATTCTATAAGGACACATGCACAGCATAATACATCCCCCACCTCAAATAACAAAAACAAAGCAGGACTTGCATGTAAAGTAGTATTGCAACACATAACACATGCATGTGGAAAGTGGGGGAAAAACAACACAAAGCTATTATAGAGGAAAGTGGGGGGAGAATGGCACTACAGTCCCTGCGGAGCGACAGCTTTGTTGCAGATAAGATAAGACACACAATAACAATTGAAAGACAACAGAAAGAAGAAATCCAGTTACCCTCATACATGTTTAGATACTTCGATCTCCTGGGGAACCTGTAAGCTCTTCTTGACACAGTTGACATGTTGCTGGCATGTGACTGCTCCACGTGGGAATTACTTTCTTGTGCATCATGTGACTCATCACCTAAATAAAACTGGTCAACATATGTGTCATCACTAACAAAAGCACATGTTGTGTAGGAGTCCATCACACAATCATGGATAACCCCAGAGTTAGTATCATGTGCCTTTCATGACTGTCCCACCATCTACACTGCAGAAATAGCACCTTGCACACGGTGATGTCCATGCCTGCATTTAGTCATCAAATCACCACACAAACAACTTGCATCAACAGTACACAATTTTTTCAGCTTGGCATCTTGCTCATACGCCACCACCAACCATTTTGGACTCACTGATCCCTTGCTTACTTTGGTGAATCCAGTAACAGGAAAGAGCTTAGACTTCCCAGGGCGATGGATTTTCACTGGGTCACCTACACTGAATTCACACACGGTTTATTGTTTAACACAGTTGTATTTACATTCAATTTTACTCGGCACCTCTTCTACTCTTTTCCTCACAAAAGGCATATCAATCACATCTTTTTCTTGACAGCATTCAACCAAATAACTGGGAACCAACTTATTAAGAGGGTCCCTGAGATGCAGAAGTCTAAATGGAATTACTCCTGTTGTGAGATGCCGTGTTACATTGCAATTTCAAAACATATCCCTTGTAGCTTTTCCTGCATTCAGTTTCAAAGACAACATGAACTGAATGCTATCATTGGACACACTATTTGCCCATTCTACAAAACTGTTACTATGAGGGTTACACACAGCAACGCCTAGTGCTTTATGCTGGCACTAGACAGGAATTCTTGCATTTCATGTGAATCCTATTGGACACCCTTGCTGAAAGTTACGTTCTCCGGTGCCCTTCTATGGCGAATGTTTTCTCCAAGTACTTGACAACGCTATTGGTGGTGGGATTCCTCAATGTGGTGTAGTACATCCACTTGGAATGATAATGGCAACTATAATCTCATGTCAGAGAAACAACGATCAAAAAGGTGCGCCAAAGTCAATTATTATTTTTCCAAGTCTTATAAGGAAATTCAACTAAGATTGAAAGTTGATTGTGTGTAGTAAAATTTGTATCTGCTTTGGGACAACTAAAACATGATTCTCTAAGGAGCTCAATAGTGTGATCCAGGGTCAGTCATCAGCACATTTTCTGTCTCTTCTTTGTGACAATCATACCCTAGTGTCCCTGATGAAGCAGAGTGATTAACCTGGTTTTAAATCAAAAGGAGCAATGACACATCCACTTTTTAAGATTAGCTCTCCCGCAATACTTAACTTGTCATGACCCAAGGCAATAGTTGAAAATTCACCCCTAAGACAGCTTAAGTATGCCAACCCATAACAATTTCTTGCTTGGCTTCACATAATACTATCAGCGTGCAGAGCGCATATCCACTCAACTTACACACTGCCTTCCATATCCTTGTCACCTTAGCCAAACACCAAAGGAAACCTTGCTAGGAACTACACTCTTGCATGGTTCTTGTCTGAAATGTGCTGGAAGTCACAATAAAACATTTTAGTCAGAAACCTGATCAATCTCGGCAGTGCCTTCCCTATGCCATTTCATCTGGCGGATATATCAACAGTTTGTGTTCAGTGCACAACAGAAATTCTGTAGCCCAGATGCATGCAAGAGCTTCTCTCTCTATTATACTATAGTGCACTTGGGAGTTTCTCAAAGACCTCAAAGCGAAAGCCCCAGTACATTTTCTGTTGGCCCCAATTTGTGTGAGGAAGGGGCACGTTTTTTCACACTCACATCAACAGTAATTATGCATCTTTCACCTTAAATATATGGTAGTAAAGTAGGTGCTTCAACAATCATTTTCTTAGAATTTTCAAATGCATTCTTCTCTATGTTGGCCCATATAAATTGTGTCCTTTTGCATAACAATGTCTTCAGAGTTTTCCCCACAATAGCAAAACCATTGCCAAAATGATAGTACTATTTGCAGAAACCCAGGAAAGATCTCACTTGGTCAGTAAAAACTGGACGTGGAGCATCCAAAATTGCCTTGGCTAGATACTCTTTTGACTTAATTCCTTCCGGTGTTTAGTAGTGTCCCAGATATTCCACCCAGTGAAAAATGTGCATCTGATTTTTTGAACTGTTATGCCATGGCTTTCTAGAATTATGAACAGTTGATCAAGTATGTGGCTTTGTTCCTTTATTGTATCGCCAAATAACAAAATATCGTCCTAAAAGGAATATACGACCCTCAGACCTCTGAACAAGTGATACATCAGCTTTTGAAAAACAGATGCTTCTGAGGCTAGGCCAATGGACATCCATAGACACAGGTAGCCATCAAAAGGAGTAATAAATGTGCTTAGAAATCTCGACTAATCAGATAAAGTGATTTGATGGTACACTGCTCTCAAATAAATGGCTGAAGAGTGATGCATACCTCCTAACAGACCTTGTTTCGCCACAATTATAGGCAAAGGGTGACAATTGATTATAGTTTTTTATTCAACATTATTAATTCAGTGCACTAGTGGATTTCCTCATTTTTTAGCTACTACTAACGGAGCAATTCACTTGGATGAGCCAATAGATTTGATCACCTTATTAGGGACCAATTGGCTCAGATACTTCTGTAATTACTCCTTGATACTTAGAGGAACTTGTAAATAACCGGGCCAGTTCCTTTTTTTGAAGTCAATGGAGTGTTCAAACCCCTTCACACAGTGAAATTCGTTTTTGAAGACATCTTGTTGTATATCCCTTTTATCCAAATCTACCAATGCTATGGAACATGAAGTCCCTGGGTTTAAAATCATTCCAAATGCTCATGGGGTCTCCAACCCAGTGCACCATACCCCTTTTTGCTACATACACTTTGGTATGCACCTCTCTATCCTTACATTTGACAATTTCCCAAAAATATCCAAGCATTTCAATCTAAAGAGAACAACTGACCATTAGACCAATTTTGAAGGTACTTTGATCAGAAATGATGGAAATAGGGGAACCTACATCTACTGTAGCTTTCAAAGAAACCTTCCCAATGTCAAATATGCAAGTGGGTCACCCTTGTTAGAAGACTCCAGTGCTGGGTCAGAGTCAATAGATATGCCCAAATTACAACTTTGCATGTCATCTTCTACACTCCGGGCCTGTGTCCTGAGCTTTCTTTTGCCTATTTTTATAAACTCTAACAAAGTGACCCACTTTGTCACAGTTGTTACATTTCGTTTTGGATGCTGGACAACTACCAGAGTTTGGTAAATGATAACATCAACCAAATGTGAAACAAAAGGATTGTTTAGAGTTCTATTAGTCTAGCCTTTTACTCTCCTATCTGGCAGTATCCATTTGAGATGTTGAAAAAGAAATGGCATTATTAGACTTCAAATCACATGATGACGTAGTGGTATTCAAGTACATCTAGAGGTCATGGCTGAGTGTGCAGTGCCTTTAGTTATGTCTATGCTCTCAGCCAAACTTGGATTTTTGAAACACAGCAGATGCTCTTGCGTCTTTTTTTCATAGCAGCCGGTTGACTATAATCTGAGCCCTTAAGTACTGTTCTAGTGTTGCATCAAAATATCATGTGGAAGCAAGTATAGAGCAGCTCAGTCACACCCCTGCCAGTCCATTCATTATCCAGTGGTCTCCTACTATAGAATCAATGCTTCTCTATGACAGTGCTAGGATCACTTGAAAAGCGGGGGCTCGATCTCTCTACGACTTCAATGTATCCATTCCAATACGCAAAACGAGAATTTTCCAGAATGATTTCTGGAAGATGTCCAAAATTCTTTGCTCCTGTGATCCTAAGCAATTGCATAAGTGTAGTAAAGGCACTCACACTTAAGATGAATTAAAGTATTTATTCATAGAAACTTAACCGGATAACATAAACATGTGGCTCCACCACAAAGCAAGGCTTCACAATGACTGTTAGGTAACGTTAACAATTTGAAGCATGCATATAACTGTAACAACTCGTTATCTCCCTAGCGCGAGGTATACAAAGCACACGCGCAAACACAATTCTAAATAATAACATACTCCGGTCTCTGCTTGTCCACGCGCTCCACCCGAAGGTCGAGTCACGAGGACAAGCAGACACTACAATAAGATGGCCAGTCTTCTCTCCACGTCAAATTTCTTGGCATTTATAAATATCAAATGCACAATGCAATTGTTTCTTCTTTATGGGTGGTTGCATGGTGACTCTAAAAACCCTGAAGTCATATTTGCACTCTGCATGGTAGCTTGAACAAAATATACTGCACTTCTCTGAAAAAACATAATAGTTGTTAGTTAATAGCCACATATAACCAGCTTAAAATTGCTCGATGGGAACACATTCAGTGAAGTCATGAAATAAAGTTCAGAATTGTAAGAAGCAAGCTTATGTTCAGTTCAAAGTGCAGGAGTATTTGAGTAAACCGATCTAAAATCTGACTGACATCATTAAAAGTGAATAACATACTTTTTGTCACTATACACTCCTCCCCCCTTTTCTTACTGTCCAGCTTTATTTTGTTTTTACTTTGCGAATTATGCACTGATTTTTTTTCCCAGTAACCTTTACTGGCATTTTGTAATATACTACATTATTAAAATCAGCACAAACATTGTATTATGACAGAGGTTTCAGTTCACATCAAATTTAGTGAGGGTACATCCAAAATGCTGGTGGCTTATTAGGACGAACAAACAAAGAGGAGCTAAATTGCCTTAGCAAACATTTGAGATCCAACTAACTATGGAGGTGGGGTGGGAGGAGATGGATGGAGGAATGGGGGAAAGGGAAAGCCTGGAGTATTGTAATCTACTTGTTGGGTTAATTCATCCTCCCCATTGTTGTTCTCTGCCATGCTGCTCAGCCAGTAGTGAGGTAATTGAAGTGCTGAGAGTGTGTTTGTGCTTGAAGAAGGATCGGTTGGAGTGGATGAGCTCAGCAGCAGGGAGGCTGCTCCTGGTGGGGCATTATATGGATCTTACCATCTTCCTGTAACCTGTAACTGAAGACTGGGATTGGAGCCGCTAAGCATATCATTTCCCGCCACAGCAACAATAAAAAAAAGTTTTAAAAAAAAATGTACGCCGAAGGGTGGCCGCGGCTCATCTACATAATTACTTGCAATGGATGAACGCCCACTGACATTGCCGCCTGAGTAAGCAACTGTTGTCGTACCGGAGTACCACTGAGCAGGAAGAAGAGTAAAAACAAGCACTGCAATCATCAGTATGGTCTACTGCTAGCATGAATTTCAGCAAATCGATGTGCATGAACTGGTGCCTGGAGTGATGACGCATCAGGTGAGATTTTTTTCTCAGAATGTTATGCCTTTTGTTGTATGTATTTAGCATATATTCCCTGTATAGTAAGGGTGAGTTAAAACATGCTATAGGCTTAGAATGTACTGTGAGGGGATGTGCTCTTTTGTCAAGTTAGTGAGAGGGTGGTGAGAAACGTTGTGGTGAGTCCACAGGGTGGGTTCGGTCTTGCCCACTGTCTAGGAGGTTTATTTGTGGGGTGAGAGATACCTTGTGTTTTTGCCTTGATGTGAGGTGAAATGGGTTAGATGAGACTCACTGTCTAGGGATGATTGACATCCTGTGTGTGTAGTGCCTTTAATGTGAGGTGAGGTGGATACCCTGTGTGTGTTGTTACTTTGAGTTTGAAGCATGGTGGGGATTTTGCCCATTGTTTGAGGGGTGGTATATACCCTGTTTATGTGAAGTTTTGCCTTTTAATTTAGGTGAGGTGGGTTAAGTTATGTTCTACCCACTGTTTAGGGGTTGTGAAGATGACCTGTTTGTGTGTAGTTTTGCCTTGAGAATTAGGTGAGGTGGGTTAAGTTATTCACTGGTTAGGGGTTGTGAAGATGCCCTGTTTGTGTGTAGTTGTGCCTTGAGAGTGAGGCGAGGTGTTGTGATATACTCACAGTTTTATGGGTGAGAGATACCCTGTGCGTAGTTGTGCATGGAGTGTGATATAATGTGGGTGAGCACCCACTGTTTTACAGAATGGAACTTTTATTCTTTTGCATCCGTTTGATTTTCTATAATCATTATAAGGGGGAGATGTGTTGTAATTTACATGTTGGATTAATGCGTCCTCCCCTTTTGTTATGTTCATACTCTTGTGTCCCTGCAAGGACATGTATGTTGTTAGCTCATTCCTGTGTCCCTGCGTGGACACCGTACCACCACTGGCTGACATGAGCTGTCATCTGGCAACTGACAGTTGACAGCTGATGACTCACGGAGTGACAGCATACCCTGCGCTCCGCCTCATGTGGAGCTTGTGTTGGTGAATTCAATAAAGAACGTATTCTTTCTTCACGTTAACGTGTCCGGAGAGTTCTTTACACCATTGTTGTTCTCTGCCTTGCTGCTCAGCCAGTGGTGAGGTCATTGGAATGCTGAGAGTGTTTGTGCTTGAAGAAGGATCGGTTTTTAGCGGATGAGCTGAGCAGCAAGGAGGCTGCTCCTGGTGGGGCGTTATATGGATCTTACCATCTTCCTGTAACCCGTAGCTGAAGACATAACCTGAAGAATAAATCTATAACCTTTACCTACCTGACATGTCTACGTACCATTCTTCATTTTAAAAAGTATCATAGAGACTGTCAATCATACCAGCTGTTGAAATCAGTTTAATTGTACCCTGTGACCTATAGGAAACTTAGTAGGAAGAGGGGGAAATGCCCATCACAGCAAAGAGGACTAAGTGAACAATGTCTTATACGATGACTGAAAAAGTTAGATCTCCCACAAACTATTAAGGAGGGAGGGGGGGTTTCCTTTAGTGTCTTTGTCAACTGGGCTAATAGAGAGCTCTCCGGCTTCTTCTCTCCACACAACATTGCCTTCTGCTTTTCCCCATTTGAGGAAGGTTGTGGACCAGACGAGTATTGAATCATGCACTGATCACTCATCATACAGCATGCAGCTGAACCAGTGGCTGGCAAATGGTGATGCCTATCTTCATTACGTCTCTCATACATGCCAACAGACATCAGTCAGATGTTAGACTCCCGAATTTTTAAACCAAAAATGGCTTTATTTTCAGCTGTCGCCTGTTTAAAATGGCCTCTTCTTCAGAAGACGTCAATGGGGATCATATTTTACCCATACTTTGTTTTTCAACATCTTCTACTTCCCTGTTCTAAAATGTTGGCACATATGGTCTCTCTCTCCTCATCCCTAGGGGGCACACACTCACTTGATCAGGAGGGATCTTTGATAAACTGCATTTGTGAGTTTGAAGTTGTACCTTAGTGGGAACTGCGTTTCTTACCAGGATCACCGAAAGTGTATGTTTGTGAATGTTGAACAAATATTTTTTAAGAGCAGTGACAGTATGATAATACTGAGTGGAGTTGCCTGGCCTCTGCATCAGTTGTGTCCAAAGTGTTAGTTTCTTTCTCTACGGTTTGCAGAACCATAAAGAACAATATGTATAAAATCATTTTTGGGTTCGTGAACGGCCTGATTCACAGAACCGTGCCATTTCCAACCTCAAAAATGCATTTTCATATGTACCAACCACAAATTGCGATTCGGTACCATGTTATGATTTGGTATTTGAAAGGGGCATGTTTAGGGTGTCACTTCCGAATATTGAATAGCAGTGGTATGTATGAATGTTTTGCTACCGAATTACAGTCACCAAACGTTCATATTTTATTGACACCTCAAAGCAGGTAATTACCATTCACAAATGGGAAGGGGACCCCTTAGGGACTCCTTTCCCATTATGATTGTTGAAACAAATATTTTTTAAGAGCACTACTCTTAAAAAATGAAACTTAAAACGTTTCATTTGTTTTTTTTTTGAAGCACATCCTATTTTCCTTCAAGGGAAACGGGCTGCCTTTAAAAAAATAAAGGTTGCTTTATCAAAAAGCTGTCACAGACATGGTGGTCTGCTGGCCCCAGCAGGTCACCATCCTTATAATGCATGGGTCTCAAACTGCAAATTAACTCATTAATATTCATGATGTAGGTCGATTTGCGACCCACTAGGAGTTGCTATTTCAGCCTTATACGTTTTCGTATGTTAGGAATTGCAATTTCCTATTTGCTATTCAGTAAGAATCACAATTAGGAAATCACAACCCCTATATTTTGTATATGCCCTAGAGTCTCAGATGTGTGCTGCATTAATTCATCAAAAAGGTTTGTTGCTTCCAAATTAAGTTCTTTATTAATTTTTAATGTTTGAGCGCCATCCTGTGGCCGAAAGGTCATGATTTGCTCTGAATCAGGCAGGTTTATTAGAGTTTATTAGGAGCGAAGAGCACCTGTCGTGGACGCCAGCCACGGCAGTAACAGGATTCACACCAGGGGCACTATACATGCTAACCCTCCCGATTCAGGAGGGAGACTACCAATGTCAAGGCTAATCCCCCACCTCCCTATTCGTGCATGCAGAAACCTGATTCGAAACTTTGTAAAACTTCCAAAAATACAATGTTGATACCTGTCATGCATGCTCCAATCTCCCCCTCCAAAAATTACCTCTGACATCAAAGGTTATTTGTTAATGCTTTGTCCTAAATTCTTGGAGGGTGAGATTAGAGCCTATTTTTTAAATTAAATTTCCCACTTGCCTGCTCTAAAATGTTGGCATGTATGCTTTAACCGCCCCTCCCCATCATGTGTGTCAGCACGGGCTGACGCAGCCTCCTGGACACACACACAGTTCTTGAGGTGCTGTGGGCTGGCCGGACAGTGCCTGGCGTCTTACCTCAGCCTCATCCATGTGTTTCACAGGTCTTTAAAAGACAATTTACTTGTTAACAAGGGTTTGTTGAGTTTTTCTCTGGTTCCTCGAACCCCTGCGCCCCCACTCTGTCTATTCCTTACATTTGCAAATTAGTTGTGCTGCCACAGTGTGAGAAAGACTTTCCTGAACAGTAACGATAGGCTTTGTTTTTTTGCTGTTTAATATAGCGCTAACTCGACCAAAAGGTATTCAGACACTTTACAGGAGTACCACTTACATTATACAAGGACACGTTCATTTTTGTAGGCACAGGGAGATTAAGGGCATCATTACGATGTAGGGCGGATGCTGACTGGAAACCGCCCAACAATAGGTGGGCGGTTCCGATTGCACAATTCAGATGCGACCGGCCTATGGGCTGGCGGAAATATCCATTTTACAATGGCAGCATGTGCGGTGGGTGGAAAAGGCCCACAGAACAAGCTGCCGTTGTAAAATGGATGTTTTAGACATCCCTGGCGCCTGCCACACAGGGCAGGGTTGTTTAGGTGGGCATCATAGGTGCACCCAGGCCTCATATTGGAGGCCGCGGAGGGACAAGGGCTCTGCTGGGGGCACCCAAAGTCACTTTCTTACAGCTTTTCCATGTTGAAAAGGCGGACATGGAAAGGCTGTCGGAAAGTGACATCATAATCCCAATGGCAGAGCTGAGGATGGCTCTGCCGTCATTATGGTAATATCATGGCTTCCTATCAACTCTTTGAGCTTGTCAGAAGCGCAGCGGATTGTCACTCGTAATGAGACAGGCAGACCGAAATGGCAGACGTTGGGTGGACCTTAACCGACGGTCAATTGCAGTCTGCCCGACATAGCAATCAGGCCTTAAGTTATTTGCCCGGAATCACAGGATGTTGAGCTGTCGCTTCAAAGCCAGCAGCACCAGCAGCTATGCCACGTCCTTTACAATTTCAAGGCATATCAATAGTCTGAAAGTTTGTTGCGGGACCCACAATTTTTTTTATTTTCTCCACCCTCCATCCTTGATCGATGCCATAATAGAAATGATATCTGCGACCCCACTCGATGCCATGGATAACAAACATTCTCAGTTACTCAGAACTCACAGTGTAGCATTCTCAGTGCTCACCTTGCATTCACTGCTATCACACTGTACTTACACCGATTATCATTCACTCACACTATTCACCCTCCTCTTACCTACCCCCACAGGAACACACAACTCAGCCTGCACTCACATGACACTCGACTCACCAGTCACTCTTACTGCTCACCCTGCGCTCACCAGTCACTCCCACAGTTCACCCTTCACACTTGCTGCTCACTCTGCACTCACATAGGCACACTGGTCATCCAGCATGCACACATGCACCCCACTCACCCTACATTTACAACACTCACACCACCCATCCTGCACTCATTCCTTTTACTCTGTATGCACTCCTCCCACCTGACACTCAGATGGGCCCTTCTCTCACCTTGCACTAACATCGGCACACCATTGACCCTACTCTTGTAACACTCATGCAGCATTCACTCACACTATTCACAATCACCTAGCACTTACATGAGCACACCTCCTAAGCTGCAGACATAACAAACATTGGAAAAGCCCCTTGTTGTATACAATATGTCTTGAAAGCGAGAGTACATGCACAAGCAGCGCGTGCGCTATCACAAGTGAGATCTAGAAATGACCTAACTTTCCTGAATATACACATTTCTACAAAGGCACCTGCAGAACAACTATTCCTCTGCAGAACTTAGGGCCCGATGTAGGTCGGTCGGTAACGGCCGAAAATCGGTATTTTCGGCCGTTACCGATCGGTAAATAGGCGAATGGTATGTAGGGGGCATTATTTTACCGATTCGGTAATTTTACCGATTCGGTAAAATAAGTAATCGGTAAATTTACCGATTCGGAGCCACCCATATGTAGCTGGGACTCTTCAGAGTGCCAGGAGCCTTAACGAATCGATATTTTACCATCAAATCCAATTTGATGGTAAAATACCGATTCCGGTGTGCATGCACATGTGTGCATGCACACCTATGCCATGTGACAGGCAGACCTGCCCTTAGGGCAGGTATGCCTGCCACATGGCACCCGTGCCTGTTTTGGGGGTGCCAGAGGGTGTCAAAGTGACACCCCCTGCACCCTTGTGTGAATCGGTATTTACCGATTCAGTAAATACCGAATCGGTAATGCCCATTCATTCCTATGGGCTTCAAAGCCCATAGGAATGAATGGGCATTACCGATTCGGTATTTACCGAATCGGTAAATACCGAATTCATCCGATTCGGTATTCCAGCACATCTGGAATACCTACATGTCGGACCCATAGATTTACCGATTTTAAATTACCGAATCGGTAAAATTCGGTAATTTAAAATCGGTAAATCTTTCATACCTACATCTGGCCCTAGATACCTAGGGCCAGATGTAGGAAGGCAAATACCGGTCAGTAACGGCCGATTTCGGCCGTTACCGACCAGTATTTTGATTTTGGGATGTAGGGGCATGTTAAAATACAGATTCAGTAATTTTACCGATTCGGTAAAATACCGACTCTGTAAAATTACCGAATCTGTATTTTGACATGTGGGTAGCACTTAAATCAGTGCTACAGGGGTTTAAGAAGTCGTTATTTACCACCAACTAGAAGTTGGTGGTAAATAATGAAAACCCTTTAAAAAGCATTTCTTTTGCTTTTTAAACAGTGCCATGTTGCAGACATACATGCCCTAAGGGCATGTATGTCTGTAACATGTGCAGCCATGCACAATTGAGGGGTGGAACAGGGTGTCAAAGTGACACCCTGCCACCCTTCAATGTTTCCCCCAATTACCGAATCTGTATTTACAGGTTCGGTAATTGACATTCATTCCTATGGGCCTCCAGGCCCATAGGAATGTATGACAATTACCGAATCGGTAAATACAGATTCGGTAATTACCGAATCATACCGATTCGGTAATTAAATCGGTAAAATTACCTACATCCCGATTGCCAGTTCTTAAATACCGAAGCGGTATGATTCGATATTTAAGAATCGGTAATCTGGGATTACCTACATCTGGCCCCTAGTCAGTTGCATCTGTGACTACGTGGCCAGTGCAAGAGGGCAGAGTGGACTGAAGATGTGTAATGGTCAAATTAGGGAGTTCAGGGCTAGGTCGTTGGGGGATGGGAAGGGATTGAGGATCAGTCTCAGACTGTGGTCATAAGCTGGGAGCGAGTGTTTATTTGGCATAGTAAGAGAGAGCAGGCAAAGGCTGCAGAAGAGGGAAGAAGGCACAACAGGCTAAGGATGAAGCAATACACAGCAGCTGTGAGCTGGTGAGTGGGGACTTAGACCAATGGTGCATCGCAGGTGGGAGAAGTAACACTGACTCCAGAGTAAACTTTTAATCCTCAGCTCCCTTGACCTGCATAGGGGCCTGTGTTTTCACTGCTGCCGAAGCCACGACATCAGTCAGCGTTTGGACCCATTGGCCTGCATGACGTATTGGTCTGTGGAGGCAGGTGCCACAGTGGAGAACTGTCTTAGGCTATGCGCACCTGCACCAGCTTCTGTTGGACACTTGGGCTAAAGTACCAATAATATTTCAGCGGAGAGGCTAAGGCTCGTGAAAACACACCAAAGAGTCGGCTCTGCATGGAAACACGTCACAAGAATGGAGGTTTTCTGTTCATTATCTCAGTTTTGACACGTTCAGTTGCTGGTGCTACACAGCATGACTAAAGGGTTGCAGGTGATGCAACAACATTGGCCCTTTAGCCCCTCGGAGCGGTCACTGTGCCAGGCAGTCCATTTTTAGCAAGCTTCAGTCTTTTAGAGGCGTTTATATGTTTGCCATTTATCACTTGAATTCTAACATCTGCACATGACATGGAATCTTTGCACTTTCACAGCTTCACTGCTTAATCGTTGATTGGTTAACAGGGGCGGTGGGTGAGATTTTAAAGTGGTGGGGCGCAAACTAATTAGCATAGAGCACCGTAGCGAGCGAGCGCAGTGAGCGAGCCGGAACCCCAAAAGGGGGGTTTGGGGGGATAACCCCCCCCCAGAAAATTTTGAAAAAAAAGAAGAAAAATCGTGCATTTTCAAGCAAATTTGAGAAAGCAGGAAGGTTAATAAAGCAATTGTGAAAGTGCAGTTATTACATTAATAGATGGCATAACATAGGTAGCTGCTTATTCAGTATTACCACAGAGCTTCATACATTCTGTCCTATTAAGCTCAGGCGCTGAATTCAGACTATAAGACTTTCATGGAAATCTCAGCTCTAAGAGTAGAAGAAGTTGCACAGCAGTGTAATGGTTGCCAGGCTTGTTCCGCAGGAGCGTCAGGAACTTGAAGAAAAGTCCAAATATCTGTTACCCTGGACTCTGCATGTCACAAACTTACGAATGGATATATCAGTCGCACAGGGAGTGAAGTGTCAAACGCACCAACACTATGGGCTACTTTTCAGCGAGCGGAACATTTGTTACATGGAGACCGTGTAACCCACTGACACACTTGTTAATTCATCACAAAACTGCGCTGTGTACCTGTCACACAACGGGCGGCTTAGCTCTCACAGTAGACAATGTATACATCTTTAATATCGTGGGCACCCTGTTTCTCACAAGCTCGGCTGTGTATTAGTCATTAGTCACACATTATACTGCACCTCCAAGTGTGCCACTGCCAAGGTTTCATAATTGGGCCTGCAAACAGCAAAGCAACCAGGCCTTTAGTGGGCCAGGTCCTGCCGGTTCTCACACTGACAGTTCTAAAATAGTAGATGCTGAGTCGGGCCATTATACGGCTCTCCATTTTTGCTCTCACCCTCCAGGTGAAAAGAAAAAACTCTGCAGCACCACCCTTTCCTGCCTTTGATGTAACTTCGAAGCACCTCGCCTTTCATAGTCTCATCATTTCAGAAGTGAAATATTTTCAATATTATATACAAAAAAACATAGTTGTTGCTTATTTAGCTCATGCAACTAACAATTATTGACAAAGCCAATGGCCATGTTTTTTTAAAGTCCGCATTGCATGCTCTCGGTCTGGAGATTAAACAGAACGGCCATGCACCTGCTGGGATGTGGTACTTGCAGTCAGGCAGGCAACTGACTTAAAGACACTCTGCAGCAGACCACATTAGAACTGCAGTGCATTTATATCAAATGAGCCAACATGCCTCAGCTGGACTGGAGAGACTTCAAGGCGCACAGCAGGCACTTCTCTGCAGGACTCGGTACTGCTTGGCACAACTGGGGGACTTTACACAGGGCATTATTGGGACTGCAATAGCTTTGAAAACTCAATATGATCTTCACCAGTCTTATTGCATGTAAGACTTTGCACAGAACACAACTTACACATAGATAGATTTCTGAAGGACTGTGGTACTTTTAATATGTCAGCGCCAGCATCTTCTGTAGGATTTCAATGTTTTTAACATGACCGTTCCCGCTCTGTAATATAAGGAGAATGCAATACAGCAGTATCTGATTTGACCAACACATTGGAGCTACACTAAGCTCCTCACAGTTGCTCCTGCAATCAACACAGACTCACTACTTTCATTTCTTAAAGTGACTGAACGCCAAATCCGAGTACTAAAACTGGCTTGAGTGCATGGAGGTAATCGTATAAGTGCTGAGCATGCTGTGTAATGCTGCCTTGCGCTGCTGGAGGACACGATTAGTTGTGCTCTTTTTAAGTCTCTGTTGCAATTTAAGCACTATGCCCACCATGAGCTGTAGATGCACGTCAAAGAATACGAAATAACATGTTACATACCGCTACAGGTGTAAAGAATTGGGGAAGATGCGGCTGCATGGAGAGAAGGCAGTCTAAATGCAAGAAGCGATGATCTAATCAGACTGGGACTAAGGAGCACTATTTTTTAAGTGAATGTACACGTGCACTAGTAATAGGCAGGAAAGGGCTAACCAATTGCAGGATGCTGCGGTGGATGGAAGTAAAATGTGAATGACAGTTGAACAAAGCAATGGGAGGCCAGTAGTGTAGTTTTATAAGTAAACACATTTAGGCTACATTTCTGTTTTGGTCATAAAATTGAATTACAATGTTATACATGTCTAAAATGTTAAAGGAAAGCAAGGGCATTGTAAAAGATGCTTTTGGAAAGTGCTTTTCGAAAGCTGTGTTATTGTAAACCATATTATGACAAGATACTCGGAATACAGGGCAATAGCACATGTACAAGATGGATGGAAACAGCAGTCTTAAGAAGAATACAGTAATCTTTCTTTAGAAGTGATTTGGAGTTTAACTGTCAGGTTTCACAAGTAATGGGGGGTGTATGCCATCAGTATGACGAAACTTCAAAATGAAGATTGCCAACCTGATGAAATCAGAATGATGAAACTCCGTTATGGAGAATTGTCATGATAAAATCCTGGGTTTGGCATATGGATAAACAGTTAATACAAATGCTTACAGTTCCTAAAACAATAGGAAATACATTATTCATATTTAAAAAGCAGAAAAGGAAAAAATAGCCACAGTAGTCGTTCATCAAATTCTACTGCAACTAAGAAAAAAAGTGCAAAGGTACAAGAAATAAGAACGCAAATAAAGGGAAGTAGGGAGAATGTAGGAGAGGCTAGCAGATTAGAGGCTTAGATGAGAGAAATAGAAGAGAGGGCCTCCACCACATTGGGGGAGGCAGCGATGAGGAAAAGGTAGTGCGGAGGGGAAAGGAGTCCTCGAAAATATATCTAGAGATATCGAATATGAAAAGTGCACTTTGCATTTCTTTCACCTACGGCCATTTTGGCACTTTTCTCCAGGCACTTGGATAATTACAATCGGTTTTCTCTCAAAATATTTTACATTTAAGGCTTAAGCACAGCTCTTCAGTTCAAAACTCAAGTGACATTTAGGAATGTACTTGAACGGTAGCGTCTTTAAATGAACAAAACCACCGTTGCTGCCTGACGACTTAAACTAAACTTTGGCTACTTGATCATCCTTATTAGGAACTATCCGACAATAGAACAGATTACACTCAAATACAGTACAAACGCAGAACTTTGGGTGCGTACTAAATGCATCATCCTCCCCCTGCGTCATAGGGATCCACTCTTGCAACCATCCACGTAAAACTCATACACTGCTTCAGTTACGTTCTTTACAGCTATGAGGCACGTGCGCTGTTGACTTTCCAGCCCTCTCGGCTTCACAGTCAAAGCACACGTCCCGGTTTAGGCCGCAGTGGCAGTGCCACGTGTGACATTCCGCACGGGCAAGGTTACACGGAAAGTACATATCCAGCCTCCCAGCTCCGAAAGTAATCATTATCATTCTGCCACCACTTGCTATGTGTCCCCTTCATTCAAGAATCAACAGACTGACTGAGCTGCGAAATCCGCCACCACTGCCCCCAAGCGCGACCCGAAATCTGCCACCACTGCCCCCAAGCGCGACCTCGGGCTGCACCTACTTTTTTTATAATTCAAAAATGTCAACTCTCACTCAGAGTACTCTAGACCAAGTGTCGCTGTTGGACGGACGTGCTGCTGCCTGCCGGTGCTGCCTGCTGGCCTGCGTCCACGACCACGAGAGACAGAGAGGGAGCCCGGCCCCCTACTAGAAGTTTCTAGAAACTTCACAGCGCGCACGTCCCTGAATGGCCAATCACTGAATGGCTTCACATGCTGAAGTCACAGTGATTGGCCATGATGTGCTGAGCCTAGCACCCACCCACGCGCGGCATCCAATAATGGATTGCCTGCGGTGGACCAGCCAATCCTGGCACTGCATAAGCGCCAGGATTGGCTAGGGGGTCGCACAGGCTACTCGCCCTGACACCTTTAAAAAAATGACGGGGCTCGGATAAAGCAGCAGGCAGCAGCACCACCCCCTGGCCCCTTCAGTCCCTCTCAGCCTCTAATGGGAACTTCACGCTACGCGCATGCTCGTGAAAGTTTCCTCCCAAATTCCCTATGCGCAGACTGCAGCAGATCACCAGCCAGCCAGCCCCACCCCCTGCCACTCCCTATTCCATCGGGTGTTTCCCGCAAGCAGATTGAAGAGCGGCGCTTCTTTATTTTATTGTCGGTGTCCATGTGTCAGGCAGCGCAGCAGGTGCGTCCACCAGGCTTAGTGGGGTTACGCCCCTACGCCCCAATGGACGCACCGCTGCTGGCCATATGTATGTAACCGGTAGCATCGGCTGCACATCCTTGAGCTGTCCTGCTTACCTGCATCGTGCATAACGTGCATTGTTTCCCTTGTTTATGAGGACCTTGTAACACTTTCACATGGCCAGAGCTGCTGACTTTGGAGCTGGGGAACCAGGTTCGAGTCTAAGCCTTGGTTCAATATCCCATGATTCTGGGTAAAACACTTAAATCTCTCTGCGCCTACTAAAAAATGAATGTGTCTTTGAGTAATGTAACTGGTGCTCAAGTAAAGCGCTTCAAATAACTTCGGGTCAAGTTTGCCCTATATAAAAACTGCAACAAAAAAATACATTGGCTGTAATGGTGGAGATAAACACGGGCACCCTGAGCAACATTTCCACTACCCAGCCCAGCTTACAATGCAGTGTCAAACATACTCACGTGTGTACATATACGCAGGCTCAATGACAAATATAAAGTAAAGCACACAAACACACGCAAACAGGCGCAATAAACCAGAATAATAGTGAATATGCGCTAATAGGCACTACGTGACTGACAGATTACTCAGGGCCCATAACAATGCCATCCGTGCCAGCAACACAACACAACATAACACAATGTGGGAATGGATGTGGCCTAACGGCCAGAGCTGCTGACTTCAAAGCTGATGAGTGGAGAGCCAGATTCGAGTCTGGGGTCGGTTCAACATCCTGTGATTCTGGGCAAATCACTCAGTCTCCTGTGCCCACCAAAAATGACTGTGTCTTTGCTCCAAAACCTTTGGGATGAGTTCGCACCATATAGAACAATCATTTTCAATGCAATAGGTCTCGCATTTACGCGAGTTTAAGCTATTGGCATTGTAAATGACAAAGCCTTTTATTTATGTTTTAAAAACCAAAACATAAATAAAAGGTATTGTCATTTTCAATAGCTCAAACGTGCGTACATGCAAGACCTATTGCATTGCAAATGCTTGTTCTAAATGTATATAGCATCTTTCATCACTTATTTTTCCATCCTGTTCCTTCCAAGAAGACCCTAAATTATGTATTATGACTCAGAATCTACAGGGTAGGGGCAGGGTGAAAAAATCAAAAGTTACACAAACCTCCAAAATAGTTCAATTCTGCTTCAAATTGCAAAGAGATAACAAGGTCATACAGCATATGGGTAAAACTAATCACATGCTAAGTGCCCAGTAGTCACTACATAACAAACGTTTTATCAATACAATAGCACAGATGATTAAATGTCTCAATCCATGCTGCGAAATAATAACCATAGAAATGTCCTGTGGAACGAAAGAAATAAAGTCAGAAAAAAAGTGTACTAAATCTAGTATGGATTCACGCTAAAATATTAGCTTTAAATCTATTTCAGAAATTCATTCCTTTTGTTGGGAACATTAGCTTACCAAAATACAGAAACTTCTCCATGAAGAAATAAAGCATTCGCATTTTAGACTAATGTGTTAAAATCCCTCAAACACATTATTCCATCATTTCAAGGGTATTCTTGCGAACATGTCACTTTCCCACAGATACAATTAAATATGCTCCCAATCATACAAATACTCATGAGCACAAACACTGGCGCAGACAGACAAACAAACAAGCACTCACTCATAGAAATGGACCACGGCGTCGCAGAACAGGGCCTTACATTTTTCATCCAAGACACTAAGCCTGATGTACAGAATATGATGCACCGTAGCTGTTGTTAGCAGATGTACAAGCGCACATTCAGTGTAAAGGAAATAAAACAGGCTCTGCACTGAGAGGAACATGATTTCCTGCATTGCTCTTTCCCCCTGGCTCATGCAAGGGCACGTATTTTTTATTTTCCACTATGCACTTTCATGCCCAGAACACTCGAGTCATACCACGAATACTCTTACATGGAGCAATCTGAACAGGGCAGTGGGCAGAGAGTTCACTTGTATTCACTAATACAATTGTCCGATAGATAGTTTTAGAATACTTGATGTTTGCACTACAATGCCTTTCGTTAAGTGCATTTCATAACATGAGTAGGAATAATAAGATTAATTTACCAAATAATGTATTTAACGTTCTTGCTAGAATAAGCTCACACACCAGCGCGCTATATTCTGTCTCACGTCAATCTCGAAAATATGATAGAAGCCTGGCTGATGAGTGAGCTTCTATCAGCGCACTAACATTTCCTTTAGAGCGAGTGAGTGGCATATGCGGCCTGCATACGGCACAAGATATATAATATAATTATACTAACTCACTAGAAGAAGTCAGAAGAGAACTGAAGTCGAGACCAGCCGCCCTGGTCGAGACGATACCAGAGAGTACTCTTGAATGTACAGTGATGAGAGACTCAGTCGGAGGCTCGGAGCAAAGGCTGCAAAGCACAAGAATGCGACGTGCGACCACTCCACACCACAGTCACAGAACACCACGAGGCACAGGCACTGCCCAGGGCCCAGAACCATCCACGTCGTCACCAGCAGCGCCGCACAGTGATTGGACATTGTTGTCAGTGCAGTCCCACGCGCGGCATCCAATGATGGATTGCCCTGCCGGCTGCGCGGAGACCGGATTGGCTTCAGTTAGTGTACCCCCCAAGCCATTGGCTTGGAGGTCATACTAACTGCTCGCCCTGTCGCAATGATAACGCCGGGGCTCCTCCTGTTAACCACACCCTCCCCGTGTCACTATTGCCAGCATGGGGGGAACCTAGATGCGCATGCTCGGGCAAGTTTCCGCCTGAGCAGTAGTTGCGCAGTATGTCTCGGTGGTGGACTGTGTCACTCAGTACTGTCACTCAACACTAGACCAGCCCCCAGCCCAGCCCCGCCGCTCGGCCCAGCCAGCCCCCTGCACTCCCGTTTCCGTCGGGTGGATTCCCGATTTCCCGGCATAAATCCTGACAGCTAAATTTAAATAAATACACAGTCACTATTAATTATTCTGGCAGCCGCGGGTCCATGGGGCTGGTGGGGCTACGCCCCTACGCCCCAATGGACACACCGCTGCTGTTGGTTAAAAAAGGCAGAAAATCACAAAGTGAAAATAGTTTTTTAACTTTTTACATTGTTGCTGATTGTACTTTGTGACACCTTCAGCCATTCCTAGGCTTTCAATTCACTATAATTGTTCAGTCTGCGACTGGTTATTTTTTTTGGGACCGTATGTTTGGTCTGAAAATCCCAACATGCTAAGTGTTACTGGATAAAAAACATGCTTGCCTTGGAGTCCAGCATTTCATAAGATTAATTGGATGCTGTGATATTCATTTTTAAAAAGTGGATTAATGTGTTTCTAATAGTGTAACTACTTGTATTACGCTGTGATGTTGCTTTAAAAAAGCGTATCACAGCACCATGCAAGCATCTTAACTTTGTTAGTTTAGCATGGAGTTATGTCATGGGTTGCCATGACATAACTCATTATTCAGAAGCAGTGCAGGGTTTTTTCATTCTCTCAGTTTTATTCACAGTCGCAGTTTCTGTTTCTTTCCATTCATTTATTGACAATAATCTTATTGAGATTTGAACTTTCATTGAAACCTTGGTAAGTGGATAAGAGTGAATACGTGGAGCTAGGTAGGGCACAGTACACAGTTGTGCTATCAGAATATTTATTAGAATTACCAGTAGGTACCAGGGAAAGCTGACTGGAGCCAAAATACCTGATGCCTGTCTTGTTTCAGAGGAACCAGCTGTATGTCCTGTAGAGATGACATGTAGCCTGATGAGTAGACCGTGGTCAAGAGACCTAGGGGCATATTATCAAGGGGGTTTATCTCCGCTTTTTTGGCTTTAAAAGCCAAGAAAGCGGAGATAAAATTATCTCCCTATTACCTAGCTGTCGCTAACACAAGTTAGCGACAGCTAGTAGGAGATATCGACCATCTTGGGCCCCGCTTTGCATGTCAGTGATATTTATCACTAATGACATGCAAAGTGGGCGTGCCAAGATGTTAGCGACTGGAAACAGTCGCTAACATCGCTATCTCCTATTACCAACTTTTGGAGATATTTGCGCTAACCGCGAATATCTCCAAAAACTAACACCTGCCCCATAGCAGTTCTTAGCCATGTTATCCAATGGGAGGTGGATAACATGGCTAAGAGCATCTGCTCGGTAATGCTTGAATATCGCTGACTTTTCAGCGATATTCATGCATTTCGGACGATTTTTATCGCTTAGGAGATATACCTTGATAATAGCAAGGTTCCTAAGCGATAAAAATCGCCGCAGCTCGGCGACAAAAATATCGCCGCTAAACCAACATAGAGATAATTATCGCTAGTTGTTGGTAATATGCCTCCTAGACATGAGACCTGATCAGGGATAGCTGACAATGGGCCTCTAGCTCACAATGACAGACACACTGGAAGGGTTCACAGGTAAAAGGGTCCTCTGACCTCAGTACCAGAAGTGGCAGTACCATAGGAAATCCTGATGCCATGGCAGTATGGTCAAAGGCCTCTTGACTTTCCTTTGCTGTGTGCCTGACACACCTGTATTGCTCCAACCCTCCAAAGGGCTTTGAACCCCCTGCTTTGCTCTCCATTGCTCACTCACAATCCCAGCGGTGGTGCACAGTTTTAGCAAATTATGAAAACAACTACCAGTTACTCACCTTTAACCTCCTGATCACGCAGGGCTTCAGTAAGGCTACAAAAGCTTGTAGACCAACACGATCACTGGTAAAACCGACGTCCTGCTCATATATGCAAGAATATCCTCATCTATAGCTCTGCATCTAATCTAGCCAGAATTATGAACAACTCCTTGGATTAAGGCTTCTTCTTAAAAGAACTCCCTAAAGCAAAGAGGCTTTCAAAAAAGGTCTCCTTCTAACTTCTAAAAAATAACAAACTGTTTCTAGGCAAAAAAGATTGAAAGGTCAGCATCAAGACAAATAGCTACATTTATCAAGGTAAGTAACCGTCTCTTAGATTACCAAAACAGATGTTTGGGTGGTGGGAAAGCAGCACTGAAGTCACACAGGATGATTAAACACAGCAGTAGATTTAAATGGAGTACCAGAATGCCTACTACTTGACCCCTCCCCTCCCTTGCCTTTGATTCTGTTAATCTCTACAGGGATTTGGAATTGAACAAACCTCTCAATGCATAACTTTGTATCTGTAGTTAGCTTGACCTCTGCCCATGAGACTGGCCCCTCTGCCCATTATTCCCCCTAGAAGTCAACTTTTTTTCCCAGCTCGTCAATAACAGCCTGGTGTATTCCTGCCTGGATGTGCTTAGATATATGGGATTTGCTCAATGTGGCTTGCTAACAATAACCACTGGATTTCTTTTAGTATAGCACATGTGTGGGGTAGTGCATTTACCTACAGTAATATTACCAATGCAATGGCACACAATTAACTGTGGAAGAAGGAATGGTATTTGGTGAATTAAACCTGTGACTTACCAGTTACTCACCCCAATGTAACATGTGATAACCCACAAAAACAGTCCTTAATTCGTAAAATAATAAAGGCTGGGCCCAAAGTTTTGCTTATGAGTCTGCGCCTGGCAATTTTTAAGTGTCATGAGAGCCGAATACCAAGACTGCCTGGACGTGATTCTTCTGTGTGCATTTTCATCCAAAAGCAGGAACTCCCTGTCCCTTCAACTCACTCTTGCAGGTTCTTTTTCGTTTCGTTTTCTCACTTTGTCATAATGTTTTCATCTTTCTCTTTCTCCATTCCCTCTTTTGTGTTTTTCTCTCTCTTGTTCTGGAACAAATCCTAATGAGGAAAAATTAGCGCAGGACACCACAAATTTGTGCAAGTGGCCTCGACCTGCACCACCGGCTCAAATTAGCCACTATGCCTAAAATTTTGAGACCTGTACATAAGGACAGCCTCCCTAAATTGTACCTACAGTCATTGTTGGGGCAGGAGCATATTTCTGGATTTGCAATTATAAATATTTCACAAGCAAATTGTCCTGCACAGAAGAAATCAGGGATTTGGCAAAAAGGATATTGTCTTGAAATAACTTTGTGAAAACATGTTGTATGTGCGTTCTATTCAAATTTATAAAAGCTGTCTTTTAGTTGTCTGCACTCAAACAGTTTTTCAAAGATCACTGTGAGTAACCTAAGAACAGTGTCAAATCTACAAACACATGCTGCTAATAATACCAAGGGTGTCCAATATGTTTAAATTGCATAGTTTGTCACTTGTTTTTCTCATATTGTCTATGAGGATAGCTCCGACACTACTTCTGGGGATGCTTGTCCTGCCCCATTGTACAACATATCAGTCCCCCTCCCGAAGTCTGGCTCTAGTTGCACCCCTGATCCACAGCAACTGTTAAACGCTATCAGATCGAAACCTGTCACCGCCACATCAGCACCAATAAGGTGTTATCAAACACAGATAAAACCTTAATTGCCTTAATTGTAAACCACCTTAATAGGAGATAAACATTGTTTTCCTCCTATACATTACCATAGGGAGACACCATAGTTGGAGCGGAGCTCTCACCATGGTAAAGAATAAGGAAAAATAAAAAAAGTTTTATTTAACTAGAATATACATATGTAAAATATTTTTATGTTAAATATTTATGTAAATTCATTTTAGACATTAATCCTAAATGTAAAACAAAAAAAGCTACAGAGCTACAGACCTATTAACTTAATTTAGCAATTCATCTTTAATTAAAGGAAATGTATACAATTAAGTAAGTAGAATTTTTCTGAAGTTTAAATTAAAAACATTAATTCCCACCTAAAGAAAAAGATGTACATTTTTATTATGTATTAATAATTATTTAAAGTGATGTATACGTTTTTTTAAACACATTTAGTAATAATATATAAGGTATTGTTCAATTAATTTTCTAATTAAAAAATAAGGAAGTCAAATATTTCGGAAATAAATAATGAAGATGTAATATTTTTATATACTTTTGAAACATTAAATTATACTTTGATATATGTTTAACTATTTTAAATGTTTTAATTTAGTTTAAAATGATTCCAGTGAGATTTTATTGTAATTCCCTACCTCCATTACTTTCAATGGGAAGGTGTTGCTGTACCAGTGGCTTGCCATTTGTGCTGCTGGACTTGCTACTGGATTTCTTTTTTTTTTAGTAACTTACACTGAGATTTTGTTAATAATGTGTAATTACTCGAAAGAGTAAATTACCTTTGTGAATCATCAGGCCCTCCGCGATGATTTGGGGTTCAAGAATACAGCATTCAAGATAAGAGTTTTGATGCACAATGAACATTCCTACATAGTTCACAGACTGCATGGTTGAAGGTGCCTAGGAAGAGAGAGAGATGTTCAGAGGGGGAGCAGAGGATCTGGGCTGGTAAAGGGGGAGGGGCATACAAAGAAAGAGGGAGAGTTTTAGAGCGACTGAAACCACAAGCAGTCCTGGAAAATAAAGTTAAAACCAGCCCTGCACTGCAGGACGATGTGACATTTGTGGGTGTGTGGAGGGTTCGTGGTTGGTTGATGGCAATCCACTCAGCTGCGACTCCGCCGTGGAAAAAAACACCAGAATAGTTAATGAAAGGTACAACCTGCTAGCATCAATGAGAAGCAGCCTCGGCCCATGCAGGAAAGAGTGGTGGGGCTGGGTGGCAGGGGGAGGGGGGATTTCATGATTGAAAATGAATTATTTATGTAATTTTCCCAAGTGGTTGTCTGTCGAATACACCCCCCCCCCCCACCCAAACCTGGCCTCACCACTCTTACCTGCACGAGCCACTCCTGATGAGAAGGAAACAAAAGTATTCAGGGAACAGAAAGAGTTGAGTGTCCCAGGAGGGGGACAGATCAAAAATTATTTCCCTTAAAACATCATGGACATTTTACCCAAAACCACTGTTCATTGTCATGTTCTTCCTGAATCCTTTTTAGTTCTCGCCTAGCTATCACGTAAGCGATCGCCATGCGAGAGATTTAGTAAGGGGCACCAGAAAATGCTCCCAAAGACCTTTGGAATGCGGTTTATGGCCAGTGCACGCCTCACACTGCTGCACGCCACACACTACTGCACGCCTCACACTGCTGCACGCCTCACACTGCTGCACACTGCTGCATTACTCACACTGCTGCATGCTGCACACTGCTGCACGCCTCACACTGCTGCAGGACACACTGCTGCACGCCACACTGCTGCACGCCTCACACTGCTGCACGCCTCACACTGCTGCACGCCTCACACTGCTGCACGCCTCACACTGCTGCACACCTCACACTGCTGCACGCCTCACACTGCTGCACGCCTCATACTGCTGCACGCCACACACTGCTGCACGCCGCACACTGCTGCACGCTGCACACTGTTGCATGCTGCACACTGCTGCATGCTGCACACTGCTGCACGCCTCACACTGTTGCACACCCCACACTGCTGCACACCTCACACTGCTGCACACTGCTGCATTACTCACACTGCTGCATGCTGCAAACTGCTGCATGCCTCACACTGCTGCACAACACACTGCTGCACGCCACACACTGCTGCGCGCCTCACACTGCTGCACGCCTCACACTGCTGCACGCCTCACACTGCTGCACGCCTCACACTGCTGCACGCCTCACACTGCTGCATGCTGCACACTGCTGTACACCACACACTTCTGCATGCTACACACTAATGCACACCACACACTGCTGCATGCCTCACACTGCTGCACGCCTCACACTGCTGCATGCTGCACACTGCTGCATTACTCACACTCCTGCATGCTGCACACTGCTGCACGCCTCACACTGCTGCACGCCTCACACTGCTGCACGCCTCACACTGCTGCACGCCTCACACTGCTGCACACTGCTGCACACCACACACTGCTGTATGCCTCACACTGCTGCACGCCTCACACTGTTGCAGGCCTCACACTGCTGCATGCCTCACACAGCCGCACGCCACACTGCTGCACGCCTCACACTCCTGCACGCCTCACACTGATGCACGCCTCACACTGATGCACGCCTCACACTGCTGCACGCCTCACACTGCTGCACGCCTCACACTGCTGCACACCGCACACTTCTGCACACCTCACACTGCTGCATTACTCACACTGCTGCATGTTGCACACCACAAACTGCTGCACGCCTCACAATGCTGCACGCTGCACACTGCTGCATTACTCACACTGCTGCATGCTGCATACTGCCGCACGCCTCACACTGCTGCACACCTCACACTGCTGCATGTCTCACACTGCTGCACGCCTCACACTGCTGCACGCCTCACACTGCTGCATGCCTCACACTGCACACTGCTGCATTACTCACACTGCTACATCCTGCGCACTGCTGCACGACACACTGCTGCACGCCACACACAGCTGCATGCCACACACTGCTGCATGCCACACACTGCTGCACACCTCACACTGCTGCACACCTCACACTGCTGCACACCTCACACTGCTGCACACTGCTGCATTACTCACACTGCTGCATGCTGCACACTGCTGCACACCACACACTGCTGCACGCCACACACTGCTGCACCCCTCACACTGCTGCACGCTGCACACTGCTGCACGACTCACACTGCTGCATACTGCTGCATTACTCTCACGGCTGCATGCTGCACACTGCCGCATGACTCACACTGCTGCACGCCTCAAACTGCTGCACGCCTCGCACTGTTGCGCGCCTCACACTGCTGCATGCCTCACACTGCTGCACGCTGCATACTGCTGCATTAGTCACACTGCTTCATGCTGCGCACTGCTGCACGACACTCTGCTGCACGCCACACAGCTGCATGCCACACACTGCTGCACACCTCACACTGCTGCACACCTCACACTGCTGCACACCTCACACTGCTGCATTACTCACACTTCTGGATGCTGCACACTGCTGTACGCCACACACTGCTGCATGCCACACTGCTGCACGCCTCACACTGCTGAACGCCACACAACACCACCACATCACTCAGAGACACCACCATATCACTCTAGGACACCACCACCTCACTCTAGCACACCACCACATCACTCTAGGACACCACCACATCACTCTAGGACACCACCACATCACTCAAAGGACACCACCACATCACTCGGGGGCACCACCACATCACCCAGGGATACCACTCAGGGGCACAACCACATCACTCAGGGGCACCACCACATCACTCAGGGACACCACCACATCACTCACAGACACCACCACATCACTCACAGACACCACCACATCACTCAGGAACACCACCACGTCACTCAGGAACACCACCACATCACTCAGGAACACCACCACACCACTCAGGTACACCTCCACATCACTCAGGGACACCACCACATCACTCACAGACACCACCACATCACTCACAGATACCACCACATCACTCACAGACACCACCACATCACTCAGGAACACCAACACATCACTCTTGGACACCACCACATCACTCTGGGACACCACCACATCACTCTGGAACACCACCACATCACTCTAATACACCACCACATCACTCAGCCCAACCACATCATCACTCAGCACCACAACATAATCACTCAGCACCACAACATAATCACTCAGCACCACACCAGCACTGTCCTTGCTTGCTACCAACAATCATTGCCCTAGCCAATAGGACTCGCATTAGGAAAGTGTAAGCTATTGGCTTTGTGAATAACAATGCTATTAATTTATATATTTTCAACGCCAACACATATTTTAAAAAATTGTCATTTTCAATACCAATAGCTCACACTTTCCTAATGCGAGACCTATTGCATTGCACATGCTTGTTTTACTTTCATCCAACTAAACCACATTTTATTCTCTAACCATACCATATATATAAATGCAAGGTATAACTGATTCCTGACATCTGCGTTAAAGCAATACAAATACTTTGTGACTCCACTAGTTGACACTATAGGTTAGCTAGGAATGCGGGTGACACCTGCAATTTGTGGGTGACTTGATGGGCCTGTTTTCGACAGTGGATTCGTGAGACCAAGGTAAATTGCATCATTTGCAATTGGGTACTGTAGGAGATCCTGGAACAGTCAATGTGCCACGTTCTGCCTGAGGTTCAATATTTGCCAACATTGGGAGTGCTTAGAAACAGTCTAAAGGGTATTATTAGGGTACCAGGATATTTGAATTTTTTTTTCAAATGCCAGTCTATAAAGCAGAGGAAAAAAGCCCCTCTCAGATATGCCCTAAATGTTGGTGTTAATAAATGAACAAATCAGTAGACATTTAAATTTTAATGTTCAAATATAGTCTGCTCAAAAGGAGGCAAAGATGTTTCAGTGGAGTTTTTTCTTACATACATCAATAAACCAACATTAATTTTAAAGTAGTGGTGTATTTTCCTTACTTAAATAATGAAATTGACTCGTTCTTACCATGGTCCGAGTGACTAGTTGGATGCCTCCGATTGGCAATTCTGTGTCTCTTGAAATGTAGAACCGGATTTAGAGTTTGGCAGATGGGTTACTCCGCCACAAACATGAGCTTTCTCCCAGGGTGTGGGAATCATTTTTGCTATTTTCTTGTCCCTCACTTCCATGTTTTTCTTGACGGTGATGGACGAGAAACAAAGGCATTACACCATCATTCCTAAATACTGCGGACGGCGCTATGTCCTTCCTCTGGTGACCTGATAGTGCCAATGGGGATTCTGTTGATGGAATACTTAAGGTCCGTCCATCTCTAAATGAGGCAGGCAGAACGACGGTTTGGCCGGTTGAGTACTCTGCCCCATTTGCAATGGACTACCCTGCCTGCCAAACTCTAAATCTGGCACTTAGCGGTTAAGTAAACCAAACTTAAATACTGGTTTCCACACTTTAAGGAATTTGTGGGGTCTTGGGCATATCCCTACAAATAATCATGCCCTAATAGTTTCATTATGAGAAATGAAGGTACATTTAGAAGAGTTAATTCACAGTTGGGTGCTATTCTAGAAAATCACAACGGTGAGAAGTTAGAGAGAAGGAAAATGTGTGAGGAAAGGTAGAAGCATAATGGAATACTTTAAAGCAAATCAGGGATCTTACTCAATGTACCTGTTTCCACTAGCCCTGTTGAACCTGTGATCAAATGAATTGAGTTACTACCAATGTTCGAAAATTGCCTCATGAAAGTCTGCGATGGAATTGTCCCTATGACTGTCGTTGCATGCCCCACACACATTTTCACTTTCCTCCATGTGATTCTCATGTCTGGCCCTCCCTACTGGATTCAATACACTGAAGAATGGTGACAAGTCATACATGTGTGCCTCAACACGACTGAGAAGAATCAAGAAGGAATAGCAGGGAACATGAGAAGCACCTGGCAGGTCAGAGCGCCCTAGTGTGCACATCAGAGCCAGGCACAAGGTATGTTCCCTGGGTTAGCAAGCAGCAGCAGTGGTTCCTGGTGACCACAGAAGGCAGTAGAGAGCAAATGCCCTGCTGGGAAAAAAATAGGTTGGTGAACCTGAAAATTCACATGCACTGAGTCCAGAGGGTACGAGTGTTAGCCAGTTTGGACTGATTTGATTACTTGTTTGAAGACATCGGCATCTGCGTTGACAAAATGAAAGAAGAGCTGAAGTGACATCATCAGCCAATTCTGTTAAAGAAAATGTGCCCCCAACAAACACAAGGTACTGTAAGGAAGGAATCGCAGACCGCACACTGATGTACAGATAGTTCATTTGAGGAACAATACTTGATCAAAACCAACAGTGATAAGCACACCATTGAGAAGCTGGCATGTCATAAGTGCAATGGACATGCCCACATCTAAATGTTTGGCGCAAAGTTACTGCTTAACTGTGCACTCACTGCAACCATTAGTTTCTAATTTACTCACACCAAATTTACTAGTTACCTATGCACATATCATGCACATATCATTCGGATATTGATTTTATTCAATAGGAACTAGTAGTATTGACAAATGTATTTTTCCTGGAGACAAGAGGTCCCCTTTGGGGAAACGGGCACTGTCTCTTATGAACTATAATTTGTTTACAATTTCCAGGAGAGGGTAATTGCATAATGCAGAATGTGATTCCACCATCATTTTTTCTGTGTCAGCCAGGGGAACCCACAATTCTACAGGGCAAATGGAAGAAGGTTTTCTTCAACTATGCAAGTGCATAGGGTACCAGTCTTAGTGCTGAGAGGCTGCATTTGATACTACTCAACAGTCTTGGTGTAGAGCGGAAAGAGTATGTAGAACATTTACCAGAGTTGGAACAAGAAGTGGCACATAATTTTATGAATTTTAGATCAACGTTATACAAGCATTGACACTGCCAATAGGTCTGGCTCATAAACAAAGTCAGTGATGGGCTTAGGCATTAAATTAGTTATCATACATGCATTATGCCAACCATACTTACATTACATATCTATTTATCCATCCAGAGACTCATCTTGATTTCACTCCCTGACACAACCACAATGAAATACATGCATACATTCAACAGCATATGCATGATGAGCATATGCTCTGAAAGACAAATAAATGTAAACATAGCAGCGGGAGGCCGTCTGGCAACAGTATTGTATATAGTGTACCCTGGTCTTAAAATTCCAGCATGGCTGCCTGTTGTCCATCTTGGAAGGTAAAACCATGATGTACTATGGACAGTACAGTTGCGTGATATTTGACTGGTTTTGAGACAGTGGCCACGTGGTATGTGGAGCACTGCAGGTAAAATTAGCCTATTAGCACTGCCTTGTGAGCTGTAGTATACTCAACAAACAAACTTAACAAGGTCATCCATGCATGAGTCTATTTTCTTAGGAACCGTTTTAGGGAACTAAGGGGTGCCAGCAAGATTGGAGATCTGATGGAGGTATATTTTTACAGTAAGGTGACTTACAGTTTGAGCCCTGCTGCAAAGAGCAGGGCATAACTTAAAGGTCAAAGTTTAGCTTCAAGAAAGGCCTGCTGCACCTGTCAACATCTCAAATCGAGAAAATAAATCCTTTTGGTCGTGAGTGGACAGGTTATTTCACTGAGACGTGTTTGGGCTAGTCCTCATTCGTAAATTAAAAAGATAATTAATTGTGGGGCACGTTGTCTTGGCTCACTTTAGTTGGACTAAACAAACTATCGTGTTTTAATGGTCTGATGCCAGTAAATTAATGTTTGTATTGTAATTAGGACAATTTTCAAAATTTGAAATTCCTTCGCTTTGTGTAAGAGAAAGGACAAGCCAACCTGTCTGTCCAGCATCCCCTTGTCATGTGCGAGTGATGCCTCCGGGTCAGTTTTGGGTTCTTGGAGAAGTTGCAGCACAGAACGCCAATTACATTCCACAAAAGGCGTGATTTTACATATGTATTTAAATACGGCGACATAATTGCTTCATGCCGCTATAAAGTGCCACTCAAAATGTCACACAAGAGCAACTCACACAAACCGGGGAAATGCGACACGTGGACGAACACAGAACGTGGTTGTTTGCGTTTCGATGAAGGCGTGTGTTTGTGAGTTGTGAGCGTGTGCGTTGCGTGTGTTGTGTGCGTGTTGTGTGTGTGTGTGTGTTGTGTGCGTATTGTGTGTGCGTGTTGTGTGTGTGTGTGTGTGTGTTGTGTGTGTGCGCGTTGTGTGCGTGTTGTGTGTGCGTGTTGTGTGTTGTGTCTGTGTGTGTGTTGTGTGCGTTGTGTTGTGTGCATACAGGTTTTAAATGAATCTCTGGCTACATTATTCTGGGAACTAGGAAGCAACAAAGAAAGCAGAGTCTACAGCCTTTTCGCGTCCATCCTCGACAACACACCGAGCTGTGTATTTTGTAAACATGCCACAAGCGCTACAAAATGCCAATGCGTGGTAAGAGAGAGCAGGCGATTAGCACTCCCTGGGAGAGGCGCCTGCTTCCATCAGCAGCCCCCCGGCCCCCGGGGGCCTTTGCTTCTGCAGTACCCTGGCCATCGTGAGCCACACATAAGAACAGGCAGGGGGCAGAGTCCGTGCTAAAAGCCCCCGCCTTCCCCTCCCAGCACACGTGCAAACAAATCCGCAGAGGGCCTGGGGGGTGCCAGGGCCCGTGGCACATTCACATGATGGGGAAGAGAGTTTGATGTTTGAAGGCTCTGCCGATGTTTCATGAATTACAATGTTGTGCAAAGCTCACCGCGGCCCCCATCAGCCCCTGCTTTCAGCTTTACAAGTAGAAGTTGGGAAAATAATTCTTCGTGAGGTTGGGGGGAGGGGGAGACCAGCCAGATGGGGAGATTAAAACGACGGTACGCCGCAAAGCTCCGATATTTTCGGAATCAGAGGCGTGTTTTTTGCTGAGTGACGGATGACGTCACAGATAGAACGCAAAAAACACACCCCTGAATCCGAAAAAGACGGGGCTTAAAAGGAGTGACGCCCCTCTCCTCCAATGGCTGGCCTCCGTTTAGGAAGCCAGCCAATGGAGAAGAGGGGCGGGTTCCAGCCCCCTCTAAGAAACATTAAATCTTCAGCTCCGCCCACTGCCACACAGTGCGAAGGTCCTCGACCTAAAAAGGGGACATGGATATAAATGAAATGAGATATATAAAAGAAGAAAATTAAACACTAAAGGATTGACTTGTCTGCCCTGGCTCTGGAGTGCAGTTATTTTCAGGTGGATCACACAAAATGCCATTACTCACAGGGCTGGAGAGCCAATTGCTGAAGTGGGTTGGCCTATTGCTTCATACTGTATACTGTCATGGACGAAAGCAGAGTGTAAAAGGATGGAACCATAGCATCTCCAATTTTATATAAAGGCTACTTGAGGGGTAACTGTGTAACCTGGTCCTGTATTGCCATTAGGGGTTCTGGTATCATTATAAAAGACTCCTGGTGGCCAGCCGCTCTGGGACCTCACCCCACCACGATGGGCCACGCATGCAACCTCGGCATCAGACTGGACTCATCGCTCACCATGAACCATCAAATCAACCCAGTTTCATCAGCCGGCTTCTACACGCTCTGCCTGCTTCGAAAGTCATTCAGATGGATCCCCGCAGAATCCAGAAAGACGATTACCCATGCAGTCATCACCAGCAGCCTTGACTACGGCAATGCACTCTACGCAGGCATCACCCAGAAACAGCCCAAGAAACGACAGAATGTCCAAAACACCTCTGTCAGACTGGTATTCGACACCCCCCGCCGCAGCCACATCACACAACACCTTTGACAAATCCACTGGCTCCCAATCAACAAGAGAATCACTTTCAAGCTCCTCACTCACGCCTACAAAGCTCTACACGACATAGGATCAGCATACCTCAAACACCACTTCACATTTCACGTACCAGACAGATCAATCTGATCCTCCCAACTCTCCCTTGCCTCGGTCCCGAAGATCCAAAAGACCAGAACTGGAGGAAGGTCATTCTCCTATCTCAACGCCAATACTATCTCAACGCCAATACCTGGAACACAAAGTTGAACCTAACAGCATACTCATAATAGTAAAAATACATACTACTGAGTATTTTTTTAGATTTTTTAGATTGTTAGGTTCAACTTTGAAAATAATGGATACTCTTTGTGACGGGGTACCAAAGTATAAGTGCCTTTCTTTTATTTACTCTGGCAGAGCGTACGTATGCTGCAATCACTCCAAAAAAACGTTTGTGACTAAACTTGGAATATCAGTCTGACAAGGGCTCTTCTCTGCATAACTCTGTCTTATAATTAGAGGTCAGTACTTTTTGTGGCATGCGATTGAGTGGCGCTTTCTGGAACATGAGTTCCTGACCCAGAAATCTATTTGTATAATCTCGTAGTGACAATGGGATGTTTCTCTTTCAGGGGAGGCTTGGCTTTGCCGCACATACTATTCAAGGATCTACAGAGTTAAGGGCGTGCGCAATTTTATTTGGGGTGAGAATATTAGGTGAATCATTACATCACAAAAAAAGTGTGTTATGTTCTTTAAACTCTAAATACTAATCTAATACTAAACTAAGGTGCAGCAACTGTCGTGTAAAAGGGAAGATGCCCTCCCTGACAACTAGAATGTAGGAAAAACTGCTTGAATCTCCCTAACTCCACTGATTTTTGTGAGTATTTAAAAGAATGGGGTTGTTAAAGACTAATGGTATTTAGCGGACTAAAATTGTTGTTTAAAGGGACGGGGTCTATCATATTTCCTCCTTTGAGATGAAGTTGGCTAACAATAAATGTTGGTGATGATTATTTAAATGTTGGTGGTGGAAACTCTGTAGTGTTCTGATGCACTTATTTCCCTACTATTAATCACAGTAAGGCATGATGTGTTGGTATAAATAATTTTATGGGCTCCCATAAGTAGGTAGTGGGAGAGGCTAAATTGGATGTATGTGTGTTGGAATATAATTTCTGACATGTCTCCATGTTTGGTCCAATTGATTTCAAGTATATTTAAGTAAGTAGTTATCACAACAGTGAACCCTATTTTGTGTGTAATTCTAGGTCCCCTGGTCGTTATGAATTGATGTTGGTATCTGATAAGGTCCTGATGAAGGTGGTTCAACTCATCTTCACATACCGCCGAAACGCGCGTCGACCATAGGCACAGTTCGGTGCACTGCATATAAAAAATTAAATCTGGTCTTGGAGGTTTCTTCTGTTACACTCATACCTCCGCCTTGCTCAGATGCTGGTTGTGTGAAGTTTGAGAGAGTATGCATGAATGTGTTTGAATGGTTATGATATGGTTGCTTTTTTAAAGTGAACCCAGGGGTTGTTTTCTACTTCTAGTGGATTCATTTATGTACAATGTTATGTTATCATTGAAATTATTCTGTTTTTTGTATGAATTCTTATGATGAAGTTCTTTTCTATTTAAATCTACAATAATATATAAAGAAAAAAAGAAAAAGTAAAAAAATGAAAAGCTACAAAGTATATAAAAGTAATGAAAAAATAAAAAGAATGTAAAATTAAGCGTTAAGTTTCACTGTTGTGATTGGATGGATGTAAATAGAGAGAGATTAAGTCCTGGAGATATGGAATCGATAGGCTATGAGGGAGCATATGTATTGTTCTTTGGTTCTTTCCCCTCTTCTCCCTAGCCTTTAAGTATAACTATTAGAGGGGGTCCCCTATATTGCAATAACAACAGAAGGGGCCAACACACGGAGCCGGACCAGGAAACAAGCACAACCAAGCCCAAGCAACCTATGAACATGGCGGTCAACCTCTCAAACGAACCCATCACAGATGATGAACTATATCTATAGCACATATCTCTACCTAGGACTTTTAGTCCAAGAAACCCAATATGGGCTGCACCCTTCATAACTATCTTCATACCTGGTCAACATACGAGAAAAACCCACCACACAGCACTAGGTTGAACCGCACGATTCCCTTTACCCCATTGAGACCATGAAATATATGTACTTTATATGACCCACATGCGTATCGTATATATAAGTGGATCAGTGGCTTAATACGGGAGATCGGTCAACACGCCACTGACCGCATAAGAGATGTACATTATGTGGAAATCCTAGAACCACATATTAACAAGTAACTGACAAATCTACGAGCCATTTTTCTAAACATCACTATGATTTATGAGTTTTATGAAGTTGTTAACCGGGGATATCATTGACCAATTGTACAGTGTGCACCCCAGATAAAAATCTGCATTACACACAGGGGCGTATCTGATAATGATTAATAATCTCTTTGCCCAAGCAGTTATACATATCGCTGCTTTATACTTTTTCACACATTGTGGACCTCTATTGTAAGGCATACACAATATAGAGCTGTTTTTTCATTACCACCTAATGTACTCTTTCGACTATAGGGTATCACACCCCGGAGCCGCCGTACTCTTCAAAGGCTTTTTTCATCAATATCGCCCCTAACCTCCGTAATCCTTGAGGGGTTTTTCATAAATATCCACAAAATAGAGCGTTTTTTTAAAATAATAAAACAATACCACCAAATGAACCTTTTCAAGCACAGAGGACTGCGGCCTGGAACTTTCAAAGGCTTCCATGCCGCTCCATCTTTGGTCAATGTCTGCCCCCATGACATCTGCGGCCGTGCTCCTGCATAACATGTGCGGTTTGACCCGACGTCCAGGACTCGAACTCCCAAGAGAGTTCAGCAACTCGTGAGCGGCGGCACATCCCACGAGGGCTCAAGACTAAGCCTCCGCATCCAGGCCAATCACAGGATAGCATTTGCAATCAGGCATGATCCAATAGGGAGCTGTCAATCCTTTGCGTACAAGCGAGCAAGGATATTTTAACTGGGAATACTCAGTTACGAGAAGGACAAGCAGGGGAGCAGAGCACACCACACAGTAGGTTGCAAGCAGGGCTGGTCCTTTGACAAAGTAAGTGCCAGATCTATTTTTACGAGGCGCAAGGCATCAAACACCTCATGTAGGAAATTGCCAATAACTTCGTATCCGTAGCACTTTCCTCACGAACCTGGCAATGCATTTTTGCCTACAGTGTGTGACTACAAGGCCTCCCTCTCATGCCCCCGTTGGGAGCAGATGCCCTGTTAATGTGGGGTCAGTGCTACTTATTACTAAGAACTACACATAAAAACCAGACATTAAGAACCTTTTTGGTGTATACCGAGGAAGTTGTATATGTTTGTGAAATGTGATCAACCACAGTATGGAGTTGGTAGTGGAAATGGAAAACTGCATGCATGTTCAATCCATGCACCTCATGTTTGATTGAACATTTTTAGCCTTTTTGCCTGAGCGCCACTGGTATGAATACTTTCAGGCAATCAGACCACAGTCTTTTCTGGTGTACGTTCCCTGAATATCAATACCAGGCACCCACACGTTTCTCTTTGGGGGACATCACTGTGAAGTCTCACGGCAACAGCACGCCTCCACTGGCTTTTCAGCACATATACTACAAATTGTATTTTGTGTTTGTCTCTTCTTTTTTTCTACTGGTACTTCTTCTTGAAAACAGCAGCAAGTATTAGACTTGTTCCACAATACCCTTATACTATCAAGCATGCAAGTTGCATGCTCATGTTTACTCATGTCTTCGGGGAAAGTGACTTCATTGCATCCCACCCTGACGAAAGCCCAGGATCTCTTCTAGGCCATTAGGAAGGGCTAAAACATGTTGGTGTTCTAGTCTAGGGTCATAGGACCATCACATCCTATAGCCCTATAACCTTTTTTAACCTTCCCTCCCACTCCATGAATAAAGGATACTTTAGGAGTGGGGGAGGAATTTTATGTTTAAAGCTACGCCCCCATACACCAAGTCTTCATAAGTGCTCCCTGAAAAATGGTTGAGCCCACCCGACCTTTAGGAGTTGGGGTGAACCCGTTGGTGAAGCATGTCACTACTAGAGTGAGTGAGAGTTATATTATGAGACGGGTCTCTTTCCCTTCCCACCTACAAACGTGGGTCGGTAAACAATTGGCGTACTGTTGATAAAACCCCTTTTGGGTTTTCCCCCCATTTTTTGCTTCCGGCAGGAACCAGCCTGGTTCCAAAAGGGGTACTTTTTTTTGTTGAGTATATGATAGCGAGGACGTATCACTTCTAACCTCTTCAGTGAGGACCTCTCTACCCTTTTAACCCCATCCTGTGTCTCCTAATCCTGTTGATCAGCAGTTAAAAAAATATGCCTGCAGACACTGCAGTGGCAGGTCTGAGACATCTTTGAAAGACAACTCGCGTGGGTGGCACAATCAGTGCTGCAGGCCCACCAGCAGCATGTAACTTCCAGGTAAGCATGGGCGAATTTTGCAAATCTGGCGTTCGCGAATTTTGCGAATTTGCGAACTCGCAATCCGCAAAATCCGCGAATTCTCGTGAATTAGCGGTTTTTTTTGTGTGTTCGCAAGGATTTCTGCCAGTTCGCGAGGGTTTTGTACCAGTTCGCAATTGCGAACTTACATGTCGGCTCGCAACGGTCGCGATTATGTTGTTTCTACGTCTGGTTCATCATCACAGGTTCCCAGCACCCTCTGTTTCACCCCTGCCACCCTCTGTTTCACCCATGCCACCCTCTGGTACATCAATGCCACCCTCTGGTTCATCATCACTGCAGATTATGGGGGGAAAAAGCAAGCACACCTGCCCTGCTTCAACTGACATGAATTAATTTGGGGTTGATTTATTAATGTGTCACTGTTTTAAAATTCCAGTCTGGCACCTGCTTCCTTATCTGTAATTTGCTTTCTGTTGCAGTGTAATTTTTTTTTCCAGGACCTTTGTGGCCTACTTGTAGCGATTCTATGATCCGGCTGTGAGGGTCAGAGCACGGTCATACAATTGTTGCAACTAGCAACTGAACTCTGGAGGGGCCCCAGTCAGGAAGCACTACAGGGAATGGTTACTAATGATGAATTTGAACTTTTGCACCTGCTGAGTGCTTTCAGTTTAGCAAAACTCGTTTTTCTGCAGAACAGCATTACAGCAACTGTAATGCCCCAAACAAGCTTACTTGTGAAAGTTGATTTCTAATCCAAAAGTAATCCAAAGAAAGTCAAAAGGCCTCAAATCCAAAAAAGTGCAGGCAAATGTCAACCTGAGGAGTTATTCTCATAAAAATCATCATTTTCAGAAGGTCTATGCTGCTTGCTTGTGGATTTCTTGTGCAAAATTGCAATTTTTGTAATTTCGCGAGTGCGAGATTGTTGCTGCCCGCCGCACCTACATGTTCGCAATTGTGAACTTACACTGCACGCCGCAAAATTGTATCACCAAGAAAAAAAAATCCGCTGCGTGCGAATTTGCGGATTTTCGGTAAATTCGCAAACGTTCGCGGATTGCGAATTTACCGAAAATCCGCAAAATCCGCGAGCGGAACGGATTTTCCGCCCATGCTTACTTCCAGGCCCTGGGCACACACAATGCACTGTACTAGGTACTTACCAGTGAATAAAGTATGCCAATCATGGAGAACCAATCAGGATGACAATTTACACAAGGTGCACTTGCACTTTGGTACAGATTAGCAGTAGCAAAGTGCCAAGAGCACCTAAACAGCGACAACGAAGCCCAGCACACAGGAAAAAATGCAGGAGGCAGAGGCAAAAAGTCAGGGTAAACCATGCCAAGGATGCCAGGTCTAAGAATGTCCATCTGAGATGTCAGTCCTCTGTTCAAGTGGTGCCTATACTCTGTGCATGTGTCTTTCTCTTCTTTAGAAGAAGACGTACATGTTCAGGTGATCTGTAGATAGCATCTCCGTGTGTAACACCGTGCAGAGGTAGACATGTTCCACACATTCTGACATATAGATATCAGAATGCAAAGGAAAAACAATAGCACGGTATGAGCTACTCAAGCATGGCATAGGCTGATTTGAGACCTCTGAAAGACTGATGCATAGGAGGGCATAAGAACTATAGAGATCATTCAACTCAGGAGGTAGGAGAAAGCTAGTAGCTTGAGAGAGACAGAGCTGAATGGAGGAAAGCAACTGCCAGGGAAGTACATGTGAGCAATGGACCCAGGAGCTGTATAGTGGTTGGGAGCTAAGGGGAACCATCCAACCGGAATCTGGAAAGAAGCCCAAAGCTGCAGCTGCTGGTCAGCCAGGATCTGCAGTGGCAGCCACGAGACAGGGTAGAATGTGACCTAACATTTTCAGAGAGGGCTGTAGTATGGGCATATGCTGCAGGGATACTAGATTCTGAAGTGGCAAGACAGATAGGAATAAGAGCCATAAATGCAGGTCATGGCCTACAGGGAAATCTGGAGGTATTAGCCGCAGACATATTTGAAACTGCAGGAAGAGCCAGATATCAGACCGGGAGCCAGGTTCATCAGGGTGACCTCGAGGTGGAGGGAGTCCAGAAATAAAAGAAGTCCAAGGATAGACTTGTACCGCCCTGACCCTGGCGGGAATACGAGGCCAGGAATGGTGGCAACAGCTCGGGTGACCTGGGACCCAGGAGCTAGATGAACATATGAAGGGACATAGAAACCATAGTCCAGAAGATTCAGTCAGATTAAGAGCTCCAGTGGGTGCCAGGGGCTGCAAGAACGTCTAGATCTGCAGAGGCAGAACATGTAAAAAGTGCATCTGAAGCTAGAGTTTAGACAGGAGTTGCAGGAAGCACAAACAGAAGCAGGACCAGGAGCTAAAGGTAGGTAATACGTTCTAGCGAGGTGAGATGCTAAAAGAAGTCTAGGAGTTCAGAATAGGAAGACAGCGGGTCAAGGAGCTCCAGACAGACAAAGGCCCACAAAGAAGCCTGCAGCTGCAAAGAAACCAAACGCCACATGAGATCAAGAGCCAGAGAGAGGCCAGAAACATCAGTAGGAGAGCAGGTAATTGATGGTTAAAGTGATTGGAGGGTATTGGAGGGTATCAAGAGCTATAGAGGGTCCTCAGTCCAAGAGCGGCAATTGTGCTAGGAGTTATAGAGAGTATTTGGGGGCCAAAGCTGCAGGAGGTGCCAGGCGCTGTAATTATAGCTCAAGAGAGGACGGGAGGCCATGAATTGCAGGGAATTGTCTACATGAGCAATGCACCAAAGAACTGCTTACTCAGACCGCAGAAAAACCCACTTCACAGTAGAAGCTCGCTTCTGTCACCTTGACCTTTAACCTAATTAGATAAATAATATCAACCACAATATTGATCTGCCTTGAGAAAGCCCTGGCCTGCAGGCCCCTGAGCGAAACATGTGTCGGCTTTTCCTTTGTTTCTGCACATATCTTTGAATAAAGAAGATAAGAACACAGCAAAAGAGTACCTAACCATTCTGTGTATATGACGTCCACAACTAGATTTGGGAAATCATTCACTCTTGAAATCTGCATAAAAAGAGCACAAATCCAATCATACAGATCAATGCTTTGGAAGAGGTGGTATCTGAGTGAAACCACCACTTTGGCTTGTGCTACAACCCTAAATTGGGTCCTGACAAATTGTGTGTGATCCCTGGTAATACCCACCAACCATAACAATTACCAAAGAACTGTAATGCTTTCAAGAGCTGAAGAAACCCCTCAGCCAGGAACCTCTATATAGAGTAGAAGTTTCTGAGCAGGCAGGAGCAGTCGTGGTAGTCCTGGGTCAGTGGAGAAGGAAGCCCAGCTTCAGGGAGACCTGGGGCTGCAGGGTTAGTGAACTATAAAGTAATAAGGCAGAAGGAGTTCCATGAGCTTCTGGTGGCAGGTGTTACAAGGAAGGCAGAAGCTACTGTGGCAGCACTATTGAGGTGGAGGCCGAGGAGGTGCAGTGAGCTCGGGAGCTGCTGTGTGCACAGGAGATGCACATAGTCCTCAGCCCTTGAGCTGCCAGAAGGTGCTGAAGCTCAAGCAGCTTCTCAGTCCAATGAAAGCAGACATCCTATTGGTCTCCAGTTGCCTAACCCAGTGAGTCTCATGTAGTATATTAGCGCCACCCCAGAAACATAGCCTTGGTGCAGGGCCTGATGCAGGCTAGTTTTTTTGGAAGGTGCTATGTGTACGAGTGAACCACAAGGGAAAAGGGGCCCTGTGCATTGAGCCACAATCAAGCCTCCTTATGCATATTAATGAGATAGCAATGCACGTGCACCTCATTTTACACATTAACCAAGCAAGGGCCTCCATCCCAAAGCATCAGCATTTGATTTCCTAAGCCTGAAAGGCACCGGACCGAAACGCCAGGAAGTGTGGTGGTTTGCACAGCTACCATTAAGCGTACACACTTATTATCTAATCAATGCTATTTAGGTGCAAATACTTGAACATGTACTTGCGAGCCACAAAACAAGGTTCATGGCCGCTTTCTCACAACTCTCACTTGTAACTTGAAATTTGCCACATTGTGGAAATTGTGTTTCGCATTGAACATTTGAAGTCAGTGGCCAAATTAACAGACTCCTAGTAAGGGCAACCCCAAGACAAGCCTGAAATCGGGCCCCTATTTGCGCACTGGATTGTAAAAACATCATTTTTTGGGTTGCAGAAGGCCACCTCGAACCCTGCGCCCTGGTGCCACCGCACCCTCCAGGTCAGCCAGTGATGGGCTTGCTGGTCAGTGAATCGGGGAACATGACACCGCAGGGGCAGCTTGGGAGAGCTGCAGACACAGCTGCTATGCTCGGTGTGTAGTAGAGAACTGCTGTTATGTCCATTTAAGTGTCCTGCAGACAATTGTGTTTTCATAATCTGCATTGCACATCTGTCTAGGACTGTCACAAGGTAGCAGACATAAGAGACAGCATGACTGGGCTTCCTTGCTGTGTCTGTTAGTTTTAGTGCATGTGTCAGCAGTGTTTTCGAGAGCTAGGACTGGACACCAATGGTTAACAGTTATTGAAGTTAACATGCGTGTCATAAGAAGTGAGCAGTCTGCACAACAATGGTAAAGCCCCACAGAACTTAATGGACTGGTCAAGTAGTGCCTAGTCACAGAGAAATCAAATCCCCCCCAAATGCTGTCTTTTTTCTATTTAACATTTGGAAGTAATGCAACACAAAGTACAGTTTTGACAACATGTTTAGACATGCCAAGAGATGTTTTAGTAATCAATCAATCAATCAGGGGTTTATATAGCGTGCTACTCACCCGTGAGGGTCTCAAGGCGCTTGGGGAGGGAAAGAAGAAGGCTCCGGATCAGTCGAAGAGCCAGGTCTTGAGGTCCTTCCTGAACATGTTGGGGAGGTTGGGGAGCTTATGATGTTCACCAGGAGCTCGTTCCAAGTCTTTGCTGCAATGTATGAAAACCATTACAATATAATGGGGTAACCCAATAATCGCAACAAGACCCTGGTACAATGCACTTGAAATTGGCAGAAGAGAACCAGGCGGCCTTTAGAGGGCGTTGTTTGTCAGGGAGGTGGAGTGGTGTGAGCTTGTCCGCGCAGCAGGAGATCCAGCAGTGAAATTCCCTGGCTGCGGTGTTGGTGTTGGTCGTGGCGACGGGGGTGTTTTGGCGGAGGGTGGTGTTGAGGTGTTCCTCTGTGACCATGTTCCAGTTCCGTTGTGGCAGGCGTGGGGCTGGCTTGGGTGTGGTGGTGGTGTTGAAGGTGAAATGGACGCAGTGGTGGTGTGTCCAGGGGGGCTGGGTGGTGTGGGTGAAGCATTTGTTTGTTCCTCCCGCGAAGATGGTGTCGAGGGTGTGGCCTGCTCGGTGGGTGGGTGTGTTGATGAGCTGCTTCAGTCCTAGGTTGGCGAGGTTGTCGATGAGAGCACTAGAGTCGGGGTCGTTACTGTTGTCGTGGTGAAAGTTTAGGTCCCCGAGTAGGATGAAGTCTGTGGAGGTGATGGCGTGGGGTTCAGCGAGCTTGGTGATCGTCGTTGCGGGCTGGGCACGGGGTCCCGGCGGTCTGTAGATGAGGGTGCCGCGTACGTGGTCCTGGGGCTGGTCTGGACATAGAAATGGAGGTGTTCCGCGGTGGACTGGGGGTCAATCGAGCTGGAGATGGAGAGTTGGAGGGCGAGTCCCCCTCCTGGGCGGCGCAGGCGGTCCTTTCTCTGGAGCTTGTAGCTGCCGGGGATGGCGGTGGCGATGTCAGGGCCGGAGGTGGCGATGGTCCAGGTCTATGTGAAGAAGGCAACGTCGGGTGAGAGGGTGTCGATCAGGTCCCAGATTTCGACAGTGTGTCAGAGCAGGGAGTGCACGTTGAGGAGTGTAGTAATCTTGCAGCAAATACATATTGTAGAGATGAATAAGTATAGTTGAAGTATTCTTTTTATTGAAATAAAAAGAAGCAGGAACGAAGGAAACATGCAGCTCAAGTGGAGCTCACTGAAGAATAAATCATAACATTCTTAAACAGCCTACAGAGTTACAATGATTACATGTACAAGATTCTACACATACTAAGTTCTATACTACAGTATTCCTACACCACAGTCCATAAAGGAATAAGCCATTACTACACACCCCCCTTCTTAATGTATTAAATTGAACTAAATAAATAAAAAAAAACATAAAGGGAATGAAACAAACATAAACTTAGAAACAGACAAAATCATCAAATTTCTTTGGAGTGACTACTCGTCTTCCACCCCTAGTGGACCTGTTCAGAACACCACCTCTGGAACAACCACACTATCCCTTGATGTAGACTCTTCTCTTGGTTGTTGATCATAAGATTCAACAAGATGAAATTCACTCCTACTATGGTTGTCACCCCCTTTATCACTAGAGGAAGAATCCACAGAACCATCACACAGTGAAGAGTGAGGAGCTACTGGACCCTCCAAAGAAACTAGATCTTGCCTTTGGAGCTCAACTGAAACTCCAGACTCATCCCCTTTCTCCAAATTTGGTAAAACTTCCAATCACCAGTAATTTATTTCCTTAACAGGAGCACTTTTCTTTGCAAGACCAGAATCACCAGCTAAAGCAATACGACTCCTGTGATGAATAGTGCCATCATCTAATTCAACCGTATTCCTCATAACTTTTGTAACAACTCTGGGATCAGAAAACTTAGACTGTAATTTTCCAGACTTCCTACTAAACTTAACCCTAACACACTGTCCTACTTTGACATTCACCTCTTTGGTACCATGCTTAGTGTCGAAATACAATTTAATCTTACATTGAGACTTAATGATGGACTGTTTCACTTGATCAGAATCCCATTCATACTTTTTACTTCTTCCAATCCATCCTGGATTTAACCTACAGTGAGAAAATTTTCCCCTCATCAAACCAAATGGACTTTCTCCAACTGTATCATGCACCGTGACTCTATATGACCAAATCAATTTGTTGAGTTCATCATCCCAATTCTTGTTCCCTCTCTTTGCCAATTGCAAAACACCTTTCAAAACTCTGTTCATTCTCTTCCCCACCAAATTTCCTCTCGGGTGATATAGAGCTGTAAATCTTTGTTCAATGCCAGTATTACCCATAAATTTCTTCATTAAGTCAGACTTAAACTGCACACCATTATCGGTTAAAAATGGAAGCTGGAAACCCTTCCCTCAGAAAATACTTATCCAAAAAATTAATCACAACCATTGTATCCACACTTGTGACCACTTCTACCTCAATCCACCTTGAAAACAAATCAACCAGAACTAAAATGTACTTAGAAATGTCATCTTGCCAAATTACTGGACGCATTATCTCCAAAGCAATGTGTTCCCATGGTAAACTTGGACAACCCAATGATGACATCGGCGGATTAAGAGTTTTTTGTGACTTGTCCGCACTCTCACAATGGATACAATCACGAACATGTCTCTCAATATCCAGGTCCACCCTAGGCCACCAATATAACATTTTAATATTTCTCTTGGTGCGAGAAACACCCGGGTGTCCTTCATGACCTAAAGTCACAATATTACCTCTCATGCCAAATGGAGGTATAATTTTCCCAGCTCTACATACAAACTCACCATCAACACTTAACTCATCCCGAACCTCCCAAAAAGGCCTCAATTTTGGAACCAGTTTAGAATCTTTATTCCAGCCCTGAATGATTCTGTCTCTCACAATCTGCAACACCTCATCCTTTTTGTTCTCCTCACCCCAACTATCCTTAGACAAACCTGGGGTGTCAGTAAACACTGCAGCAACACAAACATCATTCCAAGGATCAGCTTCCAAGGAAAGTCTACTGAGGAAATCTGCGATGACATTCTTAGCCCCAGGAACATATTGCACCTCAAACAAAATCTTGAATCCGCGTTGACATCCTTGCAATTCTCGCAGAAGCTCTGGACAGACCCTCTGTAGTGAGCAATTTTGTTAATGGTTTATGGTCAGACCTCAATAAAAATTTCTTTCCCCATATGAATTTTCTAAAGTGTTCCATAGCCCATACACACGCTAAGGTCTCTCGCTCTATAACTGAATACTTCGCTTCAGCAGGCGAAAGTGAGCGGTATGCAAAAGCAATGACCACTTCATTACTTTTTTCTGTGATCTGAGACAACACACCACTGGCGTCAGTTGTTACAATATTGTCCGCCAGTGGATCAAATCCTTGCAGAGCAGGTGCATTAGCAATGGCTTCCTTAATACAATCAAACGACTTCTGACAACCATCACTCCACACAAAAGGAACTTTGTTCTTCATTAATAAACGCATCTCATATGTCTTTTGTGAAAAATTATAGACAAATTTCGCATAGAATTCTGCCAAACCCAAGAATGAACGCAATTCCTCCTTTGACTTGGGCGCAGGAGCATTGAGTATGGCTTCCACAAGGGAACTCTTGGGTTTAATACCACTGCCTCCAATTTCATGGCCTAAATATGTGACAGACCTTTCAGAAAATTTACATTTGGTACTTTCAGCTACCAAACCATTGTTCTTGAGAATGGACAAGACTTCTCTTAATAGAGCATCATGTTGGGCCTTGTCCTTCCCCATTATCAAAATATCATCTTGGAAAAATGCGACCTCCTTAATATGGCCAAATAGGTTTGACATGAGCCTCTGAAACACTGCAGCAGCCGATGCCAATCCAAAAGGCATACGTTTGAACCTGTAACACCCAAAGGGTGTACAAAACGAAGTAAATTGCCTGCTATTTTTGTCCAAAACCACCTGATGATATGCTGCTGAAAGGTCCAGAGTGGAGAACCATTTTGCACCACGTGTCAAGGCAAGCATTTCATCAATCCTGGGAAGGGGAAACTGGTCGACCAGGATGTTGTTGTTCAGATACCTAAGGTCCACACATAAACGGGCCTTTCCATTGGACTTCCGGGCAACGACCAATGGAGAAACCCATTCAGCCGCTTCTATTGGCTCAATTACTTTGTTAGCAAGCATTTTGTCTAACTCTCCTTTGACTTCCTCCCTGATAATGAACGGAATATTCCTTTACTTATGAACTTTAGGACATGCTCCCTCCTTCAAGCAAATCTGATGTATGAAACCTTTTAATTTCCCCATGCGATTTTCAAATACTTCTGGAAATTCTTGTAACACCCACTTCTTAGTGTCCACACTTTCGCAAGAGACCAACACTTGCTCTTTGCTATTTGGGTTAAGGATTATGTCTAACATCTTCTGGTCCTTCCCTCCCAAAACTGATGGCCCTTCCTCAACTATGTACAGTTTACCTGTACATTGCCTTTCCTTAAAGCGAAAAATCAAGGTTCTAAATCCTAACATGTTTATACATTGGCCAGTGTAACTTTCAGCAGCAATGTCACTTGGTTCTAACCATTCTCCTATGTTGTTGACAAATGTACTTTTCCAAACAACTCGCCCCAACGAAATATGACACAAAGGTTTAGAGGAAGAGTCACCACTGATATTAAGTACTACTTTCTTCTTTTGTACCAAATCTACTTGAGTATCAGTGTCACTTGAGGACAAAGAGGACGTGTCCTGGACATAAGCAACCTTCCCTTTTGAGCTTTTCTTGCTCTTGCAATTACACACCCTAGAAAAATGACCTACCAAAGCACATTCCATGCATTTTGCAGACTTAGCAGGGCACCTTTCATACGTAACAGAATGTGAATAGCTGCCACACCTGTAACAGATTACAGTGCTAAACTTTTTCTGTGCTTCATTACGTTCACTTTTTTTTCTTTCTGGAAAACTCGTTTTCTTTTTATCAAATTTAGCATTCTTGTGGTTTTATTACAACTTTCCCAACAATTTCTTCTCTACCTTTTTTGTCTTGGGAAAGAATGACCTTAGCGCACCTCTCAGAAAGTTCAGCTTTCTTTACCATGGGAATAATGTCCTTGAGACACTTATCACCCTCCACCCATAACTTGTCCTGTAATCTCTTATTTCTAGCATACATGACTACTTGGTCCAGAATAAGTTCTTCCTGCAATTGTGCGAACTTACACTTGGTGGCCAACTTCTTCAATGCAGACACATACTCTTCAACGGATTCCTGTTTCTCTTGTTTTCTATGAAAGAAAGAATGCATAGTGACTCCTATACACACTGAGGGAGAAAAATGATCATCAAGGTTTAACAAGGGCACCGCAAAAATATCTAATTCCCCTTCAGACCTTTCTTGTGTATGTAAATCATTAAAAATGCGTAAGCCTTCAGGACCTAAGGAATGCAAAAGCATTCTTTTCGTTCTTTCTGGAGTAAATGTACCGTTAACATCCTCTAAGTTCGCTATGTAATTCTGAAAATATTCTTTCCAGTCTAACCATGCAACTATTGGTTCGCCTGGAACAGATAAAAACTCCTTTGGTGAGTTAATTTGAAGTTTTGGTACACTACTGTCCCCCGAAGTATTTGATCTTGACGAACTAGCCTCCGTCATCATGTTTCAGTATTATATATATATATATGTGTCCCACTGTCTAGTTGTAAGATGAATATGTAGACAAAGTTAGCTAAAAGTGACCAAGTTCCCAGCAGAATGGAGATTCAAGAAAGCTTTTCCACTTCGAGAAGAAAAGAGAAAAAAAAACACAACCTCAAGAAATTGATGCTGCATGCATATCCTTCGTCACAATGTCAGAAAATACATTTTAAATCAAAAGCATCGGTGTGCAAAACTGACCAACTCCGCGTTATCAGCTTAGTACGCCTCACGGTGCTCACACGATAAAACTGCTTCGTAGTTATGGAAACACGAAGCTCCCAAAATGGCCGCCGTACGTGACCTTTGAACGCAGTGACGTTTCGTGTGCTCGGACGTATTTCCCGCTGAGTGATCTCCGTGAGCGGTGAGCGCTGGTGAACGCTGAAAACTGGTGCAACGTCAGATGCGAACTCCTACTTGAGCTCACGCCACATGCATTCCAGCGCCAGATTCAAAGGTAAGCAAGTCCAACGTTCGCTCACCAACTGCAGTGCCAATTGTCACAAAACAACCCATAAAGTGTAACTTTGGCGTAAAGCGAAGTCAAATGATGCAATCTTCAGTGCTCTGACACAGTCAGTTCTTAAATTGTTTTTCTACAACACTTGTACTTCAGTAATAGCGTGCCACGATCTCACATCTGACGTAATACACAGTCTTTCGGTGAAAAACACTTGGGAATCACGCGTTACATACTGCACTAAAGTACTCACAAAATCTATAAAGTATAGTTGAAGTATTCTTTTTATTGAAATAAAAAGAAGCTGGAGCGAAGGAAACATGCAGCTCAAGTGGAGCTCACTGAAGAATTAATCATAACATTCTTAAATATGCCATTACTACAAGGAGCATGCAGGTCAGGCTCTCTGTGGTGCGTGCATCGGGCAGGCAGTCCGAGGTCGCGGTAGGCTTGTCAACGGTGAAGGATTTGCGGCAGGTGTTGCAGGAGAACTTCCCGTGGGTGCTGTTGGGCGAGGATCTAGCTCAGTCGGCATGGCTTCCGTTGTTGAGTGCATGGAGGGTGGTCGAGTCATAGTGGTGAGGTCTAGGAGAATCAGGGTTCCTGGTGCTGGCCGCGGTCAGGTCGCGGTCGGGTCACAGATGGGTGCAGATGGGCTTGCCTTAGGCGAACCTTCGGCGCTCCAGCGGTACGTCTGCTGCGCGACCCCACAGCGGTAGCCATATGTAAGGGAGTGGGCGGGAGCAGCGAAAGGAAGGCAGTAGCAGGAATGGATCGGGGGTGGGCCGCAGGGGCAGCCGCGGCAGGAAAGTTGAACCGGTGACACTGGTACCGTAAACACCAAAAATTAGACTAAACTTAATTGAATTAAGCTAAATCAGCAATCGACCCAATATAAACTAACCAAGAGAATAAAAACAGCATGGGCCAAGCCCCAGAAATGCAAAGGAGAAAACCTGCGGGCGCGGGGACGGGCTGCTGGCTCGGACCCTGCCGGAAAGGCGCTCAAGTGCTGGGGAGGTCGGCTGAACTGGTGGAGCTGCTATGGAGAGTGCTGTGCTTGTGCCAAGAGGTCAAGAAATCACCTGCCAAGAGGTCAAGGTATTCTTTATCCACACTATTTGCATGGGAATGAAGATCTTTGGGTATATTCGGTATATTCCATTGTGGCAACCTCCCCCCCCCCCCCCCCCCTCCCTCGCCCCCCCGGCCCCGAGCACCAGTTATCTGGAATATAGCTTACAAATGCTACAGATATTTCGTAGCCTAAAATCTGGCCTGGAAGCTCGTTTATTGATTGGTTTGCATTATGGTACCAATGACTATAAAGGTTAATCTAAAAGAAAGGAATGGGGCATTATTGGGTGAGCTACTTATTCTGGAGTTTTTGTACCTTTGCTGTTTAATGTACTGCCCCGTCTCTGCGTGTCTATGTGTGTGTCAGAGAAGCTTGCAATACTCATGTTATACAATAGTTCACATGTGCATCTGGTTAATATTGTTTGTGTGTGTGATTGATGTCCCCTGTATATTTTGAATGATCATTGTTCTAAATACTCATCTCCTCCATCCACCCTTCTGCACCACCCTATGATCAATGCGCATCTGTTTATTCATCACAACTATTAATTACTTTTAACCTTTGTAGTGCTATAATTGCTCATGCCTGTCTTGTTTTATCTCCACTACTCTGTTGTCAGTGCCAGCATGCATCTGCGAGGTGGCAAAATATGATTAAAAGCGCTATTAAGAAAGCCAGGGTTTGACATTCAATAAAGCTGCCCAACTGATAATAAGGCCAGACTGCTGGAGAGTTCTTTAAACTGGAGCCCCCCCCCCCCCTCCCGCATGAATCGACCTCTGAGATCTGGGGGCGGGGTGGGAGGAGGGAGGCACCAGGCACAGGCCGAGAAGAACATCATGTCAGAAACCACTCTGCAATGGGCCATCAGTAACACCTTTTGTTACTGTGTCCTGGCTGTGAGTGTGTGTCAAAGATGTTGGGGGCTCGAAAGAAGCCTCAAAGTCCGTTCCTTCCCACATTTCTGATAAAAGATACCATGGAACCTGCTTTCACACTCGGGCTACCCATAGCATGCTGGCTATCGCGTATTGATTGCATTTTTAAAAAGGGTGCATGAACATATCATGTTTGTCATTCTTGGGGCCCCCGATTACATATTCTTTACTTGGGGGACATGGCTTTAAAAAGTTTGAAGACTCCGCTCTAATCACTAGTATATGCAGTAGACCTTTTTACTCTCTACCATTCCTATGTGACTCTTAGAGTATTTCCATTTGCATCTCTTCCTTGAGTGACTTTACTATCTGTACATTTGCAATTTTTCTTTCTGTTTGTATCTCTTCGTTGTGTGACTTTACATCTTGTACATTTGCAATTTTTTCTGTTTGTATCTTTTATGTAGCTTGGCCCTGTCCCCACCCCCAAGAGTTCTGTTAGGAACCTGGGAGTGCTTTTCGATCAGCAACTCACCTTCAAGGGACATGTCAATCAGGTGGCCGGTACCTGCTTCCGGGCTATCGGGATGCTGAGACGAGTCTTCCCCTATTTACCAGACCATCATAGGAAAACGCTCGTGCAGGCTCTGGTCATCAGCAGGGTAGATTACTGCAATGGGCTGCTCCTCGGAGCAAACGAGGAGCAGCTCAGCAAATTGCAAGTAATCCAAAACACAGCAGCAAGGATTGTCCTGAATGTTCCAGCTAGGACCCCCTCTAGCCCCCTGCTGAAGAGACTCCACTGGCTTCCAGAGAGGAAGCGAGTCCAATTTAAGACTCTATGCACAATTCATAAGAGCAGGATAGGGGAGGGCCCGAAGTATATGACCAAGATCTTTCAGCCCTACATCCCGGGGCGTTCCCTGCGCTCCAGTCATCAGCAGCTCCTACAGACACCAAGAGTAAATAAAACCAGACAGGGTGGCCGTGCATTAGCTTATGCCAGCCCAATACTCTGGAATTCCTTGCCTCCAGAACTCAGATCAATTTCCAGTCATCTGTGTTTCCGGAAAAATTTAAAGACCTACCTATATCCCGACACATAAATAACTCTCCAGTTTCCGCACTCTTTATCACTCATGCTCTCGTAACTAGCACAGTTTCATGGTACAGTAATAGCGCAGAGATACCCCTTCGGGAGTCTAGTCTGGCGCTCTACAAGAATATAAAATAAATAAATAAATAAATAAATAAATAACGCATGTAATCCTAAATCCTTATGTTTTGCAACTGGTTCTTATGTAAAGCGCTCTGACACCTTCGGGTAAAGTTTGCGCTATATAAAATTGTATTAAATAAATAAATACATAATTAAATAAATAAATAAATAAATAAACTGGCATTCTGTTCAATGGTTCAACCGTTCAATGGTATTTCATTAGTATGCCAGCAGGTGGCGCACAAGCATAGCTATCTACGTATGCAATGACAAATTAATTTCTGAAGTTCCTTGATGCGGTTTAAATTTAAGCTGACTTATTCTCTTCCCACTCTTTCTTTAGTCATACCTTTGTCAGATAAATGTGATGCAGACAGTTTCCTTGCTGGTGTATTTTTGACACTGCGTGATGCTTGTTTGTGTAACGGTCTTATTACAGGAGATGAGCGTGGCTTCAACCAGCATGTTATAAATGTAAAGACAACCTGGGATAAGAGCAGCTCTTCTGAAACGTTCAGACAGAATAAAGAGGACAGTCGTCAGCAGATTAATAAAACAACGAGGTCACATGCGCAGCAAATAATCCATTTGACGATTAAGTAAATAAAGATTCTTCTTACATGATATGTATGGAGTGTTATAAAAGCACTTTTTTTGTGGAAGCACACTTTTTTTGTCAAATCATAAGCTGTACTTAGGTGAATAAATATCTGGGTAGAGCTACAGTTCCTCTTTCTGTAGCACTCCTGAAACCTCTTTTTAGTTGATCGCATATGGTCTGGTCACAGCTGTGCTGTCAAGCCAGACCTAAACATGGGATGACCATTTTCTGCCATAGGCCAATACCATTGCCAAGAGGTCTCATTTTGTGGCTTCGTGACAGATTTCAGCAAGTTTCTACTTCATGCAAGTTTGGAAATAAACAAACAAGAGTATTGGATGCCAATTTCTTTTGCAATGTAGAAGTGAAAAAGTATGGAAGAACTATGGTTAATAAACGACCCTCCATTTAATACAGTTTTGGTCACAGCGAAAAGGGCAGAACATTTGATAATGTGTTCAGGAGGTTAAGAGGGTTGCCATAAAACGATGGAAGTGAATACTTTGCGCCTTGATGCCCCTTGGGGCTAAGTATGCGCGTTACAAAATGCCATTCATTCATTCATTCATTCATTCATTCATTCATTCATTCATTCAAATCATATAGAGTAGAGAGCGAGAATGTCAAGGAGTGTGGAAGTGTAAGGGCCGTTCTATAGATGTGAAATAACAGGTCACGTGTCCAGTGGTAGGCAGTGTCTTGCCATTTTCATTAACTACAAAATGGGGACACTTTGCGAAGTGATGTGAGAGTGCCACAAGAGGGGGTGTACAGAAGGTAATCAATGTGTGTGAGAAAGTTACTTTGTAGGGTAATTACATCATATGGACAAACCTTGCTGAAAATGTATGTGGAAAAAGATTTGTATTATAAGAGCCAAGTTTGGTTCAGGCGGCACTAAATTAACTCTTGTCCCTTCGGACATATGAAAACCTTGTGCTTGGGTGCAGATTTCCAGCAAGTTGCAAGTTTTCAGGAATGATTTGGGGTGTTTGCAGGGACAATTACTGAAAATTAAATTACAAAGAGATGTCATACAAGAGAATTGTAAATTGAGAAAATTACCATTAATAGAAAGAACTGAATAAGTTATGTGAGGTAGGTGTTATACACATGTAGAGGTCACAGAGTGGTTGGTGCCCATTGTAGTGGCACAGAAACGAAGTGAGGAAATGATGGTGTGCATCGTTCTGAGGGAACTCAACAAGGGAGATGCAGTGGACAAATTCCCCTCGCCCATTATAACATTGTCAATCGCACAATTGTATGGAGTCTGTGTTTTTTCAATGCTAGATCTCACGCCAATCTATCTTTACGTTAGATCCCATAAGCAATCACATGACCTGACTACCTTCATAATTCATTTGCAAGCTGTTAAATGTTTGTAGATACCCTTTGGGTTGGTAGCTGCAGCCCCCATTTCTCAGAGGGTAATGTTGCACATGGTGTAATATTAAGAAGGTGTAAAGTGTTCCAGGACAAAATGTTTGTGGAAGAACAAAGGAGGAGTATGATGAAAGAGTCAGGAGTTTGATAAGGGGGTTAGCTTAAAAAATGTGTAAGCCTGAGCCCAAAGCAGAATTAAGCGAAACAACCCAGAAGGTGGAGGTGTCAGAAAAAACAACCTTATTTTTTGGCTGTGGTAGGAATTTACTGCAAGTTTGTGAAAACAATTACCAGTAAAACATTTAAGGTGAGGAAACTGTTAAAGAAAGATGTAAAGTTCATATGGTCTAATAAATGCATGACTCTGTTAATAGTAAGAGTGGGTGACTGGGTGAGAGTTAGAAAACCAGAGGGGAAGTGCTTTAGTAAGTCTAAATACTCTAATAGTATACAAGTGGTGAACATTTTCAGGAGCCCTGTCAAAACAGAGGCTTAAAGGATATGGGTCCTCAACATAGTTTCACATTGACAACAATGTAGTGGATGGGAGGCGATGTTGTCATCAGGAGATTGTTGGGCGTGGTGATACATCTGTGAGAGATAAGTGTGTAGTCAGAGTGAAGAAAGACCTTAAATGTGGGCAGAGAACTCTGCTCCGCTGGTGGAGCTTGAGGATTTCTGCCTACTCCACGTTCCGCTGAGAACGCAGAGTTTATGCAAAACTACGACTCCACAGCAGAGAGTAGTTCAGCCCCGGGCCCCACAGTAAGCTCCTCGCCTCCACCCACACCCCAATAATTACTATTATTTTTTTAAATAAAGAAGATTAAAAAAAACACACTTACCTCTATCGCAGCGTCTCCGGGCTGTCCTCCTCCTCCTCACCGTGGTCTCTTCTGCAGAAACCCCTACATCAGATGTACGTTGTAGGACAGCGTATGCGCACGCAGTCCTAAGATGTATGTCTGATGTAAGTCTGACATAGGTGTTTCGGTTTGCAGAAAAGACCACGGCGAGGAGGAGGCGGGCAGCCCAAAGGCGCCGCGATAGAGGTGAGTGTGTTTATTTATCTAATTTATTTTGAAAAATAATTATTTATTAGGGAGGGTGGAGGCACGGAGCAGAGCTCCAGAGAGTTTTTGCCCACCTCCGTGGAGCTCCGCATAGTGCAAGTACGCCAGCTCCGACCCCCCATGTTAGTGATGACCATTAATATTTATATTTTATATTTTCAATCTCATCATCCACGGAAAATTCATATCGAACATTTGTTTACTGTTGACATTTACCACTAGATGTTAGGAATTAGTGCTATTTTTGATTCCAGTAGTTGTTTCTCTGTTGTAGCTTCTTTGATATTTTATTTTGTTTAATATAGAGTATGAGTTACCAGCATCGGTTTGCTTTAAGCGTATGCTCTCAGCTTTGTTGTTTTGTGGGAAAGGGATGTATGGAATAGTACTGTACAATCACTAAGGTCACCTGACTAGCGGTGGTTAATGGGTTGCCGTAGCCATAGTCGCAAAGAAAAGTGATAACAAATACATACTCTTTTACCTTTCAAACTAGTAGAGAGAGAAAGTATGTTTTTTAGGTTGCGCTGTGCTTGTGAAATCTCTTGAATTTAATATATCTTAAAAGGGGGCTCTTATCATTTCCCATGGCCAACTTACTGAGTTCATTTGCTTTTGTGCGGAAATCCACTCGCTGCTAGCATTTACAATACTTCCACTAAAGCTGTTCACACTGTTTAAGCCCCATTCACTTTCAAGATGAAATATCTTCCCACTGTTTAAGCCCCATTCACTGTCAAGATAAGATCTCTTCCCACAGAAAAGGCAGATAGCTGCTAACAGTATTGTGATGATTGTTTTTTATTACTTAGTTGTGCAAAGCGGATGTATGACGTTACAACGCATACTTTTACCACGCATACTTTTACAACGCATTTTTTACAATGCAAATACCATTACAACGCATTATTTTACAACAAATACTATTACAACGCAATATAGTGTTTTTAATGAAAAACTACCATTACAACGATTTCCTTTAAAACGCATACTATTACAACGCAAATATATCTTTTTTATTTTTTTTTGTTAAATAAAACCTGGCACGGGATGCAGGGAAATTAGGGGTTTTGGGTGGGGAAGTGTATTAAAATGTTGTAAAAAACTGAACGTAATGTTACGAAAAGCTAAGGTTTTTTTTAAATTAATACTCGAGTATTAAAATTAATACTCGAGTATTAACATTAATACTAATATTATTTAAAAATGTCATACTTTACCAAGTCGACGATTTACTGAAATTAATATATTAGAAAAGTATTTTACAAATATAGCAATATATATTCGTAAACACAAACATTTAACATACACAGAGTCGCCATTTTAAACTATGTAGTTTCAATATTTGTCCTTCAACTCTTTCCATGAAATCATACCACAACAAAACTTTCAAAATGGATGCCAAAACGGAACAAAAATGACTAAACAACACTTTTTCACACGAGAAATTAAATTATTACTTTCCACATTAATTAAAAGATTATTTAAATACATTACCAACGGTGTATTTTTTACAAAAAACGATGAGCCTGACTAAAACTTATAAATACAAGCAAGACACCATTTTTTAATCAGTTGATTATCAACTCCCAGAGTGACCAGACGTCAAAAGCTGACCCTCTGACCCCTTCAACGTGATAACAGCCGTAGCCTACTTTGAAGCATTTTTCGCAGAAATACAAGTAAGTTTGTGAAACGAATAAAAGAAATGTTAGCTTAAAGCTTTTTAAACGCTGAAAATAATAATTATAACTTTCTTATTTATTTAAAATAAAACAGTATTAAGCTTTTAGATACGAAATACCTACATATATCACTAAAAATGCCAACAACAATTTAACCCGACTAATATGTAAAATAAATAATTTGAACAGTTAAATTAAATTCAAAACAAAAGTTTAATGTAATTTTTTTAAGAAAAACTCCTACAAAGTGTGTAGATAAAACCACCTTTGCAAAATAAAGCATTTTGTTAAAAGAGCCACACTCCTCTACAACATTTATTTACAGGTACTTTTAAACTTTTTTTGAAAAATCCTTTATTATTATTTTAGACATCAAAACATTTAATAATGCATACCTTTTAATTCCTATTTTTCCACAGAAAAAAAGGACGATTAAACAAAAAAATTTCTATATTGAAATACAAACGTCTCGTTAAAAACGGTAAATATTTTTTCATTAAATACATGTATAAATAATAAGTGAAAGTGAGGGATAGTAAAGGTAATCAATTACTGTTCTAACTCCATCATTATGCAGCAGTAGGAAAAGTGTGAGATGATGTACAAATATCAAATATTATTCCAACACCAAGAAGATGCAGCTGAAGGGAAAGGGTGGGATGAGGGTAAGTTCTAGATATTGTAGTGATGTCACTTACTATTCTAACTTCAAGAAGGTGCTGCCATATGGAAAATGTAGCACAGTGTAAGGGTATGAATTTCTATTCTAACTCCAAGAAGGTGCAGCAGTAAGGAAAGTGCAGGATAGTATAGGGGTATCAATTACTATTCTAACTCCATGAAGGTGCAGCAGTAAGGAAACTACTGGATAGTGTAGGGGTATCAATTACTATTCGAACTCCAGGAAAAGTGCTGGATAGTGTAGGAGTATCAATTACTATTCTAACTCCAGGAAAGTGCTGCAGTAGGGAAAGTGCTGGACAGTGTAGGGGTATCAATTACTATTCGAACTCCAGGAAAGTGCTGCAGTAGGGAAAGTGCAGGATAGTGTAGGGGTATCAATGACTATTCTAACTCCAAGAAGGTGCAGCAGTAGGGAAAGTGCTGGATAGTGTAGGGGTATCAATTACTATTCTAACTCCAGGAAAGTGCTGCAGTAGGGAAAGCGCAGGATAGTGTAGGGATATCAATTACTATTCTAACTCCAAGAAGGTGCAGCAGTAGGGAAAGTGCTGGATAGTGTAGGGGTATCAATTACTATTCTAACTCCAGGAAAGTGCTGCAGTAGGGAAAGTGCTGAATAGTGTAGGGGTATCAATTACTATTCTAACTCCAGGAAAGTGCTGCAGTAGGGAAAGTGCTGGATAGTGTAGGGGTATCAATTACTATTCTAACTCCAGGAAAGTGCTGCAGTAGGGAAAGTGCAGGATAGTGTAGGGGTATCAATCACTATTCTAACTCCAGGAAAGTGCAGCAGTAGGGAAAGTGCTGGATAGTGTAGGGGTATCAATTACTATTCTAACTCCAGGAGAGTGCTGCAGTAGGGAAACTGCAGGATAGTGTAGGGGTATCAATCACTATTCTAACTCCAAGAAGGTGCAGCAGTAGGGAAAGTGCTGGATAGTGTAAGGGTATCAATTACTATTCCAACTCCATGAAGGTGCAGCAGTAGGGAAAGAGTAGGATAGTGTAGGGATTTCAATTACTACTCCAACTCCAAGAAGGTGCAGCAGTATAGAAAGCATAGGATAGTTTAGGGGTATCAATTACTATTCTAACTCCAGTAAGGTGGTGCAGCAGGGAAATTGTAGGATAGTATAGGGGTATCAATGACTATTCTAACTCCAGGAAGGTGCAACAGTAGGGAAAGTGTAGGATAATGTAGGGGAATCATTTACTTTTCTAACTCCAGAAAGGTGCTACAGTAGGGAAAGTGTTGGATAGTGTAAGGGAATCAATTAGTAATCTAACTGCTGGGAGGTGCAGCATTAGAGAAAGTGTTGGTTTCTTTTTATAAACTTAAAGTAAACAAAAGCACAAACTTAATAAAAAAAATGTTCCTTATAGATAATGTCTACTCAACCCACAGCAAAGTACATCAAATCCCGAAAAGGAAACAGACTTTTAAATCATGCGGGTTACATATATTGCAAGGAAAGGATACGTTTCCCTAGAAATCATTGGAGGTGCGTGCAATACTTCTCAACCCGTTGCAGCGGCAGAGCGGTTACGGTTGATGATATCATTATAAAAACAACTGACCATAACCACTCTGCCTCTGCAATGGAAGTTGATGTCAGAGAAAATGTAAATGAAATGAAGGAACTTGCAAGCACCTCCAATGATTCTACAGGATCCATTTTACGAGAGGTTGCTCAGCATGTCCCTAGTCATGTAGCTAGTAATATGCCTACCATACATAATTTGAGAAGAATTATTCAACGTCAAAAGCAGGCAAGTAATACACAAACAAATACACCTCATACCTTTTCAGACATAGTTATTCCTCACAAACTCACTATTTCTTTTGCTGATGAACCTTTCCTTCTGCATGATAATGAAAACCCTCAAAAACGTATATTGATTTTTAGTACACCCCGCAACCTTGTTAAACTTGAAACTAGTGAAATTTGGATGATGGATGGGACGTTTAAAAGTACACCCCATCCATTCACCCAAATTTATACTATACATGAAAAAAAATTAACAATAATGTGATCCCCCTAGTATATAGTTTGCTGCCTGATAAGACTTCTGCAACCTACACTGAACTTTTATCAGTTATAAAATCAACAACAAACCAAAGCTCTAGGAAAATTATTATTGATTTCGAATTGAGCATGATCAATGTGATCACCAAAACGTACGCGGATACCCAAATTCAGGGGTGTTTTTTCAATTTTTCCCAGGCATTCTGGCGTAAGTTACAAAAAACACCCCTGGTTACAGAATACTCCTCAGACAGCAAACTACAGGTAGAGTTAAAAAAACGAACTGCTCTTTGTTTTGTCCCTCCCGAAAGTGTAGACGAGTACTACACTGCCATTACAGAGTCTGATTATTACATAGCAAATGAGGAAAAATTGGCACCCATTCTAAATTATATGGAAGACACATGGATTGGACACCCAAGCAGATCGGTTCGCAGGAGGAAGCCATGTTTCCATGTGGAGTGGTGGAACTGTTATTCGGGTTGCTTACAGGGAGAGGCAAAAACAAATAATGCCATTGAGGGATGGCATAACTCCTTCAACCATACAATTGGTAAACCCCACCCTAATTTCTACTCTGTTTTGAAAACTTTGAAGAAGGAGCAAAGTTTTCAGGAAATAAGAATTTCCCAAACTCTTACAGGTAGTCTAAACCCACGAATAATCCAAAAAACAAAGGAAATGTTCGAGAGACTATTGGCACTTTTACAACAGTTTACGTTGTGTGTGGCTCTAGATTAACAGGAAAATCTAGCTAACATTCTTAGGGGCCCATTAGGATGTCGGGCGGATTTCCTCCGCCAGGGTAGCGGTGGCCACCGCCACCCTGGCGGAGGAAATCCGCCCGACATCCTTCCCTGCCGCCACTGAAAGGCATGAGGTGTTCACTCTGGGGGGCCCCTGTGGGCCCCCAGAGTGATGGCCAAAGGGGGGTGGCACAAGGGGGGGTACCTGTGGTACCCCCCTGCATTTGCATAATCGCAGCGGCAGGCACCGCACGGTGCCTGCCGCTTCGATTATGCAAATGCGTTCATTTGTTTTTAACATTGTGGCGGGCGGTGCAGTGAGCACCGCCCGCCACAATGTTAATTTGATGAATGCGCCCGCCACTGTGGCGGGCGCATCCTAATGCCAATGTCGGGACCCCGCCTTTTAGGCTGGCGGTCCCGATGTCCGTTAGGGTGGCGGGCGGACTTTTTCCGCCTGCCATCCTAATGGACCCCTTAGTTTTTAATTATCTTTTAAACATTACTTTCCTGCTTTGCTCAAAATTTATATCCTCTCTAAATTTAATTGGCTATTACATTTTTCTAAATTTATAAATTTAAAAAAATGAAGTCGGGTCTCCTTACCTTTAGTTGTCTTCTTTTTTCTTTTTTCTTCTTTTTGCAACTTTAAAAAACCCTTAGTTGCAAATCAATCCAAAAAATCAAGTATTCCAAGTTGTTTCTTCTTTCCCTTTTTATAAAAAAATAATCCACTCTTCTTCTTTAAATTTTGCAGAATTTTGATTTATAAAGAAATGCATTTTTGAAAAATAGTAAAAATCTTCTGTTCTTCTCTTTTCTTTAGTGGAGAAGTGTGGCTCACTGGTTAGAGGAGACAGACCTGGAAGCAGAGGTCAGCCCGGGACCAGGGTTCAATTCCCGGCTCGGCAGGGTCTTGAGTCATAATAATGTCCATGGACTCGACAATTCTCGCTCCGGTGCCTACTCGATTCACGGGTTCACACTCTGCGACCCTGGGCAATAGCTTGCTTAATCTCCACAACGGCCCCTCGCGGCGGGATGCCTGGCTTTCACCTTGAGGATACCCTGCCGGGGTTATCTCACAGGGGAATACCAGGACTGGTTCCCTAAGCAAGCGCTTAGAAACCGCTCGGTGATTTGCGCTATATAAATTCCTATACATTTACATTTACTTTAAATTGTGGGAAAAAAAAGCTTCTTCAAATGAGTAAGCATGTCTTTCAAAAATATTTGCTTTACTGAAAATGTGTTTAACAAAAATAATTTATTTCCAAATGCAAAAAAGTGATCCATCATTTTTCAGATTGGATTTTTTTAAATTCACCCATCTTCTTTTGCATATTCTAGAAGCCCACAACATGATTTAGAATCGAAAAAATGTTGGAAAAAAAAGAGAGATCCTTTTTTTTTTATTTTGTTTGCCAATAAATCACATTCCATTTGCATTTTCCTGCAAATTTTTTCCAAAACATCCACATTTTTACAAAAAGTGATAAAAAATCCATCTCAATTTGGAAGAGATATTAATTAAAAAACACAATACCTTATGCATCTTCCTTCACTCCACGACATTACTATTTTGTCAAAAATATATTTCTAAAACGGAAAGAAACATCTTTTGTTGGTTTAAATTATGCCCAAAAATCCACATACCATTTTGATTGTCCACTTGTAAACGCTTTTTTTTTCAAAAAGCACTCCATGTGTAAACAAAAATGTTCTTCTATCTTCAATTTTTCATTTGGCAAAGTACAACGTTATAACAGTACTTTAATTTAAATCATCTTTAAATTCCTACTCTGTACATTACGACTAATTTTTAACATTTCACTCTGAACTCTGCTTATACATTTAAACTATTTCTTCTCCATATAAACTTGTTTTTAACTTTCTCATCAAAAGACAAAAAGGATAACTCTCCAAAATATTTTCAACAAAATACCAACTCTTTTTTTGGTAAACCATCAGTCGAAAAAACCTACAAATCCCTTTCAAACCACGTGATCTGTCAGATTTCTTTTCAACAAGACAACAATTCCAAAAAAATATGATCCGTACCCAAGAAACTTTTGAAAACAACTGTTTACTTTCATCGAAGCTTTTTTCTACAATTATCTAACCTCTTTTTTCTCTTTCTTAAGTGAAGCAAAAACAATCGATAAATTCAAAAATGCATTTTTTTACATTTCTTCCGTACCGATAAAAAAAGGGAAAAACATAAACATCTTAGCTCATTTTTTTTAAATAAAGACAACTTTTTCAAAACAGGATAAACATTTCTATTTTTTTTTCCCAAACCCGACATAGGCATACTCTAGCTATACGATCGGCGACATGCTTTTTTGCGCACATTACATCATTTACATATATAGAAACCTCTCCTTATTCTTTCCTTACAATATATCTATACCTTTTTAAATTAACTACTTTAAATAAAGTTTAAAATGTTTCCTACCTGGACGCAGATCAGCTTCCAGCTGCTTCCACCTTGGATACTCTTCAATTCACTATTTCTTTTGCTGATGAACCTTTCCTTCTGCATGATAATGAAAACCCTCAAAAACGTATATTGATTTTTAGTACACCCCGCAACCTTGTTAAACTTGAAACTAGTGAAATTTGGATGATGGATGGGACGTTTAAAAGTACACCCCATCCATTCACCCAAATTTCTACTATACATGAAAAAAATTAACAATAATGTGATCCCCCTAGTATATAGTTTGCTGCCTGATAAGACTTCTGCAACCTACACTGAACTTTTATCAGTTATAAAATCAACAACAAACCAAAGCTCTAGGAAAATTATTATTGATTTCGAATTGAGCATGATCAATGTGATCACCAAAATGTACACGGATACCCACATTCAGGGGTGTTTTTTCAATTTTTCCCAGGCATTCTGGCGTAAGTTACAAAAAACACCCCTGGTTACAGAATACTCCTCAGACAGCAAACTACAGGTAGAGTTAAAAAAACTAACTGCTCTTTGTTTTGTCCCTCCCGAAAGTGTAGACGAGTACTACACTGCCATTACAGAGTCTGATTATTACATAGCATATGAGGAAAAATTGGCACCCATTCTAAATTATATGGAAGACACATAGATTGGACACCCAAGCAGATCGGTTCGCAGGAGGAAGCCATGTTTCCATGTGGAGTGGTGGAACTGTTATTCGAGTTGCTTACAGGGAGAGGCAAAAACAAATAATGCCATTGAGGGATGGCATAACTCCTTCAACCATACAATTGGCAAACCCCACCCTAATTTCTACTCTGTTTTGGAAACTTTGAAGAAGGAGCAAAGTTTTCAGGAAATAAGAATTTCCCAAACTCTTACAGGTAGTCTAAACCCACGAATAATCCAAAAAACAAAGGAAATGTCCGAGAGACTATTGGCACTTTTACAACAGTTTACGTTGTGTGTGGCTCTAGATTAACAGAAAAATCTAGCTAACATTCTTAGGGGCCCATTAGGATGTCGGGCGGATTTCCTCCGCCAGGGTAGCGGTGGCCACCGCCACCCTGGCCGAGGAAATCCGCCCGACATCCTTCCCTGCATTCCCCCCGCCATATTACGATGGCGGAGGGGACCGCAGCGGTGGGAAACACCGCCCGCCTGTTTTCCGCCCCGGTCGCCTTGCGGCCGGGGTGGAAAAGGGATAACATGATGGCGGTGTCTATCAGACACCGCCAGCCATATTAGAATAGGCATTTTGCAATGCCTGTCCATGGCAGCAATGCCGCCACGGAAAGGCATGAGGTGTTCACTCTGGGGGGCCCCTGAGGGCCCCCAGAGTGACGGCCAAAGGGGGGTGGCACAAGGGGGGTACCTCTGGTACCCCCCTGCATTTGCATAATCGCAGCGGCAGGCACCGCACGGTGCCTGCCGCTTCGATTATGCAAATGCGTTCATTTGTTTTTAACATTGTGGCGGGCGGTGCAGTGAGCACCGCCCGCCACAATGTTAATTTGATGAAGGCACCCGCCACTGTGGCGGGCGCATCCTAATGCCAATGTCGGGACCCCGCCTTTTAGGCTGGCGGTCCCGATGTCCGTTAGGGTGGCGGGCGGACTTTTTCCGCCTGCCATCCTAATGGACCCCTTAGTTTTTAATTATCTTTTAAACATTACTTTCCTGCTTTGCTCAAAATTTATATCCTCTCTAAATTTAATTGGCTATTACATTTTTCTAAATTTATAAATTAAAAAAAATGAAGTCGGGTCTCCTTACCTTTAGTTGTCTTCTTTTTTCTTTTTTCTTCTTTTTGCAACTTTAAAAAACACTTAGTTGCAAATCAATCCAAAAAACCAAGTATTCCAAGTTGTTTCTTCTTTCCCTTTTTATAAAAAAATAATCCACTCTTCTTCTTTAAATTTTGCAGAATTTTGATTTATAAAGAAATGCATTTTTGAAAAATAGTAAAAATCTTCTGTTCTTCTCTTTTCTTTAGTGGAGAAGTGTGGCTCACTGGTTAGAGGAGACAGACCTGGAAGCAGAGGTCAGCCCGGGACCAGGGTTCAATTCCCAGCTCGGCAGGGTCTTGAGTCATAATAATGTCCATGGACTCGACAATTCTCGCTCCGGTGCCTACTCGATTCACGGGTTCACACTCTGCGACTCTGGGCAATAGCTTGCTTAATCTCCACAACGGCCCCTCGCGGCGGGATGCCTGGCTTTCACATTGAGGATACCCTGCCGGGGTTATCTCACAGGGGAATACCAGGACTGGTTCCCTAAGCAAGCGCTTAGAAACCGCTCGGTGATTTGCGCTATATAAATTCCTGTACATTTACTTTAAATTGTGGGAAAAAAAAGCTTCTTCAAATGAGTAAGCATGTCTTTCAAAAATATTTGCTTTACTGAAAATGTGTTTAACAAAAATAATTTATTTCCAAATGCAAAAAAGTGATCCATCATTTTTCAGATTGGATTTTTTAAATTCACCCATCTCCTTTTGCATATTCTAGAAGCCCACAACATGATTTAGAATCGAAAAAATGTTGGAAAAAAAGAGAGATCCTTTTTTTTTATTTTGTTTGCCAATAAATCACATTCCATTTGCATTTTCCTGCAAATTTTTTCCAAAACATCCACATTTTTACAAAAAGTGAGAAAAAATCCATCTCAATTTGGAAGAGATATTAATTAAAAAACACAATACCTTATGCATCTTCCTTCACTCCACGACATTACTATTTTGTCAAAAATATATTTCTAAAACGGAAAGAAACATCTTTTGTTGGTTTAAATTATGCCCAAAAATCCACATACCATTTTGATTGTCCACTTGTAAACGTTTTTTTTTTCAAAAAGCACTCCATGTGTAAACAAAAATGTTCTTCTATCTTCAATTTTTCATTTGGCAAAGTACAAAGTTATAACAGTACTTCAATTTAAATCATCTTTAAATTCCTACTCTGTACATTACGACTAATTTTTAACATTTCACTCTGAACTCTGCTTATACATTTAAACTATTTCTTCTCCATATAAACTTGTTTTTAACTTTCTCATCGAAAGACAAAAAGGATAACTCTCCAAAATATTTTCAACAAAATACCAACTCTTTTTTTGGTAAACCATAAGTCGAAAAAACCTACAAATCCCTTTCAAACCACGTGATCTGTCAGATTTCTTTTCAACAAGACAACAATTCCAAAAAATATGATCCGTACCCAAGAAACTTTTGAAAACAACTGTTTACTTTCATCGAAGCTTTTTTCTACAATTATCTAACCTCTTTTTTCTCTTTCTTAAGTGAAGCAAAAACAATCGATAAATTCAAAAATGCATTTTTTTACATTTCTTCCGTACCGATAAAAAAAGTGAAAAACATAAACATCTTAGCTCATTTTTTTAAATAAAGACAACTTTTTCAAAACAGGATAAACATTTCTATTTTTTTTTCCCAAACCAGACATAGGCATACTCTAGCTATACGATCGGCGACATGCTTTTTTTGCGCACATTACATCATTTACGTATATAGCAACCTCTCCTTATTCTTTCCTTACAATATATCTATACCTTTTTAAATTAACTACTTTAAATAAAGTTTAAAATGTTTCCTACCTGGACGCAGATCAGCTTCCAGCTGCTTCCACCTTGGATACTCTTCAAAATGGCCGCTTACGCTCACTTTACGTCATTACGTAATTGGATGCTGCTACGATAAAAAAGGGACTATTTTATTTATTAATATTTAATACATTGTTTTTGAATTATTTCATAATGTTTCCCTTATATTAAAAATATGTATTACATTCATAATAATACAAGCAATTTTTAAATGTGTTTAAAATATAAAATAAAAATTTTGAAACAATGTAATCTTTATTTTTTTGTAATCAATTTCACATGCATTACTTCTTATTCTTATTAAATATTTTGTAAATTTATATATTTGTTTCCTTACCTGTTTTCTGTTTCCTTTTCCCTTCTTTTAATCTTCTTTCTTCTTCTTTCCAACATTCTTTTTCTGTTCCGCGGGACTCATAGCATCTAACATGAAAATAAAAGAAGGATAATGTTTGCCATTGGATTCAATGATAAAACATGGGAACCAAATCTTTCATTAATTTTATCTTTAACATTCTTTTGTGTAAAAATGTGTTTATATTTTTTAAAAACTTATGTGATCCTGGTACATAAATATGTATAATTTTTAACATTTTTAATCAAACTATTTTTGTAATTCAAAATAAATCCTAAATAATCTTTTAAATACATTTTTTACTTTAAACAAATTTATTTTTAATAATAATTAATTACTTTAAAAATAATTACTTTAAAAACTGTTTTAAATAACTCTTTAATTATTTTACACATTGCCTTTAAAAAATAATAAAGATTTTTTTATTTAGTGCATTTTTTAGAAAAATATTAATTAATTGAAAATAAATATTTCTAAAATAATACTAGTTATACATAATTTACATATTTATATAAATTGTATTGATCTTCAATACATTAATACTATTACTAAAAATTACTACAAAAAATACTCTAGTATTAATATTTAAGAAAAAAAAGAATAATAACAAATAATACTCTAGAATTAATTTTTTACCAAATACAAAACTTTAATAAATTCCTTTATTTTTTAAATAATTACCAAAGTATTTTTTTCTAATCTTTAGTATCATTAAAATTTATTAATTTTTTACATTTCACATATTTTTTAAAGTAATATTTAAGCAAAAAATAATAATAATAACAAATAATACTCTAGTATTAATTTTTAACCAAATACAAAAGTTTAATAAATTCCTTTATTTTTTTTAAAAAATTACCAAAGTATTTTTTATAGATCTTTAGTATCATTAAAATTTAATATTATTTTACATTTTACATATTTTTACATATAATGCGTTGTAAAGGTACATGCGTTGTAAAGGTACTTGCGTTGTAATAGTATGCGTTGTAAAAGTATGCGTGGTTAAAGTCTTTACGTTGTAAAAGATGCGTGGTAATGGTATTGCGTGGTAAAAGATGCGTTGTAACGGTTGTATACCGTGCAAAGCAGATGCTTTAGCCTTAGAACATTTGTGGTATTTCTTAATCATACCTCAGTACCTTTCTTTGCACTTTGTAGGCATTATCATATTCATTTTTTCAACTTAATCATTTTGGTCATTGTGAAAAGCTGGCTTGGTATATGATGTACACTTATGTAAGTGGACACCTTGCACCAATCCATAGAACCTTTATGTGATTTTAGTGGTCTTAGAGAACCTTAGAACGCTCTCTAAGTGGTAGATGTGGAGAGCAGCCTTCCGGTTTAGTCCAGAAGGAGTGTAAAGCAGCTTGTTTTACCAGAACATAATCTTATGGGTATAGAATAAGTTATTTATAAAAATATGTATTTATTATAAGACACTCACTAACACATAGAGATATCTCCTAACCTAACCGGAGATATACACAATGCAGACAATACTTTTCCATCGGCATAGGTAAGTAGCACGTGATACACAATGGTCACCAGGGGGAGACCAAATCATATACTAAAATAGTGGTATGTGAACCATGACTCGAGTCAAGACTATACCCAGAAGGCTTGGAAGTGCAGGGGACCCAAAGAACCTCCCGAAGTAAGTAACTAGGAGCCCCACGGAGGCTGTGTCCAGATCGGTAACACGACTGCTGTATCAATGCAAGTCAATGGGTAAGTTGCAGTTGCAATTTTAAAGAAGAAGGACTCATCCCAGTGGACCCTGAGGAAACCCTGTAGAAACCCTGTAGAAGACAGAAGATTGGAGAGTCACCCCACCAGTGGATACCCTAGGAACCAGGAAACCTACACCAGGGAAGCCGAGTGCATAGGTGTGAAGTGGCGTCGGAAACCGCTGTTGAACCCAATGGAGGACTTCAGGAAGATGCCGCTGCTGGAGAAGGTGAAAGTGTCCTGTGGAACCCAAAGATGGATTTAAGATGTGAAGAACCTGCAAGCAGAGAGGACAGAGTCTATGCCACTCAGGAGTGACAGGGAGGCATGGAAGACGAATGCCCACCGATGTCGAGTGATGCAGGGAAGCTGATGGTGATCTTGAAATTGCAGCTGTGTGGACCAGGCAATGCTGTGGATGACCAGGAGCCGCATGTGAGCTGTCCCACATCGGATGTCGAGAGTTGAAGGGTCTGTGTCCATCGGGGGCACCTATAAGCCTTGGCAACTGCAACCAGCATGGACGTTAAAGAAGGTGCAATGTCGGAACAGGCAAGATCCAGGAAACTCACCACAAGAAGGGGAGTAGGACAGGCCCTAAGCTATCAGGGGAGCCCAAAGAATTCAAAGATGACCCTCATGAGGACCCAGAGGCCGAAGGCACTGGAGTCGCGAGAGGACCTCGAGCAGCTCATCAAAGATGTAAGCGCACAATGCAAGAGATGTGGTGAGGATAAAGATCTTGGTCACTGGAGATCCTATAGTTTGCAGCTACTTGGAGCCTGAGGATCTTGGTGGAAGGAAGCTAACAAGCCTTTGCAACTGCAAGTCAATGCGGTGCACAGGGGTTCAGTTCCTGCGGCTCTGACATACTGGCCTCAAACTTGGTGAGAGCATAGTGCAGGCCCGAGGGATGAGAAGAACCCCCAGCTGTGTTGCAGAGCCTTTTGGAGTCCTTGGGAGCCCAGGATCAGCAGACCGGTCAGCTTAGTTGTGGTGCCTGCAGATGTAGGGAAGTGACTCCTTCACATCAAGGGAGATTCCTTCAGGTGTCTTGGATGCCCACAGGCCGTGCAAGGTTCCTGTATGGTGTACAGGCATGGATGTTGCAGCAGACGAGCAGGGAGATGAAATCAGGAGCAGCTTGAGTCTTACTAGCTGCAGCTGTGATGCCCAGAGCGAAGTCCAGTGAAGTGCAGAGTGCCCAGACGGTTGAAGAAGAAGTGGTGTCTGAAATTTATCTTGTCCCACGATGAATCTAGGGACCCACCCACAGGTAAGCCCTTAAATACACTTGGGAAAGGGTTGGGACAATTCAGGGGTCCCTCCCTAAAGACAAGGGGGAGATTACTCCCCTGTCCTTTGTCCAATTTTGCACCAGAGCAGGTGCCTACGGCTCCCTGAACTGGTTTGAACTGGATTATGCATGGAGGGCACCAAGTGTGCCCTTCATGCAGACCATGTGGTGCTGGCAAGTGCCCCGCCTTGCCCCAATATACTAAACCTTGTGTGGGAAATGGTCACACCTCCCTGTGACAGGATACTCATTGTTCTGCCCTCCCCTGCCCGAGCTTGGCTCAACAGCAGGAGGGCAGAAACGTGTGTCTGGCCAGAAGCAGCCCTAGCTGGCTGTCCGGGTCTGGAAGACAAGTACTGGGAGCACTGAGGACCTCTCAAAGGAGCTTTATGGTGCATGGAATCATACCTCCCACACCATTTCTGGTGTGGAGATATGATTTCAACATGTTTGATACCAAACATGATAGGATTAGTTACAGGCAGTTTCAAGATGGTCATCGCGTAATGACATGGTGCCTCTCTATATGGTATATGGTTGTCTTACTTACAACCCGGGAGAATGGACTCCGTCGGCTGTAGAGTTGGCCTGTTCATGCAAGGGCACTCTCACACTTAGAATCGAGCACCCGGCCTTCAGGATTGTAAGGCCTGTCTTAGGGCTGAACTATAAGTTTTAAGTGCAGTGACCCTAGATATAGGTAAACTTATATCTTTCATAAGTGGTGTTAGCATCAACTTACACAGACTGCAATGGCAGGCCTGTAGTTACAAATTGAGTGGCCTCCCATATGTGGCATAATACTAACTCTGGGCGGTGAACTCCACTCCTCTCCGGAGTTTGCTGAGTTTTCCGCACTCTGCATTATGCAGAGCTCGCAGCGTTCCATAAAAACTCGTGGAGCGGATTTTTTTTCTTCGCTCTCATTCCTCATAGTCAATCCACCTCCTGGCGAGATTTTTCCTCGTTCACGATAGTCAACATCAAGTTGCGATCGCGAGCGTAGAAAATCAACCTCCCGGCGAGAATTCTCAACGTGAGTGGTCTGATTTCTCATTGCAAGTGATCGCGTGTGCTTGCGACCGCTCGCATTCTGAAGCTCTCAGTTTGCGTTGAGAAAGCTACCGCTTGAATAAAAATCTACTCGAGCGTCAGAAAGGAAGGAGCGCAAGCTTGCGCTGTGCATGGTGCAGTTCGCGATTATTGCACCATGCGGACAAGCATCTGGCAATGAAAATCATTTGTGAACCGCATTTATTGCGGAACTCTGTGTAGAGCTACAGAGTTTTTTTTGCACATCGTGGAGTTCCGTGTAGCGGAACTCCGCAAACTCTGCCCAGGCTTACATAATACATGCGTCAGCCCACGGGGGGCCCCTGATGTACATATGCCCTGGGTACCTTATTACCATATTCTAGGAATTGATAAGGTTACACCAGTGTCTAATTTGGGATTTACCTAAGTACTTACCAAACCAATCCATGCGAGAAAGCACATAGACTGGGGTCCTGATTAGCAGGATCCCAGTCAGACTAGTCAGAAACAGCATTACATCAAGCAAAAAGTGGGGGTAACCATAAAAACAGCTATTAAATTCTAAATGCTGTAATAAACATTGTGTGTTGAAAATAAAATTAACATACAAGAGCTATGCTATATTTTACCGGGGCCAAAAGCTCAAGGGACCCCGCTAAACCCAGATTATTGCTAAAATACAAAACTAAACAGGCAGTTACAAGTGAGTTACCTTGCAGACAACGGGGTCTTAATTGGAATGGTGCAGCAGGTGCAGTGGCACTGGGCCAAACATTTGTCAGAACTCCCCTAAACACCTGGGACCTCATTTATGAGGCCTTGCGTCAGTTTTGCGCTGCGGATGCGTCACTTTTTGTGACGCATCTGCGGCGTAAAACATGCGCCTTGTTGCGCCATATTTAAAAAGTGACGCATCTAGGTAGATGCGTCACTTTTTAAACCCCTGCGCCACATTATACCTGCGTCAGGTATAATGTATGCAGAGGGGGCGTTCCTCCGCAAAAAGCCTCGTAATAGTGACGCAGTGAAATCTATGAGATTTCACTGCGTCACTTTTAGGATGCGGTTGCGTCAAAATCTTGCGCCTGCCTCACAGCAGGCGTAAGACTGACGCAAGCCCTTTCACATGGGGCTTTCCCCATGTGAAAGGACGCATTGCTGGAGATGCGTCACTTTTGTGACACACTCCAGCAATGCGTCACTTTTGCGCTTACAGATGCGTCAGAAATACTGACGTATCTGTAAGCCCTTGCGACATGATGCGTCATACATTAAATATGACGCATCATTGGTGTCGCAAGGAGTGCGCAGTGAAAAGTGACGCATCGCTGTTTTCACGCAGCGATGCGTCACTTTTCATAAATGAGGCCCCTAATATTGCTATATTCGGCTATTAAACAGGCAGTCACCATTGCAGTTACCTTGTAGTTGAAAGGGGCTTGATTTAAATGGTGCAGCAGGTGGAATGTCACCGGGGCAAAAAGTTGTCATAACTCCACAAACACCAAATATTGCTACATTTTACTGCTTAACAGTCAGTCAAAAGTGCAGCTATCAGTCAAGCTCTAGGGCACGGGTACTCATAGTACGGCCCTCTAAGAAGAGGTGAAATACAACAAATTCTCATTAACAAGTAAATGGTCTTTTAAAGACCTGTGAAGTACTTTGGTGCGGCTGTGTGTGTGCCCGGGAAGCTTTCTCAGCCCAGGCTGCCACACACGTGGAGGCGAGGAGGGGGTGCGAAGCCCTTTGAACTCAATAGGCGTTGCGCGTCTGTATGTGGCACATATATTTCCTGCAGGGCTTTGGCCTGCCACTCAGGTGTCTGTTGGTCACATACATAAGCTTGCGTGCCCCTGGCTGACGGAATGGCTGTCCTTCACAATCTACTCTTAATAATAGTGTCCAAAGCTTCACTTTACACCCAGCGCATTGCTGGAACCGGGCCTTGGGAAGCATCTGACCAGGAGCCCATTTGGCTCTGTGACTCAGGAACCATCCCTGCGGTTGCGGGGAGCAGTCCTCCCACTTCGCTTCTTTCTCTGCTCTCTTGTAATCCGGGAATTGTTGCACAATTACAGTGACCAGGACTCAAAGACAAAACCCATGACTGATTCAACGGAGCGTGAACTCGGAGATCACTCTGCGCAGCTCGTACTCCCCCGAGTGGCATTTGTTTTATCGATACTGAAGGGATGAAAGTCTGAGTCGGCCCAGCCCTACTTGGACTCTCTGGCCTCCGGATTACACCTGATCTCTGCTGTGGCGGTCCAGCCAGCTCTCGTGCACCCTCTACATTAGGGTGTTATTAATAACGTGCTGCATATTTTGGGAAGGCTGGGGAAGGTGGTTCCATATGTGCAGCAAAGAGCTCTTGCTTTTCGAGATATTTCTAATAGAACTATTACACCTCGCCTATCATTGCTTTGTGCAATATTTTAATAACCAATGCCTACAGATAGAGGTAGAGACAGTCAGAGAGACAGTGAGAGACAGAGAGAGAGACAGAGATATAGGCAGGGACAGACAGAGGCAGGGGCAGATAGAGTCAGAGACAGACAGAGACAGATAGAGGCAGAGACAGACAGAGATAGAGACAGAGACAGACAGAGATAGAGACAGAGACAGACAGAGACAGAGGGAGGGAGACAGGGACATACAGAGACAGGGACAGATAGAGACAGATAGAGGCAGAGACAGGGACAGATGGATAGAGGCACAGACAGAAACGGAGAGGCAGAGAGACAGACAGGTGGAGAGGGAGACAGAGGGAGAGAGAGAGAGAGAGGGAGGGAGAGGGAGGAAGAAGGAGGGAGAAGGAGGGAGACAGAGGGTGACAAAGGGAGGGAGATAGAGAGAGAGGGAGACAGAGGGAGACAGAGAGAGGGAGACGGAGGGAGACAGAGGGAGACAGAGAGAGGGAGACGGAGGGAGACAGAGGGAGGCAGAGGGAGACAGAGGGAGGGAGTCAGGGAGAGGGAGAAAGAGGTAGACAGAGGGAGGGAGGCAGAGGGAGGGAGACAGAGACAGACAGAGGGAGACAGACAGAAGGAAGGAGACAGAGAGGGAGGCAGAGAGAGAGGGAGACAGAGGGAGGGAGACAGAGAGAGGGAGACAGAGGAAGACAGACAGAGGGAGACAGGGAGGGAGACAGAGGGACAGAGACAGAGGAAGACTGACAGAGGGAGGAGGGCGACAGACAGAGGGACACAGAGGTGGGAGACAGAGGAAGGGAGACAGATGGATAAAAATGGAGACAGACAGAGGGAGAGAGACATAAGGAGGGAGACAGAGAGAGAGAGATGGGAGGAGACAGAGAGAGAGAGAGAGAGAGGGGGGGAGAGAGAGAGGGAGACAGAGTGAGTGAGACAGAGGAACGGAGACAGAGAGAGGGAGACAGAGGGCGACAGATAGAGGGAGACAGAGGAAGACAGACAGAGGGAGGAGGGTGACAGACAGAGGGACACAGAGGGAGGGAGAAAGAGGAAGGGAGACAGATGGAGACACACGGAGACAGACAGAGGGAGAGAGACAGAGGGAGGGAGACAGAGAGAGGGAGACAGAGGGAGGGAGACAGAGAGAGAGAGAGGGAGGGAGACAGAGAGAGAGAGAGGGAGAGAGAGAGGGAGACAGAGTGAGTGAGACAGAGGGAGACAGACAGAGAGAGAGAGAGGGAGTGAGGGAGAGAGATATATATAAAGAGAGGGAGGGAGACAGAGAGAGAGGGAGGGAGGGAGACAGAGACAGGGAGGGAGAGATAGAGGGAGGGAGACAGAGAAAACGAGAGAGAGGGAGAGGGAGACAGAGAGAGAGAGAGCGGGGGAGAGGGAGGGAGAAGGAGGGAGAAGGAGGGCGAGGGAGGGAGACAGAGGGTGACAGAGGGAGGGAGATAGAGAGAGAGGGAGACAGAGGGAGACAGAGAGAGGGAGATAGAGAGAGGGAGACAGAGGGAGACAGAGGGAGGGAGTCAGGGAGAGGGAGAGAGAGGGAGACAGACAGAGGGAGATAGAGGGAGGGAGACAGAGGAAGGGAGACAGAGGGAAGGAGACAGAGGGAGGGAGACAGAGATGGGCAGAGGGAGACAGACAGAAGGATGGAGACAGAGAGGGAGACAGAGAGAGAAGGAGACAGAGGGAGGGAGACAGAGAGAGGGAGTCAGAGGGAGACAGACAGAGGGAGACAGAGGGAGGGATACAGAGGGACGGAGATTGAGGGAGACAGTGAGAGGGAGACAGAGGGAGACAGACAAAGGGAGGAGGGCGACAGACAGAGGGAGACAGAGGGGGGGAGACAGAGGGAGGGAGACAGAGAGAGGGAGACAGCGAGAGAGAGGGAGGGTGAAAGAGAGAGAAGGGAGGGAGTGAGAGAGGGAGACTGATTGAGTGAGTGAGACTGAGGGAGACAGACAGACAGAGAGAGAGAGAGGGGGATTGAGGGAGAGAGAGAGATAGAGAGAGGGAGGGAGACAGAGAGAGAGAGGGAGGGAGGGAGACAGAGAGATGGAGGGAGAGATAGAGGGAGGGAGAGAAGGAGAGAGAGAGAGAGAGAGAGATGTGTGTATGCCGGGTCTGTTGGCTCAGTGGACGAACGCGTCCGCTGCAGGGGCCTGTGTTCAACCTCATGGTCACAGTTGTTTTTTTTTTGCTCTCGTCCACCCCCTCTACCACTGACCTTGCCCCCACCGGTGCGGCCCTCGGGCATAAATAACCCTGTAAATTTGGCCCCTGAGAGAAAGTTTGTGAGTACCCATGCTCTAGGGTCATGATTCGAATGGTGCAACAGGTGTAGTGGCACCAGGTCAAAAAGTTGTCACAACTCCTCCAAACACCTTATATTGCTATATGTTACTACTAAAGAAGCAGTTACCTTTCAATTGAAAGGGGCTTGATTTAAATGGTGCAGCAGGTGCAGTGACAACGGGGCAAAAAGTTTTCATACCCACAAAATATTGCTATATTTTACTACTACACAGGCAGTCACAAGTGCAGTTATCTTACAGACAATCGGGTCATTATTTGAATGGTGCAGCAGGTGCAGTGGCACCGGGCCAAACGTTGTCAGAACTCCTCTAAACACCTGATATTGCTATATTTCACAACTAAACAGGCAGTCATAAGTGCAGGTATGCAAGCACAAGGTTCAAGATTTCAATAGTGCAGTAGGTGCAGTGGCACCGGAAATAAAAGCCCCAGGTGCCCACTAAACACCTAATATCGCTATATTTTATTCCTAGACAGGCAACCACAAGTGCAGTTACCTTGCAGACAACATAGACTGACCAATATGGCGGGTCCTGATGAAGGTGGTTTCTATTGCTGTTACCTTCCACCGAAACGCGTTGACCAAAGTCCTTTTAAAATCCCACTGATTATAGTGGTTATAGACTGGACAATAGATAGAACAACAATATAAATGTTAACGTTTCCAGATGTATGAGGTTGTGATTGTGTATGAGTGAAAGAGAGTGTTATGTGTGGTGTAGTTCTCTACCTGGTGATAGGTGTATTTATTTGAGTATTATGTTAAGAATAATGAATTTTGTACTATGATGTATTAATGATAACAAAGTATCTTGTGACAAAAAAAAATCTTTTAATAATTGAAAAAAATGATTTGGAAAAAAATATCTTTAAAAAAAGGAAAAAAACTATTTTAATAAAAGAAATGAGAAAGTAAAACCAATGTGTTACTGCTGTTTGGTTATGCCCATGTAATTGTAGGAAAATCCCGAAAAAGTATTAGGTCGTGAAGAGCTGCTATATTGTGTTTGTTGTTTTCCCCTCTTCTCCCTGACCTAAAAGTGTTCTTCTTCAGAGGGGGTCCCAAAAAACTTTACTTGCAGACAACAGGGTCATGATTTGAATGGTGCAGCAGGTGCAGTAGCACCAGGTCCCAAAGTTGTCAGAACTACTCTAAACACATAATATTGCTTGCTGCATTGGACTACTAAACAGGGAGTCACATTTGCAGTCACCTTGAAGTTAAAATGGGCTTGATTTGAATGGTGCAGCAGGTGCTGTGGCATGGGGGACAAAAGCTCTAAGGACCTCACTAACCCCAGATTATTGCTAAATGTTACTACTAAACAAGGCAATCACAAGTGCATTTATATAGCAGGAAATAGGGTCATGATTTGAATGGCGCAGCAGGCACAGGAGCACCAGGACCAAAAGCTCTGGGCACCTCACCAAACACCTAATGCATTATTTTACTATTAAACAGGCATTCACAAGTGCAGTTGCCTCGCAGAAAAAAAGTTCAGGATGGTAATGGTGCCCAAAAGTTGCCAGAACTCCTCTAAACACCTAATACTACTATATATTTAAAACTATACAGGCCGACACAATTGCAGTTAACTTGCAGTTAAAAAGTGCTTGATTTGAATGGTGCAGCAGGTGCAGCGGCACCAGGGCCAAAAGCTCTAGGGACCCCACTAAGCGCAGAATATTGCTACATTTTACTACAAAATAGGCAGTCAGAAGTGCAGTTACCTTGTAGGTACTATGGTCATGATTTCAAAGGTGCAACAGTGTAATGACAGCAGGGCCCAGAGCTCTAGGAACCCCCTTAAACACCAAACATTGCAATGCTTTACTACTTAACAGGCAGTCACAAGTGCAGTTACCCCGCAAGTAATCGGGTCATGATTTGAATGGTACAGCAGGTGCAGAGGCACCCGGGCCTAGAGTTATTATAACTCCTGTAGACACCAACTATTGCTATATTTTACTACTAAACAAGCAGTCACAAGTGCAGTTATCTTTCAGGCACCAGGGGCATGATTTGAATGGCGCAGCCCGTGCAGTGGCACCGGACCCCAAAGTTGTCAGAACTCATCTAAACACATAATATTGCTATTGCATCAATTAATTCTATTATTTCCCTTTCATTTCATTTTTCAAAATGTTGCTATTACTTACCTGCACTATACCACTAGTAACATCACAATATATTGCCTTTTCGTACACAAACAAGTCATAAAACTAACAGACTTTCTGTAACTTATATTGTACAACTACTGAGCAACTTACAACAAAAAACAGCTTATTATTAATCACATGGACGAAACCTAACGCATTTACCAATGCTTATTTCAAATGTAGCCATTCTTCATAATTAATAATTACTTTTCTAGAGATATGCTATGTTAGGGAAACCCTGTGCTAATTCTGCTTTCCCTTTGAACACAGATTTATTTTATCATCTCACAATCCACACTGTCATTTCTAAACCACAAAGTCTAGTTTCTTGATTTCCTCAAACCACACCAAACATTTAAACACATCATGATAAAAATTTGCTTAGGTGTGGGAAGTCGGACCAAACCCTTAAATATCCACATCCAATGCCACTTAAAGCAAGGATGCAATAGCAACCCGTGCCTACCGGCTGAAGCGTATAAAGTTGGACATTTTCAGATCATTACATTAGTTTCTTAATTGTGGATGTGGACAAATGTGTTTTGGGTGCTCTGTAATGATTTGCCCACCTCTCCTGAACATGAACGTGGTAAGAAGTGCCTTGTTCTAAAGAGAAATAGATTTATTTTCAGACTATTGTCACTTCCCAATTCTGTCCCATCCTTACTAGTACATGAAGAGCTAGGCCTGCAACATCTGGGGGGCACACTGAGGCAGCCCCCCCACACTGTTTTGGTTGTCAGTCTGGTGTAGGCCGGAAGCAGCCCTGGAACATTCTGTAATCTCTGACTGCCTTAAATTGTCAAGAGCCGACTAAATCAAATGGCACACACAGATCATAAACGATCTTTATGCGATTGGTGGGAAGAATTTCTTTGATAAACCATTAACAACCAATGGATCAGACAAAACTACAGTTAAAGGTAAACTATTAAGACTCACAATAGACAAGAGCTGGGAGGTTGGCCTAAAGAAACAGCCGATTGCATTATATTTATCACTGAGTACCATACCAACCATTGAACCATCCTTGCTAAGGGTACCACGTAACCAGGGGTTCTACCTGGCCAGGTTTAGGCCGGGACTGGCCCATTTTCTGGTGTCTTACCCCGCCTACGCATACACCAGTAAAGACCTGCTCCCTTGTCAATGCAATTCAATAGCCAAATAATGCCAACTTTGTGTATTTTTCTTCTGTGAGCTATATGCTGTTCAGTGGATATGGATACTGCAAAATGTAGATGTACAGAAATGCAAGGAAACACCTCAGTACCTTCAGTTGCTTCAGACTGACGAGTTGTGCCACACCATCTACAGACTCATAGCCTCAGCATGTAAGCATAGGCGCATTGTTGGAAAATGAATCTACACACACCCTGAGTACTTCTCCTTAGTGAATAATAAATGGTAGTTGCCACTGATTAGTATCTATGGGGTAGATGTATCAAGATACCCTTTAGCGATTCTCAAATAGCGATTTTTAAGGAATCGCTATTTGAGAATTGCTAAATGGCATGTATCTAGAAATTCGCTATTTTTTAGCGATTTCTTAAAATGGCTTAATTGCGATTAGCAATTTGCTAATCGCAATTAAGGAATAATTTCCCATTCATTTCTATGGGCCAGGCCCATAGTAATGAATGGACAGTTATTATGAATTTGCGATTCGCAATTTGCTAATGGCAAATTGAGAATAATTTCAATGGTGCAAGGGTGTCTTAAGGACACCCTGCTGCACCCCTAAGGGCATGTATGAGCGTCACATGGCACCTTTAGAAATTTCAAAAAGTGCTTTTTCATCAGAATTCGCAAATTACCACCAACTACAAGTTGGTGGTAATTTGCGATTTCTTAGCCTAAATTCGCAAAGCTTAAATGCTGCATACATAGCATTTAAGGAATCGCAATTTGCGATTACTTAAATACTTGCGCAAAATTAAGGAATAGCAAATTTAGCGATTCCTTAATTTTGCTGTGCGATTTTTTGATATATCGCATTTGCCGTTTTTTTTGTCGCAAACGTTGCTTTTTTGCTATTCGCATCGTTTGCGACTAAAAATAGCTTGATATATCTAGCCCAATGTAACTCCCCACTTGCATGCTAAACCAGTCTGTCTCAAGGAGAGGAAACATGCTCCACTGTTCGTTCTTAATGCAACGAGTTACTTTTTTCTGTCTATGTAGACATCTTTGCCAATGTTTTATTCTTTGCACTGTGTTACTTATCTTTTGATGCTGTGTTTTACATTTGAACTTTTATGGTTTGCTCCAAACTGAATAAAAAAAGTCTCTGGGACTGAACTAGTGCTATTTTAGTTTCTGGCGGTAGTTTCTCTGTTGTAGCTTCGTTGATATTTTATTGCTGTTTATATAGAGTAGGAGTTACCAGCATCTGTTTGTTCTCAAGCGTGTGCTGCCAGCTTTGTTGTTTTGTGGGAAAGGGATGTGTGGAATAGTGCTGTGCAATCACTGGTGTAACCTGACTGGAGGTGGTTAATGGGCTGCCCCAGTCAAACTCGCAGAGAAAAGTGATGACAAATACATGTCCAATTATCCTTAATCTTATACCTTTCAAACAAGTTCAGAGAGAAAGTCTTCTTTTTTTTAAATGTAGCCATTCCTATTAATTAATGAATTAATTACTTTTCTAGAGATATGCTATGTTAGAGAAAGCCTGTGCTAATTTTGCTTTCCCTTTGAACACAGATTTAAGTTGGCATCTCCTGTTTTTATACTACCTTACGACCTAAACCACAAAGTCTAGCTTTTAATTTTTTTTTGTTTAACACTTTAAGCCACACCAAACATTTAAACACGTCATGATAAAAATTAGCTTGGGTGTGGGAAGTCGGACCAAACCCTTAAATGTCCACATCCAATGCCACTTAAAGCAAGGATGCAACAGCAACCCTTGCCTACAGGCTTAAGTGCCTAATGTTTAACATTTTCAAATGCTCACATTATGTTCTTAAATGTGGATGTGGACAAACGTGTTTGGGTGCCCTGTAATGATTTGCTCAGACTGTCCTGGACATGAACGCGGTAACAAGTGCCTTGTTTAGAACCTGGTCCATTTGAGGAGCAATGCATCATGGGATCTAGTGAAGGTCGCAATGATGGACGAAGTTGGCCTTGTATTATCCATGAGAAGGAGGCTGACACCAAGTATGACGATAACTAGGGGTTTTGACGAGTTCCTATTAAGTGGGAACCTGAAGAAGGTATCACTTGAATGGAACTTTTGTTTTAACTGTGCAAAGCTTGGCAATTAGACCACTCCCCTCTGCCCACCTTTGTTTTTCCCTTCTTATGAGACCAATGATCCTTCTTTTCCAGCTACTAGAGTTACTCTTGAGAACAAGAACATTATTTTTAATTCTAATCCTATCCTTAATTTGGTTCTTATTTCAATGCTATGTTTGCTGATAGACGCTGCTTCTGAATTCCACCAACCTGCCCACAACCTTAGCTTAGCATGAGGGAGTTTTGGAAAGCAGACTTCACTTTGATTTGCATATGTTGCCTCTAATAATCACATTTACAAAACTGAATTATTTGACTCATACCCATGTACACTGTATTCAGGTGAACTCTGATAATGCTTAATTGACTTGAATTGAAATGACAACTCTACCCATTTTGTTGATAAACTATGTTTTCCAAACGAATTCTTCTCTGTCATTACTGTGGGGCACAATCTGCATCCCTGTCGTTGCAATGCTAATGAATTTGTGATTTCAGCTTCAGTTCAAGAAATATGTCCATCCTAATGGACATACTGATAGATTCATCATCGGCATTACTTGCGAGTCTGTAATAGCGATTATTATGGAATCGCTATTACAGACTCGCAAAACGGGATTCATGTAGAAATCGCATTATTTATTGCGATTTCTACAGCTTCCTTATCTGCGATTAGCTAATTGCTAATCGCAAATAAGGAATAACTCCCCATTCATTCCTATGGGCCTAAAGGCCCATAGGAATGAATGGGAAGACATATCAATGTGCGAATCGCTATTAGCGATTCGCATGTAGAGTTTGCGATTTCAAGGGTGCAGGGGTGTCCAAAGGACACCCTGTTGCGCCCCTGAAATGATATTGGATGCTGGTGTTACACACACACATGTCCCAAGGACATGTGTGTGTGTAACCTACAACTTAGAATAATGCACTTAAGTTTCCGCTATTTACCACGAGGTTTGACTTCGCGGTAAATAGCGGCCCAAAATTGCGAATTTGCAATTTTTACATGTTTCATGAATTGCATTTAAGGAATCTCAAATAGAGATTCCTTAAATGCAATTCCTCGCAAATTTGCGAATTCTATAATAGTGATTTTTGCATTTGGGATGATGAATCCCAAATGTTAAAATAGCGCTCGCAAAGGGCCAGATTCTCAGAATCTGGCCCTTTGCGAGCCGATTTTGGCGTCATGAATCTACCTGTAAGCGATCTAAAGGGTTTATGCTAAGATAACACGGTGCAAATATTATCTTTATCTATCCACTTTCATTAGTCTACTAATACTTACAATAACACACACATGCCTGTCTTTCGCACTGTTAGACCTGTCAGCTTAGGGTGGTCTTCCCCCCAACGTTTTGCCTTTCTCCTCCAAGTTGTCTGATCTCATTGTTGCTGGTATTAGGACTAACCAGTGCTAAAGTGCTCGTGCTCTCTCCTCCAAACATGGTTATAGTGGCTTATGTCCAAATGGCATAATTAATTTACTCATAAGTCCTTGGTAAAGTGTTAGTAACTGTGCCCAGGGCCTGTAAATTAATTGATACTAGTGAGGCTAAAGCATTGATATTGCCTCGCACATAAGTGGGCCCTTCACCATGTCTCAGGTCTGCCACTGCACAACCTGCATGTGTAGTGTAAACTGACATTTTTACCTGGCAATATAACCTTTAGCCAGGCCCAAACCTTCCTTTTTAATATTCATAATACCCCATGGGTAGTTCCTGGACAGCCCAGAGGGCACGGTGCAATGTATTTGAACCCCTTCGATGCGTGTGACAAGGTCAACTCGTCATGGGCGTTACCTGCGCTACCTGCGCTGTGCGTGTGACGAGTTGACCTTGTCACGTAACGCAGGATTTTCAAAATCGCAGCGCTCAGCGGGAAAACCGGTACTGGTGGTGAACAACCCTTAAATTTGCTTTTCACTACTGCACGGTTTATAGCTCTGATAGAGTAGAATACCATTGGGATTACCTTATTGAAATTTTATAAGTGTAATTTCTAGGGATGGGCGGAACTGGTGGAGTTTCATTCTGCAGAATTACATTAAATTCATTCTGCAGAATTCTGAAAAAGGTCTAACTGGGCACCGCAATGTGCAGTGCATGCCCCTGTGTGCTCACAAAATTATGTAAGTGCACCGAGGAGTATCCACTCCAGTGCATACCCCTCGGTGCCCTTACATGTCAATGTAAGGGGACTAAGGGGTATTTACCTTGTATGCTAAATGGTATAGTAAGGACATACTTCTTATGCATTTGGTAACTTCTATTTATCTAAAGGGCGTGGAGGTTACAGGGTTAGTCTTGTGCTCTAATAACTGCACATTTCATAACCTCGCCTTTCATTTTCCAAACAGCATGCATTAGGTCGAGGCTATTAATGTCAGTCACTCTGGCGCCTACTATAGCTTGGCTACTTCTCATGTTTATATGTGAGCTTCTGCTTTGAGTAATAATTTCTGAAGCCTGTGGGTGTTTCCTCAGACACACCAGCACAGTTCCTGTGGTTTCTGACTAACAATCGGTCACTGCACCACCAGACTGATCATGAATGATGCATCAGCGCGTGCCACCAACGAGCCGGCAGAAATATTCCAAGGATTTAAAAAGTGAAATAGAGACATCAGTATCAAAGACAGGGGATATCAGTTTCCCCTGGCGTATAATGGAGCAGCACACTGTACCGTGTCAAAGCAGCAGCAACAACATGCAGGCTGCACTCACCACCTTGTGCTGCTCCATCTCCGGCTGGGTGGTTTCATGCTCCAGCTCGTCATACTGCTGCTTGAGCTGCTGCTTCTGGCCCAGCACCGCCAGCCCAAACTTAGCCACCTCGATCTTCTCACGGCTGGTTGCGCCAAGCTCCTGGAATGACCTCTTCTCCTCTGCGCACAGTCAGTCTGTGCTTGCTTGCGGCTCCAGGTGCTGGTACTCGCCCCACAGCCACTGCAGCCAGGACAGCTGGAATAGAGGCTCTACTGCCAGGGTGGGAAGGGCAACAGGAGGAGGTGGCACTGCTACCGCTGGAAGCCAAAGGAGGGTATGCCATGGTCACATAGCCTTCTGATGCTCAACAGTGCGGCGTCTCCACCCGGTTGTAGCCTGTCATGAACCCATAGAACCCTCACTGTAGCCCCTCACAGCAGCTTCCAAGACCCCTCACTGCTGTTCCACTGCCATCTCTGCCATCTTCTGCGACGGGGACTGTCTGCCAGTGCCAGAGCAGACTACAGTGAAGTCCTTCTAAGTCTAGGACAGCCAGTGGTGTGGGGAGCCCATGGATATGAGGTCCCTAATGTGCGAAGCAGCTCTATGTGCACTGGTTGGAAGACTACATGTCCAATGGTGCCTGCGGCTCAGTTAATGCAAGACAACCTAGCCCTCTTGAAGGAATTGTATTTTTGAAAACCAAACACCCTCGTTAGACTTTCATAATGATGACCCATTGCATCTGTTATTACCAGAGCTGGGTTTTTATTCTGCTGACGGAGCAACTGAAATTATTAATAATTGCACGTTGCATGAGTAAAGCAGAATTACTAAATTCCTCTAATTCTGATAGTGCAATTAAAAGTCTGCCAACCCCATGTAATTTCCAAATGGGAAGCTATAACTGATTCAAGTTTGGTGTCTCTGGAATCCTAATTTAAAATCCTAACTTAGGGTCAAGTCGGATCACTTCCAGAAAGTTGGCGTTTTCTAGCCTTATTCAATTGGTGCCTCTAGTCACATGACTGGGTGTATTTGGCAGTTGGATTTTGTGTATTCCTGCTAGACAGCACACACTGTTTGAGCTCCGGTGTGACTGAATGGACCATCACTGGCAGGACGGGAGGGAGGAGTTGGACCCAGCCTCACTTACACCTGAACAGGTTATGTCCTGTGCCCCACACAAAAGGCTGCAAACCCCCTGTAGTTAATCTTTAGCCAGGACAGGGAAGGCAGGCCATCTGTGCACTTTAAAGGCATGTCTTTAAAGTCTCCCCACTTCAAAGGCACTACTGGGTTTACATACTGGACTTAAGATACCACCACTTCAGTACACTTCTGGATCTGTGAATATGCCAGGACGAAGGACTGCTCTGCTGCTAAAGGACTGCCACTCCGCTGGTCTGCACTCTGCTGTACTCCTGCTTTGTTGTGCTAATCTGCTGCCTGCTGTTTTCTTGCCTTGGTGAGAAGGACTCGACGTGCATCCATCTCTTGAACCCAGAGTGACTCAAAAGGCTAGTTGCCTGGCCACCTGCTCAGGAGCCACAGGGACAGTACAGGCTTCCAATCTCCTTGCATCTTCACCTGGACTCAGCCATCTGTGAATACCAAAATGAGTAACTTACTCATTTTGAGTAACTTACTAATTTTGGTATTCACAGAAGACACTTACTCATTGATGAGTAAGTGCCTTCTATGAATACCAAAATGAGTAAGTGCCTTCTGGGAATACCAAAATGGTAGTAAGTTTAGGTTTGTGTCTTAAATTAGTTCTGTGAATCGGGCCCACTGTGTGCTACTGATAGCTGTATTACAGAATGGGACATTCCATCGTCTTCAGACCCTTTTGTAATACTACAGTTCCCCATGTGTGAAAAAAGCAGGAGCACATGGTTGTTGCGCCCCAGCGGTCTGAATGTAATGTGGCCCTAGATGTTATGCATTTCTAGAAACTGAAATCAACCTAGAACAGCCCAGTCAAATCCAATGTCATTGTTTATCCCACAAACCATGGCACAATTCAAACATCTTGAATGATATCTCAAACCTAGTGCTACAACTTAATCCTTATCTCAGAATCCTTATAGAAGGGGGATTATAGTATATGGGCAGGCACCAATAATCCTATGCAGATCAAAAACATCTTGGCTTTGCCCAAATGGAAAACGATCCTCCTCATAGAACAAGTCACACCCTCAACTTAGAATTCACCTATTGTATGATTATTTCTATGTTTAAAGTATTTTATTGAAAGAGTACACAGATAATAAAGACATTCAAGCAATGACATTTGTGCTGTAACCCCGGGAGCCCATCTTCAAAATAATGCTACATGTCCCGCAAGTGCAGTAGAGGCTGCATGGGCTCCGTTTCCATCCACATCACATTAATTAACACCCTGAGGTAGAAATAAGGTCTCTGTACCCTTCCCCTTTAAAGAAACAGCTCCCCCCTAACTCCCCCCCACCTCCCACCCCTGCCCCCCTCCCAGTACCCCCGTCCAGTGTCCTATCTAGCTAAACCTTCTGAGCTCAGCCCACCCCACTATCCCCTATCTCTATCCAGTCTGTGGTTATTAAGCGGTGAAGTCCAGCGGTGGTGTCAGTCGCAAGAGTCTCAGGTACCTCGGACAGGTTAGTTCCCTAAACTCGGTAGCCAGTAATGCATGAAATGGCTGCCACAACTCCTCGAATTGATCTACATCCCCGGCCATCATCCGTGATAATTTCTCCATGCCCAGGACATGCCATAATCTATGTAGCCAGCCCATGATAGATGGAACAGTGGTGGTCCGCCAGTGTATTAGAATGTTCTGAATGGTGGAGCCCAGTGCTATAGCAATTTGTCTACCCCTGCGCGATTTTAGTGGATACATCAGCCCGTTAGGCAAGCCCAACAGGACGTATGCTGGGAAGCGGGGCAACTTTATCTCAAAGCGGGTGTCGATCTCATCTAGCACCTCCTTCCAATAGAGGCTCAACAACGGGCACTCCCACAGGACATGTGTCAGTGTACCAGGTTGCCCACACTCTCGCCAACAGTTAATATCAATATGTCTATCCATCTCATACAGCCGCTCCGGAGTGTAATACCAGTATGTAGATACCTTAGTGAAAGTTTCAGTTAGTCCTATATGGTATGCAGAGTGTCGTGCGCGATATGAAATCTGGTACCACTCTTTATGGCTCAGTGTTCTTCCCAGCTCTCTGTTCCAGCGTTCCCTACCTGGGTTATGGAAGTGTGTGGGGGGGAGGCTGTAACATTTTATAAAGATCCGTGATGAACTTAGCATCCGAAGCTCGCGTCAATAACCACCTCTCGTATAGCAATAATTTCCTGTCTGCCAGCTCACGCACCTGTGGCTGCAAAGCCCAGTGTCGCACCTGCCAGTAGCGCATCCTATCTGTCTCAGCCAAACCATACTCCTCCTTAAGAGTCTGGAAGGGGAGAAACCCGTCCGGCCCATACACATGGAAGAGGGTCCTGCAACCGGCAGCACGCCAGTGTGCAAAAGCTCCCTGGGTACTCCCCGGTGTGAAGTCCGGGTTATCTGCAATAGGTGTGAGCGGAGAGGGGAACGTGGTAAGCTCGTGTGCATTGCTAGTAGTGTCCCACACCCTCAGCGGAACCCGCGTTACAAAAGACGCGTAGAGATTCGGAGGGCGATGAGCCCTATGCAGAAAGGGCACCTCCTGCAGGGGACGGCCCGCCACCGCCTGATCCTGGAACAACCAGTGCTTGTCCGACTCCCATCGGCTCCATTCGAACAGGTATCTAAGCTGCGCCGCTTGAAAATATTTGGGTAAATCTGGGACCCCCAGTCCCCCCGATTCCGGTGCCAACGTGGAGAGAACCCTCCTCATCCTAGGCTTGCGGCCTTGCCAAATAAAACGGGACAGAGCCGACTGTGTCTGCTGGAGCCAGCCTTTAGGCGGCTGCAACGGCAGGGCCCGGAATAGATATAATATCTGTGGGAGGACCGTCATTTTAACCGCTGCTACTCTCCCAAGCCACGATATCAAGCCCTTGCTCCACCTCCCCAATTCCTCCCTAATCTTTCCAGTCAACGCCGTATAATTGGCTGTCACCATGGCCTGCAATGTAGGTGCCAACAGAATACCCAAGTACTGGACCTGGTGGGCCGACCAATGCATGGGGAAGAGGCCCAGCAACTCCCGCCGTGTTGCAGGAGTCAGGGAGATATCTAGTGCTGTTGATTTACCCATGTTCATTTTGAATCCAGCCACCCGTGAAAAAGCCTCCAATTCGTCAATACACGCAGGCAGAGCACGCCTCGGTTCCTCCAAGGTCAGAATCACATCGTCCGCATAGAGGCTGACCGTGTGAATATATCCCCCCATCTTCACTCCAACCGCATCCGGGTTTTGCCGGATTCTCTGGGCAAAGGGCTCCATGTATATAGCGAAAAGGAGTGGGGACAGTGGGCAGCCCTGTCTGGTGTCTCGTTCAATGCCAAACCTTTGAGAGCTAGAGCCATTCACCCGCACCACCGCCGACGGGAACCGGTAGCAATTAAAAACCAGGGTGCGGAACTTTTTACCTATACCCATCCTTGCCATAACCCGTTCCAAATAGGGCCAGTGCACCCAGTCGAACGCCTTTTCAGCATCAACCGATAGGAGCATTCTTTCTCCAGGGATCCGAGAAGCCTTCTCCAGAATATGTACTACCCTCTTGGTGTTATCCACCGTCTGTCTCCCTGGGACAAAGCCAGCCTGGTCCGACTCCACCAGACCCGGCAAATGAAGTGCTAGGTGCGCTGCCAGAATTCCCGTATAAAGTTTTAAATCCACGTTCAAAAGGGAGATCGGACGGTACGAGCTGCATTGGGTTCCGTCCTTCCCTGGTTTAGGTATGACCGATACTGTGGCCTGTAGGAGATCCGGTGGGATCGCCCCCGGTTCGGAGAAGGAATTAAACAATTTAGTCAGTATAGGGGCCAACGTGGTGCTGAACGTCCTGTAGAAGAGCGCTGTGTATCCATCCGGGCCAGGGGCCTTACCATGTTTAAGCCTGGAGATGGCAGCAATCACCTCCTCAACCCGTATCTCCCTTTCGAGATATTCCGTTTGAGATGTGTCTAGGGACGGAAGTGTGACTGAGTCCAGGTAGTCCTCCGACTCCTGTGCCATCAGGCTCTCCCCAGTGTATAAGTCCGTGTAAAATCGGCGGAAGGCCTCGGCTATCTGAACATCCTCCGCGACCAGCCCGCCATTTCCCGCCGCAATCTCCTTCACCCCGTGGCGTTCATGGGCCACCCTGAGTTTGTTCGCCAGAAGGTGGCCGCACCTGTCCCCCCGTGTAATAAGCGTGTTTCAGTCGAAGTGCTGCATATTCTGCCCTATCCATGTCCAGGGATGACAGGAGCTTTCTCGCTGCCTTCAGCTGTTTCCAGATCCTGGGAGCCCCCGTACGGCGGTGCACCTCTTCCAATTCCCTGACTTTTTGCGTGAGCTCGTCCCGTTTCTGTCTCCGTTCCCTGTTTTCCGCCGAGGAGACTGCAATAAATTCCCCTCTGATCACCGCCTTAAGTGCAGCCCACTGCGTCGCCACCGAGGTATCTGCGTTGTCATTATGCGTTTAGAAGTCCCTGATCGCCGCCGTAACCTTTTACACGACTGTTTTCTTATGTAAAAGAGCGTCTCTGAATCGCCAGACCCCACGGGGGGCCCGATCAGCCGGCAGAGAAAAGCTCCCCGAGACCGGCGCGTGATCAGATAGAGAGATGACCCCCACCTCCGATGCCGTAGCTAGTTCAAGGACTGGGCCAGTAACTATGAGTTGATCCAGCCTCGCGTATGTTTTGTGTGCGTGAGAGTAAAAGGAGTAGTCTCGATCTGTGGGATGCAGGTGGCGCCAAAGATCATGAAGATCCAGGTCCACCAGTTGGGATTTAACTACTTGTGACATTTCCCCTGTCTGTGGGGAACGCTGGGCCGACCTATCCACAGCCGAGTCTGCCACCATATTCAAATCTCCACCCAAAATTATGTGCCTGTCCGGGTGTGCTGTTATGTCCACCAATGCTGACTGAAAGAAGCTATCCTGATGTTCATTCGGACAGTAAATCGTCCCGATGGTAAATGTCAGGGCCCCAAATTTGAATCTATGCGCTAAGAGTCTCCCCTTCTGTTCTGCAAACTTGTGTAGTACCTCCCCCCTGAAGGAGTTTGACACTAATATCGCCACCCCCGCCGTCTTGGTGTTGGACGAAGAAAAGAACTGTGTGGGAAATGTACGGGATCGTAATCTATGGCCGTCCCGTGCAAGCAAGTGAGTCTCCTGTAAAAGACAAATGTCAGCCTGTGTGTTCTCTAACAAGGACAAGACCGCCCTCCTCTTGACAGGGTATTAAGCCCCTTAACATTAAGGGTCACTACCTTAAGGGTCGCCATAGAGAGTCAAAACAGAATGAAGCATGCATTGGGTCCTGTGCAGTGAGGGAGGGCCTATGGGCCTCAACTGCCCGGAACTCCCCGTCGGGGCATCGTGAAAACCTCAAGAACACTGAACGGACTGTACCCACCACCTCCCTGCCCAACTCCCAACCCCCTTGTCCCCCAACTCCCCCTCCTCCCACACCCCTCCCGGTGCCCCAACTCCCCTCCACCCCTTACCCCCCCCCCAAACCCCCAAAACCCCCAACACCCTCCGAGAAAATGTCCCAGCCATGTCCTGTCTGGACAAGTCCGTGGTAACGTATCGTATTGGACGTCCAGCCACACCCTTCCTCCCTCTGCTCCCTCCCCAACCCTTCATGGCCCTAAGCCAGCAAGAACAGTAATGCAAAGTCGTTCTCCCCCCGGAGCAGTCTTACGCTGTTAGTGCGACACCGTCGTGCATCACGGTGTCTCTGGAGGCTTCTTGGATGGCGCTCGCCATATCAGCCCTGATGGTAGGCGAGCTTGGATGCTGGGATGCCGCTGACGTTCTGCGCCTCGAGACCCTGCGCCACCCGTCCTCTGTGGCGCGTCTCCTGCGTGGCGTGGCGGAGACCTCCTCTTCCGCAGTGATCCCCAGTACTTCGCATGTGTCCTGTAGGGACCTCAATTGATGTAGCACACCGTTCCACCTGAAAATAAGTCGGAAAGGATGACCCCAGGAATAAGGCATTTCATGCTGCTTCAAGAAGTCTGTTGCGATTTTTAACGCTTTCCGCTTTTGGAGGGTGATTACAGACAGGTCCTGATACAAGGCCACGGGGTGTCCTCGAAACGTCATCAAGGGTTTTTTCCGGGCCTCCGCCATGATCCGTTCTTTCAGCGGAAAATCAGGAAGAAGGGCCAATATGTCCGGAGGCGGGGCTGTTGCGCGCCTCTGAGGGCCCACTCGATGAGCTCTATCAATCCGCACCGGAAAGTCCGCCGCTTCACCCAATATGTCCCTGAAGAGCTCCCTCAGGTATTCCGCCACATCCGTCCCCTCTTCCGTCGATGGCACTCCCCGGACCCTCATGTTATTCCGCCGAGAGCGGTTTTCCAGATCTTCGTTATGGGCCTGGAGGTCCATCTGTTGGTCCCTCAAACGCAACACTTCCTGTTGTAACTGCGGGATTTCCTCGTCCTGTCTCTGTGTGGAGCTTTCCACCGTGGCCACCCTCTCACCCAGACCGTCTACCTCTCTTCGGATCTCGCGGACCTCCCCGGCCACCTCCTGCTTCAGCGTTTGAAAAGCGTCTCTCAGCGTGCCAAAAAGTGACTCCAAGAAGGATCGAGTGACCGGGGGTTCACCGCCCCCTGCTGTGTGAGAGCCACTCGCCGCGTTCGGCGACGGCTGATTCCTGTCTCCCCTGGTCTGAAACCTGCCAAGCATCTCGGGGAGCGTGCGGTCGTTCCGTTTATTGCCCTTCTGGCTCGCCATCTTGTCTTCAAGGCCGCTCCGCCGAGTACTGGCACCGCATCAGCCAGACACCTGGGCTTCGGCCCCACCTGCCTCTTCTTGCTAGGAAGACTCGATCCTCTGCCACGGGGTGCTCCTCCCAGACCCCCCGAGTCTGGGAACTACTGCTGTGGCCCGGGCACCACTATCCGCTCTCGGCCACGCAGCGATCAAGAGTAGGGAGCCTTCCGCGGCCTGTGCAATCCGGTTCCTCTCGCCTAGCTTATCCTTCGGCGACCACTGCTGTTGTCTAAGGCAAGCCGACCATCCGCGGCGTAGCTCTCAAGGGCACCACGCACCACCGCAGTCCGCCGGTTTCCTCACTACCTCCGAGAGCAACAATGGCGGCTCTTCACGCCTCTGCAAGTTGTTGCACCCTTTCCGGTGATGGCGCCGCCTCCGGGTATCTCTCCGCTCTGCCCCGGGATCAAACGCCAGTCGCCCAGGAGCCGACGCCTCCCTAGCAGTCCTTGGAGGGTCCCGGTTCCGATCCTTGTCGCTGCGGCTCTCGTTCCGCCTACGCACCCAGCGACACCGCCCTTCCGGCCTGCAGAGCCTCCGATCAGCTAGGCCGTAGCCGCGGCCTCAATTTTGCGTCGGGACCGACAACCCGGGGTGGGTTGTCTCTACGGGCAGCAGGCGCTTCTCCGGGCCTCCCACCACCGTCGTGGTACCCAGGCGTGTCCCCTACTTCCTTTCACTGTACCACCGCTGAGTTCTGCGTGCTTCGGGGACAGAGCCATCCTTCTCCGCTTCCGGTCCGGCGTCGCTCAGTGCCGCGGTCCGGACTACGGGCCCCCGGCCACTCCAGAGCTGGACTTCGGTTCTAGCACAGCCCGTTCGGTTCCCGCACCTTCTCCAACTGGTTTTATGCCGGTGGGGGGAGAACAAGCTATACAGAGGGCTCAGGGCCCGGATTGGGTCGGGAGCTCCGGGCGAAAGCGTCTCCTCACTCCCCCATCTTGGCCACGCCCCCCCTGTATGATTATTTCTGACCAGGAAGTTAAACCTCAAGTGTGGTTGAAGCATAACCTATTATTTATTTTTCAAACTTTGCTCTTCCTTACTCCAACCTCATGTTGTTTGCAGATTACTCAAGAATAAAACACATTTCATTTCCATGGCTCCTCCTCCTCCAAAGTAAATCGCTCTACCTCAGGCCTCTGATACAGAGAGGCAGATATATACACTGAAAAAAAAACCTATACACATGTACCATTGACATTCTTGCCCCTAACTGTCTCAAGAAACCTAAATCTTTTTGCAAAATGTGAAAACCTAGATTCTGCCTCAATTGTGGCCATATACTACGAAGTACAGTGTTAATCACTATATATAATAAAAACACAGTTGATGGACAGAATGCAGAACAATGTCTTACATTCACCCCAGTACAAAGATCTGGGCCTAAATCCATCGTTTTTTTGCACGCCACACCACCCTAGGTCAGACAATGGCTATATGAAAATCAGCCTTGTCCCTGTGCCTCATGGGAACAGTCCAGCCCGAACTACCAAAAATGCCTTCCCTAGACCAGAATCAAGCATCCAAGGACCGGTTTCTGGCTATCAGCCTTCTTCAGCCTGGGTAGCTTGACTCCAGTGGTGTGGAGAGCCTGGGACTCACGTCTGAGCATACCCAGCCCACTCGGGGTGAAAATTGTAAAAACACAGTTGATGGACTGAATGCAGAACAATGTCTTACATTCACCCCAGTACAAAGATCTGGGCCTAATCCATCGTTTTTTTGCACTCCACACAACCTAGGTCAGACAATGGCTATATGCAAATCAGCCTTGACCCTGTGCCTCATGGGAACAGTCCAGCCCGAACTACCAAGCCATGTCTTTCCTAGACCGGAATCAAGCATCCAAGGACCGGTTTCTGGCTATCAGCCTTCTTCAGCCTGGATAGCTTGACTCCAGTGGTGTGGAGAGCCTGGGACTCACGTCTGAGCATACCCAGCCCACTCGGTGTGAAAATTGCAAAAAACACAATTGATGGACAGAATGCAGTACAATGTCTTACATTCACCCCAGTACAAAGATCTGGGCCTAATCCATCGTTTTTTTGCACTCCACACAACCTAGGTCAGACAATGGCTATATGCAAATCAGCCTTGACCCTGTGCCTCATGGGAACAGTCCAGCCCGAACTACCAAGCCATGTCTTTCCTAGACCGGAATCAAGCATCCAAGGACCGGTTTCTGGCTATCAGCCTTCTTCAGCCTGGATAGCTTGACTCCAGTGGTGTGGAGAGCCTGGGACTCACGTCTGAGCATACCCAGCCCACTCGGTGTGAAAATTGCAAAAAACACAGTTGATGGACAGAATGCAGAACAATGTCTTACATTCACCCCAGTACAAAGATCTGGGCCTGAATCCATCGTTTTTTTGCACTCCACACCACCCTAGGTCAGACAATGGCTATATGCAAATCAGCGGATCCGGGTTACCAGAATGACCAGAGCCCACCTGTGAGCCCGGGACGAGAGGAGACGGTGTTGAGGCAATTCTGCTTCACGCTGGGCAAGGAACATTTGGGTTTCCAATTCCCCGTTTAATCTAAACCAGACACTTTCAGGTTGGAACGGTTGGAGAGCTGAGGAGATACCGTGTCCCAGAAGCATGAGGCACGGAGAGCAGACACCTTCGCAACACGCAACACCAACCCACCCTGCACAACATCGCCCAGAAGTGCTTTCAAATAACTATGCATGCTGGGACTGGTAGTCACAGAACATGGAGTGTCTTTCCAGGGATGTCCACAATAGACATTCACCATTTGGGGGCGGAGCGGCGCACAACCAATCAGCATAGGGCAAGATATTTTATCTGCGATACCCGCCCTACACCTGAACATACACACCACTGGCGCTGAGGAAGGCTTAAGTTACTGCCGAAATGCATTCGCCGATAGTGGTGGTGGAACTGCTTTCTTTACCTCTGTGATGGAATAAAGGTGTTTCCTCGTGTTCCCCTGCTGTGGCCTCGCACTTTGTCTTTGGAGGAAGTGGGAATTGGATTTACAGCGCGATTTCCAGTGTTGTGCACACGAGGTCCCCGTTTCTCCAAGCAGGCTCTGGCTCACTGGTTTCTACGTTTGTGGAACTTCGCAGCGGATCCGGGTTACGGGAATGACCAGAGCCCACCTGTCAGCCCGGGACGAGAGGAGACGGTGTTGAGGCAATTCTGCTTCATGCTGGGCAAGGAACATTTGGGTTTCCAAGTCCCTGTTTAATCTAAACCGGACACTTTCAGGTTGGAACGGTTGGGGAGCTGAGGAGATACCGTGTACCAGAAGCATGAGGCACGGAGAGCAGACACCTTCGCAACACGCAACACCAACCCGCCCTGCACAACATCGCCCAGAAGTGCTTTCAAATAACTATGCATGCTGGGACTGGTAGTCACAGAACATTGAGTGACTTTCCAGGGATGTCCGTGATAGGCATTCACCATTTGGGGGCGGAGCGGCGCACAACCAATCAGCATAGGGCAAGATATTTTATCTGTGATACCCGCCATACACCTGAACATACACACCACTGGCGCTGAGGAAGGCTCAAGTTACTGCCAAAATGCATATATATATATATGCAGAAAAACTCCTTCCGAAAAAGTGAGCAGAGACCCAAGGGGAAACAGTTGGAGTCCAGTAGCGGTGGGTGAGATTTTAAAGTGGTGGGGCGCAAAGTGATTTGCATACAGCACCGTAGCGAGCGAGCGCAGCGAGCGAGCCTGAACCTCAAAAGGGGTGTTTGGGGGGATAACCCCCCCCAAGAAAATTTTTGAAAAAAAGAAGAAAAATCGCGCATTTTCAAGCAAATTTGAGAAAGCAGGAAGGTTAATAAAGCAATTGTGAAAGTGCAGTTATTACATTAATAGATGGCATAACATAGGTAGCTGCTTATTCAGTATAACCACAGAGCCTGCATACATTCCGTCATATTACGCTCAGGTGCTGAATTCAGACTATAAGACTTTCATGAAAATCTCAGCCCTAAGAGTAGAAGAATTTGTTGTGGGTGATGACACAAGGAAAGATCAAATCATTGCAATTGGTGGCACTGACAGAGTGAAGTTATTCTAAGATGGACTCAGCAACCATGGATAAGGCAGCATGATGGAAGGATGGCAGCCATATCAAGATCCTGCCCTACAACATTGGTACTGACTGTTACCCCATTACCAATAAACAGTTTTTGATGTGGAGTAAATAGATTCCTTGTGTTTTCACAGCTTTAAATCAGAATATTTAGCAACTAGAATGGGATGTCAATGACCCATGACTGATGCCAAGCAAGCAACAATGGTACATGCAGAGGAGTAAAATGTATTGAACCGTTCTCAGACCATCCCCAAGGATCGCTTATAGACTAGCATCTGTCCCACCTATTAGTCATGAAAATGCACATGAGCTACCCAATTATAAAACTTTGCCCACAACCACAACAGGAGGTGCCACTGATGTGAGTAGTAAAGGCTAAATTTAAGGTGAGCATTACATAACAGAGACACATTTCAGACTCAGATACTGCTGGAAGGGGATCCAGTTGTCTTTTGGCTGGGAAGTCACTGGGGAAGGAATGAGGCAATGAGGAATATATGTGTGACAGATTAATTACAAATCACTTAATCAGGATATTCCCAAAAAACTCTGAGTGAAAGGGACAAAACGGGAGAGATGAGCCTTGTAATTCAAACGCACCAGCAGAAAAGATGTGACTGGTTTCCTTGCCATCAACATACAATAAGCCTTTTTTTTAATGCAGATTTATATAGCACAAACTCGACCCAAAGGTATTGGAGCACTTTACATGAGCACCGGTTATGTTACACAGGGACACATTCAGGCACAGGGAGATTAAGTGATTTGCCCAGAATCACAGTCCTTTTAAACCCATAAGTAATTTAAACCGTGCCCCCAACCAAGGTCAGCAACAGGTGCTGCTGCACCCGTCTCACCGCCCTAAAGCCGGCTCTGTATGTACTCCTCCAGGTACTCGGAGGCCAATGTTGGGCAATTAGCAGTGGCTTACACGCACATCAAAAATAAAAGATGTGATGGATAAAGAACAAGTTGTGTTTTACTCCCACCACACATACAGCTGAAGAAACACTGGTCCTTCGAATAACTCTCCCTAGGTCCTCTAGGCGAGGCTGGACCCGTACACAGCGCCGGGATACCCTCGTGGGTGGTGGAGCGCTCTACAAATACACATAACCTACCCTTAAACATGAATAAAGGTGGAGGGGCAGTCGACATGTGGTGTACTTTGAGAAACCACCATGTGCTGCAAACCTTAATGGGTACTCGAGCCTTCAGATCAGCAAGTTAACAGCTAACACTGAAAGCCTATCAGAAGCCAGACTTGGGCCAAGACAGAAAAACAGAAAGAAAACACTGACAAACGACACCATAGGGCCAACAGTCAGGGAGTAGACAAAAAACAAATCAATAAAAAACCAGCCCGTGAATTCACCACTATCATTTTTCAGACTATTGGTTAGCGACTATTAGTCATCATCCTCAAGTTTTTTTCGGATTTCAAAAATCCTTAACACCACATACAGTACAGTTTCATAATTCATCAAAACAATTAAAACATTGTTAAAATAGCAACATGATTAAAAGCAGAAGGGAATAGCAACTACACTGCCTTTGTGAATGATACAGGCTAAACAATATTTCATTAGATAAAAACTACTCTTACAAATGTGTGTAAAGAGTTCACGACACGCAGCACCAATGTATGATAAAGTGCAAGTAACAATCTATAAGGGAATAAACCTCGGGGCACATGAACAACATTTAAAAGTAAGACAGGCCTGGGCTGGTCACGTGTCCCCAGATGCAAAAAGCAGAATTAAAGAATCCATATTATAACAGCGTTTTGAAGCCACGTGCAAAAAGGCGGACTAGAACATACAACCTTTCAAATGCCCCTGCGGGAATGTATTTCATAATGGCAATCATATAGGCATACCATGCACAGATCAATGGTTGTCTATACCACAGGCATGTCAGGCACTGGTGATTATTTCAATACGACATTCCATAAATCAAATTAAATTAAATTCATATGTGGTCAAAAAAGTTACACAGGCCCGATTGCCCACGTGAACAGGTGAAATTAAAGAGAGTTGTGAGACTCTAAATTAGAATGAATTGCATACAAAAGAGATCATGGCTCCAATTCCAGCATGTATACATACCAGAAATCTATCTAGAGCAGTGAACGTTGTGTTGATTAACTTGCTTTGTATGCACTGTTAAGAACTAACCTTGAAATGAGATCCCACAAAAACAAAACACAAGCTCCTCACCCGTGTGTATTATGTGGGTCAGCTACGGTTGTGCGGATGTGTCGGATCAGTACATCTGTGCATACCTTAATTTAACCTTATACCCCTGTGTATCAGTGCGTATAATTCGTGCTGATATCCTTATTCCGTACTAAAAATCCTACCTGTATTTGTCAACAAGAAAGAAGAAGATCTGTGGGTCTGGCAGGTAAAATTGGTAAGGAAAAGGGAAGAGAAAACAAAAAGAAACGTTCGTTCAGTACTCTGAACAACTTGCATGCTCTTTTTGTCCCAATTAGGACTGTCTAAAACGGTCCTTGCATTTTAGCAATTATCGTACATACTGGGTGAACCAGCGACCTCGGCGTGCATGTTGATTAACATAACACTCAGAAATTATAAGAGTGAATGAAAGAGGACTCACAGTAAAGTCTGTGTGCTATTCAAAAAATCGAGGCACTTTATACACTAAATGAAACTTCCTGTGAGGTAGGCTGCTGGTCTGTGCAGGAAATGTATATTTAGTGCTCATTAGAACCCAAACATTTGAAAAGAGGTCATGCACGTGTTATCTGCTGAACAGATGTATGCCTCCCTATGAAAACATACTAGCCCGTCACCATGCAAGGTATGTGGTTCTTTTTATTTTAAATTGGGCAATTAATATTGAAACCATCACCTGCAGGAACAGAAATTGTAGCCCCGGCCCTGTAAAAAAAGTGCTGGTGCTGGGCACCTGAAAGCACCTGCTCAAATTGAGCACTGTTAATAAAGGTATTCACACAACAGGCACATTCAGTCCTTGGCCTCTCTGCGAGCATCTTGAAAATGGTAGTGTGCCAATTGTGAGCTAGCATATAAAGGGGGTCACACTACTCTCAAATATGTACCCAAAGAAAGGAAACGAGGATGCAGTGCTCACGGGTGAGTGGAGGGCCATGTTCTGTGTGCATGGGACATGGAAAGGTGGAGGAGATGAAAGGAAGTATGCACAAAAAGGAGAGATTGGAAACTGTTGGAGAGGAGAACGACTGCTTGAGAGGCATGCAGGTGCAAGATTCCAGGAATACATGGGGAGGAACATGGGAGCATGTTTCAAAGAGAGAAAGAGTGCAGAGGAAAATGGTGTGAAAAAGAAAGCGAGAGAGAGTGAGACACACTGAAGACCTTACCACATACACAGAGCTTAGTTATTTAATTCAAAGTGCTTCACTCCTTTCAGAGAACCCCACAGCTTTCACACCAATAAAAGTCACTTTCATTTTCAGTTGGTTGTTGCTTAGCGTGAATTAATTTGACAAGAAATGTGGTCATTTTTTTTGTTTTCTAATAAAGGTGCCAGGAAGCCCCTCTGTGCTCCATGTAACGATACATAAATGTAATAAAACAATTGTGTTTAATAATATTGATAATAAACCTTATCACCAAATTTGAGTAAATACCCTGTTGCCAGTCAGTTTAAAATCATTTAATCCATCTTAATCAAAGGCCCATTGAGAAAAAAACTTGACTTTGAAACAAATAAGTGAATCAGAGCTATTGCGGACCCACAATCTGTCGAACTAAACAACTGAATTTCCAGCATCTTTTAGAGAGGGACAGACAGAGGGACGAATATAGGGTGGCAACAAACATTACCCGGGGCTTCACTGGTACCCAGTAAACAAAGGGGTCAAAGGTTTACATACTTTAGTACAACACACGCAGTAAAAAACGAAAGGATGTTTAAACATTTATGGGGTACAATTAAAAAGACCTTTGAATATAGCTGCAGTGACACCTTGCACTTTCAAAACGTGCAGTTCACAATTGATATTGTAACAAGTCACCGCAGCATATGCTGTTCCCCTGCACTGAGGCGTGAATGAGCTTCTGGAGTTCAGTGCCCCTCTGCCTGACAAAAGCCTGCCCCTTACTCCATCCAGCTCAGAGCCGAAGATGAAATAAAACCCACACACCACGTGCACACACACACAACACCCTGCGAGCATCCAGAGCTTTAAGCAAACGTGCTAATAAAAATAGACACAACTGAATTGGACCTACCAAAAGAATAGCGAAGTGTTCTCACTCGCTGACTTTTCTTGTGTCAAAACCCTGCTGGAGCTGTGTCCTGCTTGCGACGCAACTCCAGCAATGCGCCGCTTTTACAGCACAGATGCATCACGCATCTGTGCTGTTTTTGCCCCATGGTGCGCCGCATTGTAAATGCGGGGCATCCATGGTGGCGTAGCAGCAGCGCACAATAAGTTGCGCATCCCTGCTGATATGCAGGGATGCGCCACTTATTGTAAATCTGCCCCAAAGTTTTCAGTCTATTGAGGATCCCCAGTGAGAAAAATCAGGGCAGCACTGCGAGGCAGCAATTTTCACAAATCACTGCCCTTAGAAATTGCAGCACTAACTCAAAAGAATGTGAATTCTTTATCTAATGGTTCCAGTTTTTCAGGCTGTGGAAGATTACACAGGGGCCTTAAACTATTCAATTTTCAGCAGTTACAGCTTATTTTAGAGCATTTTTCACAAGTGAAAGGCAAATGGAGGTACAAATCTATTTCAGTAATGAAAAGTGGACCTCTGATCGCCTGTTGCCATCTAAAAAACAGCAACGTTATGACTGAGAAAAAATGCATTCAGAGAACATCTTCCAATTGAAGTGCTTGTGTACAAGTGGGTGAGGGGGCTTTGTAACATTGGGGATATTTAGCAAACACAATCAAGGCTTTAAAGCAATGCAAGCTGTTCTAAAATCGGGATATCTAAATTAGATCAGGAGTTGCAATCTGCTATGTCCTGATTAAGCGTCTCTAGGAAAGTGATGAAAATTAGGCGCTAGTTCGCAGGCGACATCTTCTCTAGCTTGACCTCTCTGCGGCACTGTCTTGCATACAGGGAATACAGCTGCTCAGGGTACATTTAAACTTATCAGAGTAGAACCAATTTCCGCTCTTCGGGACAATGAGCATCATTGGGCTGAAAGGATGTTTTCACTCTGCGACAATGGCTTTCACACACAGGGGAACACGATGTGCGCGGTGGGTAAAAGAGCAGCAGAGCTTTTTTTAATGTAAATAGAAAACACTATGCACAGCATTGTACATTTGAAAAAGACAAATGAGTTCCGGGGTTGAAATATATCTAAATAAAATACTTCTTTTGAATCGCCATTATATTTATATGATGCTATGTCTATTCTTTAGCTTATTTCTAAAACTGAAAAAGAAAACACGAAAAGTAAAAAAGACTGATACACAGAATGCACCATGGTACCTAAACAACCTCTAGCCCATCACCTGCTCTTAGCTCGAGGCACTCAGCACCGACCTTGGAGAGAGTGAACATTCCAGCAACTCCGGGGCACAGCATTGGAATTATCAGCGCCGAGGCAGACACGAAATACCACCCACGTGTTGCTGCAGTCACGCTGCTCCGATGCGCCCCACATCCTGTTAGCTCCTCAGCTTGCGGCTGCCACGTCACAAAACCAGCCAATTCCAAATACCCCCACGCGCGGCATCCAATGATGGAAGCTGCGGGGCTGACAAGCCAATCCTGGTGCTCCATGATGCGCCAGGATTGGCTAGAGGGGCATTTTTGCTGCTCGCCCTGTCGCCCTTTGTGAACCCGGGCTGTGGCAGGCGAACAGCACCCCTGGGTCCCGCTGGCGACCTTACAGTACGCATGCTTGAGGAAGTACCCAACTTTCCCAAGCATGCGCACTGCACTGTAAGTTCCCGATTGCGCAACTATCGGGATTGCGCAACTGCAGCAGGCCACCTGGCGGCTGGTTGTTGCAATGAATTTATTGCAATGTATTTATTTTAATTAGAGAAGGATTGCGGCCGGCGGCAGCGATGCGGGTCCATGTGGTGGCTGGTGGGGCTACGCCCCTACGCCCCAATGGACGCACCGCTGCTGTTGGAGTCCCTTTATTGTAGCAATGGCGAATGCATTTTGGCACATTACAGCCTTCATCAGCGGCCAAAGCCTCCCGGTGGTGATACAACACTCTGCTGGTAAGTCCCGCCTCTTTTAACCTCGATGTAACAGGCCCGCTCCACCCCCTATGAAATGACAGCACACCTGTGTAGAGTCCCAAGTCTTTAGGAAAACTACCAGTCCCAGAATCCAACGTGACAGATCTTTGAAGGTGATGCAGGGGGGATGAGATGATGACCTTGTGATTGTGCGGGGGTGCGGGGAGCAGGGTGTGTCCAACAACAAATCAAATGTAGTGATTTCCAGCTTTAATGTTCACAACGGAGAGCCTCCTCCGCCGGTCCCCTATACTGCCTCAGCCCCGGAGAACAGGAATCCATACGGCAGGGACTGCAGTGACAATGCACGCTGCCCAGCGTGAGATTAGTAACACCACAACTGCCAACTTTCCTCCCGAACTCCAAGGTGGACTCCGGACCGACCAATACATTGGACAAACAAAGAAAGAACTGCACAGTTCGAAGCCAACTACGTTCTTCCAGCCTAGCCTTCGCCACTGTACCTCACATCAACAAGACCACCATGGGAGGCAGATCCTTTTCATACCTGGCTGCTAAAACATGGAACTCACTCCCCGCTTACCTTCGCCTCACCCAGAACCACCTAGCGTTCAGAAAGCAGCTTAAAACGTGGATATTTGACAAATAATCCTCCTCCCCTTCCTAAGCGCCTTGAAACCCTCTGGGTATGTAGTGCGCTATACAAATTTTATGACTTGACTTGACTTGACTTGTAGTCCGGGCCCAAGGCGAGGCAGGGGTTCTCAGTAGAGCGTCACTGGCTGACGTGCCGATTCGTGCAAAAAAACTCCTTTCGAAATAGTGAGCAGAGACCCAAGGGGAAACAGTTGGAGTCCCTTTATTGTGGCAATGGCTAATTCATTTCGGCAAATTACAGCCTTCATCAGCGTCCAAAGCCTCCCGGTGGTGATACAACACTCTGCTGGTAAGTCCTGCCTCTTTTAACCTCGATGTAACAGGCCCGTTCCACCCCCTGTGAAATGACAGCACACCTGTGTAGAGTCCCAAGTCTTTAGGAAAACTACCAGTCCCAGAATCCAACGTGACGGATCCTCGAAGGGGATGCAGGGGGGATCAGATGATGACCTTGTGGTTTTGCGGGGTGCAGGGAGCAGGGTGTGTCCAACAACAAATCAAATGTAGTGATTTCCAGCTTTGATGTTCTCAACGGAGAGCCTCCTCCGGTCCCCTATACTACCTCAGCCCCGGAGAACAGGAATCCATACGGCAGGGACTGCGGTGACAATGCACGCTGCCCAGCGTGAGATTATTAACCACACAACTGCCAACTTTCCTCCCGAACTCCAACGCGGACTCCGGACCGACCAATACATTGAACAAACAAAGAAAGAACTGCAACAGTTCGAAGCCAGTGTAGTCCAGGCCCAAGGCGAGGCAGGGGTTCTCTGTAGAGCGTCACTGGCTGACGCGCCGATTTGTGCAGAAAAACTCCTTCCGAAAAAGTGAGCAGAGACCCAAGGGGAAACAGTTGGAGGCCCTTTATGCGAATGCATTTAGGCAAATTACAGCCTTAATCAGCGCCCAAAGCCTCCCAGCGGTCGCCAGTGGGTAGTTATAGTTAGAAACTAGTTTCCATAGGAAATCCACAACATTCTATTTAGAATAACTTTGGCGCCGGTGGACGAATCTTCGCGAATTTTTCCAAGAAAAAGTCAATTTATTCATTAGGTCCCGGGGGGGTAAATTACGGGGGCAATTTTTTTTCCATAATGGGAGGCTTGTAAGGTGCACAAGCACTGGGGAACGCCACTCCTCTGGTTTTATTTTGAAGTATGCGGGGGGGTTACGGTCCCCTTCTCCGCAGTCTCGGGGAGCGGCACCACTCGGGGCTTTTTAAAAAAATAAATGTTTTGAGCTCTCCCTCCCTCTCTCCCCGTACACGTCGCGGGGAATGCCCCCTTTCTGGGGAAGTAATATGTAAAATGACCTTCCAGCTCCGGGTACCTGCACTGTCTGGGGTTTTTTATTAATGTTGGCAGGGCGTCGCGCGGCCCCCTATTGGAACCCGTGATGTTCCTGGGGAGCACTATTTCTCAATTCTCAGTTCTCAGTGTGTCGGGGTGCGTACTCCCGGGACACTGCTGTTGGTATGGTAGGGGGGTACCGTCGCAGCTCCCACTTTACCATAGCAAACCCTTTTTCTATTTGTTAGAGAGAGCAAGTTAATCTGCTCTCTCTTTCAAGTAGGAAAGGAGATTGGTAGGATGTGGGGAGCCGCCTGGGATCGTGGGGGCATTGGGGCTAAAAGAAAAAAAATGAGTTATTCTTGAGAACTAGGGGGCATATTATCAAGGACCGTTAATAAAATTATCGCTGTTTTATCGGCATGAAACTGCAGATAAAACGGCGATAATGGGCTTGATAATACATCCTTGTTAATTCCCATAGAAGCCCGTGTTCTGGTGTTAACATGGGCTTCTATGGGAAATAACAAGGCCGTATTATGAAGCTCATTATCGCCGTTTTATCAGCAGTTTCATGCCGATGAGACAGCAATAATTTTAACACCGGTCCTTGATAATATGCCCCTAAGTTTACTGGTCAAAAAAAGAGGTATATTTCTATGATAGAATGTAAAACTTTCCATTTTTTTTGTGTGCAGCAGTTGTACTCTCTACGCATGCGCAGCCTCGTTTCGAAGCCCACGTTTTTTTTTCTTCAAGTTCAACAAGCAAACCTTTCTTTATTTCAGGTATTAAATTTGCTGCTTTCTTTTCCCGGGTGGTGTGTGTCATCCGCTGCTGTACTTTTGTAATATATTAATAATCATATTTTATCTATATTTATTTGAAATGTAGTGCCGAGGCGCCAAACGTTGATTACGTACTCCGTCCACCGCCATTTTAGTAGTTCTTCACAGTTGTTCCATAAGCGTACATAAGCAAAAAAAATCAATTAAAAATAAAAAATTTACAGATATCTATCAAGTATATGTGTTTATATCTTGGTTGCTTGTAATGAGAGCTTTTCACTTTATTGGTACTTATAAGTAAGTGCTTATACATAGTGTAAATTTGTTGAGGAGCAGTGTTTTATACAGTGCTGAACTTTTGACCTCTATTGACCGTTGACTTTTGCATGATTTGTTGGGGGTAGGGTGGAAACTTATGTCAGTTGGAAAGGTTTGGAATGTTAAACCAATAGAAATGTGTGTTTTATTTTGAATTAATGTGTAAAGGATTTTAATTGGTTATTTATATGTATGTATGTGTAAAATGAGTGGGAAAATGTTCCATTTCACGGTTCTGCTGGAAAGACTTAACTAGAGAGATTCTGTATAAGAATATCCACTGTGTGAGTGGTATTGTTCTTAATCTACAAATCAATTTTTAAGGTGAGTTGATAAGTTGTATGGGAATGTGTGCGGTGCATCTTTGCACATTAAGGAATTATGGGGTACATCAAGAAAGGAGATAAAATAATCGCCGCTTTATCGGCAGAAAACTGCTGATAAAGCGGCGATCGTGTTATCACCTGTTTTGATAATATGCCCCTATATTGGTCCGTTGTTAAACCTTTTATAGTAGTAAATGTGTTTTGCTATAATTCATGCTGTTATGTTTTTTTGTTTAATATCAGTTTGTGCGTCTGTGTACATTAAGGGATTATGGGCCATATTATCAATGAAGGGCGATACATCATTGCCCCTTTTATCAGCAGGAAACTGCCCGTAAAGCGGTGATAATGGGCTTGATAATATGTCTTTGTGAATTCCCATAGAAGCCCAGGTTATGGTCTTAACCTGGGCTTCTATGGGAATTCACAAGGATATATTATCAAGACCCTTATCTCAGCTTTAGCGGCAGTTTCCTGCCGATAAAAGCGGCGATAATGTATCGCCCTTTACTGATAATATGGCACTGACGGGCATATTATCAAGGACCGGTGTTAAAATTATCGCCGAAAACGGCAATAATGGGCTTGATAATACGCCCTTGTTAATTCCCATAGAAGCCCATGTTCTGGGGTTAACATGTGTTTCTATGGGAATTAACAAGGGCATATTATCAAGCCCAGACGCGGCCCTTGCAGGGAGTTGCGGTGGGACAGGTGGGGCGGTGGAGGGGCAGGGTGAGGGGTGATAAACAACGGAATCTGGATGATTGCAGTTAAGTAAACAATTACATTAATAAACCGAATTTCGTAGTGCGCTCTGCGTCACAAAATGTGATGCAGGGCAAGGACCGAAATTCGTTTTATTAATGTAATTGTTCACTTACCTGCAATCATCCGGATTCCGTTGTTTATCACCCCCACCCTGCCCCTCCACCACCCCGCCTGCCTGCCCCACCGCAACTCCTTCCATCGGCCGTGGCTGATCAAGCCCATTATCGCCGTTTTCTCAGCATTTTCCTGCCGATAAAACGGCGATAATTTTAATACAGGTCCTTGATAATATGCCCCTATATTTGTCTCTTTTTTCAATAATTTGTAGCCTCTGTTTTTGTACTTCCCTCTCTCTCCTCTTACTCCTTTCACTCTCTCAGTACTACTGTCTTTTTCTTATATTGTCCTTCTTTGTGTTTATATTTTCTTGTCTCTCCTCTTATTCCTTCTGTCTCTTCATTTTCTTCTCTCTCTCTTCTTATTTAATTTTTTTCGTGATACTCCCTGTTCTGTCTTCTTTCTCGTTTCTCTCCCTCTGTATATAGTCTGGGCATATTTACAAGTCCCTTGTGTGTCTTTGTTGTTTTATTGTGCTAGATTTTTTGATGTAATAGTGGCAGAAATAATGTAGTAAAATGCATATGTATTTGGAAAATGAGTCAGTGTTGTTCACTGATATGTAGGTATTATATACATGGAATATGTATAGTCACTTAAACGTTTTTCAGTAGTAAATAGTAAAATACATGGTCTCATTTTTTGTGTGTAATATTACACTGTGCATGTGTGTACATTAAGTATTAATTGGGCGTATTATCAAGGATCGGTGTTAAAATTATTGCCATTTTATCGGCAGGAAACTGCCGATAAAACACCGACAGTAGGTTTGATAATACGCCCTTGTTAATTTCTATAGAAGCCCATGTTAAACCAAAACATGGGCTTCTATGGGAATGAACAAGGGTGTATTATCAAGCCCATTATCGCCGTTTTATTGGCAGTTTCCTGCCGATAAACGGCGATAATTTTAAGAGCGGTCCTTGATAATATGCCCCTATGGGGCATATCATCAAGCCTGGGCGTTAATATTATTGCCACTTTATCGACAGGAAACTGCTGATGAAGTGGCGATAATGGGCTTTATAATATGCTCTATGGAATTCTAATCAAAGCTTATGTTAGATGTTCTTCACATCTAACAGGAGCTTCGATTGGAATTTCATAGAGCATATTATCAAGCCCATTATTGCCACTTTAGCGGCAGTTTCCTGCCGATAAAGTTGCGATAATTGTATCACCCAGGCTTGATCATGTGCCCCTATATTCGCCCCTTTTTGCATATTTTCTACACTGTCTTGTCATACTCCCTCCTCTCTTTGTTACTCCTTCCTCTCTCATTATACTATCTTCTTTTTCTTATATTCTGCTCTCTTTTTATCCTTTTTTATACTTGGTACTATTTTTGCATATTTGTGCTACTGTTTATATTGTCTCTTGTCTCTACATTCACTACTGTTGTCATAGTTGTTACTGTCTTCTCGTAGTACTCCTTCTCTGCTTATACAGTCAGTCTTCCTTAATATTTGTCTTTTATCCATATTTTTGTTTCTGTGTCTTTTTACATTTCTTTGCCCTTTCTTCATATGTACTCTTCTGTTGTTACATTCTTTGTTTCTTCTTATTCTTACTGTTCTTTGCAGGTACTCCCTATTGCTTTCTTACACTTTTTTTTTCTTCTAATACTCTTGTGTCTGGTCTATTATTTCTCAAATCTTTTCTTATACTTTGCACTCTCTGCTAATATTGTCGTCTTTTCTTATTGTGACATTTCTCTACTCATTTTACCCCCTGTTGTTATACTGCTCCCTGTTTTCATATTCTCCTCTCTCTTCTCTTACTTCTCAATGTGTCCTCTTACTACTGAGTTTTTCTTATATTGTCTTTTGTCCTATATTCCTTCTTTCTGTGTTTATATTTTCCACTGTTTCTTCATATTTGTTTCCTATTTTAATGTTCTGTCCTCTCTGTTTATACTTCTTAAATCTGTTCATATTGTTTGCTCACATCTGTTACTGCTCCTTGATTCACTGTATACACTCTGCAGCACTTTCCTCATATTCTCTGTCTTTTCATACTGACCTCTCTCTTTATATTTGTTTTTCTTGTCATACTTCTGCCTCTTTCGTCATACACTTTTCACTCTTTATAATCCTTCATCTGTTTATACTTCTTCTTTTCACCTCAGACTGTATCCTCTGTTCTTGTTTACCCCTTTTTCCCTTTTGCTCTACTTTTCCACACATTCTTCGTGCTTTCTTCTGGTACTGTTCTCTCTGTCCTTATACATACTGTCTTTTGCTAGTATTCCTTTTTTGTTCATATAGTTGCGTATCTTTTCACATATTCCTTCTTTTTTTCTTTAGAGTCTTTCTCTCTCTTCTTATAGTGGCCCCTGTCCTCTTACTCTCTTTTTTTCTTCTTATACTCTTTCTTCTCCTCATATTTCCATTTTTCTCTTCATACTCTCCCTTACCTATGCATAGTTTCTAGTTTATTCATACTTCCTTTATTTCGTTATATTGCAGTGTCTGTTTATACTCCCCTTTTTGGTTATATTTTCACTTGTTTCATACTCCTTCATCTTTTGTTTTAAGGGATTTTATTTTTATAGTCCCACGTTTGTCCTCATAATCCTCCCTCTGTTCATGTAAGTAATATAATAGAATATTTGATATATGTATTTTTGTAATGTTATATATATTTTTTTGTATTATAGGTTCTGTTTATCGATACTGAAAAAACTGTAGGATGCCGACTAAGTTTCAAAAGCAGATACAACAAAAGAAAGGTGTTTATTTGAAGAGAAGTCATCAACAAGATTTACATGAAGGCGAATGTGTTAACAAAGAGAAAACAAGTGCTGGTAAGACAAGGAACACTTTTTTGAGGAAAATATTAAAGACTAAGGGGTCCATTAGGATGGCGGACGGAGGAGGTCCGTCCACCATCCTGTCTGGGGCCGGTACCGTCCGCCACAAGGGCTGAGGAACCGTGCCCCCAATTAGAATGCACCCGTGACAGTGGCGGGTGCATCCCGCATTTTTAACATTGTGGCAGACGGTGCTTAAAGCATCGGCCGCCGCAATGTGAAAAATGCTTGTTGTGTGTTTCACACCACAACATGACAGGCACGCGCCGTGCCTGCCATGTTGTGCTTTGAAACGCAGGGGGTACCATAGGTACCACCCATGTGCACCCCCCACCCCTCCCTTCAACCTGGGGGCCCGCAACGGGCCCCCAAATCAGGAACCGTATGGCTTTTCGTGGTGGCATTGCCGCCACGGAAAGGCATTCCTCCCAGGCCATCCTAATATGGCTGGCGGTGTCTGATAGACACCTCCACCATATCAGACCTTTTCCGCCGCAGTCGCAAGGCGACCGCAGCGGAAAAGTGGCGGACGATCTTCCCCTCCGCCACGGTCCCCCCTACCATTGTAATATGGCGGGGGGAAGAAAGGTGGCGGACAGGCAAGGTTCGCGGACGGATCGCCACCGCCTGCATGGCGGTGGCGATCCGTCCGCCATCCTAATTGACCCCTAAGAGTAGTGTGCTCAAACAGAAAAATTTTATTAGTGTATCTGCAACGAAAAATAAAAATAAAAATAAAGAGAACAATCATGGAAAATCAAGTGCAGAGAAAACTGTGTATAGTAAAAGGAGGAAAAAACAATTAACAAATGTTTTATAATAGATTTGTGTCAAATTTAATTAAAGAAATTAAGGTATGTAAGAAAAAAAATTATTTTATAAGAAGAAGAAAGCTATATCAAATGTAGTTGAGAAAGCTTTGGAATTGAAAAGAAAATTGTTTATTTGAAGAAAGTTATCTTCAGAGCAATGATTTGTTGTATGCAGTTGACACTAGTGGTCGTGCTTATGAGGTTAGAAATGGTTGTCCTATTGAGAAACAGAAGATTGTTCCTAGAAATGCAGAAGAGGTGGTAGCTGGTGAAGTTTTAGGGAGATGTTCTAAAGCTCCAGTGTACACTTGGAATTGTAGTAGTATTTGCAGTGTGTGGCAAGAATCTATAGATTTTTTACGCAATTTCTTACGTAACTCTACAAGAAAAGTCTTAAACAAAAGATTAAGATGTTACAAGGACTAGACCCTTGCAGAGTGAGAGAAAATAGTGGTTTGCAGGGTCATTCTCTGGCTTGTCTTTCTAAAAAAGTATGTCGAAGTGTTTTTCACCATTTCAGGATGTTAGCAGTACATCGTTCTGAAATGAGGAAATTAGTGAGAACATTGTATTATGCATAAAATCCAGCACTAATGTTAAAAAAGTTGAACAGTGCTCTTTTGTGTGGATCTGTATCTGATGTAACAAATGTTTGTGATGAAATTCAGGTTAGTTACTTTGGTCCTCAGGAAGACAGTGCAGAAACTGAGACATTAATAGAAGAAAATGTGGAAGAGAATGTAGAACATTGCGGTGTAGAAAAGTTTGAGCAAGAAATTATAAAGTTTAAGGTAATTTCAGGTGAAAGGCCAAATTCTTCTTGTATCTGATGTCGACGAACTCATTATAAAATCAGACCAGGAGTGTTGATTTGTATTTAAAAAGTGAAAAGGAAAATAATAATGAGTGAAAAGATTTTGCAACTTATTTGTTGGTTGAGAATTGTTTTGATTCGGGTTCTAATCAGCGTATTTGTAAATATTGTTGTAACAAATTAGATGAGAACAAAATGCCTGCTAGAGCTGTGCATAATAATTTTGAGTTGGTAAATATTCCTTCTGAACTGATGGATTTAAATACCTAGGAGTCTATTCTTATTCAATGTGTGCATACATTTCAGGCTATTGTTCGTATGGAGCCTAAGACAGGAAAATTGCCTCCTTCAGATTTAAAGAGAGGATTAAAGGGAAGAGTTGTATATTTGCCTCTAGATTTAAAGAAAAATATTGAAACTATTGGTGTAGAAAATGTAGAGGATGAACCTTTAGTTATTCTTGTTAATGGCTTTCCTACTAAGAGTAAGAAAATCTGGCAAGAATTAGTGGATGTTAGGAAAGTGAAAAAGGCAACGTTGTATCTGATAAAAAATAATCAATATTACAAAAATGTGTATGTGGGAGAAGAAGAAATAACTGTACAAGAAGATAGTGACTTGCCATCTGGACAGATTGAAAAAGTGGATGTGTCCAGAACTGAAGAAATCTACGAACATTACAGTGTTCATCCACTGCATTCCAAAGAAATGATGGGGAATGCTATAGAGTTATTCCAAATGAAAGAAGCAAAAGGAAGTCCCATTAGTGTATGGGAAAAAAGCTTGGAAGCTCGTTGTTTCCCTCAGTTGTTTCCTACAGGAAAAGGAGGACGATATGATGAATGACCTGTGCATATTCCTGCACCTGAATACCGGACATCAAGATTATATGCAGAAGATCCAAGATTTCGACAATGTATTCCGCATTTGTTTCATCTTTTGTTTGAGAGTGATTTGTCTGGACTTTCTTATGCAGTAAACCATATATTGAAAACAGGTGTACATCTGCAAAATATTTCGGCAAAGGAATTTATGGATAAAGTACAACAGAAAGATAATGTTTTGGAATGTCAGCGGATTAATCTGATGGCATGTCAGCGTGGTACTAATGAGTACTGGTACCGTCGTCACGGAGAACTCAAATGTATGCTAAGGATCTTAGGAACCCCTACATGGTTCCTTACTCTAAGCTGTGCTGAATATGCTTGGGATGCTTTACTTAAATTTCTTCGAGAGTCAAATCCAAATATACTAAATATTGAATACAAGACACCTGGAGAATTGTGCTCTTTGGATCCTGTTAATGTATGCAGGTATTTCAATCATAGATTCGAAGCTATGATGTCTTTTATCAGAAATAAAAAAAAACCTCCTCTTGGAGAGGTTCTGGATTTCTTTTGGAGAAAGGAGTATCAAGCGAGAGGTGCTATTATGAATCAAAGATGCTCCCAAATTTGGAACAGACTCAGATGATACTGTGTTGTCTCTTATTGAAGAATATGCTACATGTGATGTACCCAAAAGTACATAAGATAAGGATTTAAGACAACAAGTCTTACGATTCCAAAGCCATCATTGTGGGAAATACTGTTGTCGAAAGTACAAATCTAAGGACAAATTCTACAGAAAATGCCATTTTGCATTTCCACGACCTGTAATATCAAAAGGAAGAGTGAACAGTTTTATGTCATCTTTGCGACATACTATCACAAGAAAGTCTCCAAAAAATACCTACAACTTAAGAAGAAATGAAGATTCAAAATACATAAATGACTATAACCCAGTCATTTTGTCCATGTGGAATGCTAATATGGATATTCAATATGTTGCAGACAATTCCATTGCTGTTGCTCGATATGTGACATCGTACATAACAAAGTCAGAAAAGACGGAATTGAAGGAAATGTGGGAAGAGATTTTCCATGAGAAGAGTCTAAGTAAGAAATTATACAGTTACAGTTTGAAGATGTTATCTCATCGAGAAATTAGAGCGTATGAATGTTCGGATCGCTTATCATCTGCAAGTCTATACTCCAAATCTAGAAGAATCATTTGGGTGAGTCTAGGTCTTGCTGGAACACGAAACCGAGTACTTAAATCTGTACAAGAAATTGGATATTTAGCTGAAAAAGAGCCAGAAAGTACAGATATTGTGAAAACAAATATGTTGGATACATATTATCCAAACAGAAGTCATCATCTTGAGAACATTTGTCTCTATAAAGTGCTGCAAAACTATATTTTTAAACGGAATATTACAGAAAACATCAATAATGGTATATATGCCGTGATTGGTTCTGAAGGTTGTCTGGTGAAAGAAAGAAAAGGACATTTGATTAATCACCGTAAACTGAGTTGCTAAACACCTGACAAAAGGGAATTTTACTATTTAGCTCTTTTGCAACTTTTCAAGCCATTTCGTTCAGAATTGGAATTACTTGGAGATTTTGAGAGCTGATAAGATTCCTTCAATGCAACTAACGATACTATAGAATGTCATGTTTTTGCTAATTATGTGAAAATGTTGAACAACGAAATTGAGCAAGAAGCTACAATTGCAGCTGAGATTGCTAGAGATAGTTCTCAAGACAGTCAAACTTCAGCTCCGTTGAGTCAGAACCCACTAGGAGAACCAATTGTTCAAAATGAGGCAGCAACTGCTATGGAAGAGGTGGAAACAGCAATATATCAGGGTCAAGAAGATGTAACAAACTTAGGAAACTTGGAAGAACAACTAAATCTGGAGCAGAAAGAAATATATGAGCAAGTGGTTTACTTCATGAGAAGAAAGAGTGCTCTTGCTCATCATTTTAAGTAACCACAACTTTTCTACAGAAAACAACTGAGTCACATTTGTCTTGTGTTGTCACTGCTCCAACTGGATTAGCAGCCCACAATATTAAAGGAATTACTTTACATCATTTATTATCGCTACCAGTAGAGCATGAAAATAAATTACCATAAGCTATCTGGAGAAGCTTCTTATGAAGTTTCAAGAGTCTTGAGGAAAATGAAACTTCTCATTATTGATGAGGTAAGCATGGTATCAAACTTAATGCTTGCTTTTGTGCATTTAAGAATGCAGAAAATTCTTAACCACATGGCTGCTGGGCGTTTCCCCCCCCCCCCCCCCCTGTGCTGGAAAATGCCATTTTAGTGGCACCATGACAAGCTCAGCTCGTCATCAGCACACGACACCCGTGGGTGATGACGAGCTGAGCTCGTCATCAGCATCGAAAGGGTTAAAACAGAGTATGACATATTATTTGGAGGAAAATACGTCATAGTTTTTGGAGATTGTCTACAATTTACTCCTGTAAAAGGACAGCCAGTGTTTAAAACACTGTCGCATGAAGATACCAAAAAGTCTTTGGGGAGCATTGGTAATGTAAACATTTGGTCTTATTTTAAGTATAAGGAACTTATTACAAATATGCGATAGGCAAATGATGCTGATTATGGAACTATTCTTCAAAATATAAGAATTGGAAAAATGACTGAACATGGCAAACAAGCTTTCCAGAGATGATTACTTTCGAATTTGTTTCCAAATGAAAATATTGTCCCAGAGAAAATATACATGAGAATAACAGAAAAGCAATCTGTAATCTGCTTAATGGCAACACTACGTGAATGTTCTATATTCAATGAAGAAATGTTAAAGTTGGAAAATGAAGAAATAATAAAATTGGAAGCTATTGATAAAATAGAACATGAAGGAATCACTATTATTTTGAATGAAAAGTTGAAGAGGAAATTGGATTCTTTAGAGAAATCGATAAGTGAAACTGCAGGTTTAGAAAAGAATTTGTATGCATGTGTAAACTTTAGGGTAATTTTACGACATAATTTGAATGTGGAAAAAAGTTTAGTAAATGGAGCAATGGGTAAAATTGTTGATTTTGTTAAATATGTAAATAGAGATGGGATTGAATTTTTGACAATTTGATGAAATTGATGAAATTGCTCAAGTACAACAATTTAGTCGTTGTTCATCTCGGTTTTTGCTTGTAAAAGATTTGTATGTATGCAGAAAACAGTTTCCTGTTTGTTTGGCATATGCGGTGACCATTCATAAATCTCAAGGTTTAAGTATTAAAGTGCTTTAGTGAATATTGGAAGTACCGTGTTTAAAGAGGGGTTGGCATATGTTGCTTTGTCTCGAGTCAGAACTTTATCTGGATTGTACTTGATTGATTTTGATGAGACAAAGGTTAGTGCAGATGCAAATTGTGTGAAAGAGTATAATAGGTTAAGAAGAGAATATGCACCCAATTTAGGTCAATATCCAGTATTTGAAAAGCGTGTGGTAGGTAGAAAAAGGAGATTTGAGAATATCTGTAGTGAAACTGTAGAAAAAAGAAAAAAAACAAGATGAAGTTGCGCCTGCAAGCAAAACGAAAAAGGACAGTGTTGAAAAGAATGTTGATTATTGGTTTGAAAATAGTTGTGGTGTCAACTGCTATGATAATGTAGTTTTTGTTTGTTCTTGAAAGTTTGGAAAGCAAATTGTTGAAAATCGGGACGAAAGATTCTGTTCATTGTAGTATTCTGTTTATGAGAAATGTAGTAGTGATAAAAGTAAAATACAAAGAGTTTCTGATATTCGAAATGTTTTGGACATATGTTCTGTGTTCTAGTCAATTTACGCAGAATATTCAGCAAGATTGCCAGGAATTTTTAATGTTTATGCTTGGTGTACTGGGAGATGAATGTATAGATATTGAAAACCTTTTTGGCCTTTCTTATAAATGGCAACATGATTGTCAACATTGTTTGTTTACATGTAGCACTAACATAGACACTGAAAGATTCATATATTTGACTTTACCTGACTGTGAATCGGTGTCTTTTAACAATCTAATTAGAGGAGCAACTCAAAACATGGTGTAGCCAATGTAAATCAGAAATGTCATCAACATTGTTTCTACAAAGATATGGACAGTATGTAATTTTAATGCTGCAACGTTGTAGAGCTGATGGAAAAAAATTGGAAACTTTAATTAAAAATGTTGTAGCTGGGCAAGTTTCAATATCAGGAAGAACTTTTGTTGCAATTATTTTTCATAATGGACCTTCTACAACATCTGGACATTACACTGTTTATTTAAAATGTCTGAAAGGTTGGATACATTGTAATGATAGCCAATTAGTTTTTAAACAACGTTTGCCTAAAGAGTTACCAAATTCTTACCTATTATTTTAAAGCCAAAATTTTAAGTTCAAAATGTGGCCTTTTTAAGATTACTGCTGTTAAGGTACATTAGTCTGGTGTTGTAGAGTATTTTGTAACTGAGGGTGAGGAGGTTGAAGGTGACCCTCTTGTTGATATTGAGGCAGTGTACGTGTATTAGGTGGTGACTGATATGGCTGCAGCAGGGAACATTGATAATCAGTCAGGTGGTGTTCTTTTGGATTTGTTGTAGTTGTTGTAGGTGTTTGGCTAGAATTCATGCGTAGAGTGTTTTGCCATAGTGTAGTCTGCTGCTGATGAGGGACTGTGTTACTGTTCTTCTTTTGGTAAGGATCCACTTTTAAATGTTGTGTAGCATATGGAGGGTGTTATGGCAATAAGAGGAGATGGTGTAGACTTGCCTACACATAGAGAGGGAGGAGTTTAGGATAAATCCTAGGTTGTGGATATGGTTGGTAGGTGTTGGTAGTGTCCACAGTGTAGTGAGCTAGCAGGAGTCTTCCGAGGCTGAGGGGGTGGGTCTGAGCATAAGTACTTTCGTTTTGTGCGGTATGTAGTTGGTGATGTCATTCCTTGTGTTGCGGAGGTTGCTTTTGGTGGTATGTAGATTCTTTGTGAGGAAGAGGATGAGCTTGATGTCGTCGATGTAGGAGATGATGTTGAGGTTGTGATGGCGAGTCACTTGTGTGAGGGTGCCCATGCAGATGTTGAATAGCGTTGGGCTGAGGGATGAGCACTGGGAGACGGAGCAAATGGTGTCTGTGGTTTTGGTTTACTATTGAACAATTAGCAAACTAAGAATTTGACACATACTATTTGGCCGTGTGGAATAGTATGTGAAACCACAAAGGACTTGTTGTTATATATTTTGTCAGCATATATTTGTAAGTAATATTTTTTACAGTGTATGAAAATTAATCATAATGTTTTGTTATGTTATGATTGTTTGAGATGTGTCCTATTTACGTAAGAAATTGCTCTTAAAGAAAAACATTTAAGATATGTTTTATTACTATATTTTATATTGTTATTGAGAATGTTGAATGTTTTTTTTAGGATAATCTTATTGATTGTCTTTGTTTTTGCCCTCTGTTATATGATCAGTACTATTGAACACACTGTTTCTAGTGAAATTCAATATTTTCTGAGAACAGCAAAAAAGACAAATGTAATACTGTTAGGATTCAGTCCTCTTTCTTTGGCCATGTACAGGGAGGTCACATGATGCAGAGAGGGAGTAGCTCCTGTTTATAAGGGCTTCCTACCCGTGATACATTGCTTGGGTTTGTATCCTGTCATTTTGGACCTGGCCTAGGATTGGACCGGAAACGTGCTTATTCCTTCCAGCCTTGACTTCCGTGGGAGTTCCTGAGTCTTTGCCTTACTAACCGGCAGCTGCCGGTTCCTGTTTGCTTCCCTTTTTTCCTTTCGAACTTTGGTTCTATCATTGGCACCTTTGGAGGATGTCTTTTGGATCTCACTGGTTTCTGCTGCACTTACTTACCCCTGAGACACCGACAGGGAGTTTGTTTTGGACTTGGGTCAGTGTGCGGCTGCGTGCTGGCTGTAGAGCGGCGTGTTCCGGGGTTTACTGCTGCCGCTTCCCCTCATTATGCTTTGTTTGGGCCATTTCACGAACAGACTTTTTAAACCCTGTCTTTAGCGATATTTTTCCTTAGTTAGTTAGCGTAGGTTGAGGGTTTTTCTTCTGGACTTCATTTCGCTTCACTCGTTACCTACTGGATCACAGAAAGGTTTTTTCTGTCTGTTGAATTTTTCCCCTTCGTTTTGCCCTTCCTTGGATTTACCGAACAGTGAACCTGTGGAGGTTGTTTTTGATATTAGCAGTCTCTGCCTAAAACTCTACGGATTGTGGGAGTCGTCTGCTAGAACTCCGCTATTCCAAATATACTGCATCAAGAGACAGTACCTTGGTAAGAGGGGTTTTCGAGTCTAGGGGTGTCCGTTACTGTACGTGGCCGCAGAATGAATAGTAGTAGGCTTGTATTAATAGTATTGTTACCAGTGAGCCTTTTGTCCTTTTGTCTCCCACTCCAGGTATACTCCTCCATCTGATGGGATTATTTACCCTAGAAGTCCAGTGCACCTACATCCTTTTTTCCTCCTCCCTCTTCCGGCGCTCTGGTTGATAGTGCCCTGTATATATATTTCAGTGCACTCTGCTAGAGTGTGGGCAGGGGATAGGGATCAGCATCGCCTCCGCAGTATCGGGCATAGTTGGATGGCCGAAGTGACAAATACTTTACAAATTATTTTGTGTTGTAGAAGATATATGTAACTGCATTTTTTTGTGTCTTCCACAGATGGTAATTTTATAATATATAAATTGTTTATTATTTAATATGCTTAAGGTAAGTACAAATAACTGCTAAAAATGGTCGATGGAATGTGCTTCAAACGAGCACAAGTAACAAAACATGGACGAGAAGGTTAGTGTAAAGATGGTTTGTATCTTTTAAAGATATTTCAAAAAATTATATACTTTGTGTACCTGTCAGAGCCACTCATCAATCAGTGGATATAATAATGACTTATCTAAACCCTAGCTGCTGCAGGAGAGATGAAGAATCCGCAAAGAAACATACTTGGAGTGCTTTAGTGGAACAGAGCAATTCTAAGATGGCCACCTCGAGGAAAGACACAGTGGTGGTCTAGTCATTTAGCACACACCTGTGGGGAATCCTTGGTGAGGCGCGTGCTCCCTAATGAGTGCGCACTTTACCTACGACGTTCCTGAGTTCAGACCCGTTTTCAATTGCTCAATAGATATTCCTGAAGAGAAAGCACAAATATTTCTGAGAGAGTTAAAGAAGGTTCCCGGTTAAAGTTACCTTAGTTATCGTGCCCGCAACTAGAATTCAGCTTCCGAGTTGGAAGAAGCCCACACATTACACAGCGGTTGATTTTCCTGTTGTGGCTCCATCAGGGCAGACGGACTCAGTCGTGTTCAGCATCTGAAGAGCATAGAGAGAATAAAAAACCAGACAAGAAACCTAAGTGATACCTTATAGTTGACAAAGGTATATTTTTGGAAAATAATCGTGTGACAAGTTACTGAGTGAGTAAACTTACCTGACATTATAGAGAATATTGAACATATTCACTCGATGTATTTTCTGTAATGTTAAACGAGAAACGAGAAAATTCGTGATAAGCTATGTCTTAAGAGAAAAAAACACATTGCATAAGGAATACTAGAAACAGAAGGAATGTTAGTGAAAAACACAAGATTTTCAAGGATTGACAGAATAGACAACAAGCAACAGCATTAATAAAGGTTAGTAGAAGAACACAAGGAAATTAATAATATACAAATTAGATAATAAACTGAGAGGCATAGGTTAATGAATGTTACGTAATTCTAGGTTATAAGCAGTGAGGAAAATAAAGAACCGCAAGCTTCAAGGTTGCAGATAAATACTAGAGGAGAGGCTAGTTCGAAAGTTGTAGAGGTAGGTAATTAGTAGGGTTAGACTAAGTTATAGAGGAAGAATAGAGATAGAGTAAAGACATGAAGTATTCAAAAAGAAGTGTGATAATGATGTCTAAATATACACAGATACACAGTGTTATTCTGGACAATGAGTAGTATCTTTAGCATTGTACTAGAACACATTTATTATTTTTGAATGGTTAAGGTGAATACATATATTCTACATTTTTTAGTAGTGTATTTTAGTATAATAGCCTGAGTCTTTTCTTATAGTCACAAGGAGTGACTGGTTTCGAAATTTAAGAACAGCTAAGAACAGGATATTCTTATAAGTAATTATATTTATATAGCTTTGCAAAGGAGTAAAACTCTAGTAATGGAATGTTATTAGATAATAGTATTTATATAGTATTCTTGTAGGCCAAAATAGGTGAAAACTGTAGTTGCGTATTATATCTTATGAAAAGTGATAAAATTAACTGTTTATATTTTTATAGAAGGAGCAAGAACATAAAGGAAAAATTATGAAAAGAGAACAGGCTCATACTGAGGAGATTTTGGATATTATCTTGAGTATAATTAAAGAATTAATCGTATCTGTCACAGGCAATGAGAGTGAAGAAGGGGAAATTAGTGCTAGAGCAATGAGGTGTGATTTCAAAGACGAAAGCTTTGATGGAGATTTTCTGGAAGTATTAAATTATGTTGAAATTTTAGAACAAATTAATTCAGAAACTGCTAACGAGGCAATTGATCTGAATGACATATCTGATGAACTTGTGTTGGAATGTCTGTTCAATTATGAGATGTTACAACAATAAATTTATTGTTTAAAAATAATAAAGCTTTGAGCACTATCTACTAATGTGTTTATTGAAATTCACTGAAAAAAACATAGGTTTCAGCCACGTTATAGTTAGGAAGTAGCATTTAAAAAACCTTAGAAATTCACTGAAAAAAACATAGGTTTCATACATGTTCTAGTTAGCTGGACATTTCACTCATACAAAAGCTTTGAAATTCCCCCGTTATAGTTAGTTCAGCTAACTATAACTAGCGTGCCCACAATGCACTGCTGATGACGTCACATATAACATCACTCATGACATGGTCAGTGACATCACTCATGACATCTCAAATGACATCACTGATGACATCATCCTTGTGAAAGAGTGGCAGACCTCCTCTGAGCGTAATATAACCTTTGATACACCCATTCAAAAAAATGGAGATACCGATACCACTTACCAAAAAGCTATTTATTAATTCCAACATCTACAAACACATCCACTCATTCACCAACAGTTCTTTATAGTCACTTATACATGTACTCACTCATCATATGTACTCATACACTTATACATCCTGTTACACACCGACACTCATCCATACACTTACTCACACACATACTCACACATGCAAATAAACTATCAAACATACATTTATTTGCATATCCAGCATATACACACAGTACTACACTTACTTTTACAGAAACGTACATATACTTACTCTCTTTAACAATCACTTACAGAAGCACATACTTACTTATACAGGAACTCTTCCAATCTCTCACTCTCACATATAATCACTTATATACATCAATACTCATATATAGTAGATTAAAACATATGTAGTTACTCATAAAGATACTATTGAGACAGTCAATCTGTCACTAACACACCCATACACACACTCATCCACCCATACAGTCCTGCATATATGCTGTCTTCAAAACACATACAAACAGTGAGTCACTCATTCATGCATGTATGCGCTAAGTAATACTCCCCACCAAACCATACAAACACTCATACTGATACTCAAAAAGCCAACTAATATCCCATATAGACACTCATGTAGCTACTCGCCAACCCATGCAGCCAATTATAGACAAAGTGAGACACTAATACAGATATTTACATATTTAAACATTACTCACTAATACATGTATGCACTAAGATACACTTAATAAGTCAGTTATGCAATCATTTTTACAAAAAAACATCCATTGAGACATTTATTTATTTATCTATTTATTCTTCCATCGACCTTGTGATACACATATAGAAAATTAAAATTTTTAAATTTCAGAAAAAACATTCACTGGATGATGTCATCAGTGATGTCCTCAGTGATGTCACTGACCATGTCATGAGTGATGCTATATGTGACATCATCAACAGTGCATTGTGGGCATGCGAGTTATAGTTAGCTGAACTAACAATAACGGGGGAATTTCAAAGGTTTTGTATGAGTGAAATTTCCAGCTAAGTATAACATGTATGAAACCTATGTTTTTTTCAGTGAATTTCTAAGGTTTTTTTAAATGCTAATTCCTAACTATAACGTGGCTGAAACCTATGGTTTTTTCAGTGACTATACATATATATATATATATATATATATATATATATATATATATATATATATATATATATAGAAACTGTTTTCAGTTATAATAATATCTCATAACTAATTATCCTACACAGGGTATTTTGATAAAACAGATTTAACCGGTTATTTATTTCCCCTGGATTACTGCTTTCAAATACGGCGATTGAAAAGGGATTTAGCCTTTTTGTAAGAAGTTGTTTTAATTGATATGAACTGTATTTATTATTTTAAATAAGTTCAGTGGCACATTTAAAATAGATGAAATCTAAGTTATATATTACAAATAGAAGTATGCTATATGTGCCAAATGAAATAAGCCTTTTTGCAAACAGTGATATGGATAAAATAGAAGAAAGCTATATTAACAGTATTTTTTCTATGTTTTTACACATGTGGTCTGTGATGCAAACAATGGGAGGGGCGCTTTTGCACTTTAAATTAGAATCATGGTGTATTCAAATCTGTGACACGTGATCAAGGGCTTACGGGCTTGAAACGCGTTGTGTTGGGTCACTGAATAAAATACTGCCCACTTGAAAACTTCGGAGGTCTGTGTCTCTTTCCTCGCCTGACTGCCGCTGGGAGAATTCAGGAAGTGGTTTGAGGGTTTCCAGATATATATATATATATATATACACACACAACCATGAACATATTAATATTTTATGTTCAAATATGGATGTTGTTTTAAGCTTCGTGTGGCACTGAATTAATTTGTTAATTTTCATGGCTCAAGAAGACCCTGAAGCGAGAAGACATAAGGTTATACAATTCAATGTTTCCTAGAGGCACCACTTCACTTTCAAACTTGCCAAGTGGAAGCGAGTTTAGTAGAACAAAGAGCCTAGTATTGACTGCATGAAATATACCTTCTATGTTTTCTTCCCATGGACGTTTAGCCCTCCATTGAGGAGAAGATCCTGCACCTGCTTGTTAGCTAAATTTGCACTTACAGTAAAAAGTTTCTGTCAGGTGAATAAGCTCCATTAGCTTGTATTGATAGAAAACATGTATATAATGGCTTAATTTTTGTGTGTTTCTAGCTCCATGCTCCAACTGACTCTTATCTAGCGAGGGCGCTGGTCAGCTGAATTTACAAGTGCCTCTATTCATTTGCTGTGCTGCCTTCTGTTTTGCGTTAAACACTAGTTGGACTTTAGGCTCACAGAGTTTTTGTGTTAATTTTTAACAGCAGTTAACAACAAATGGTACAACCTAGAATTGGCAGAACTAAAAAAACTGGGTCATGAACTCAAACGTTGCTGGAACAAAATGTAATAAACAATGAGGCAACCTTATTTGCAAAATTCATAGAGAACTCTTTCAAATTTTGATTGACATCTCACCCAGACTTTATCTTTATTTAAATCTAACCCCAATACAATCCAACACTCTCTTAGAGATTTACATGCCAGTTCTCCTTTCATTCCCATCAGCCGGTGCCCGTTCCCAATCTTATTGCTTCTCTAGACTCATTCACATCCTTCAGCTTTCTGACCAATCAGGGGCACCAAAACCACACTTGCAGCTATTAGAGAGAACTCTTTGTCTTTGCTGGACACCAGTTGACCTAAAATGCTCATCCCCCTGGAGCGATTGCTTGTATATATTACAGTTATTCACAAAGTTTTACTCAAAAGATTACAAAACTAGGGGCCTGACTCACAAAGGGAAACTTACATTTTTGTATAAGTTTGCTACTTTTCGGTATTTACAAAGGTAATCTTAGACCAAAAGTCTAACTTGACTACTTTTTGGTATTTACAGAGGTAAACTTAGGCCAAAAGTCTAACTTTACTACTTTCAGTATTCACAAAAGTAAACTTAGACCAAAAGTCTAAGCTTACAACTTTTTGGTATTCACAAAGGTAAGTTACTACTAGTAAAGTTGGACTTTTGATGTGAGTTTAACTTTGTGAATACTGAAAAGTAGTAAACTTACATAAAAGTTTACCTATGTGAATCAGGCCCTGGGCTGGAATCACAAGCTCTGGCCTATGCTGGCTCCTTTTCTTAATGACTAGAGCCAACAAGTGAGGATCCGCAAAGTTACTTTACCAACTAAATCTGTTTTGTGTGGTTTACTCCCAGGATTTGCCCCTTCTGCACTGCTCGATAGTATTTATATGGGACCCCTTGCAGAGGTGATTTCCCAACACTAGCTACAATTTCAAATGCACTCAGGTGGCATGAAAATTCATATCCGATTTGAAAGCAATCAAGGGCACTCCATTAGATTGCAGTGAGCCTCAGACATATATATCTGGAAGAAAGACACTTTACTGTGCATTGATGGTTCAAAAACTGATGTCATGATCTTGGGTGGAAACAAGCTGGATTGACATGTGAGGTAAAGAGGTGGAAATTTTACTTCTGATCTATCCCACTATTTCAAAATTGAACAATTCATTCCAGTATGCAATATGACCTTATTGGGACAGAGGAAACCTTACCTACCTTTATTACAGAATCACAATATTGGAAGCGTCTTCTTCCTATTTCGGTCTGAAGGGCAACCACTGTATGGTGGAATCAAGTTGCCCATGCTTAAACGCTATGCAAACTTTGTGCTTGCTTTGTCAACATCTTGAGGATGTTGTTTTTGTCTGCCTGCCATTTCTATCTCCATAAGTTGTTTCTGGATAATATAACCACATCGAAGATAGCACTTGATGGGGCACATGCATCAAGCTTTTTACCGGTCACAAATGGGCTGATTGGCAGAATCTGCCAGTTTGTTACTGGTGAAAAGCCATTTCCGATGCATCAAACCTAAATGCAAAATAGGTAATCACAATTTTCGCGATTACCTATTTTGTGAATGCATTTAGGGAATCACAAATTGTGATTCCCTAAATGCAATGCATGAAGTATTTTGAAAATGGAACTTTGCATTAAGGATTCGCAAATTACCATCAACTTCAAGTTGATGTTAATTTGCAAATCCTTAGAAAAATGCACAAACTTGCATTTCAGGGCATGTGTGTGCACCACATGTGCACACTTACCTTTTTGGGGAGTGCATCAGGGGGGCCTTAGGCCCCTAGCACCCTTGCAATTGCATTCGCAATTTGCGATTACCTATTTAGTAATCGCAAATTGCAAATGCTTTCCCATTCATTCCTATGGGCCTCTAAGCCCATAGGAATAAATGGGAATGCATTCCCTAATAGCAAATAGCAATTTGCGATTCGCTATTAGGGAATGTGTAGGAATCGCTATTTATTTTGCGATTCCTACATGAGTACTGTATTGCAAGTCCTAAATAGCAAAACCTTAAAAATCGCTATTAAGGAATCGCAATTTCTTATCTTAATGCATGTGCCCCGATGTTCTTTATCCACTGTGATCTTTGTCCGATGCATGTAGGACTTTTTTCCTTTTAATGTGTTTATTAAAATGTTGTACAAGTCATTATAACAAGCAAGCCGTTTGGCATACATAAACATGAGCATGTGCTTTGATCAAATGATAGCCATATACTGCCAGACTTTGGCCGGGATTATACATTGAGAAAATGACAACAGCAAATACTTACCCAATGTGTCTCAACTAAAAGTGAAAATGACTAGGTGAGAAAAGAAAAAAAGGAAGAGGAGAACCAAAAAATGAGAGCTCTAGAAATGTGCCAAATGGTAAAGGTGTGCGTCTGGTGGGTGAGGAAGTAGCCTCTACATATGGACGTTAGGAGCACCCTGCAAGCAATCATCCGTGGCCGACACACTGAGAATGGGGGTGCTTTCGCCATGATAATGCTATCTATGCCATTGGGTCGGGAGGGTGGAGACCTAATGTGTGTCGCAAGTAGGGCATGCGATGTGCTGGCACTGTGGTCGTGGGTCCACGTACGCCGCGCAGGCATATGGTGGGGGTGTCATCATGGTTGTTGATTTTGACCTCCACATTGAGCAAGAAGGACTCCCAACATTCCCCGCACACGCAGGAGGAGTCCCCTTTCATGCGGAGCAGCTTCAGCAGGTGGGCTTCCGCTCTGGTCCACTTCAACAGCACAGTGAGCCAGTGCCGCAGTTTAGGGGGGGGACTTCAACGCCATAGCTATTTGGCATTTGACCAGTATAAAGGCCAGATCAATGAATCAGATGCTTGTAGGACTTTTAAAGATTTTCTTGCTTTATGAATATTTATTGAATTCACTGATTGCTTGCTAAAATGAAAGGCTGTTGGTGGGATGAACCTATGTATTTTAATATTTTGCTGACATTCTATGAAGATCTTTTATCAAAAGCTTAAAAAGATGAATTGAATTGAACTGAGTTGCACTCTCACTTAATAACACCCCCTACTCAGTAAGAAGAACAGCCGACATATAATTATCTTTTCTTAACACAACCGATCAGCAGCCCATTTACAAACCCATGCTATTTTTAAATATCACATATGCTACAGGAGAACTGGTATTCCTTTAAATCAAATGAATTACTGTCTCAAACTTATTCATCAGCAAATTTTCTCCCTCTTAATTTCCTGACTAGTGTAGTTAAAATAGTCCATAACCCGGGTAGTGATTTTATAAAATGTGGCAACTCTGTCTACATTGCTCCAACTAATCTACCTGCATCCCAACAGAAACTATTAAACAAGACATACAACACACAGACAGATATGCTATACATTGCTCACAATATGGACAACCACTAAGAATCAACCAAAACTTCAAACTCTGTAGCTCACTGACATATCAATGATTAAGATGTAATTACTGGAAACAGTAACAGAACCACAAATACAGTGCCAGTGATACAAGCTCACAAACCAAATCAACCTCTGACCTGGAGTGGAATTCTTGAATTCCAGGTTGGAAAATGCCAGTGGCGGCTCGTAGAGGCAGTGCTGCTGGGCGGTGGGCAGGGCGAGGGAGGTGTAGGGTGGGGGGTTAGTAGCCTCGGACATACTTTGGAACGGAGTAAAGTAAGTAAATAAATAAATACAACTATTTACCTTGCGCTCGCTGCATTGCTGAGTTGGCCACTGGAAAATGCCTGACTTTGTTAGCTTTGCAAAGCCATCCTAATGGCAGAATGTTTCATAGAAACGTCTCTAAAATGACATAAGACAACCCATGGCATAAGATAGCATGCCAATTATACAATACAAAATATAACTTCCTTCGATTTTTAAGACTCTGGGTTTGTGATGTGCTGTAGTTTTCTACCTCAACCTTATTGTGAGATCAGGTAAACGTTCCTAAAATGTTAATATTTCACTTGGGATACAATAGTTAGAGTGGTACAAGATGTTATTTCCGCCGTATTTTCAATAACAACAAGAGGAATAAAGATAGGAATATCAAAATAAATCTCCACTGACTAGTTACTAACTCACAAATTAACCTCCTTAGAGCCTGCTGAAGTTTTAAAAACAAAATTTATAAAATAATGACCCCCACATCCTGAGAGTTTTCCTCCAGCGGGAGTGGGTTATCCATTTTTTCATGTCGCTCTCTGCTGAGTGTTTCCTTGCAGTGATGGACAGGGAAAAGAGAAATGATACCGTATTCGTAGAGTGGACGGTGTAATGTCCTAACTCAGATGGGGCCTACTCTCTGTGGCCATTGGAGGAAGTAGTCCATCGACGGTGTGAACCAGGGCTCCTTTGGGGGAATACTTAAGGTCCCCCTGTCTCACAATGAGGAGATGGAGGGGCTTATATACAAGCCCCTTGCGTCACCCTTACATCAAGTTTCCCATGTTAAAAATGACGCAAAAGTGGCGCACGGGCTTGTAAATCTGCCCCTGAGAGCTTGGCAGTCAGGGTACTCCGTCGCGTTTACGGCAGACTACCCTGCCGAACTCCTAACCAGGCCGTACCAAATACCGCAACGCTCATCCATAATGGTGATGAAAGCTAAATAGGAAAGATCCGAAGACCAATGGGGAAGGAGCAAAGTAGGCGACGAAAACACTAAGAGGCAAGTAGGTGAAGACACCATATGAGGAGCAGAAAAGACAAACTACCAGTTAGAACATGCTTGTGATGACCTGTCTGGAAAGTGGGAAGTAATTCTAGTTTATGTCATTATATAGCCACCCTACATCTCCGGAAGCAAACAGTATTTGAGCTCTATGTGCCGCTGTTTAGAACTCGCCAATAATGAACAGGAGTTGTAGGCTGTTGTAATTCCTTGTGATGTTTTTTGTGTACACAGTGCAGCCCTTTTGACTGTACACTGTTACATCCATATTTATCAATATTTGATGCAGCGCACTGCAGCAAGATAACCTGCTGTGCTGTGTCACATGGAGAGGACAGGAATGCATCATATTTACTAATATATAGCGTATTCTTAATGCGCCTAATACTAATATAGTGTGCTGGCACAATATGTGCTGCCTAGCACCCATGCACCACAGTGCAAGGGTGCCTGCTTTGCAGGCAGGATTGTTGTCGTGCAGGAAGGGACACCTTCCTGCATAAAAACAATCCTTAGAAGCGTTTTCCTCTATGAGTGTGTGCTGCTGAATGCAGAACACTTCAAAAGAAGAAAAACGAGAAGTAAATATATTTCTCCTGGTTGCATCTCGATCAGGTAGGCGTACAGTTTTGATGCATTCTCAGGTTTACTTGTCTTTGTAAGTCTGAACACCTACTCTCCACCCTTGTAGTGGCTTCCCGGCGCAGAGTAATGCAAGGCAGAACCTTGCGCTTCCTTGCCGTACTCCTGATTGACCAAGCCACGCAGGGCCGCGCAAGGTGGCCTCGCGTCACTTGGTGAACCTGACTTACGGATTGCATTGCCTTTGCGGCACCCTGTGTGACTGACGCAAGGGCAACACAATCTTTTGATTAATCTGGGTCTGTTAGTTCATTGGTGGAACACAGTGGATGACCAAATGCAATGCGTTGACCACCGATGGACCAGTAAGCCGAGTTTGGTGGACTGCTTGTACCCACAGTTAATAGCTCAAGGCCATATTGTCCTGTACTTGTGTGTGACACACTTACACCAAGCCAGGCCAGGTATTTTAGGTACATTTGTATTGTAAACTCAATATGAACGAGTAGATAGTGGCGAGAGGAACACAGTGGTGTAGCAAGTGGGGTGTGGGGGGGCGGACCTCTCCGAGAGGCATGAGTTTGGGGGGCAGAGATTACCCCCGCTCTTACCTGCCAACCGCGGGGCGGAAAAACAGGGTCCCCCAAGGGTGGCTACAGGTTTTGCTAGACCACTGGAGGAACAATGGGTACCCTGACTAATCATTGTTTCTGTTTCTGAGCTTCACCACCCTGGAGCAATCTCCAAACACTTTTATGTTCAAGGCAGAGACAAGTCTGCTCTGCTTTGCTGTAATTAGGAAGCAGAGCATTACAAAATGATGAGATATTTGCACTTGATTCGACAGCATGTCTCTCAATTATCTTCTCTTTAACAATCATGTCTAATTAGAACGTTCTTTGATATAAACAAACATTAAAATTGTAGTAAGTAAATCAACTGTGTCAGCGATGATGCTTCCAAGAGGCCTGTACTGTCCTTACAAGTTCTCAGGAGCATAAGGCGAGGCCACTTGTGTGACTAAGCAGAGCTGCAGTGAATCAATGTGCTGTGACTACACCCACCTTACTTCTTATGCTGTCTTGGTGCAGCACATGGGTACCCATTCGAGAGCAGGTTGGCTCTCCAGGCGGTGGCAGAGATATTGAGGACACCACTGGCCCAAGGCCACATTTCATTGGTCTCACTGTGAAGTTTTGGTTCTGGAGCACTGGTGTGACCTCTGACCTGAAGTTCCTCGTTCATCTGTGATGTCGCATTAGAGCTGTGCCCATGCACAGACCACTTCTGCATTGAGATGAATGCAATTAGTCATTATTCAGTAGGCCCTGCTGGCCATAAGTTTACAAACAAATAGAGGGAGGCACTTCCCCCCTTCAGTGCTCCTACAGAGTGTAATGCTACATCTTCCCACGGGTTGTCTGGAGAGACCAGGCATGGGTGGTGTAGGCATCTTGTGGACAAGGGAGGAGCTAGGGAAATAACAGGCTCCCACTTTACAAATTACACTTACTAATCCAAAGTGAGTGAAAACTCTTCTTCAGAGGAAAATTAGCAAATAATGATAAGAAATTATGCATTTACAACATGATTTTAAAAGAATTTGACCCAAACTGCGCTTACCAGTATTAACATGTTTCTTTCTTTCATTCTTTCCATCTTCTTTCTGTCCTTTTTCTTCCTTAATCTAGTTCCATCTTTTCTACTTTCTATGCTTTCTTTGCTTCTTTCCATCTTTCTTTCCTTCTGTCCCTGCTTCTTTCATTTCATATCTCATTCGTTCTATCTTTTGTCCTTTGTTTCTTTTTTATATTCCTTTTCTGTCCTTTCCGTCTCTCCTTCCTTTCTTATCATCCTCTTGTACTTCCTTTTCCCATTCATTGGATCCTTCTTTCTTTTTGTATTGTTTTCCTTCATTAATTTGTTCGTTTTTTTATTGCATAATCTTTTGTTCCATCTCTCTTTTCTTCTTTCCATTATTAAATTTTATTATCTTAGGCCCAGATTCATTAAACAAAAATTCGCTCGCAAAGGGGAAGAATCTCAGAATCTGCCCCTTTGCGAGCGGTATTTTTGCATTTGGGATGCATCATCCGAAATGCAAAAATTGCAATTTTAGAAATCGCTAAATTGCGATTAATTGCATTTAAGGAATCTTAAATTGAGATTCCTTAAATGCAATGCATGATAGTTTTTAAAATAGCGAAATCGCTAATAGGGCACGCAAATTACCATGAAGTACAACTTCATGGTAATTTGCAAAAACTTTGATAAATGCACTAAAGTGCATTTTTCAAAGATTCATGTTACACACACACATGTGTGTGCACAACATATGTGCACATATCAACTTCAGGGGTGCAACAGGGTGTCCATTGGACACCCCTGCACCCTTGAAATCGCAATCTCAATTTAAGAATCGCTAATTGCGATGAGCAAATTGAGATTGTCTTCCCATTCATTCTATGGGCCCTAGGCCCATAGGAATGAATGGGGAGGTATTCCTTAATTGCAAGTCGCAATTTGCGAGTCGCAATTAAGAAATTCTAAGAAATCGCTACTTTTTAAGTGATTTCTTGATGCATTCCATTTTGCAATTCGTTAATAGCGTATCGGTATTTTTCGCTATTAAGGAATCGCAAATTGGGTTGTTGATGCATCTGGGGGTTATTCTCTTAATTTTTGTTCCCCTTTGGGTTTCCGTTTATTTATTTGTTCCTTTGGTATTTTCTTCTTTCTGCACGTTTCTCCCTCTGTCATTCTTTATTTTCTTCCTTGCTTTTCCTTCTTCCTTTTGTCTCCTTCTTTCCTTTCTTTTCTTCTGTGCTTTCTTTCGATTCTGTTTCCTGTTTTCTTCCGGTCTTTCTTTTCCAATTTCCTTCCTGCCCTCTCACACATTTCATTCGCACCTATTTTTCTATGACTTTTTAAATAATTATCTGTCTCTGAGCCACAGATTAAAGTTAAGAAGTGCCATAGAACACTGTAATCTGCCCCCATGCCTCTCTCCTCCCGCCGTTTAGGGTGATGTAGGGTAATTTAAAAATCTATTGCTTAAGGAGCCTGTTACCGTTCCCACGGTCTCTTACTGCCCTTTCTTCTTCCAGGAAATAGATGTGGATCCAAGTCTCGGTAACAAGAAGATGTAATGCATGCACACTGTTCTGTCCTGACTTGGGGGAGCCGACATAGGAGAACGGGGACTCCCTGTGATACTTTAAGGTCTAGAGGAGGGAGTGACAGTCTACAACAAACTATGAAGGGAACCTCAATGCTGACCTATATTCCTTTTCGTCTGAGCATTAAAGTCTCTACTAAGTTACAATTAAGATGCTACATAAGACAAAAAGTAATTCATTAAGACATGGAATGTATATTTAATTTCTTTCATTTATGTTATATTTTTTGCATAACAGATTATTTTTTTCCCATTTTCTAGTGATCATTTTATCAAAGTTACAAAACAGTGACATGGTAACATATGTATATATAATTAAAAAATACATGGTTGTATCATATCTAAGCAAAACCCCTTAAACAGTACATATAAAAAGACTTTCACTCATACCATCATTCATACGAATTCAGACTTTCATACTAGTTATTCTAACATTACTAACAATAACACACAACAGTGAAAAAAAGTGAACATGTATCGTGTCTTCCGATAGACTCCTCAGAATATGGCTAGAACACGTTATCTTATTTCTACCTTTTTGTTTTTAGGGTTAGCAGTTTTTAGTACTCTTTTCCTTTACTTCTCCAAATTCTGCGTACGCATCAGACATCCTCAGTTTAAAATCAGAAATCAGAATTTCAATGCGAGGTGGCGGATGTGGGGCAGTTCCTTTGAAGAGGGACACTAGTGGTTGGTGGTCCGTGACCATTACAAACGGGTGGCCTTGTAGGTGTAGGTGGAAATGGCCGCAGGCCCACTTGATAGCGAGAGCCTCCCTCTCGATCTGGGCATACCTGGTCTCCGTCGGGGTTAAGGCCTTGCTGGCAAAAGCTAACGCCGTCCACTGGCCGGGTTCATGTTCTTGGGTCAGGACAGCGCCGAGACCCACCGGGCTGGCATCCACGATCACCTCCGTACACTTCTTGGGGTCGAAGTAGGAGAGTGTGCCTTCTCCAGGAGCGCGTCCTTGATCCCCTCGAATGCTTCGTCTTCTCTCGAGCCCCACTGCCACGGGACATCTGTCTTGGTTAGCGCTCGTAGCGGCTCACTCCGAGTGGCCAGGCCCGGTATGAATCGGCCACAGTAAGTGGCCATACCGAGGAAACTTCTCACTTCTGTCGGGGACTTCGCCGCAAGAGCGTCTTTGATGGCCTTGGATTTCCTCGGAGCCCCAGGTGGGTGCTAAAGGTGGTAATGATGCGACTCTCCTCCGCTAGGGGCAACTGATGGTATCCGGCGTTTAGGTCTATCTTCGAGAACCACTTTGACCCATTTACATCAGCGACGATGTCATCCATGGTTGGAGTTAGATGCCTCTCTCTTCGGATCGCGGTGTTCGGTAGCCGCATGTTGATGCACAAACGGATAGCGCCTGGTTGCTTGGGCTTTTCTACAATAACCATAGGTGACACCCATGGGGTGGGCCCCGTGACCTTCTCGATGACACCCAGGGTTTCTAGTTTTTCCAGTTCCTTCTCCACCAGTGGGCGTAGGTGGAAGGGTATCCGACGGTGGTGCAAGGCGGTGGGAGTGACTGATTTATCAATATGCAGCTTGACCGGCTCATATTTGATGCAGCCCAGGCCTTTAAACAGTTCAGGGAATCGTGCCAACAGTTCATCCACTTGATGCGCTCTTATTCGATTAGCAAAGGCTATAAGTTTCAAATCTTCTGCTGTGTGACTGCTTATCAATGTATCGGCCTTCCGGTTAATGATATGGATCGTTGCTGTTACCTGTGACTCATTAGCCTGGATTGGAATTGTTATTTTTCCTTTTAGGGGTAATGGGGTGTCCGCTCCGTAAGCAAAAATTCTCGTCTTGGATGGCATTACCTCGGGCCGTGGGCGTAGTTTGTTGAACTGTTGCAGGCCCATCACATTGACGGTGGCGCCAGTATCAGTTATGGCCTTGACCTCATTTCCCGCCATCTGCGCGATGCACGTGGGCTGTGGCCGTCGTCGTTGTTTAAGCTCTCGTGCGAATGAGACGATGTATGCCTCCTCATCCTCCGACTCTGAGTCGTCGTACACTGTGGGCAGGTGTTTCTCTGCTCTTGCTGGTGGTGTGTCGTTCAATGATAGTTGGCGGACGGCTTTTGTGGGCGTCCGTGACTTTCTGAATGTCTTTGACGTGTTTCTTTTGCGGCACACTGAAGCAAAATGGTTAGGTATTCCACAGTTTGCGCACGTTTTCCCCTGGGCCGGGCAGTCCTTGGCCGCGTGGGGTTCATGCCCACAATATCCAAATCGCGTTCGAGGTGGATCCCTCCGATATTCTTTTTGCGGTGGTCCCCGTGGTTGGGACCGTATTGCATCTGCCCGCTCCACTTTAATGGGCTCTGTCTTGACATGTGGCTGGTGTAGTGCCTGTTCCATGGCGGAGGCTCTGACGCTCAAGAGTTCATGAGATCTCGCGAGGATTAAGATGTCCTCCAGCGATATACCCGGTTTGCGTAGGATCGCCCCTCTCAGCATTTTGTCTCAACATCCTTGGATGATCTGCCGTCTTATGGCTTTAGGCTGGTCTTCGTCGGTGGAGCTAGCCAGCTGCCTGACACGGGCATGGAACTGGTCCATCGTCTCACCTTCCCTCTGACGTGCTTGTCCCAATTTGAAGACCTCAAAGTCTACATTCAGTTGGGGGTCAAAATGGCAGTTCAAAGCAGCGACCGCTGCGTCATAATCGTACGCTGGCCCTGTATTGGGCAGGTGCTTAAACAGTCTAAATATTTCATCGCCCTCATAGTGTAGCAGAAGCGACCGTTTCACAGCTTTGTCAGTCTCCCTCGTCACGAGAAAATAATTCTCCAACCTTTCAAGCCATATCTTCCATCTGAGGGAGGCCGTAGGCGGGTCTACCGCTTCGCTGAACGGTGGTAGCACCCCTGTGGGGGCATGCTGGAATGGGATGTTGATGACTGGCGCCGGCGCGTCTTCGTCCGTCATGGTGGTGGTATAAGTGGGTGGCGTCAGTGGGTCCCTCTTGACTAATCCCCTTTTCTGCGCTGGCTCTGCGATGCCACGTGGCAGCTGCGTAGCTCACCTCAGTTCTGTCGCGATATCCGTAGGCCACGGGGACGCCTCGTGGTAGGCACGCTGCAGGACGTGTTCCCTCCCGGGCGACGACAGTCCCAGGCGACGTGTGTACGTGGTGAGCTGGTCCGGAGGCTATTCTGCCGCCGGTCACTGTGAGAAGGCACTCTGGGGCGTAGTGGGCACGTCCTCCACTGAAGTCCACAGCACCCATGCACTGTGGGAGTCTTTTCTGGGCGTTGTCAGCATCTCACGCGCAATGCGTGAGCAAATGCGGGGTGCCGCGACGGTCTGCGACTCACGCGAGATGCGTGGGGAACGGCAGGGAGTCGCAGAAGACGGGCCGGCTTCGCGCCCTTCAGCGCCGCTTGCTGCACCCTGCCTCAGGGGTGGTTCCGTGGCCCAGGCGGTCCCTCCACAATGCTCCAGGGGTGGTGATATGACCCAAAGGCAGGGGCCCAGACAGGCACGCAGGCCCCAGAGTAGCCGGGTGCACCCAGCAGCAGATGCGCGGTAGGCACCGTGGGGCGGAGCAGGACGCTCCGAAACAGCACAGGTGTGCGAGCGAGGGTTGGGCCCCCTCCGCTCGTCGCCAATGTTCTGTCCTGACTTGGGGGAGCCACCAGAGGCCTGGTTGGGCTCACGCTCTTGCGCGGGGCTGGCAGGGCAGCGGCAAGGACATACACCGACACCAGTGTCTTGGTCGGAAGTGACGTGCCCGAGCGCGCGTCCTTCTTTTATTGCACGCCGCAAGCCACGCCTGGCCTACGGATGTAGGGATGCGTGTGCGTGTGTAAGCTAGACCGCTTACAGATATTACACACACCACCCACAGCCTGCCAAGAACCACGTGTCAATGGAGCAGGCAACAACAGCTGCCTGCTGTACCGTTCCTGGAGCAAACCATCGCATGCATCACCAGGATGACACCCTAAGGGCCCGATGAGGACTTTGGCAGGCTTCCTGGAGCACCGCAGCAGCGGCGGTCCTTGGAAGATCGCCAAGCTGTCGGCATCCCGCTCGCTGGATTAAAACTGTAATCCAGGGCTGGCGGTATGGTGGCGGCTTCACTGCAGCGGTATGCTGCATCCCGTATATAGGTCTTACAAGGCATGCCGACGCAGTTCTGCGCCTTCTGCACGTCAGCTGGACTGTGTGGCATGCACCATGTTCTGCTTGCCACACTGCGCACCGACTACAGTTTAAAAATTGGGGGACACAACATGGGCCCCCAGGAAAATGTTAAAATAGGCTATAATTTCCGGGGGCACTGTTTGGGCAATCGTCCTTGATCTCCCGCCGACCTTTTTATGGCAGAACCCCCACCATGAAATGCTCTACAGGACAGCAGATCACAATTTGGACTGGGGCGCCGACATCGGCCCTTGAGTCATAGGCTGCAGCGATTGCCCACCACCGACACAGTGGGGTCATCCGGAGGCCAGGTGTGGGACTTGTGGCTGTCCCACTGCCATCATCCAAATCAGGCAGTTGGACCAAGGGCACGAGTCGGGGTACCACGCGGTTGGACGGAGTTCCCCCACTTATTTTACTGGGAGAACGCCGTCTCCCTGCTCAAATGCTGGAGTTACAATGATGTTGTCACTTGCCCGCACGGCTGCCCCTAACTTTCTCAGCTGATTAGTAGGCAAGGAATGCATCAGCCGAGCAGCCGATCTCATTTGTAAGATAAAAAACAACACAGGGTCCTGGCTGTGTACAGTAAGGCTAAGCCAAATACAACTAAAAAACAAAAAAGTGGCCAATACTGGATTTGATTCAAGCTAATCTGGTAGTGACCTTTATGAATAAAGCATAATGGTCCGTTTTGCGTCACTAGTTAAATTTTTATTTTCTTCACTAGTTGAGCATTGCAATTTTAAACCATGTCAAAGATACTATATGCATGTACACACAATTATAAGGTTAGACATATCAAACCGGCAACTTTATACATATTTACAATTTATACACATCCTACCAACAACACTCTTACTTCACTCACACTACTATACATAAACAAAACAGTAAGGCCCTTTGTCAACAAAAGTCTTAAGTAATGGAGCCTATAAATGGTATTATTTTCCTGGTTCAAACTATTTACAACTATATATATTGAACACAAATTCTTATTTTAAAGTCAAACATAGAACTTTTTTAGATATTCGTGGTTGACAAAGAGTCCAGTCAAGTCAGTTCAGGTCGACGCGTTTCAAACCCCTGATGGCGGGGTTCTCATCAGGACCAACATTTTCTAGTAAATACGGTCAGTAGCCCAGTTCGTTTTTGGAAGAAAACCTTCAATGTCCGTAGTCACACTCTATGATAAGGCTGGTTGTGTTGCGGACTATCGGACTGACGGCGACTGCGGTTGTTCGAATAGCGTTTGACCGCAAGGTGAGCCCCCTCGGAGACAACCCGACGGCCCGGGAGCAGCTTGTGGGGCGAGGCGAGGTGAGGTGAGCTTTATCTACATCCAATTACTCCTCGGAGGAAGGGAACCGCTGATCCTCTTTCCTCTCTCCCCTCGCGGTAACCGCTGCAACTGCTGCTCTCAGCCGCCCTCAGCCCCCAGCATTCCTAAGTGGCAAGCCGCAACCTACAGCCTAGCGGCAGGGAGGGAGCTCTCTGTAAACACCCGCCGGGAATCAACAAGCAGCAGGAGCTGCGAAAAAAGTAAATCCCTGCGGTGCAAGGCCGCCGTCATTTAACATATGCGGCAGGAGTTGTCAATTGTTTTAACAAACACAGCAGAAACTGCGAGTTAACCTCCTCAGCATTATTAATACGGCTGATAGCCTCAGAACACTAATGAGAACACTAATGAGGCCATAGCCGCGTCCTGGGAGCTCTGTATGATGATCGGGAACTCTGTATGCTGACTGCTGACTGAGCGGCAGGTGGCGATAGCGTGCGAGACAGCAGAGCTGAGCAGTACAGCGGAACGGAGTAGTGGCTTCTGCCTCTATTATTACCGATTACCGATCACCATCATCGACCAAAAGCTCAGCTCAGCCTTTCTGCCTCGGGACAGAGGAGGGCCAACCCAGAGGTTAAGTAAGAGGGGCTGGGCGACCGAGCACAGGGTGGGGGCTAGGACTATAACACGAGCGCGACGCCGTTAGAGGCGGCTGCTAAGTAAGAGCCAGGGGGCAGCCCAGGCCAATTTGACTAGGTCTAATTGGCTGGAGGCTCCTCCCGAGTGCTCCGCTCGTCTCTCTAAGACCAACCCCCCTGGAGCTATACTTCACCATACCTCGCCTCCCCCATCCCCCATTCAAGAGCCCATCCACAAGTAAGGTGCAGCAAACAGAAGTAAAAAGTGGCTATACACATAGCACGTGTGTATTGGTTGTCTTATCCCCGAATTAGAGTCAAGCCAACAGCTAAGCGGGCGAAGAGAGATAAGAGCCTGCTCGCGCCCATTTCTCTTGTTACACTTGGGATACCCATGGATCAACACGATAGGAGGGAGCTTGCAGCTTGCAGCCCATAAGACCATAAGACCATAAGCTGATTGCGTTCTTTACAGCGCATGAGTCAAGCAAAACAAGTCCTCCAGCGTATTAGTCAACCAAAAAAGAGTTATAATCAGTCTAAGTCTCATTATGAGGTCCGGCAAAGTAAGGAAAGCCCCCGGAGAAAAGTCATCCGCCCCAAAAGGGCCGGCTAAGAGGAGAAGACTTGAGAAAATAACAGCAAATAAGGCAAATATTAATCTGAAAAACCCTTTAATCTCTCTGTTAGACCTGACATCATTGGCTTGAGTCTCTCCTCCATTTTTTCTGTTTGCCTCCACTGTTTTACGATGTTTTGCTGGATGATGCTTTGGGCGCCGTGCCACTGCTGATCAGTGCCACAGCGCAAGTGCTCCCTATGTTAAATTGATGTATCGATTGTATTCCATGTTTGGCTTATTTGGTTTACTGTCAGTCCCTAGTCTAGTGCACCAGGAGTGCCGGGGCTTGTAAATACAAATGCCGCTCGTGGTCTTGCAGCACGTGTTGTGCCACCCACAAGAGCGGCCTCGTAAAAGAATGTCTACGGGTCGGTCATTGCGAGACCCACGTGCAGTCTGGTACTGTCACGCGGGCTGCGCAAGTATACCTACTTGCCAGTCCCTCCAACCTTCCCTTAACTTCTTGTTAGTCACCCCGATGGTAGGCCCACGGGCAGGGTGCGTTGTAAGTATAAGGTAGGACACGCCTGACCAAGTTGGCATGTCCTGATAGTGAACAACAGCCATCTTCGTTCTTCACTATTGCGGGGTAGCCTGCTCTCCATTAGTTAGAATGGGCCGCCGGGATTATTAATGCTATGATCCTAGCTGGCTCGGGGAGCATGGTGCAATGTCGAGTTTGGTATCCCTGAACTCGGGGTTTAAGGACGCATCCGTTGGTGTGGATGGTTTTTGGACTCTGGGTTTGAAAATAGCACTTTTAGAAAGTGTCTATTTTCTTGTCTAACCATTTCTGGTCTCTGCTGGTCTTGCGTGTGTGTGACAGGAGCTGGGTGGCTCCAGAGGTCTGGATGAGTCAGTGTGGGATGAGTGGGACATTTGCGTTGAGAGTAGGGGGAGAGCAGTTGCTGATAGCCTGCCCTGCCTGATACAATGCTGGCTCCACCTCCTGCCAAGCGGCTGATGGCTCTGTGCCTGCCATGGACGATCCTAGCCCCACCTCCTACCAGGAGGCCGATAGCTCTGCTCCTGCCAGTGACAATGCTGGCTCCACCTCCTGCTGGGCGTCTGAGGACCCAGCCCTGCCCAGTGAATAGGCCAGGTGCTTCTGCCTGGCTCCACCCACAACAGACCCAGGATGTTGGGAAATTCCCCTGCATGGACAAAGGGATCAAAGCCGAAAAGGGGTATAAGAGAAGGACCCCTGAACCAAGAAATCAGATCACTTCTGACAAGGAACCCTGAAACCAAGGACAAGAAGCCTGCTGACCTAAGTACTTGCCTACCCCTTCTGCCAGTGTGCTGTTTGCTGGGGGGAATCCTGCAGTGCTTCTTTATTTTTGCCAAGGAACCAGGAGAGAGGAACTGTGTGTGTACTCTCACGCTTGCTAAGAAAATCTCCAAGGACTGGAAGAGTGCCAGTCTCCTGCTGAAGTCACAGGGCTAAAGGACTTCATCTGCTAAAGTGCTATTTGCTGGAACCTGTGAATCCAGCACCTCTGAAAGAACCAGCAATCTCGACGCCGACGGACGTCGCCGAATCCAGCTCGACACCGTGAGTGACGGCTCAAGTGTCCCGCTTCCTCGACGTCGGCCGCCGGGCTCGACCGACGCCAGCAGCAACGCCAGTGAGTAGTGAGTTCGGCTCCAGCTCCAAGGGACCTCGTGTCTGCACCGCTGCTGATCGCATCGCCCTCGTGCCCTCTCGACGCCGTGAGCGCTGCTCACTCTTTGCAACATCAGCATCGACATCAACGACTACTGAGGCCTGATCGACACCGAAGACGCGACGCCGGATTGCTCGACGCCGCTGATCATCGTGTGCTCCATTTTCCAAGGTACTGTGTTGTTGGGGGTCCGTGTGACTCCGGGCTCGACGTAGCGCTCCTCGCGGTCGACGCCGAACCTTTGGATTAACTTTACCTCGACGTCGTGTAACTCCCGTGTGGGTTACATTGTTGCTAAGAACTGTGTTTCCAAGAAGAAGAGTTGCTTTGATACGAAAAGACTTTGTGCTAAAGAAGAAACTACCTTTGAACTATATTTTCCCTTCCAAGAGTATTTATTAAGATTGTGTATATTTTTGTCGTTATTTGGTCTTGTGCTAAGCCTTATATAAAAATACTTATTTTTATAATACTACTGTGTCGTGTCCATTTGTAGTGTATTCACTTTATTACTGTATGTGGTCATAAATGCTTAACACACAGCCTCTGAGATAAGCCTGTCTGCTCTGCCAAGCTACCAAGGGGGTGAGCAGGGGTTATCAAAGGGTGTGATCCCCTTGCCCTGACTAGGAAAGGTGTGTCCCTATTTGTCAGAAGTGTATACCTCTGCCAACTAGAGACAGCCGGTTCTAACATTGGACGCAGCGGTGAGGATTTGAACCTTGCATTTATGACCCATGTGCAGTGATTAGTGTGCGCTACATAGCGAAAGCAGACCATAGCGCAGCCACAATCTACTTGGAAGGATTCCATTTTTGGCTCTCCGCTTTTCTGAAGCTTGATTTTTTGAACACTGCCAGTTTTGACCATGAGTGACACCGGAGTCACTACCCCTGTTGTTGTGGAGGAATTCGACAGAGCGAAGATAAATGACTACGGCTTGAGGGAGCTGAAATTCTTTTGCAAGCAGCTGAAAGTGCCTACCAAAGGCATCTCAAGAAAAGAGCAATATCTCAAAGCTTTGGAGGCCTGGTTGGAGTCCAGAGATCCCTCTGATGTGGTGGTGGTACCGCCAGGGGAAGGGGATGAGGAGGCGCCAGTGAATGGGCCTGAGTCCTCTCCCGGAAGCAGTGTTTCCTCCAAAGGTCTTTCCCCTGAAGAACGAGAAGAAAGGGCGAAGGAGCGTGCATACAACATGGAAATGGCAAGGCTAAAGATAAATGGGCAGTTGGAGTTAGAAAATGCAAGAGGTAGGAGAGAAGCTGATTTGGAGACCAAAAGGTTGGAGTTTGAAAGAGAGAAGTTAGCTTTGGAGCGTGATACCAAGTTGAGGGAGTTGGACATCCAAGCTAAAAAGTTAGAATTGAATCCCTCTGGTGGCAGCATCCCATCTGTGCCTGCAGAAAGTAGGTTTTATTTTCCCAAAGATGTCATCAAAGATTATCATAGGAATGAAGATATTGGTCAGTGGTTTAAAGCATATGAGTTAACATTGTTGGCCCACCGGGTCCCTGAGAAGGATTGGGGAGCGGGGTTGTGGGGTCGCTTTGTGAATGAGGGAAGAGATACCCTGTTAGACATGCCTGTTGAGGATAGGATGTCGTATGCTCATATGAAAGATGCTTTAATGTTGCGGTATGGCCTAACCCCCGAGAGGTACAGACAAGCTTTTAGAGAATGTAAGAAGTTGCCTGGTACGACGTGGGTTGAATATGTATCCTATTTTTGCAGAGCCATGGATGGTTGGGTGAAGGGCAGCAAAGTGGAAAGTTACGAAGCTCTTTATGATTTGTTTGCTTGGGAGCATTTGTCTAATAACTGTTTTCCAGAGCTGCGCCAGCACCTGATTGATAGCAAGATATCTAACCCTAGAAAACTTGCTGAGGAGGCGGACCGCTGGGTCAGTACCAGGGTCCACAAGGGTCCAGTGGGAGACTCAACCAAAGGTGGGCAGGGTCCCCAGCAGAAGAGTGGGGGGGACAAGGGTAAACAGAAGGAGTCCCAGAAAGGGCCCCAAAGTAATCCCCAAGGGAACCAAGGGAAAGGTTCCCAGCCTCCCCCGGAAAAGAAGCCAGGGGCCCCGACGGGTAAACCTTTTCATAGGGGCCCCCTAACCTGCTACGTTTGTGGGCAGGTGGGACACCGGTATTATGACCCCTAGTGTCCCATGAAGAATTCGAATGCACCGCCGCGTGCACCCCCGTCAGTTGGCGAGTGTAGCCCTGGGAGGGGAGCAGATGATTGTCCCTGGTGGGAGGGGTCCCGCAGAAATGTCCCTGGTCTCGCTAGGAGACATGTTAATGGTCCCTCCACCCCCTCTGCCTAGTAACATTAGTAAATATAGGCAGTGGGTGACCATTAATGGCCATAGAGTGGAAGCTCTCAGAGACACCGGAGCGAGTGTGACAGCTGTCAAGTGTCACTTGGTGTCCAGAGAGCAGGTGGTTCCCCACGCATTCTACCCTGTGATAGCTGCTGACAACTCCCAGAAAGAGTGTGAGGTAGCTCAGGTTTCCTTTGAATGGGGGGGAGTTTCAGGTACTCTTCAGGTTGCTGTGAGGCCCGCCATGCCTGTCGATTGTCTCCTGGGCAATGATTTAGAAGACTCCCCTTGGGCTAAGGTGGAGAGGGAGACGCACTTGAAAATGTTGGGTGTGCCCGAGTGGGTGTGTGCCACCACTTGATCGATGACAGCGAGTAAGGGTGTTGATGGGATCCCGGAGCCTGAAAGTACGGCCCAGGACCCAGCTGTGAAGAGAAGAGGCAGGAGGCGTGGGAAACGGGCCCCCGTAGTTCCCGTGGTCCAGGAGGAGGTAGACCCTGAGGGGGATGCCCTGGAGCCCACAGGGGAACAAATTGCCGAACTGGGAGACCTGCCCGAGCTGACCCATTGGCAGCAGGATGGTGGTCCCTCCAGGGAGGAATTCTGTGCCGAACAGAAGGTGTGCCCTTCTCTTGTGGGCATGAGTCAGCAGGCTTCAGCCCAATCCTCAGGTGATCAGTCAGGGTCACATTTTGTGTACTGGGAGAACGACCTCCTGTATAGCGAGCCTAAGGCTGCTGAGCCTGGGTCAGCCCATGTGCTGGTGGTACCCCAGCGCTTCAGAGCCTTCCTACTGGGTTTGACTCATGACGTTCCGTTAGCTGGACATCTGGGGCAGGACAAGACCTATGACAGGCTTGTCACCCATTTTTATTGGCCTCAGATGCGCAGGGATGTAGACATCCATTGTAAGACTTGTCACACTTGCCAGGCAAGTGGGAAAAGCGGAAGGAAGCAGAAGGCTCCCCTCCAACCTTTTCCAGTGGTCAGTACCCCCTTTGACCGGGTAGGTATTGACATTGTTGGGCCCCTGGACCCCAAGACAGCCCTGGGCAACAGGTTTATCCTGGTATTGGTGGACCATGCCACACTGTACCCGGAAGCCATCCCTCTCCGAACAGTGACGGCCCCCGTGGTGGGACGGGCACTGATGGGTGTTTTCTCCCGGATGGGGTTCCCCAGAGAGGTGGTGTCGGACCAGGGCACCAACTTCGTTTCCAACTATATGAAGTCTCTGTGGAAGGAGTGTGGGGTAACCTACAAGTTCACCACTCCTTACCACCCTCAAGGAAATGGGCTGGTTGAAAGATTCAACCGGACCCTTAAAGGCATGATCATGGGTCTTGAAGAACCAATGAGGCGGAAATGGGACGTCCTCTTGCCATGCCTGTTGTTTGCTTACTGAGAGTTGCCGCAAAAGTCTCTAGTGTTCAGCCCCTTTGAGCTTTTGAATGGTCACCCGGTAAGAGGGCCTTTGAGTCTGGTCAAGGAAGGCTGGGAGCAATCTCCCAGGAAACCTCCCCAGGATGTATACAGTTACATGCTGGCCTTCAGGAACCAGACCCGGCGCTTCAGAGATCTTGCTCAGGCAAATCTGGAGGCCAGCCAGGAGGAGATGAAGCGTTGGTACGACCGGAATGCCACTCTGGTAGAGCTTCAGCCTGGCCAGGAAGTGTGGGTCATGTCCCCTGTGGAACCTTGTGCGCTCAAGGACAGGTGGACTGGACTGTTTAAGGTTGTGGAGAAAAAGAGCGATGTCACCTACCTGGTGGACTTGAAATCTCCCAGGAACCCCTTGCGGGTCCTGCATGTCAACCGTTTGAAGCCCCACTTAGAAAGGTCCAAAGTGGGCATGCTCCTAGCTACAGATGCTGGAATGGAGGAGGAGAGTGAGCCTCTTCCTGACCTCCTGTGTGCTAAAGAGCAAGACGGGTCAGTGGATGGTGTGGTCCTCTCTGACACACTGACCCTTGAGCAGAAACAGGATTGTCGCCAACTGTTGGGACAATTCCCGGATCTGTTTTCCTTGGTTCCGGGTGTCACTCATTGGTGTGTCCATGATGTTGACACCGGAGACAGCCCTCCTGTGAAGCACAAGGCTTACAGGGTGACTGACAAGGTCCGAGAATACATTAAGGAGGAGGTCTCCAAAATGTTTGCGTTAGGGGTGGTTGAGTCCTCTAACAGTCCTTGGGCCAGCCCAGTGGTCTTGGTCCCGAAGGCTGCAGCGCCTGGTGCTGCACCAGAACTTCGGTTCTGCGTGGATTACCGAGGACTCAATTCGGTCACGAAGACTGACGCGCACCCCATCCCCAGAGCTGATGAGCTCATCGATCGGTTGGGGGCTGCCCGGTACATTAGTACGTTTGATTTGACGTCTGGGTACTGGCAGATGGCCTTGACCGATGGGGCAAAAGAGAGGTCCGCATTCTCCACACCAGATGGGCTATACCAGTTCTGGGTGATGCCCTTTGGGATGAAGAATGCCCCTGCCACCTTCCAGAGGTTGGTCAACCAGGTCTTGGCTGGACTGGAGGATTTCAGTGCCGCCTACCTGGACGACATCGCAGTGTTCAGCGCCAGCTGGGAGGAACACTTGCGCCACCTCCAGGAAGTGTTGTTGGCCCTGCGCAGAGCAGGCCTCACAATCAAAGCCAGTAAGTGCCAGATTGGGCAGGGTTCTGTGGTGTACTTGGGGCACCAAGTAGGGAGCGGCAAGGTTGCCCCCCTGCAACCCAAGATTGATACCATCCTGGCTTGGGCGCCGCCCAAAACCCAAACTCAGGTGAGAGCCTTCTTAGGACTCACGGGTTATTACAGGAGGTTTGTCAAGGATTACGGTAACATTGTGCACCCCTTGACTTCGCTGACTTCCAGGAAGCAGCCACGGAATGTGATCTGGACTGATGCCTGTCAAACGGCCTTCGATACCCTGAAAACTGCAATGTGCACAGCACCTATACTCCAGGCACCCGACTTTTCGAAATAATTTATTGTCCAGACGGATGCTTCAGAGCATGGCGTGGGGGCTGTTCTGGCTCAGGTGAATGAAGAGGGCCGAGACTTGCCTGTAGCCTTCATCAGTCGGAGGTTACTTCCCAGGGAAACGACGTGGAGTGCGATAGAGAGAGAAGCATTTGCTGTGGTCTGGGCGCTGAAGAAGCTAAGACCCTACCTGTTTGGGACTCACTTCCGGGTTCAGACAGACCACAGGCCCCTCAGATGGTTGATGCAAATGAGGGGTGAGAATCCAAAACTGTTGAGGTGGTCCATTTCCCTACAGGGGATGGACTTCACGGTGGAACACCGCCCTGGTACAGATCACGCCAATGCTGATGGTCTGTCCAGATTTTTCCGCCTTAGTGATGAGGACTCCCTCGGTCAAGGGTAGTTCTCCCCACATTTCAGCTGGAGGGGACACGTGTTAGACCTGACATCATTGGCTTGAGTCTCTCCTCCATTTTTTCTGTTTGCCTCCACTGTTTTACGATGTTTTGCTGGATAATGCTTTGGGCGCCGTGCCACTGCTGATCAGTGCCACAGCGCAGGTGCTCCCTATGTTAAATTGATGTATCGATTGTATTCCATGTTTGGCTTATTTGGTTTACTGTCAGTCCCTAGTCTAGTGCACCAGGAGTGCCGGGGCTTGTAAATACAAATGCCGCTCGTGGGCTTGCAGCACGTGTTGTGCCACCCACAAGAGCGGCCTCGTAAAAGAATGTCTACGGGTCGGTCATTGCGAGACCCATGTGCAGTCTGGTACTGTCACGCGGGCTGCGCAAGTATACCTACTTGCCAGTCCCTCCAACCTTCCCTTAACTTCATGTTAGTCACCCCGATGGTAGGCCCACGGGCAGGGTGCGTTGTAAGTATAAGGTAGGACACGCCTGACCAAGTTGGCATGTCCTGATAGTGAACAACAGCCATCTTCGTTCTTCACTATTGCGGGGTAGCCTGCTCTCCATTAGTTAGAATGGGCCGCCGGGATTATTAATGCTATGATCCTAGCTGGCTCGGGGAGCATGGTGCAATGTCGAGTTTGGTATCCCTGAACTCGGGGTTTAAGGACGCATCCGTTGGTGTGGATGGTTTTTGGACTCTGGGTTTGAAAATAGCACTTTTAGAAAGTGTCTATTTTCTTGTCTAACCATTTCTGGTCTCTGCTGGTCTTGCGTGTGTGTGACAGGAGCTCGGTGGCTCCAGAGGTCTGGATGAGTCAGTGTGGGATGAGTGGGACATTTGCGTTGAGAGTAGGGGTAGAGTAGTTGCTGATAGCCTGCCCTGCCTGATACAATGCTGGCTCCACCTCCTGCCAAGCGGCTGATGGCTCTGTGCCTGCCATGGACGATCCTAGCCCCACCTCCTACCAGGAGGCCGATAGCTCTGCTCCTGCCAGTGACAATGCTGGCTCCACCTCCTGCTGGGCGTCTGAGGACCCAGCCCTGCCCAGTGAATAGGCCAGGTGCTTCTGCCTGGCTCCACCCACAACAGACCCAGGATGTTGGGAAATTCCCCTGCATGGACAAAGGGATCAAAGCCGAAAAGGGGTATAAGAGAAGGACCCCTGAACCAAGAAATCAGATCACTTCTGACAAGGAACCCTGAAACCAAGGACAAGAAGCCTGCTGACCTAAGGACTTGCCTACCCCTTCTGCCAGTGTGCTGTTTGCTGGGGGGAATCCTGCAGTGCTTCTTTATTTTTGCCAAGGAACCAGGAGAGAGGAACTGTGTGTGTACTCTCACGCTTGCTAAGAAAATCTCCAAGGACTGGAAGAGTGCCAGTCTCCTGCTGAAGTCACAGGGCTAAAGGACTTCATCTGCTAAAGTGCTATTTGCTGGAACCTGTGAATCCAGCACCTCTGAAAGAACCAGCAATCTCGACGCCGACGGACGTCGCCGAATCCAGCTCGACACCGTGAGTGACGGCTCAAGTGTCCCGCTTCCTCGACGTCGGCCGCCGGGCCTGACCGACGCTAGCTGCAACGCCAGTGAGTAGTGAGTTCGGCTCCAGCACCAAGGGACCTCGTGTCTGCACCGCTGCTGATCGCATCGCCCTCGTGCCCTCTCGACTCCGTGAGCGCTGCTCACTCTTTGCAACATCAGCTTCGACATGAACGACTACTGAGGCCTGATCGACACCGAAGACGCGACGTCGGATTGCTCGACGCCGCTGATCATCGTGTGCTCCATTTTCCAAGGTACTGTGTTGTTGGGGGTCCGTGTGACTCCGGGCTCGACGTAGCGCTCCTCGCGGTCGACGCCAAACCTTTGGATTAACTTTACCTCGACGTCGTGTAACTCCCGTGTGGGTTACATTGTTGCTAAGGACTGTGTTTCCAAGAAGAAGAGTTGCTTTGATACGAAAAGACTTTGTGCTAAAGAAGAAACTACCTTTGAACTATATTTTCCCTTCCAAGAGTATTTATTAAGATTGTGTATATTTTTGTCGTTATTTGGTCTTGTGCTAAGCCTTATATAAAAATACTTATTTTTATAATACTACTGTGTCGTGTCCATTTGTAGTGTATTCACTTTATTACTGTATGTGGTCATAAATGCTTAACACACAGCCTCTGAGATAAGCCTGTCTGCTCTGCCAAGCTACCAAGGGGGTGAGCAGGGGTTATCAAAGGGTGTGATCCCCTTGCCCTGACTAGGAAAGGTGTGTCCCTATTTGTCAGAAGTGTATACCTCTGCCAACTAGAGACAGCCGGTTCTAACACTCTCCAATAGCTTCGCTCTTTGAAAAATCTGCATTAAACAAAAACAATCAATCGGACTCACGCTTTCAATTTCTGAAGGATCCAGGGTCAGCACTGTTCTCCCTAACAGGGGACGTTGTTGGCCTATCGACACCTATAGTTCCAGCAATAAGCCACGCAGTAAATGACACGAGGCAAGAAGACGACGCCTTTCACATACCCACTTCAGGGAAACTAAAGTTTCAATTCAGCAATAAGCGCAGTAAATTCATAGGCACAGATCAACCGGGGAACTCAGACAGCAATACAAACCTACTCAAGGAAAAGAACAGCCTAACTGCAACTGCTACAGTACACTTTCCAGCTGACGATCCTAACACGACATCCGCTCAACAGTCATTTATGATACGTCCAACAAATCAAAGCCAATGTACAGGAAAAATTCATAATATCAAACAAAATCACTTGTATTCATCGCAATCTAGTATTGACGAGCTCTCTCCAACACGCCCTACTCAAAATAATCTAACTGTTAGTAGTAAAGTGAATGATTCCTTGGCTGACTTAAGTACAGCCCAAGCAGGGGTGATAGCAGCCGATGAAAAGGGCAGGCATGGTGACTCTCAGCAATCAGTTACCTTAAGCAACTCAGAGAATTTACTGAGATCGACCATCAATGGCGAAATTTCATCATCAACCGCAAACGCTGGGCAGATAACAAGAATGAACTTTATGTCGAAGCAGGCCCCTTGGATTTGGTTGCTCCTCTTTTACAAGCATTGCAGACTTCCACAGCAACCTTAATCATCCAGTCTGATAAACTGGACATCCAGATCGATCTGATGAATGTTATTACATCTTACATAGCCGGGATAAACACCAAATTAGACAATTTGACTTCTCTAATTAAAAGAGCACAAGCTGACTTACGTTATTTAGAACCTATCTGCACCTGTGGTCCAGTCCTAGAAAAGTTAAGCTCATTACCGACTGTACTAGAGCAGATACTCACGTTAAACAAGCGCTTTATTAGCCACAACATGGAGTCAGATCAAATAGTCCCACCTACAATAGAGCATCAACAACCAGCAGATAACACGCTCAGGGCTGGTAGTGCAATTACAGTTGACGATGCAAGTGCTACAATTCCAACTGAGGCAATTTCAACCAAGGCAGACTATCTAGAATCAACAAAGCCAGGATTATCGAAGCGACAAAGAAAAAAGGAAAGGAAGGCTAGGAACAAGAAATGCGTAAATGACCCAAAGACAGGAATTGGATTCTTCACCATCTTTTTAAATACAAAAGCAAGATCAATAAAAGAAGAGGACACTTCGGAGATTCAATCGGAAGAAATTGAAAAAGACACCAGTTACGCTGACGGCCAACTATTAAACAAACAAGAAATCAAGAGTTCCCAACCATTAGGAAACGTGAGACCATCCTTACACACAGGCAAAAATCAGCAAGACGGGTTTCCAAGGGTGAATTTCTTGCCTGACACCGGCCCTAGAAATAAAACCATTAAAACTGTAAATTTGACAAAAAATAGTGATACTCAGCTCAACGAAATTACAGAGCTAAAAACTAGCCGATCAAGTAAGTACCAAGAAGACACCACTCCAATACCGGAAAAAGGTAACACAGAGTGGCCAACAAAAACTAAGGCTACAGAAACCGAATCAACCCCACAAATTTTGCAAATATCAATTCAAATCACCTGCAAAGCAGGGGTCTCAGCCAGCGTTATCAGCTTACAACACACGGAGCATCGTAGCGAAACAGGAGTTCAATTAAACCCTACCTCCCTAACACGAACTGAGTTAGGAACGAGAGATCAGGGTACGGCTGAAAATAATATAACATTAGCAAACAGATCACAGAGCAATTTGACTCAGGGCAACCTAAGATTTAACATAACAAATAAGGACAACAGGCAATTAATTCAAACAGATTGCAACAAGCAAATTTTAGACTCAGCTAAGCCCGATCTTGAGAGTCATCGAAATATTTGGGCACCCGAATACAAGACACAGGGTTGTCATGACATTTTGAACAGATGCAATGTCCTCAAACTAATAGCGGAAATTAGCGAGTTAAGAAATATTGGATCCACAGATCTTGAACAAGTGCAATTCCTAGCAGGATCTACAAACTCAATAAACAAACAAACACTGACAACATGGAAGACCCCCGGGATTGCACAATCAATATTGGAAAGATCAGATTCATTTAAAAAATGGGGCATTCTATTATCACAGCCCGTAACGCCCCGTTACTCGTTTCCGTTAAAAAAAACAGAAGCCAGCAAATTATTAAGAACTCGGCCAAAGCGACTCTCCAAAAGTCCGTTTATTCAATTCTACACAACGCCCAAGGCAGAAGCACTGAAGTCTTCTCCCAGGAAGAGAAGGTTGAAGAAAGAGGGGGAGAACTCAGATCTCCCACAGAGGATTGGAAATGGCTTCCTAGTTTGTTAAATGCGAAGCGGAAAAATTGACGGAATACAGACACTACGAAGCAAACTGACAAAAAAGGAATACACATTGTATCATGGAATATCGCTGGAGCGAAAAAACTGTTGGAGGACGGAATAGCCCTAGATGAATGGGCGGATTGCGATATAATCGCTTTACAAGAGACTTGGCAGCAAGAAGAAATCGCACTGGCAGCCTTTACACACCACTGGGTAGCCGCAGAGAAATGTAAATCCTACGGTAGAGCGATTGGAGGCCTCTCAGTTTATATAACATCTGCTCTACAAATTAACTCAGAGCAACTTGAATCTCCAGACCCTAGCATCCAAATAATCAAATTATCGTGATTAACTGCATATAACAAGGTGACAACCATTCTGATCAATTACTACACGCAACCAAAAATTCGAGTGAAAAATACAAAAAACACTCTATAATGCGAGGTAATAACAGACTTTCGTAGTACTGAGCCAGCGTGGAACATTATAATAACCAGTGATTTTAACTCCAACCTGATACACTCCCTGGAGGAGGATGACATCTTAACAGCGGATAATATGCACTGGAGTGTTCCAGAACAGATTCAAGGTGGTGCCAGGAGTAAAATCGACCGAATAGGAATAAAATTGGTTACAGAGTTAGAATATCTAGGCATGCGTGTTTTTAATGGCAGGACCAATGAGGATCGACCTCCCCAAAAAACCTTTTACGGTCCGCACTCCCAATCAACTCTGGATTATACAATCGCAAGTCTTTTGCTATTTCCTTTATTAAACAACTTTTATATTGAATACTCGCCCATGAGCGACCATGCAATGCAACACATTAAATTCAATCTGTGCGTAGAAAGATTTCAATCTTCACATACTGTGGAAGACAAACTAAGTTCATCTAACCAAAAACGAATAAACTGGTGTAATCAAAACAAATTCGAATGGTTCTCCACAATAGTGGACACGATGAACAACTTAGGTGACACTCCAACGAATGCCATAGAAGCCTGGTCTCTCTTTTTAGAAAGCCTAAAACTGAAAAAGAAATCTCCAGCCACGAAGGCCAAAGGAACGAATGCAAACAACACATTGCCAAAAGATTTGAGAGACTTGAGGAAGGAACTGAGAAAAGCACACAAAAAGCTGTAAACTTATAATAAAGACTCTAGTCAAATGTACGTTTTCTAGGCCCTACGGAAGAGCTATAAAAAGAACGTCTGGGAGCACAAAAAAGTTACCAAGGAAAAATTCTGGACCAAGTTGCTCCATAGCGCTAAAACCTCGAACGCAATTACATTCTGGAGAATTATAAATCAACTAACCAGACCGCTGAACATTCTTACATCACACATGCAGGAAACTGAATGAGTTACTTTCCTCTAGCTAAAATTTAAAGGAAACATATTAAACATTCCAGGGAATCAACCCTATGTGCAACATCATAAAAAAAAGACAAGTGAGGTGAAAAATAGTACACAACAGTCGCCAATCAATCCAAGCAAAGCACCTACTTCGAATATTTCATCCGGAACCTACTCTATGGAAGAGATTACAAAAGTAATTAGTAAGGGCAAGAGTAACGGGGCTCAGAGGCCAAACGGTATTCCCCAAGCGGTATATAAACACGAACCTGAATACTGGAGCCCCCTTTTAGATAACCTCTTTGCTGACGTTCAAACACTCAGTCAAGTTCCTAAAAGCTGGCACGGTTCCATAATAACGCCTATATACAAAGGTGGTGACAGAACCAACCCACTTAACTATCGACTAATAACACTGCAGGATGTGGAAGCAAAATACTTTGCATCTCTTTTATTAACAGACCTGGTTACCTGGTCAGGCGACAGAGACTTGATTCCACTCAATCAAACGGGGTTCAGAGCGGGCATCGGAACTATTTCAAATATTCTATCAATAAGCCTGATAGCTGATAAATGCCAGCGTAACAAACAGGAGCTGAACTTCTGTTTTATTGATCTGCAAGCCGCATTCGATAGTGTGGATCGGGACCTACTATGGGCTAAATTAAGATCATGGGACATACCTGAGAGCTTACTAAGGGGCCTGTTGCTATTTTACACCGACGCATGGACACAAGTAAAACTAGGCGACGGTACGCGACTGTCAAGAAAAGTGTCCACAGGAACCGGATTAAAACAAGGATGCGTCCTGGCGCCTCACTTGTTCAACTTATTTCTTTCGGATCTTTCTGGCAAACTAAACACCTGCAATGCTCACCCCCAGAGACTAGGTAACTTGCAACTCTCACATCTTGCATACGCGGACGACATTGTACTTATGAGCCTAACAAAAGTCGGTATGACTAGACTACTAACAGAACTTTCGCTTTTCATGTCTGCAAACAGACTGACTTTGAACTTATCTAAAACCAAAACAATGCTAATTTCCAATCGGCGCTCAATAGATTACAATATCTGCATAGAAGGTAAAAGGCTTGAAAGGGTCTCAAATTACAAATATTTGGGATATTTTGTTGACGATAAGATGACTCTAAAAGCCCAGAAACATTACCTTACGCAACGAACCGGAACCTTGATCTTTGCATTTAGCTCTTTGTACAAAAAACTAGAGGGCCCCTCGTTCAAACCCTTACTAACGGTAATTGCAGTTAAAGCCCTTCCCACCTTAACATATGCAAGCACAGCAATGTACGGTAAGGATGGTGCCGTGTTAAATAACTTGATTACCAAAATTTATAAGAACGTTTTTCAACTTCCCCGCACTGCTTCACCAGCGCAAATGCGCCTATTGTTTGGTCTCATGAACGAGTTAGTGGGAAGACTATAGACGTGCATTAAAACCTGGTACCGCATTAAAATGAATGCCACTGACAATAACTTAAACAAATTTTTGTGGCAAGAAGTTGAAATGGGAACCAGATCAGAGGCAAACAAATTCCTGACTAAAGCACTGGAATTAACACGCACCGCCCAGTTATGGGATAAAAATTTGCCAGTTAACTCATTTAAACAGGTAATAAAAAAAGCCGCCAAATTACATTCTCTACTTATTGATAAGGAGATCTTTTCCCATTGATCACATTCTTGGGTTGCAATTAACAGCTACAAACTTCTTACTCTGGTGCTCTACTTGGACTCTACATACTCAGTTTTTGCCAAAAAAAGGTTGAACTCAATAAACAACGAAGAGTTTGCTCCTAATCAGTTAGGCTGAGCACTTAAACATAATAGACCAAAAAATATGCCAGAACTGATGTATGAATTCAACATTATATTTTGCTCATAAGTTAGAAAAACTCATTCCAACCTAAGATATTGCTAATAAATAGCGGTTTATTCAGTCAATTCAAAGAAAGTTGTTTCAAAGGAATTAATTCCTTTGAAACAACTTTCTTTGAATTGACTGAATAAACCGCTATTTATTAGCAATATCTTAGGTTGGAATGAGTTTTTCTAACTTATGAGCAAAATATAATGTTGAATTCATACATCAGTTCTGGCATATTTTTTGGTCTATTATGTTAAAAAAAGGTTGAAGGCTCTAAGATTCGGAAAATACCCAACGCTGGCTGATGCACCAGCCTGGAAACACACGGGATCCATTGCCTGTCGGCTCTGTGATTATACAAAAGAGGATATAATCCACATTATTTGTCATTGTACAAAGCTGAAACAGGAGCAAATGCTTCTTTTAAAGAATCACTTTCTGACTAAGGGATTACGCACCTGCAGGTCAGCTATCATAGGCTGCTTGAACTCTACGGACACACAAATCAACTGTAAGATTGTAAAGTTTCTGCTTGCCTTTGAAAAACGCTTGATGATTGACTAATTCCTCTTATACTGTAGTGTGATTTTCTGAAACCTAATTTTCTTGTCTTTTTTAACGAGTATTTGAATTTTATCTTGATGTAAATTTTAAACATGTATTTTTAACTAATTTTAAACTTTAATATTGTGTCACAAGTGCAAAGGAAATTTGTTATGGTTTTAATTAACTGAACAATAAAGTTTAAACAAGGATAGTAGCTCAAACTCCCACATAATCGGTACAATATGGGAAAAATGCAGGGGCCATCTTCAGCAAAAATAAGTGCAGTTCGACAGCCCATAAAATACACTATTTGAAACGCTGCAGTGTGCTGATGAACCCAATCTGCAAATGCCTGTGAATATTCAGGCAGCCGCTAATTTCTGGGCATCCATGCAGGAGCTTGCCTCCTGGATGGCCAAGAACTGCCTGAAACTTAATGGTAATAAGACTGAGGTGCTTGTGGTAGGGGGAACTCCGTCAGGCTGGACGTCGGCTTCGTGGCCTCCGAGTCTGGAGACTTCTGAATTAAAGTTTAGGAAGGCTCTTAAAACCCATCTGTTCTCATGTTGGTTAGGTGGACTGTTCTGGATGTGGTTGAGGCCCACCTCTTTCTCTCACCGTAGCACAGGGACACGCTGGTGTGGCGTAACCATGCGCTTTATAAACTCCTTTATTATTATTATTATATAATTTATGCAATCTAGGTGACATGATACACCGTCAAACGCTGATAAATGTTCGAGAAACACTTCCACATACCCAAACGTTTATAGTAGGTGAAGACACCAATTCCTGCTCCACTTGTCCAACAATGAGCTAGTGATAGATGTTGACTACCCTCTCAATAAGAAAGAAACATATTGAATCAGAAATGCACGTAACATTGTTGGACAAACGTGAACATAATCAGGGTTTTAATAAAGGAACTCTTACACACCAACGTGATTATTTGGCTAAAATTGTAAATGTTACAGGGTGAAAATCAGCAAGAGACTGAGAGAGCCAGCAAAGCACTTGCGTGCCGCATTCTCTTTTTCATTCGCAGCAACACCCATTGGCCTTGCAAGTTTGATACCAACTGGCCGTTCTACGCAGCCTTGCCTGGGAGTCCTACTGTGCTGAGGCCTAACCCAAGACTACTTTGACATTTGCGGCTGGTTTTACATCTTATGCTATCATTATACTGATCATTATCATCTTGTGCATATTCCTTTAAAAATATACCCATTTTGTAAAAGGATGAAAATGATGTGATGCTGCTGTATGCTATCTGGATAAGTTCATGCAGAAGTAACAGCTGTTATAAAATGCAATGGCAAAAAAAACAAAATAACATTCTCGTGCTCCCATTTAAGCAACAATTCCATCTCCTCCAAAACAGATTTAGATATTAATTGAAATTGGGAGACAAAGAGTAATTCCCACTCGTAGGCGGTCCCTTTTCTGAAGCACACTACCTAGTCATAGTATATTCAATGGTACAACGGGCTGTCACAAAACATGATTTAGAGTTGATGAAAGTCAATGTTAATTTTGAAGTAGCTAAGCTGATCTTGTCTTCAAGAACCACACAGGCTATTGTAAACAGGCGTGCCCATTGGGCTCAAAGGCTCCAGCCCTCTACCCCCTGCTGTGTGTGGCAGCCCGGGCTGAGACATCTTCCCCGGCACACACACAGCCGCACCCGGGAACTTCACAGGTCTTTAAAAGACCATTTGCTTGTTGTTGAAGCTTGGTTGTGTTTTCAGTCCTTCTTAGAACCTCTGCATCTTCACTCTGCCGATGGCTGGAAGAATTAGCCTCCCCCCTCCCAATTTCACTCTAGTTGCTCCTCTCATTGTAAATGTACACCATGCTGTCCGGAAAGTAAAAACTCCTATTCCCCTTGATTGCTTGGAGGACGCTTTATTGGTTCATCATGAGTTCACAAATGCCAATCACTTTAGTTTAATAGGCACTTTTACTGTGAATTTCTGGGGAAGCTGCAAAACTTTCATTAACAGTAGACTGAATGAACCTTCACCTATGTTGTTTAATCTGTGCATGATGTAGGCAGACATGAGGTCTCCTATAACCAATGACGCATTAAGGGGACCCACCACAGTTCAATGTAATGGTAATTTTCCATAGTCAAACATCCTTTGGCAATATAACATGTCCCATAATGTCTGCAATAATAGATGTACATAGTATTAGCTTGAAACTGTACAGAGTGCACCTTGCATGTTTTTTTTATCATGGTCACAGTGTATTAAACTATTCATTATATTTAAATGTGGTGTTCTAGGTAGCATAATACATTTTATAGTTTTGATAAGCACTACTGTAATTTCTAGCATGTAGTTTTCTTTGTTTTTTTACAACGCGCAAATTCTGCTTTTGTTCATGGTGCCATGTTTTAGCATGCCTCGCTTACAGCACTTAATGTCTTTACTAATGTAGGTGTACACCAAACTTCAACCACATTTGGGCTGTTAATTCCTCTATACATAGACCTTAAGTCAGAGGCTTAAGCACTGAGCAGCTTCAATTGTTAAATCTTGCATTACGTGCAAATGATAGATCTGCTGCACATGTGATGTCACTTCCTGTTGTGATGTCACTTCCTGCAGTGATGTCACTTCCCGTCATGATGTCATTTTCTGTCACACCACCTAACTTGTAAAGTCCCCCCACTTTTTTTTAGGACTTGTGTCCTGGTTGGACCACCACCGTTAATTCGGCAGTCCCAGGACCACCGTACTCGGAATCAAGCCCTAAGAAAGAGGTGTGCACTCCTGCAAATCTACTCCTGCTGATGGTTTCCAGGATTACTGATGATATTTTTTATGAAGCCCAAAAATTTGATAAATCTACTTTAAATACATGGATAAATGTGCATGAATATATTTCAGATGGTTTTTGCCAGGCTTTGCAAATTGGGCCCAGTGTCAATAGATTGAACAATAGAAGGAACGTATGTCTCGAAATCAATGATAATCTGCAATTATTATTTTTGGTAAAATAGCAACAAAGTATATTTCGCAATGTCCTATGTGGAAGTAGTACTCATTGGCAACAGCATTTAAAGTTGGTGACAGCACATAGAAGAGCCAAAATCACTGCACTGATTCACCTGTGGCTCTGGCCTATAACTCGGGTTCAGGGCCTTTAACAACCGATATAGGCTTTGGCAGCGGGCTACAAAGCTTTAATATATGGCCAGATCAATCATCATCCTCATCACAGTCCTTTCTCTAAGAGGCTAGTCCTCCCAACTGGAGATAGGTGAGCATTTAACCCCTCCAACTATTTTTTTCCAACTTGACAGCGAAGATGGGTGACGTAGTGAAGATACACTTGTATATAAATAAGGTCTGCTCTGCCGTAGGTAGCAAGCAAGGGCAAGATGACCAAGGCCACCAATGGTTCTGTGTTCTGCCCTGAGCGTGCCTAACTGAAGCTTGTACAGAACTTATGATGCCCATTTAGCTGTGGTGATCCAGCTTTACTCACTGGCACCTGACCCTATCATAGTGCATTGGTGCAAGCTTGCTATATTCCAGAGTAGGAGAATGTGCAGAGTTTATAGGTAATTTAATTTTTTAAGCAATGCATGTGCCTTGAATTGGTTTACATTGGCCAACTCTTGGAGAAGTGTGGCTCAATGATTGGAGCCGAAGAATTGAAGAGCGTGAGGAGCACTCCGTTATTTTTTGCCAAACTGTTCAATGTTATCCACTGGTGCAACGATTAATCAGGGTAGTCACTCCTGTGCAATGAACTGGTTGTTATGATGGGTTATCGAACCCACCTAATCGTGCACTGTTCACTTGGCGCTCCGCGCTTTAATTATTTATCGCACACATTTTCATTGACTATTATGATTGTTTTTATTCTTATTTTCAGATTTTTGATCTTGTGAATTTACTTGTACGTTATTTTCATTTTTTCATAACACAAGCATATAATTCATTTGCTCAATTTTGCTGACATTATTATTAATGCATATTTACATTTTCATTTTCAGTATTTTCGCTTTACATATATATACAATCAACATGAGTTAACAGTGAGCCCAATGCATTTTGGCGCCTCTACGGTGCCTTCATCAGGGGCAGTTCTGAAATGACAAACATGTGAAAAGTTGTGTGAGATTCTTAAAAAAGGAGTTCATAGGGGTGCGTAACTGAATTATGTGGCGATGTCATACCTGGTAGCTGTGTAAGCTGGTGTGTATTTATATTCGCCTCACTCAATGTGACTCAAAGTAGATCTCTGGAAATGATGAAAGATAGCCTATGTTGGTTATTGGTATATACCTTAATGTATACTTTAAAATGAATCTGAAAGGTCTGTTGGAAACATACCTGGAAGTGGTGATCAAAACTCTCTGTAGAAACAAAAAATTATCTCTATCAGAACTAAATATATCCCTGTACAAGAGGCGAATATTCAAGCATTGGACCAGTTGGTCCTTACCTTATCTTCACCCATGTAGTTAGTCTGTGAGGTGAAAAGAAACTCTGTTACTAAGGTGTTAGGGGACATCATACAGTTGTGATAATGCGCTAAGTTTTGTCAAATAATGCGTACCTGTAGTGCGAAAGTATTCCCGTATAAAATGTGCCGCAGCCTCTCGGTTGTCTCGATTCTCCGAATGACGATGAAACGCCATTAAAACTCCGCAAACTCCGCGCGGAAGCGGAGTTAAGAACATCAACAACGGACTCGAGGCTATGTCTAAAGCCGATCTGTTAGAAATGGTAAGCGCCATGTTGGATAGGGGTTTAACATAGCGACCTTTTCAATACATTATATCCGATGATCAAAACGTATTCATCCTACTGTAAACCAATGATCAACTATCACTAGTTTTAAAGAAACAATATGAATTAATGATAACGTTTTGAGCGGACTCTAACTTTTAAACGGGGGAATGACCCGCGGGCATTATCCCCGGTGTTTTCATCCAATGAATATTAATAAGAATCGCTGTACTAAGGCTCTAGTTCTAGAGACGGCGCGTATTGGTTAATTGTGAAAAGATGCTCCGTGATCCCGATGTAATAAGAGAAAGACTTGATGTTCTCTGATAAATACAATATACGGTGTTCTGTGATGTGTGCAGTTTACCTGTGTGGCCATGAGTGGGCTTTATAATGAAATGGACTATTCAACAATCATATGCATCACTGATATACTTAACATTGAAAAACTTAAACTTAAATAAATTCAATATTCACAGTCATTAATCATAAGATACAGTTATTTTGCATACTGTCAATAGTTTTATCCCACTGTCTATCCACCGGTGGATATTCTTAATAGCTGTCCCCTTCTTTTTTTTTATTAAAAGAGATGTTTGCGTAAGACAAAATTATGTTGACCATTGTTAGGACATTAGTTCTTGGCATTATATTGAAGCTTTTACAGATAAAATGAGAGATCATATTTGTCATTGAGCCCTGTTGGGGCTAAAGTTTTTAATTGTTTTATCCAGAATAGCTCGCGTTGCATCAATCTCTGATGGTTATCAATCCCTTCCATTATCTGTACTTTTTCAATGACAAAAAATCTTAATTGTGAAATAGTGTGTTTTTCATCTCTCCAATGTAGTACTAGTGGTGACGTCAAATTCTGGTTGCGGATTCTGCTTTTGTGCTCAGTGATACGTATTTTTACTTTACGTTCCGTTTTGCCTATGTACATTTTGCCACAAGGGCACTTGATTGTATATACTACGTTGTTGGAGTTACAGTCACTGGTGTGTTTCAACTGCATCGATTTGCCTGTGGTTGGGTGGGTGAAAGTGCTTCCTGTGATCACATTATTGCAGTTAATGCAATTTGAGCATCTTGTGGTCCCCTTGTATGTAACTGGACATATAGAAGGTTGTTTATATTTTAACCTTGTCCTCAAATTTGATCCTCTCGTATATGCATGTACGGGCAGTTCTTTGAAAATCCCATGAAAGTCTGGTTCTACTGATAACAATTCCCATCTCTTGTTGATTATGGCTCTGATCTTAGTGGATAAGGTTGTGTATTTGGTCACAAATACTATCCTGTCATGTGTTTTTTTCTCACTTGGTTTCAGAAGATCCTCTCTGTTCATTGTTTGTACTTTGCAAAGTTGTCTGTCAAGTATGTCTGCTGGATAGCCTCTGTCTTTGTATTTCTGTACCTGTTTATCCAGATTGATTTGACATTCTTGTGGATTTGAACATATGCGTTTAATCCTGATAAATTGGGATACTGGTAAGTTGTTTATTAGACTCTTCGGGTGAAAACTTTTGTAATTAAGTGCACTATTTCGATCCGTTGGTTTCGTGTATAGTGCTGTTTCAAAGCCCTGTTGTGTTTTTGTGATCCTGACATCAAGATAGTCGATTTTTTTTTTTTTTAACATCATTTTTATTGCATCACCAATATAATTGTACAGACAAAATAATCAGCAATGTAATACACCATGTACAAGATTATTACGATCTAGTCCGTCCTTCTCTGGGAGGTCCACCCTCCTTCTGGTGCGGGTGGCCGTATCCATGAATGCTTCTCGTATCACCTTACAGCGTCTGACAGTATCAGTCGGCAAATATTGCTGGGTCGCTTTTGTGATTTTCACCCCTCCCCCTCCCCCAATTTTGGTTCCCCAACAGCCCGCCAATTCCAGCTTCCTACCCACCCTCCCCCGTGGTCGCGCTGCGTCGAACATCAGTGTGAAAGTGTCTGGTATGTTGTAGGAGGAACCGTCTTTCGCTAAGGTGTGCTCTCCTGTATAGTGACAGGGCCTGCCCCATCTAGCTCACTCCCGTCCTCCAGCTCCCCAGCGTCCATATCCCGGAGCGCCTGCACCATCATTTCCCATGCAGTAGCCCTCTCCAGAGCCTTCTCGTCATTCATCCTCCAGGCCATCTGGTACCTCAGGGTACTTTCACATGCAGCCCACCTCAGGCATTCCCCATACCACCTTCTATATGCGGGCCCCACTCTCGACTTCCAGTTCCTCGTGATCTCTCGCTTGGCCAGAATAAGTCCCAAATCTATAAATTTGCTAGTAGTCTTGTTCCTAGGCGTGTGAGGGAACCAATGGAGGATGCTAACCGCTTTAGTGTACTGGACATCCCTGTCTGTCGCGCTGTTAAGGGCCCGCCCAACTTCCTGCCAGTATTCTCCTAGAGAAGGGCAATCCCACAGCATGTGACCCAGGTCCGCCCCTACAGTATTACATCTGGGGCAAGCAGCGTTGTCCACCCCAAAATACTGTTGTATCTTCCCAGGTGTGAGGTATGCCCTGTGAATCACATAAAAGTGGATTAATTGAAACCTGGCGTTTCTCGAGCTCTTCCTTGTTCGCCTTAGCAGCTGGCCCCATGTCGTGTCAGGTATCTCCACTTGAAGGTCCAGCTCCCACTTGGCCTTCAGGGCCGTCAATGGCTGCAAGGCCTCCCGCTGTATTCTAGAGTACAAGCAAGTGACCGTCTTAAAGGTCCCCGCTGCCATCATCGCGTATTGACAGGCCATAGAGGTGCCCGGCTCCTGCAACCCTTCCCCCCAGTGGGCTTGCATAGCGCCTGTGACCGCTGCATGCAACAAGTAGTCGCCCCTCGGCAGGTCGAAACTTTCCTGCAAATCTTGGAACGGCAGCAACACCCCATCTTCATAAAGATCACCTAACATTTGTATCCCCGCCTCTTCCCAACCTAGCAAGCGCGACCAGTCTCCCCCATGTGGGAGGGCCGTGACCATCCCTAACGGGATTTCAGGGGCATACATAAGGCGGACTCCCGCCCGTTTACGGGCCCGGTCCCAGCAAAGCCGGAACGTCTGCTCCTCGACCGTCAGATCTCCCACCCGGAGCTTCTGGTGTAGTGCAATGTATGCCAAAATATGCCGCAGGGTGCCTTCTACTCTGGCGTCCTCAGGGCCTCTATACACTCTCGCTATCTCCTGGGTAAAAATCTGCCGCTGCGCAGCCAGGTAGTACCCTTCAAAATCCGGCACCGCCATTCCTCCTTCATCCTTGGGGCGCAGCAGAGTGTCGAGCGCTATGCGCCTCCTTCCCGTGCCCCATAAGAACGCTATGACCAAGGACCTCAGGCGTTTAAAGATAGAGCTCGGGATCCACACCGGGAGTGTCCTAAAATAATACAAAAGCCTGGGTAGGGCCACCATTTTGAGCAGGGAGATCCTACCAGCCAGGGATAACGGCAGAGTCGACCAAAAGTCCATGGACCCCCGTAGGGCGTTAATACAGCGGGTGATGTTACCTTCCAACAAATCAGCCGGGGTATGATAAACATAGACCCCCAGATAATGCAGACATCGCGGCTCCCATCTAAGTTCTTGCGCGGTGAGTGGGCACGGTTCTCCTGATCTCAGGGGGAACAGGCAGGATTTAGGCCAGTTGACCCTCAGGCCCGACAACCGGCCAAACCGCCCTAGTAGCCGCCGCGCCCCTTCGAGCTCGGGGCCCGCATTGGCCAGAAACATCAGCAGGTCATCTGCGTACAAAGAAATGAAATGCGGCCTGCCCCTAAATGATAAACCAGCATAGTGGCGGCCTAGCCTGGCCTCCGCAGCGAAGGGTTCCATCGCCAAGGCGAACAAGAGCGGAGATAGGGAACATCCCTGTCTGGTGCCACGCCTGACCGGGTATTGCCTCGAGATCAGAGTACCCACTCTAACTCTTGCTACCGCGTCAGTGTACAGGACCTTGGTCCAGTTTATGTATCCGTCCCCCAGTCCGAAGCGTCGCATCACCTCGTACAGGTATCCCCACTCGAGGCTGTCAAAGGCCTTCTCTATGTCAATGGAAAGGACAAATGGGGAATCGGCAATCGGCCAGTCCGCACCCATCAGTCTCGTCAGTCTACGAATATTGTGGGTAGTGTTGCGTGTCGGAATAAAACCACACTGGTCCTTATGAACAAGGCTCGTCATATGCACCAGCAGTCTGTTAGCAAGAATTTTACTCAGGATCTTGTAGTCCGTCGTCAACATGGACAACGGACGGTACGAGGACAAAGCCGCACCCTCTCTGCCCGGTTTTAAGAGCGGGATCATGAGGGCCTCACTCATAGAACTCGGGAGCCGACCCTTCGTTTGCGCCTCATTGTACACCTCGCGCAGCCGAGGAGCAAGGCGCTCTAGATATTTGCTGTAGAATTCGATCGGGAGCCCGTCAAGTCCCGGGGTCTTGTTCCTGGCCATTTGCTTTACTGCACACCCTATCTCTCCGAGTGTGATGGGCCGACCCATCTCTTCTGCCTCCGAGTCCTCCACCTTTGGCAGTTGCAAGCCGTCTAAGAACTCTCCTAGCTCATCCGCCCCTCCTGTTTCACCACTCTCATAGAGCCCCTCGTAATAAGTACGGAACTTATTCAGGATCCCGGGTTGAGTATGGCAGGGCTCCTCCCCTATCTCCTGAATCAGCATGATCGGCATGCCCCTCCTGACTGGGTTAGCGAGCCATGCTAGCATAGACCCCGCCTTGTCGCCCTCCGCATGCGCCCTCGTCAAGTATGCCTTATGGTCAAAGCTGCGTAGCCGTTCCAACTCTACAGCCAGCCCCTCCCGCGCCCCACTAAGCCCCTCCTGCAATTCTGGGTGATTCGGGCGACTTCTCCAGTTCCCTCAGCCGTATTTCAGCCTTATCCAAATCGTCTATCAAAGTCTTGCGAGCCCCAGCCGTGTGTCCAATACAGTGCCCCCGCACCACCACCTTAAACGCATCCCATTCTACCGCCCTTGTGGAGGCCGAGCCACTGTTCTCCTCAAAGTAACTCTCAATGCGGTCTCCCAGAGCCTCCCTGAACAACAGATCATCCAGGGTGTCAGGTTGCAGGCGCCATGTTGGCACGCAGTTAGCCGTTACCATCCAGTTCAGAGAGATCAACAAGGGGTTGTGGTCCGATATCGTCCTGGCCAAGTATTCCGCCCCACCCACCGCAGGGAGCACGCATGACGAACAAAGAAACGCGTCTAGCCTTACATGCAAATCATGCAGGTGGGAGTGAAAAGAGTAGTCCCTAGTAGTGGGGTGCAACGCCCTCCATGCATCTGTAAGGGCCCAGCTCTCCTGCCATTCCAACCTACGCTTGGCGACTCTATGCACTGGGGACGCGCGCAGTGGGGGATGGGATCTATCCAATAACACATCCGCGACTGAGTTAAAATCTCCCCCCAAGAGAACAGGCCCTGCCAAATAACCCGCCAGTTTGCCCGAGATCGTAGACAAAAATGCGGGCAGATCTACATTAGGGGCGTACACATTACAGAAAGATATCACCCTGCCTCTCAGCCTCCCTTCCACCGCCACATACCTGCCTTCCGGGTCCACCAACGTTTTTGTCACCTGGAAGGGGACCCCCGCCCGTACCCAGATCAGTGTCCCCCTTGCAAAGGCTGAAAATGTCGTGTAAAACAGCTGCCCCCTCCAGCGTCTCTGCAGAGCAGCCCCTTCTTGCTTATTGAGATGTGTTTCTTGTAGAAACGCTACATGAACCCCTCTACGCTTGAGGTACGCCTGAACTTTATGCCTTCGCATCATGGATTGCATGCCCCTCACATTCCAGGACACACATTTCAATGCCCCATTGCTAGCCATCCCCTCCCACACATCCGGACCATACAACAAAGAACAATGTCCTCACGTATCCCGCGACCACGGGCCAACCCACCCACCCTCTCCAAACAGGAAGCCAAACCCCTCCAACAACAACTACCCCCGAGCAACCCCAACTGCTCGCAACTCCCACCCCCACAGGACAGGCCCCCCCGCAACTGGAAGTACCCCCATCCAAACCAACACTCCCAACCACCTCTCAAAGAAAGGCAGTAATGGCCGCAGTCTCCACTGCGGTGACCTTAGGGGCCAGTAAGGCGTGGCTCGGTGCGATAGAACCTCAAAGCAAATCAACCCCGCGCTCTCCACCCCACAATCCCCACATCATTGTGCCCCAAAACCTCAAGTAACAGCATTCCACTGCCATGGGCCCAGTGCCCCGGTGTCCAACCAGCGAGTCCATGCCACTAGTTCAGTTCAACACGCCTCAAGTATCTCTTCCGAAGTCTGTGGCGTCACAATAGGGCCCCGGGCTCCACCAAATTCCGATTGTCCCGTCTCCGAGCCCGTGCCCGGGTCTTCTGTGTCCGTGGCCTTCCCGGATTAACTTCTGGTGGTCCTGGATAAGTCCACTACCGCCTGTAGGGCCGCCTGCCTCTCCGCCTCCGTCTGCGACACCGAAGGTCTGCCGGTCCTCCTGCGGTTCTTCCTGATCCGTTGGGATTTCCTGACTGGTTGGGCCACCTTAGCCTCCTCCTCCCTGGCCTTAGCACCATCCGTTCCCGCTTTATAGGTGTCCCACCAGGTCCAAGCGTCCGCAGAGGACGTGAAGAAGAGTGATTGTTCATCCACCACCACTCTCAGCTTGGCGGGGAACAACAGAGAGTATTTGATGCCTTCATCGCGGAGCTCCCGCTTAAGGGACAGAAAGTTCGCCCTAAGCCGCTGCGTCTCATATGTATAGTCAGGGAACATAGTGACCCTGCTGTTGTCCACTTGAAAGGGTCCTGTCTCTCTCGCCCTTTGCAAAAGCCAGTCTCTGTCCCGGTAATGGAGCAATTTGAACACCACTGGGCGAGGAGGGAGGCCCGAGGCCGGCGGGCGCGCCGGAACCCTATGCGCCCGTTCCAGGGAGAAGAAGGGGGACAGCCCCTCCGGTGCCACCTCTGTTCGTAGCCAGTTATCGAGGTAGCCCACCATATCGTCGCCTTCAATTTTTTCCGGCAGGCCCACAAGGCGTATGTTGTTGCGCCTATTCCGATTTTCCGCATCTTCGGCCCTCCGTTCCAGCACCTTCAAGCGGTCCATCACCTCCGTCATCTGCGCCTTCACCGCTGCGTGGCCCGGGGCTAATTCCTTAACTGTGATCTCCACGGATTTCACTCTGTCCTTAAGTTTATCATGGTCGGCCTTCAGGAGGCCCAGGCCCGTTGCCACCTGAGCTATATCTTGGTGCAGAGCGTCCTTGGTGGTGGCGATGGCCTCCAGGATACGGTCCTGCATCCGCTGTAACGCCGACTGGTCACGATCCGCTCCCTCCGCTGCCTCCGTATCAGTTGCACCATCTCCCTTCCCTTTCGTCTTCCCCATCTGTGCCGGCCCGGGTGGATCCGTCCTCGCTCTGTCACCGTACTTCGCCGGGCTTCGCCCTCAGGAAGATCCCCTGCAGCCACAGCGGAATAGCCTGTTCCTTTCGTGCCCGGGGCGCCGCTCAGGTCCCCGGATCCAAGGCCGTCTCTAGGGAGCAGAGTCTGCAATAGGCCGTTAGCCCGGATGGCGCCAGTCGCGCTCAGAGGCCCGGGGCTTTCGTCACTGGGTCACAGCCACGCTGTCGTCGCCACCACCATGGGGCGGCTCCCAACCATCGCCCGAGGTGTGCCCAGGGTCCACTCCAACATCCAGGGATGGGTGCTATGCAGCCACTAGCACCTCCGCACTGTAGGGGTAGCAGCTCTTAGTGGGGCTCCGGGCCGGCGACTCCGTCGTCCCCGTGTCTCATGCCACCGCCGCCATTTTAGGTCGAAGACTTCGTGCCTGAGGTCGACTATCAAAGCCGGAAAACTGGCGTGGAATGGCCCGGCGTCGTCCTCCGTGGGCACCGGACCCTCCGTGGTGCCTTCCCGTGTCGGATGATATCAATTACGTCGAGGTCCGATCAGATTTTCAGGATATTTTCCGGGATCGGGCGCGGAGCTCCGAGCTCACGCTGCCTACCTCCTCGGCATCAAAGCCACGCCCCCCATCAAGATAGTCGATGACCGTATTACTGATCTTATGGGTGAATTGAATTCTAGTGTCCACTCTATTCAAAGTGGTTATGAGTTGCTCCAGTGTTTCCTGTGTGTCATCCCAAATCAGGAATACATCGTCGATGAAACGACTATACATTTTGACATGTGACCATTCCCTCAGTGACATTAGATTTTTCGCTTCATACTGAGCCATAAAGGTATTAGCATATGCAGGGGCCCCTGCAAAGCCCATGGAAGTCCCATTCAATTGGGCAAAGTACTCATTTTTCCATGTGAAGTAGCTGTTATGAAGACAAAATTTTAGTAACTGTATCAGAAAGATTTTTTGATTCATGTGTAGGTTCTCCATTTTTAGTAGTGCCCATTCAATAGATTCCAATCCTGCGTGGTGTGGTATGGAAGTGTAGAGTGCCACCACGTCAATGGTGCACATTATCCAGTGTTCTTGGAATCCAGCTTCGATCCATTTCAATTTATTGAGAAAATCCGTCGTGTCCCGTATGTAGGACCCCCATTCTTGCACAAACTGTTGCAAATGATAATCAATGTATTTACCTAAAGGATCAAAAATCGACCCGCACCCTGATACTATGGGTCTGAATGGAGGATTTGTCGGGTGTTTATGGATCTTTGGGATCATGTAGAGACTAGGGCGTCTAGGATTCTTTTGGGTGAGGTATGCTGATGTTTGCTCATCAATCCATTCATTCTCTGTGGCTGTTTTTAATATGTCATTCAGCATCTGTTGTAACGTACCTGTCGGATCAGTTGGTAATTTGAGGTACGTGTGCTTGTCAGCCACGTGTTCATCTACTTTATGATCATAGAAAACTGTATCCATTAGTACTAGGGCACCGCCCTTATCAGCTGGTTGTATTGTTAATGCTGGGTTGTTTGCCAAATTGTTGATTATATTTTGCTCTTGTTTGGTTAGGTTGTTGTATCGTTTTCTCTTGTAATCCAATTCCTGTAAGTCTTTCCTGACCATTATTTCAAACGTGTCCAGCATCTTGTGGGATACTGGTGCTTGGAACACACTTTTAGGTTTAAATTTCCTGCTGGTGTCCTCAGTTGTGCTCACTGTTGGCTCAATCACATTTTCAAAATTATGTCTCAACTTAAGTGTTCTCATAAATTTAAAAAATGCCCCCTCAGTTTCCAATTCATTGGTGGCTGTTGTTGGAACGAATGTTAAACCTTTATTTAAAGTTGATGTTTGTTGTTGAGTCAGTGTGGTAGACGATATATTAATAATTAAATCACTGTTTGCCCGCTTCTCAATGCTTCTCCGGCCACTTCCTCGCCTTGTTTTCCGCTTGTTGTTACTATCTCGGGCGATGTTGTTGGTGGTTTTCCTGAGTCTTGTTCCTGTAACAAAAAAGACGTTTCACTGCTGGTTGTTGCTTGGTTGGTAATTTCAGTTGGTAATGTAGTACCTTCCTGAGCGAATTTAACTGGTCCTCTGCGTATGGATATTTCTTTGTCAGTTACAAGACTTTCCTCTGAGGAGCGTGCTGATGTGGGTGTTTTCTTTGGAACGTATTGGCGCCGGGCGTAGATCTCTGCCCACGTATAGACCTCGTTGAGCTTATAATCTATAGTGTCGCGCTTGTACTTTCTTAATTTTCCTTCCTGTAGCTCTTTTTCGTATTTGTCTAATTTGATGTTGATTCCTTCCAAATTCATTTTCCAAGTATCTGTCTCCATCCTGGTTTCTAGTTCTGTTTTTAGAACATAAATCTCATCCTCCAGTTCCCTAATGGTTTTAGCCAGTTCTTCAATTATCAACAGTATTAGGTCCAGGGAACATTTGTTCAAAATACTAAACCATTTCTCCATGAATTTGGAATTGAGGTTGAAACGGAATAACATAGGTTTTATTGATAAGCGTAAGCCTCTTGGAATGCGTTTTGCTCGATGGTATTGAATAAGGGTGGAGGCGTGCATCCTTTGATTTAATTGACGGCGTGTTAAATACTCCAGCTGTTTTAGTTGTTGGCTTATTGATCCCCCATGAACGTCCATACTTTTAACTTCTTTGATTAAAGTATAAATTTGATCAGCCTGTTCCGTTGTATAAGCCAATGTGTTGGCCCTATTGTCGGTCATTCCTGTTATTGTATCAAACTGCATTTTAGGTTGATGGGTGCCTCCTCACTGGGTGACTAAATGATGAAAACGAGGAATTGAAGAGCGTGAGAAGCACTCCGTTATTTTTTGCCAAACTGTTCAATGTTATCCACTGGTGCAACGATTAATCAGGGTAGTCACTCCTGTGCAATGAACTGGTCGTTATGATGGGTTATCGAACCCACCTAATCGTGCACTGTTCACTTGGCGCTCCGCGCTTTAATTATTTATCGCACACATTTTCATTGACTATTATGATTGTTTTTATTCTTATTTTCAGATTTTTGATCTTGTGAATTTACTTGTATGTTATTTTCATTTTTTCATAACACAAGCATATAATTCATTTGCTCAATTTTGCTGACATTATTATTAATGCATATTTACATTTTCATTTTCAGTATTTTCGCTTTACATATATATACAATCAACATGAGTTAACAGTGAGCCCAATGCATTTCGGCGCCTCTACGGTGCCTTCATCAGGGGACGTTCTGAAATGACAAACATGTGAAAAGTTGTGTGAGATTCTTAAAAAAGGAGTTCATAGGGGTGCGTAACTGAATTATGTGGCGATGTCATACCTGGTAGCTGTGTAAGCTGGTGTGTATTTATATTCGCCTCACTCAATGTGACTCAAAGTAGATCTCTGGAAATGATGAAAGATAGCCTATGTTGGTTATTGGTATATACCTTAATGTATACTTTAAAATGAATCTGAAAGGTCTGTTGGAAACATACCTGGAAGTGGTGAAAAAACTTGGTGTATGGTTGGACTCCAATCTCTCCTACGAAGTCCACATTAGACGTATAGTGGGGACGTGTTTCGGAGTTCTTAAAAGCTTGCGGAAGATGATGGATCTCCTTCCGATAGAGACCAGGAAGACGCTGGTGCATGCCCTCATTTCATCTCGCCTAGATTATGGCAACATACTACATCTTGGCGCCACAGCTAATTGCTTTGGAAGATTGCAGGTTGTGCAGAATTCCGCCCGCCGGCTGGTTCTTATGCAGACTAGGAGGGCAGCCTCCAAAAGAGCCTTGGACACCCTGCACTGGCTACCAGTAAAGAAGAGAGTGATGTTTAAGGCGCTGTGCATATGCCATCGCATCATTCAGGACACGGGTCCTTCCTATTTGAGGGATCTTGTTACCTGCTATGTGCCCGCAAGGTCCCTGAGATCGAGTGGGACTGGCCTGTTGCTAGTGCCTAAGGTGACAAAGGGGAGGAAGGTCTTTTCCGCTCCCAGCAGCTTAGAGCTGGAACAAGCTCCCTCCGAGCCTCCGGATGAAAACTTCTGAATTAAAGTTTAGGAAGGCTCTTAAAACCCATCTGTTCTCATGTTGGTTAGGTGGACTGTTCTGGATGTGGTTGAGGCCCGCCTCTTTCTCTCACCGTAGCACAGGGACACGCTGGTGTGGCGTAACCATGCGCTTTATAAACTCCTTTATAATTATTATTATATAATTTATGCAATCTAGGTGACATGATACACCGTCAAACGCTGATAAATGTTCGAGAAACACTTCCACATACCCAAACGTTTATAGTAGGTGAAGACACCAATTCCTGCTCCACTTGTCCAACAATGAGCTAGTGATAGATGTTGACTACCCTCTCAATAAGAAAGAAACATATTGAATCAGAAATGCACGTAACATTGTTGGACAAATGTGAACATAATCAGGGTTTTAATAAAGGAACTCTTACACACCAACGTGATTATTTGGCTAAAATTGTAAATGTTACTGGGTGAAAATCAGCAAGAGACTGAGAGAGCCAGCAAAGCACTTGCGTGCCGCATTCTCTTTTTCATTCGCAGCAACACCCATTGCCCTTGCAAGTTTGATACCAACTGGCCGTTCTACGCAGCCTTGCCTGGGAGTCCTACTGTGCTGAGGCCTAACCCAAGACTACTTTGACATTTGCGGCTGGTTTTACATCTTATGCTATCATTATACTGATCATTATCATCTTGTGCATATTCCTTTAAAAATATACCCATTTTGTAAAAGGATGAAAATGATGTGATGCTGCTGTATGCTATCCGGATAAGTTCATGCAGAAGTAACAGCTGTTATAAAATGCAATGGCAAAAAAAAAAAAAATAACATTCTCGTGCTCCCATTTAAGCAACAATTCCATCTCCTCCAAAACAGATTTAGATATTAATTGAAATTGGGAGACAAAGAGTAATTCCCACTCGTAGGCGGTCCCTTTTCTGAAGCACACTACCTAGTCATAGTATATTCAATGGTACAACGGGCTGTCACAAAACATGATTTAGAGTTGATGAAAGTCAATGTTAATTTTGAAGTAGCTAAGCTGATCTTGTCTTCAAGAACCACACAGGCTATTGTAAACAGGCGTGCCCATTGGGCTCAAAGGCTCCAACCCTCCCTCCCCCCTGCTGTGTGTGGCAGCCCGGGCTGAGACAACTTCCCCGGCACACACACAGCCGCACCCGGTTACTTCACAGGTCTTTAAAAGACCATTTGCTTGTTGTTGAAGCTTTATTGTGTTTTCACTCCTTCTTAGAGCCTCTGCATCTTCACTCTGCCGATGGCTGGAAGAATTAGCCTCCCCCCTCCCAATTTCACTCTAGTTGCTCCTCTCATTGTAAATGTACACTCTGCTGTCCGGAAAGTAAAAACGCCTATTCCCCTTGATTGCTTGGAGGACGCTTTATTGGTTCATCATGAATTCACAAATGCCAATCACTTTAGTTTAATAGGCACTTTACTGTGAATTCCTGGGGAAGCTGCAAAACTTTCATTAACAGTAGACTGAATGAACCTTCACCTATGTTGTTTAATTTGTGCATGATGTCGGCAGACATAAGGTCTCCTATACCCAATGTTGCATTAAGGGGACAGGGAGTGCACCCACCACAGTTCAATGTAATGCTAATTTTCCATAGTCAAACATCCTGTGGCAATATAACATGTCCCATAATGTCTGCAATAACAGATGCACATAGTATTAGCTTGAAACTGTACAGAGTGCACCATGCATGTTTTATTTATCATGGTCACAGTGTATTAAACTAGTCAGTATATTTAAATGTGGTGTTCTAGGTAGCATAATACATTTTATAGTTTTGATAAGCACTACTGTAGTTTCTAGCACGTAGTTTTCTTAGTTTTTTTACAACGCGCAAACTCTGCTTTTGTTCATGGTGCCATGTTTTAGCATGCCTCGCTTACTGCACTTAATGTCTTTACTAATGTAGGTGTACACCAAACTTCATCCACATTTGGGCTGTTAATTCCTCTATACATGGACCTTAAGCCAGAGGCTTAAGCACTGAGCAGCTTCAATAGTTAAATTTTGCAATACGTGCAAATGATAGATCTGCTGCACATATGATGTCACTTCCTGCAGTGATGTCACTTCCTGCAGTGATGTCACTTCCTGCAGCGATGTCACTTCCTGTCACACCACCTAACTTGGAAAGTCCCCCCACTTTTATTTTAGGACTTGTGCCCTAGTTGGACCACCACCGTGAATTTGGCAGTCCCAGGACCACTGTACTTGGATTCAAGCCCTAAGAAAGAGGTTTGCACTCCTGCAAATCTACTCCTGCTGATGGTTTCCAGGATTACTTTTTTTTTTCAGTTTAATAAGGTTTTTATTTTGGTTAAGAAAAATAGTACAGCATAATATAACAGCATGACATATAACATAACCAATATGAGATAATCATGAAAGATAAGTGGAGATGAAAAAAAAAAAGGTTCAGAAAAAATATGAAATGGAAGAAAATAGTAGAGAGAAAGACAGATAAGAAAAGAAAAGAGAAAAAGAGGGAGAGAGAGAAAAAGGAAGGAGAGGTTAGGGAGGGGGATAAGAGGATAAGAAGGTAGAGAAAGGTAGCCAGGTAAGATCAGATTTAATTTTTAAGGCGACAGAAGAAGAAGAGGCAATTGCAATTCTATGCTCATCACATACAAAATTCCACCATGTATGCACAGACAATTTAGAGTTATCCTTCCAGCAAGACAAAATTACTTTGAAAGCAGTTGCAATGAGAAGATCAAACAATTTAGCGTTATACGAATGCAAGTCCAAAACATCAGATAGGGAACCTAGAAAAATATGCAACGATGAAAATGGTTCAGAGAAATGAAAAATACGCATACAATATTTCCAAACTGAGTTCCAAAAAGTAAGAACTGATGGGCAATCAAATAAGAGGTGTTTGAGTGTGCCTGGATGAGAGGAACAGGACCAACAAAGGGGTGAGGAGGAAGGGGAGAATTTTGTTATGCTTACGGGGGTAATAAGAGCTCTATGGTAAAGAAAAAAAAGTGACTGAGTAATACAGGCTGAAATCGAAGTCTTAAACAGTTTAGTCCATAAGCGATCCCAAACATCAACAGATAACGAGAAAGATAAATCAGTTTCCCAAACATTTTCAGTAACGGTTTTAGGCCTAAGGCCAACATTATCTAATAACAGTTTATAAATTAGAGCAGCTTTGGGGATTTGTTGAGTAAACATAGGATATAGAGGAGTGGAAGGAGTAAGGGAAGGAAGGAGATCAAAAGTAGGAAGGGTAGATAGATGAGATAAAATGGCAGAAGTAATAATGTCAAATTCTTTGCGAAAATGTGCAGGTAAATCAAACATAGTTTGCATTACATCAAATGGAATAATGGATGAATCAGAGAAAAATTGGTACACAAACATAACATCCTTTTCTTTCCAGTACTTGAAATAGAAAGATTTACCCTTGTACTTAAGATATTTGTTATACCATACGCTAGAAGAAAGAAAAGTTTGTAGGGGGACGAGTCTTTCGAGAATACATTGTGCAGTAGAGTATGTGAGTATTTCAGTACAGGGTGTGTAGTCAAGAATGAACACTTTGACATGAAAAGGGATTGTTGGAAAGTAAAGTCCTTTAACAGGGACCTTTCGACAGGAATCCATCTGGGTAGAGGGGTATCATTGAAGTCGAATGCCAATGAGAAGGCAACCTCGCCAATCTTGGGCTCAAGCAACTGGTGTCCACCCCCACCCACCTCGCCGGACACACACTCGACGCAGTCTTCTCCTCCAGCACAGACATCGACTTCAGCCACGCCACAGAGCTTCAATGGACGGACCACAGCTGCGTCCACTTCACCTTCAAGAGAACGACGACCCACCACCACCAGCATCAGGCCGCCCGCAGAAGCTGGAACAAGATCACAGCAGACCAGCTCGCCGCTTCCCTGAGCCAGCACCCTCCCGCCAGCTCAGCGAACCCCAGCCAGGCCGCCGACAACCTCACGAGGTGGATCAGCAACTGCGCAGACGAACTCGCCCCGCTGAGAACCCCGCCCAACAGATCCGGCAGCAAGAAAGCCCCGTGGTTCACCGACAAACTCAAGAGCTCCAAGAAGAACTGCCGAGCCCTCGAGAAAGTCTGGAGAAGGGATCCTACACCAGACAACAGGACCACCTTCAAGCTGGCCACCCGGAAGCACCACCAGCTGATCCGCGCCGCCAAGAAAACTGCTTTGAAGGACCGGCTGGACAACAACGCACACAACTGCAAGGAACTCTTCAACATCGTGAAAGAGCTCTCCAACCCCAGCGCAGGAAACAACGACATCACCCCATCGCAAGACCTCTGCAACGCCCTCGCTTCATACTTCCACAACAAGATCGCGGACATACACAACAGCTTCAACAACCAACCAACGAACACCAAGACCGAACAACCACCCCCCACCACCACCCTCCACGCCTGGACCCCGGTCAGCACCGAAGACACCATCCGCACGATGAACTCCATCCACTCCGGATCACCGACCGACCCCTGCCCTCACCACATCTTCAACAAGGCCGACGCTGTCATCGCACCCCACCTGCGAGACATCATCAACACATCCTTCAACACCGCCACCTTCCCTGAGAGCTGGAAGCACGCCGAACTCAGCGCTCTTCTCAAGAAACCCACAGCGGACCCCACCGAACTCAAGAACTACCGCCCCATCTCGCTCCTCCCGTTTCCAGCCAAAGTCATCGAGAAGACCGTCAACAAGCAGATGGCCGCCTTCCTCGAGACAAATGGATCCCTCGACCCCTCACAGTCCGGCTTCCGAGCCAATCACAGCACCGAGACCGCCCTCATCGCCGCCACCGATGACATCCGAGCCCTGATGGACAACGGAGAAACAGCGGCCCTCATCCTCCTAGACCTCTCCGCGGCTTTCGACACTGTCTGCCACCGCACCCTAGTACAGCGCCTCAGCAATATCGGAATCCAGGACAAGGCACTGGAATGGATCATCTCCTTCCTCGACGGAAGAACACAGAGAGTCCGTCTATCACCGTACAAGTCAGAGGCCACCGAAGTCATCTGCGGCGTCCCTCAAGGATCCTCGCTGAGCCCCACCCTCTTCAACGTCTACATGAGCCCCCTCGCGGCCATCGCACGCCAGCACAACCTCAACATAATCTCCTACGCCGACGACACCCAGCTGATCCTTTCCCTGACCAACGACCCCGCCGCCGCCAGAGCCAACCTGCACGAAGGGATGAAAGAGGTAGCCGAGTGGATGACGACCAGCCGCCTGAAACTGAACTCGGACAAGACGGAGGTCCTCATCCTGGGCTCCTCACCCTCCGCCTGGGACGACTCCTGGTGGCCTCCCGCCCTGGGCACCGCACCCAAACCGACAGACCATGCACGCAACCTGGGCTTTATCCTGGACTCCTCCCTCTCCATGACCAGGCAAGTCAACAACGTCTCATCGGCATGCTTCAACATCCTCCGCATGCTACGGAAGATCTTCTGGTGGATCCCCACCGAGACCAGGAAGACCATCACCCAGGCCCTCGTCACCAGCCGACTGGACTACGGCAACGCCCTCTACGCCGGTACCACCGCCAAGCTCCAAAAGAGACTCCAGCGGATCCAGAACGCCTCAGCCAGACTCATCCTCGACATCCCACGAACCAGCCACATCTCCGGACATCTGAGAGACCTCCACTGGCTCCCCGTCAACAAAAGAATCACCTTCCGCCTCCTCACCCACGCACACAAAGCCCTACACGACCAAGGCCCGAGCTACCTCAACAGCCGAGTCAACTTCTACGCTCCCAAACGCCTCCTCCGATCAGCCAACCACGCCCTCGCCGACGTCCCCCGCATCCGAAGAGCGACTACAGGAGGAAGGTCCTTCTCCTACCTGGCCGCCAAGACCTGGAACTCCCTCCCGACCGACCTGCACCAGACCCAAGACCACCTCTCCTTCAGGAAGAAGCTGAAGACCTGGCTGTTCGAGCAGTAGCGGCACCCCCCCCCCCCCTCCAGCGCCTTGAGACCCCACGGGTATGTAGCGCGCTCTATAAATGTCTTTGATTGATTGATTGATTGGTTTTATTAAAAAGGCAGAATGATACGATTGGAAATCAGGAAAGCGAACCCCACCTTCAGATTTTGGGCGTATAAGTTTATGTAAGGCAATACGAGGTCTTTTATTATTCCACAGAAATTTGGAGCAGATGGAGTTCAGCCGATTGAAATACAATTTAGGGATTTTCACAGGAAGCATGGATACAGTGTATAAAATATGTGGGGAAATCATCATTTTGATGGTGTCTAAACGACCCCACCATGAAAGGAAAAGAGGAGACCATAATTGAAGGAGCGATTGAATTTTTTGAGTAAGGGAGGTAAAGGTCAGTTTGAGTGTGTCACGCAAGGTAGGGGAGAACCAAATACCCAGGTATTTGATCTTGGAGGGACACCATGCAAAATCAGTTGATGCAAACATATATTGGTAACAGGATGAGTTGAGGGGTAGGACCTCCGTTTTAGAGAGATTAAGTTTATAACCAGAAACAGAGGAGTATAAGCGGACTTCTTCTAAGAATGGAGGAAGGGAAGAGACAGGGTTAGCCATGTAGACCAGGACATCATCGGCATATGCCGAAATTTTTGTCTCAATCGATGACTGTTTGAACCCCTGAATTAGGGGGTTAGAGCGGATTCTAATGAGGAATGGTTCAAGACAAAGAATAAAGAGTAAAGGGGAAAGAGGACAACCTTGTCTTGTCCCTCTGGATAAGGGGAAAAATTTTGAGAATTGATTATTAGCAAAAACACTAGCACGGGGAGCAGAATAAAGTAGTTTAACTAAGGAAAGGAAGTGGGGACCAAATCCAAACCATTGTAAAGCTTTAAACATGAATTTCCAATTAATTCGGTCAAACGCTTTCTCAGCGTCTAGGGATAGGGCAGCTAGAGGGGCTTTGAATTGTTTACTGTGGGAAATAATATTGGCAAAAACACGGGCATTGTCAGCTGCAAGTCTACCTTTCACAAAGCCAACTTGATCGGTTGTGATTAGTAGAGGAATAAGGGATTCGAGGCGGGCCGCTAAAATTTTGGCAAAAATTTTACAATCGTAATTAATAAGGGAAATGGGGCGATAGTTTTTACACAGGGAATGGTCTTTGTCAGGTTTGGGGATTATAACTATTAGGGCATCCAAAAATGAGCCAGATGCTTTAGCGTTTGCAATAAAGGAGTTAAAAAGTTGTAAAAGATGGGGGACAAAAATAGAATGCATGTTGGCGTAAAATTCACTTTCGCTTTCTTGAGGGAGGTAATTGCCTTGAGAATTTCCTGAGGGGTAATTTCAGACTCTAGTTGATGGAATTCGGTAGGGAGAGATGGGGGAGGAGGAAGGTCTTCGAAGAAACGGGAGAGGTCATCATCATCAGGATGTGTATCATCAGTATACAGTAGTTTATAGTAGTTATGAAAAACTTGTGCAATATCCTCATCAGAGGAAACCGCTGTATTGGTTACTTCATTGAGAATAGAGCCAATTGATTTTCGCTCAGATTTAATTTTGAGATAGTTTGCTAGCATTTTTCCCGCTTTATTCTGACCCCCATGAAATTTAGATTTAACCTTCAAGAGGGTGTTACAGGCTTCAACTGTGGCAATTTGATTAAGTTCGGATTTGGCTTTGATTAGTTGGAGGAGAGCGTCAGGATTCTTGGATGAAAAGTAAGAGTGTTCTAGAGTCTTAATGTTGGAGAGTTGGGCTGTGTATTTGTCACGATTGAGTTTCTTTTTCCTAGATACATAAGAAATTGTGAAACCTCGTAAAGCAGCTTTAAAGGCATCCCAATTATTTGAAACAGACGTTTCGTGGGGTAGATTGAGGGCGAAGTATTCAGAGATGAAATCTTTAACTTTAGACATAAATACAGAATCGGAGAGAAGGAAAGTGTTAAATTTCCATCGATTGAAAGAGGAGGAGGTTTGGGCCAGGTCAAAAGTAGCATAAACAGGTGCATGATCCGAAAGAAAAATGGAACCAATTTCAGATTTTTGAATCGCAGGTAGAAGGGATTTGCTGATTAGAATATAATCAATCCTGGACCGGGTATGGTGTACATTAGAGTAGAATGTATATTCAAGTGAGTTCGGATTGCATGTTTTCCACACATAGAAAAGGGGACGGGAGGCAATGGCTGATTGGAAGGATTTATGTGTCTTATCAGGCTGGAATTTGGAGGAAGATAGTCTATCTGAAAAGGGATCTAACCATTGGTTAAGGTCACCAGCTACGATAATGTTAGGGCAGTCAATGGAGGACATGAGGATTTTGATATCAGTCCAAAATTTAGGGTCTGGTCGGACAGGGCCATAAATATTGAGGAGCACCATAGTTTTGTTTTGTATAGTCACTTTTGACATAACCCAACGACCTTCATCATCCGATTGTGAAGATAGAAGTTGAACATCCAAACCTTTACGAAATAATATAGCAACCCCACCTTTTTTATCAATAGCAGGAGAAAATACAACTTGACCCACCCACGCCCTCTTAAGTTTCAACGATTCGACATCAGTACAATGAGTTTCTTGGAGAAAAGCAATCTGAGCATTTAACTTGGATAAATGGGACAATACCTTTTGACGTTTAACAGGGTTGCCAAGACCACGAACATTCCACGTTACAAAGTTACACATGATGGAAGGCAAGGGAGGAGGGTAACAACTGGGTCCAATACACTGCAGGTAAGGAACTACAAGGAGAGACAATGGAGACAGACATGTTAGAAATGAGAATTAAATACCAACTATAAACAAAGGCAAGGCAAATCAGGTAAATATAGAGAAACGCTAAACAAAGAAGCAATACAGTCATGAGGCAAAGCGAAAATGAACAATAAGGAGTACTGGAAATAATAATAAGAAAAGAAATAAGAGACACAAAGAAGAGAACGGAACAGAACTGAGCAAGGGATAAACATGAATGGCCTGTGAAAAGAGGAGGAAAAAGGAGTGAAAGAAAAAGAAGGAAATAGATAAGAAACAGATCAAGGCAAAGATGCCTGATCTGAGAAAAAAAAGAATACCTAGATAGTAGGAGCATGGAGACGCCAACGGGGGCGCCCACCCTACAGAGCGAGGAAAACGCGGGAATATAGATAGGATATAATCAACATGAAGAAAAGTCGTAGTAAGTAATGACGAGAAAGAGACCGGGACAAGGCCACAACAGTCGTCAAGACAGAAGATAAGTGAATGCAAAAAAATAGGAAAAAGTTATTTTCAGTCATTAGTGTCCATCGTGGAAGTAGAGACGGTTTGGAGATATTCTCGAAGCTTCTGTGGATCATCAAAGGTACGGGAACGACCATTGTGGGTTATCTTGCAGAGACAAGGATGAAGAATTCCATATTGAATGCTCAATTCCCTCATACGTGGACGCAGATTGAGGAACTCCTTACGACGTGCATTCGTAGCATTCGATAAATCCTGTGCTATAAAGATGGTGTGGCCCGACCAAATGAGGCGACGTTTTGATCTTGCAGCTTTAAGAACAGTCATCAATTCAGTGAATTCAAGAAAAAGCAGGATAATACCTCTAGGTTTGGTCGGGTTAGACGTTGGACGTCCCAAACGATGAGCACGCTGTATGTTTAGAGGATTAGATTCTGGTTGGAGTTCCAAAAGGTCGTAGAGGAATTTGCGGATGAAGGACACCATATCGGCCTCCCCAAGGGACTCCGGAACACCATAAATACGGAGGTTATTCCTTCTGTTACGATTTTCAAGGTCCTCTGTGTGAAGTTTCAACTGCTGTATCTCCTTTTCAAGAATAGGAATTTTCGTAGAGACATCCTGGACGTCACTGATGCGTTGTTCCAATTGCAGGACTTTGTTTTCCATGACGACCCATCTGTCTTCTATCTGCTTGAGCTTCTCATTTGTTGCTACCATGAAAGGCTGTAAACCACGAACCTCTTCTAGAATGGAATCCAGCACGGGGTTTGGAGAGGTGCGAATTGGAGATGGAGGGTCATTTTTAGGGCGTTTTGGCTTGGTTCCGGTGACAGACGATCTCGCATGGCCTGCGTCCTGAGACATGATGTCAACAGAGGGGCAAACTGGGAGGACCGCAGGAATGGAAGCCACACCGTAACAGTAAAATTGACCCTATGAGCAGAGGTATACGAAGTACTGGAAAGAAGAGGTCATGTAAGAGGTAACATGTGGCAATGGAGAAGCAATACCACAAACCTACACGGTATGCGTCGAAATGCAGCAAAAATCAATTTTATGCGAAGCCAAAGAAACCATCCAGGAATATGGTATCAAAGAAACAGCAAAGCGTCCATGAAATATGGGACCCAAGGTAATTATTAAATGTGCCACGAAGGATTAACAGCATAGGAAAGGAAGGCATGAAGCAATGCGCAAGGAGCACCTCAAAATGGCAGCCGAGATGTATTGTTAATGGAATTAGAAGTCCTGAGGAGAACTTTGGCGATAAAAGTCATGAAAACGTAATGGTAGCAGGAGGCGCATACCTTGGCACATACCTTTTCACAAGTTGAGCATTCAGTGCAGCAGACGGGCCATTGGAGCGGTAGAAATGCCAGAAAACGGGACGCGAGCGCGGCGGCACCAAATGGCGGCCGCCCGCGTCCCGTAACAATTGGAGAAGAGGCGGCGGCAAAAAGATAAGAAAGCGGCAATTACGAGCGCCGCTGTTGCTCGTAAGACACAGGGACCATGTTCCGCCGTGTAATGATGCCTTTTGCCGGACTCCGTGTGCGGAGAAAATGCAAGGAAACAGTCAGGATTCCCGCGTAGGTCCGGAGCTCACGGATGAAGCGCCATCACACGCCGGCGCGTAAGCCACGCCCCCGTTTCCAGGATTACTGATGACATTTTTTATGAAGCCCAAAGGTTTGTTAAATCTACTTTAAATACATGGATAAATGTGCATAATTATACTTCAGATGGTTTTTGCCAGGCTTTGCAAATTGGGCCCAGTGTCAACAGATTGAACAATAGAAGGAAAGTATGTCTCGAAATCAAGGATAATCTGCAATTATTATTTTTGGTAAAATAGCAACAAAGTATATTTCGCAATGTCCTATGTGGAGGTAGTACTCAGTGGCAACAGCATTTAAGGTTGGTGACAGCACATAGAAAAGCCAAATTCACTGCACTGATTCACGGGTGGCTCGGGCCTATAACTCGGGTTCAGGGCCTTTAACAACCGATATAGGCTTTGGCAGTGGGCTACAAAGCTTTAATATATGGCCAGATCAATCATCATACTCATCACAGTCCTTTCTCTAAGAGGCTAGTCCTCCCAACTGGAGATAGGTGAGCATTTAACCCCTCCAACTATTTTGTTCCACCTTGACAGGGAAGATGGGTGACTGTAGTGAAGATACACTTGTATATAAATAAGGTCTGCTCTGCAGTAGATAGCATTGGTGCAAGCTTGCTATATTCCAGAGTAGGAGAATGTGCAGAGTTTATAGGTAATTTAATGTTTTAAGCAATGCATGTGCCTTGAATTGGTTTACATTGGCCAACTCTGAAGTGTGTGAGAACGAGTAGGAAACATGAAGCTGCAGAAAGTCTCTTTCGATTCAGCACCATGTTCATTCAGACTTGGAAGAGGAGGAAGAATGCAGTGCTTAATTTGTCTGCTGTTTGCCAGTGCTTTAGATCGTACCAAACACAATGACATCCTGAGAGACACTTAAACTGAACTCTGAATTTCACAGGTAGCCAGTGCAGTTTCTGGAGCAGAGGGGGTGCGTGTGAATTTCTGGGCACGGAGTAGATCAGCCTTGCTGCGTCGTTCTGTACCACATGCAGCTTCCTCAACAGCTTCTGCGACAGGCCGAGATATAAGGCATTGCCATAGTCTAGTCTTGAGATAACTGTGGCAGATACGATCGATTGCAGGGTGGAGGCTGATAGGATGGGGACCAGCTTTCGTAGTTTCCTCAGCACACCCGTGCAAGAGCCAACCACAGCTGAGACTTGAGGGGCCATCGAGAGGTCTGCATCGATCTTTAGTCCTAGACTTTTTACCACCATCCCAGGGGTAGGGGTTGTTCCTAGGTCTGGGGGCCAGTACAGGTCACACCAGGGATTCCCTCGATTGGTGATCACCAGCACCTCCGTTTTCTCAGCATTCACTTTCAACAGATTGTTGGTCATCCAGTTGACCGTGAAACTGAGCAGGTTTCTCACTGATTCCTGAGCCTCCTTAGTGTTTTCCAGCTGAACCAATAGCTGGGTATTGTCTGCGTAATTAAAGATTTCGCAGTTTCTACGCATAAGCTCCTCCACCAGCGGTTGTAAATAAATGTTAAAGAGCAAGGGGGATAGTGCCGACCCCTGGGGCACACCCCATGTCACGTCACTAATCCCAGACAACTGGTCTCCCAGCTGCACCCTCTGAGTTCGTCCTGACAGGAAGGATTCCAGCCACTTAAGCGCATGGCCTATGATCCCCAGCTTCACGATACGCTCCATCAGGATGGTATGGCTGACCGTATCAAAAGCCGCCGACAAGTCTAAGAGAATCAGGGCGCATGGCTGTTTATTGTCTGCTCTGACTCTCAGCTCGTTCGTCGGCGACCGAGGCCATAACTAGTTCTGTGCTGTGTTGGGGCCGAAAACCAGCCTGCCTGGCATGAAGTAGATGGTGTTCCTCCAGGTGACCGGCTAATGTGCCCAGGACGTGTTTTTCTAGAATCTTACTCATGAATGGCAGCTGCTAGATAGGTCTATAGTTTTTTACAGCCTTTGTGTCAGTTCCTGCTTTCTTTAAAAGTGGGGAGACCCTAGCTTCCTTCAACTGGGTTGGGAGATAACCTGCTTCCAGTGAGTTGTTCAGTAGGCTCAGCACCTGGGGCTGGATGCTTGGCAAGGCCATCTTAAAGATTAACGGGGGGCAAGGATCAGTGTTAGAGCCAGATTTAATGTGTCCAACAAGCTCTGCTAAGCGCTTGTCGTCGATGGATGGGAAACTGTTCATAGTCCTTGACGGCACCTGAACCACCGGACTGGGCAGCATAGTTGTTACTGGACGTGCATTGATATCAGTAATAATATCCTGTACTTTCTGGTGAAAGTAACTTTGGAAAGTGTCACAGTCTGGTTGGTCGCTCACAGAGATTTTTCCGCCCAGCTGCGTGAGTTCCCTTAGTATCACAAAGGTCTCTCGTTGTATGTTAGTCGCCTCTCTAATTCTTCCCTCATAGCAAGCTGACTTTCTCTCCAAGATGTCCGCCTTATATTTTGAGAGTAGAGTTTTAAAGGTTTCAGCCTCTGCTTGACAGTAATTGAGTCTCCACCTTCTCTCCGCCTTGCAGAGGGCTCGCTTCTTCTCTTTTGCGCACGCACACAACAACAACATCCTAGGCACACTACAAAAGGAACTCCACACAATCAAAAATAGCCTTTGTATTCTTAAAACACATTAGGATAGTAAACACATAATATACACTGTGCCAACTGGCACTGGGCAATATTTACAAGGGAATTATTTATACATGACAGGGCCACATGGACCACTGTCAGAACCATCACAAAGCGAACTTGGTAAAAGTAAAACTGATCATAAACGTACAACCAGTAAACACTGGTAATCACTGTATTTAGCATCAGCCTGTGCCATAAACTACTTTACGCACAGTATCACATCAGGAGCGAATTACATTCTGCGCCAACCTCACCAGCATAAACACATTAGATCGTAACCTCTTAAGTATAACTCACATCAGGGGCATAAATCACAGAGTGAAACATAATCTCACTAGCATAAACCATAATATGCAAAAGAACCTCATAATCATAAACCACGGTTTCAAGGTATAACACAGGGTGCGCAAAACATACTACATGAACCAACTGGCCATCCAAAAAGGGGGCTCGAATGCCCTATTTCCACAAAGTCAGGGCTGTTGCCTAGGCAGCGAAAGTCAAGGGTGCGCCACTGCGCAAACCTAAACGTAGCAGCTGCCCACTACTTACTGGGCGGCTGGGAAAGTGTAAGCAAAAAAGTGTGGAGCAAAGGAGTGCATCTCACTCCTGACTTCACAAGACCCCAAACTCTGCCCCCATGTTGGAGCCCTCCAGGCTCTTGAAACCACAATGTGCCAACCGTTGGAGCGGCCGCTGATAGACGGGGCCGATCTGACTCGGTACCTTGCACTGGCACCGAAAACAAAACCTGCTCCCTCGTGGAGCGGGGGTAAAATGCGGCCATGTCCCCTGTCCAGCCCTTACTCACCAGACTCCGGCACAGGGGACTTCTTTTCTCGGGCAGCTGCCACTGTGGGACTCATCACTCTGGATGTGGTGGGGGCAGGCACCAACAATGTCCCTCGCGCCCCCTCCGCGGGAACAGGCTGTGGCGCCACGCTTCACCCGGTCCCCGTTTTGGGACCGGGACTTAAGATAGGGAGCCTATGAGGCTCCGTACTGATTCCTCCTCCAGGGCTCCCCCTAGCTCATGGGAGACCCGCAACTCTTGTGTTGCTTCCGGCTTAGCCGCCGGACCCGCCCACGTCACAGGTAGACTTGCCTGACTTCCGGGCGACTGCGGCTGGGCTGCGGTGGCAATTTTCTTGATTCTGGGCACAATGAGGGGTAGGCTCCCTCCGTAATTAAAACTATACAGTGGGGTGGGCACCCGCTTGTCCCTACAAATGACACGCACAGACGCAGGGTGGGCACCTGCTTAGCTGAAGAGAAATACGTGGGGTGGGCACCCGCAAAAGCCCACAAGGAGTGGGGAATCCCTACGAGGGGATTCCCTCGGCAAGGGCTGTAGCTCCGCACTGCTCAGCCACCAAGCTCTCCCTCTCCAAGGGAAAAGCTCAAGCGGAAAAGCTCCCGGGGCGCTGGAAGGCTGTATCAAGCCTTGGCAAAATCAAAATAAAGAGCAATAGGTCCAAGAAGTCCTGGAGGCATCAGGGGGGCAATGTAGGGCCCAGGGGCCAGCACACAGGGCCATCCAGCAAGGAGGCAGCCCTCATGGCAGTCTCTCCTGGGCCCCAACAGCAGCAAGCTCCCCTCTGTCAGGATCCAAAAGAGAAGAACATCATGGGGTCACAGCCCCTGCTTTTATACAGCATTTTCCTTTATCTACAACTGTAGGGCAAGGGGAGAACCAGATATAACTGGTTCAGGAGCACTTTGTTTTGCTCAGCTCCTCTCTCCCTATTACAAGACAGGCCAGGGACATCAGATGCACCACAGGAGGTGGAGCCAGCATTGTGGAGGGAAGGGACATTCCTATTCAGGTCCCAGGTTCAACTCCTCCCTCCCATCTACATGCAGATCTCCCCATTTACCACCGGGCAGACCCATCTTGGCTCCTGGAGCCACCCACATCATCCAGCACCTGTCAATCACAAGCCAGACATGCAATTCACATCAGGCAGGCAGACACACGGCACACAGAAATGACAACTTCTAAAAGTGGCACTTCTCCACTAGTCACAATAAATCTGCGCACACCATTGCACAGCATTTATTCTCACTAGTTTGCACATACTAAACTCGCCCCTGCACTCTTCTAATATCAGGAATTACCATGGACACATATATCCCCCATGCATTCCTATGGGAGGGCAGGCCAATCTCACCACACGCACTCAGAGAGCGCACGCACTCTGCACTGGGCCACAGTGCTAAAGTGCGCTGAGGCCACAAACTACTAGTATCAGGTCACATTTAAAGGCAAAATGTTTAGGGGTTAACCTGCCAAAAGGGCCAAGTCCAACACCACCCAAAAGGCTGGGGCTCTTGGTCACAGCCCACTTTACCCATGCTATAAAATGTATCTGGACACTATTCTTTTTTTTTTTTTTTTTTTTTTTTAAACCTTTATTTATAAAAGCACAATACACAGCGTCTGCCTACAACCCCACCGGGCCGGCCGCTATGACATAAGCAGGATGATTAAAAAGTAAATTAGCAGGCAGTACGGTGTTAAAGCAATCTCTCGAGTCCACATTATCGGTTCGAGCTTAGCACCATATAGACAGGATAGGAAAGGTTTAATTTTATGTTTTTGTCGAAAAGAACAACAACACACAAACACATGGTATCATTATGGCAAGGGTTGCTGGAGGTGGGGGGGGGAGGGTAAACAAGTAAGGAAGGTCATATGGCGAGGGGGGGGTGAGCACGAGGGTAGAGCTAAGCGTGTGGCGTAGGTTGGAGAAGGAACGTAAATCATGGAGAGGAGGGGAGAGGAACCTCATAGTCCAATGGCGGGGAGCAGATATCCCCACGGTACGAATTCCACTGTGCCCAGACCCTGGACCATTTCTTTGGACGCCCCCGCGCCTCATACACAGTTTTTTCCCTGAACATGCACCAGTCCATGTTCTCTTTCCAGGCACTGAGCAAAGGCAATCGAGGGGAGCCCCAGAGCTGAGCTATATCTCTCTTCGCGACCATGTTGCCCAGGGTAACCCAAAGTGTCTGGGCAGCATTGCAATCAGACGGTTCCCACATATTTAACAGACAGCGGCGTGCTTCCGGAGGGAGTGGGATCCCGGTGACACGACCCATCACATCATGTACTCTAGACCAAAAAGCTGCAATCATCGGGCATTCCCACAGAACATGAAGGAAGGTACCGTCCATTCCACACCCACGCCTACATCTTCCATCCGAAACCAACCCCATTCGCACCAGACGCATCCCAGTCAGATACACACGGTGGAGGATTTTCAGCTGGACAAAGCGAAGTCGAGCCGGAATAGCCACCTCCTTAGGGGAGGAAATAGCCGATTGCCAGTCCTCATCGTCTAGCTCGAGTCCGTCGGCCGTCCAGGAAGCGCGAAGTTTCTCAAGCTGGTCAGCCCTGTTGTTGATAAGCTTTTTGTATATCAAGGAGATAGTGCTATCAGGGACGTGACCGTCTAGAACCCGATCCTCCAAAGGGGAGGACTGCGGTATGTCGGTACCTGATGGAAAGACGGAGGACAAGGCATGCCTCACCTGCATGTACCGAAAGTGCTCTCTGTCCTCAAGTCGGTATTCCAGTTTCAATAATTCGAAGGATTTGACCGTGCCCCGTGCCCATAGATCCTCCACCGTACTGATACCAATCATGTCCCATTTCTCAAAACCTTTCGTTTTCCACAGATTGCCCAACCGGTCCGAATCATACAATGGCGTCATACGCGTGAGCCTACCACCCCAACCGGTGGCCACAGTGGCATCTCTCCACGCCCTCACTGCACATTTGGTTGGGCCCGTGAGGAGTCGGAAGGGTGCCTTAGAATACAGAGCCCTAGTGAAGTAGCCTCCGGGTAGCAGTAGTTTATCCAAGGCAAAGGCAGGAGCAGGTTCCGGGGCGTACGTCGCATGGTTGATGGCGCTCAGGTGGGAGGCCCAGTAGTATCGTCTAATATCAGGCAACGCGATACCACCATCATACCATGAGAGGGTGAGTTTGGACAAAGCGATGCGGGCACGGCCGTCCCAGATCAGTTGTCGCTGCAAACTCTCAACCTCACGGAAATAGCGTGCAGGGACAGGGTCAAAAATTTTTTGCAGGGCGTAAAGAAATCGGGGAAGCGACATCATTTTGAAGAGTGCCGCGCGGCCCAGTGGGGATAAGGGCAAATCACGCCATCGTCGGACATCTTGCTTGAGTCTACGGAGCGGAGCATACAGGTTCCGATCATAGCGGACAGAAGAGGTCATGGAGACATAAACCCCCAAATACTTAAAGCCATCGGTCGCTACCAGTATGGGAAACCTGCGAGGTAGTGGCGGCAGAGTCCCGGCTATGACGTATACACAGGACTTAGTCCAATTGATGACGAGCCCCGAATTCTTTCCGAAGGAAGTGAGGACGTCAAAAAGAACGTTAAGCGACTTTTGGGGGGATGTAAGATAAAGAAGGATATCATCCGCGTATAAGGAGATACGATCTTCGAGGTCCGGGGACCATCTGATCCCCTTGATGGATGGTTCCCAGCGAAGCCACGCGGCAAGGGGCTCGAGCGCCAACGCGAATAGAAGAGGGGAGAGCGGACAGCCCTGGCGCGTACCACGGCCTAAGGGGAAGGGATCAGAGCATCTGCCATTTACCGCGACCTGAGCCAGAGGCTGGTCATAAAGGAGCTTGACCCATGCGATAAAGGTAGGGCCAAAGCCAAATTTGGCGAGAGCCGCCCAAAGGTAAGGCCATTCGATAGTGTCGAAAGCCATCGTGGCGTCCAAGGAGGCGACCACAGCCGGTTCTGCGAGAATTGGAGCTCTTGCGAGAACACTGTGGAGCCTACGTAGGTTAAGGGCAGTATTCCTGTGGGGGATGAAACCGGATTGATCCGGGTGAATCAGGTCGCAAATCACCTTAAGCAGCCGATTGGCCAGAACCTTAGCGAGGATTTTGGGTTCCGCGTTAAGGAGAGATATGGGGCGGTATGAGGCACAGCGGTCGCGAGGCTTGCCATCCTTGTGGATGACCACTATGGTAGCAAGGCGTTGCTCGAGGGGGAGACTGCCAGCCTCAACCGCCTCGAGAAACATCTGGCGCAAGTGGGCAGCCATCTTGTCCGGACAAAGTTTGTAGAGCTCAATAGGCAGTCCATTTGGGCCCATCGCCTTTCCCGAGCGCAGGGATCGGACAGCAAGGGCAATCTCGTCAACGGTAAAAGGGGCCTCCAAGACGAGACTATCCTCATCGGAGACAGTAGGCAGGGCAATGTCTCGCAGTAGTAACCTGGAATCGGCCTCATCCCGATCGCTAACGGGCGTGTATATCTTCCGGAAGTGGTCCACAAAACAATCCACAATTTCACCAGGATCAGAAACATTCTCACCAGACTCGCGAACAATGACAGGCACCACACGACTCGCTTGCTCAGTCTTATCCAGCCACGCCAGGAGCTTGCTGGCCTTGTCGCCCACATCATACAGTCGGCCCACCTGATTCGATCGCATCAATTTAGCAGCATCCGTAACACACGCTTTATAGTCAGCTTGTTTTAATTCCAAAGTATGCAACAATGCAGGCGTGTCATTCCCACCCAGCTCACTTTCCAGCGCCGTAATCTCTGCTTCAAGAGCCAACACAGCCTCCCTCTTTACCCTACGCTCCGCGGCAATGAGTGATAGGGCGGAGCCCCTGATAACCGTCTTGAAGGCCTCCCAAAGAACAGTGGGGGAGGTGACCGAGCCCACATTCTCGTCGAAGTAGCAATCAATTGCCTTGACCAAATCTGAACGGAGCCGGGGGCTTCGGAAATGCCAGGGAGGAATCGGGGGGACCCTGTTACCACGAAGACCACCAACAGTAATCCTAAGCAGCAAGGGGGAATGATCCGAGATACCCCGGGGAAGGTGTCGTACCTCTCGAACAGTGGACAGAGTGGAGGCTAACATAAAGAAATAATCAATACGGGAGAGGCTACCATGTGCACCAGAGTGAAAAGTGTAGTGCTGGAGGTCGGGGTGTAATGAGCGCCAAACATCAACTAAGCCAAAAGTGTCAGCCATCTCGCTTAGCCACATCTGGGACGGTAGCAGGACCCTAGGGGGAAGTCGATCACATTCACCAGACATAACAGAATTGAAGTCCCCGCCCAGGACTAACAGTCCATCCGGAAGATCAAGGAGAGTCTTGCCGAGATCGGCATAGGTGGTGGCCTGTAGTCCTGGGGGGATATAGGCAGCAACCAGCACAATCTGTTTACCCTCCCACCTCCCAGAAACAGCAGCGTATCGCCCACGATCGTCAAGGACAATCTCCTCAATAGCTAAAGCAAGGGAAGACTTCACCATGATACCCACCCCCCGGGACCCAGAGGTGAAACCAGCATGTGCAACCAAGCGGTAGCCCCGACGGTCGAGGGCTTTACAAGCATTTCCAATCAAGTGGGTCTCCTGCAAGAACACAACATCAGGGGCGTGGCGCCTCAAGAACTGTAGTACAATGCCCCGCTTGATTCTATCACCCAACCCGTTTACGTTCCAAGAAAGAACCCGCAGTTCACTCCCCCCCATCATGACAACTATATTCCGCCCCCCTCCCCCTCCACAACCCCATGGTCAGAATGATTGCAAACCGTGATATACCATGAAAACAAATACAGAACAGACTAAACAAAACACAACCAAATCCCCAAGAACCAACCCCCCAACAGAAACCCGTTACAACACCCCCCTCCCTGCACCCCTGCTGACTAAAAAGCCACCCCCAACTGCAGTGTGCCTGTCGCCCCATCTTATCTACACAAAGAACCCCCCGAGGAGGAAGGGAGAAATCACCCGTTCCCGCACCGCCACGGGCAAAACCATAGAGCACACAGATAATTTACTCAGTACAGTACGTAGTCTCAGTCCGGACCTCCGGGGTCCCACATTATTCCTGGGCCGTTGCACCACATTCCGCACCACCAGGGCCTCCGCTTCCAGAGTCTTCTGTCGGCAACAAGTCCAACCAGTCGGTCACACGCTCCGGTTGATCAAAAAAGTACGCACGCTCTCTAAATTCAATCCGTAGTCGGGCTGGAAACAGCATGGCGTACTTCAGTCCTCTTTCTCTCAGGCGACGCTTCACCCCAAGGAACCCTGATCGTTGTCGCTGCACTTGGGGAGTGAAATCAGGATAGATAGAGACAGAGTTATTGTCATACTTCAGCGGGCCGTGCTTACGGGCGGCCTGGAGGATAGCGTCCCTGTCCCGATAGTGAAATAGCCGTGCAATGATAGGCCTCGGCGGGCCTCCTGGTTTCACTTGTCCTCCTGGAAAACGATATGCGCGCTCTACGGCGAAGAACTTACTGAGTCCCACCGGAGCAAGTTGGGCAACGATAAGTTCCTCAACCAATAAATCGATCGAGGCAGCACCATCACATTCCGGCACTCCGACTAGGCGTATGTTGTTTCGCCTGGCCCTGTTGTCGTAGTCCTCCATGCGCTTGAGCAGCAGATCATGTGAGGCACGCAGGTTTCCAATCTCAGACTGTGCCTCCGCCATGTCCGTCACCAGACTCGACGTCTTGAGATCCAATGCCTTCACCCGTTCATTTGTTTTGGCTAAATCGGCCCGGATAAGAGTAACGTCCACAGCCACCGTGTCTATTTTGGACACGATGGCCTCGTATTGCTGACTCATATCGGCCTTGAGTCCAGAAATGGCAGCCAACAGATCTTGAAGTGATACTTCCGAAGAAGACGGCATATCCGTTTGAGATCCTTCAGCGCCTGCACTTTGAACAACGGGGGAGCCTCGCGGCTGGGTGTAGCGTTCGATCATGTTAGACTGGATCGACCCCCCCCGGGTTGCAGCCTTCCGGCGCTTTTCGGCCTCAGCCTTCGTCGCCATGTCGCCTCAGATGTCGGCCGAGAGGCCAGGTGAAGCTGTGGAACGGAGGAGAAATCCAGAAACTCCGACGTGCAGTTCAAGAGGAGGTATCGCGGCCTCCTTGCCAGTCCAGTGATGTACAGTGCGGATCGTGAAGCAGCAGGCGAGGGCAGAGTAGGAGGAGACAAAGACCCTGAGGCAGGAAACCGAAAGTGAAAGCAGTACACCTCCGGTGGACCAGATGCCAGGCAGCCGTTGTTGTTGAGTTACGGGTCGGCCATAGTAGGCAGCTGAGTCCCCGGTCGTGCCCGTGGGCAGGCCAGAAAGTTCAAGACGACACAAAAGTAGTCCCCAAGGTCCGATTTCGACCAGAAAAGGATCTCCAGCATCAGGAAGGATAGGACTGCAAAAGCCCGTCAATATGATCAGGATAGGTGCAGGATAGACGAAGAAGGGCGGCGCGGGTCTCGGGAGCTCTCTGCTCACGCGACCATCTTGGATGCCCGCGTAGCTCCTCCCCCTATCTGGACACTATTCAGTGGAAGCCCCCTTTGATGTTTATGAGGATCAGTGTACTGATGCCTGCACAAGAAAAAGATCACGACTGAGACACAGAACATGTGGCACCATTTTCTGTAATGTCTCCAACGTCAAACGTTCCTGTGAATTCGTTAAGATCTAAGGTAATGTTATTTCACTTATTTGATGTAATCTGGAGGGGAAACAGAGTTTACAACGCTGTCATTGCATCGCACTACCATTACAACACAGTCGTTACAACAACCGCGTTGTTAGTACGCAATGCAATTACATCGCAAGCCATTACAACGACTTGCACTAGGGGGCGCTCAGGTATTGGAAATAAATTCCAACACCTTCCCTACTGTTGCGTAAACTGGAGAAGTAATAGTAATGAATACTATTCCTAAAATCCAGCGCGCCCCTTAGTGCAAGTCATTGTAATGACTTGCGATTAAAATGCACTATGTACTAACAACGCGGTCATTGTAATGACTGCATTGTAATATAACGAGATGTTATAGCATGTGTTGTAACATGCTATATTGAATCTGGAGTGATGTGAGCAGTGATGTCACTTCCACTACCCTTGGCATTTTGGTGACGTGCATGGCCAATATATGCATTGAAAAAATCCTCTTAAGTGGTGGCCCAATTTCAAAAAGTGTTGGGTTTTAAAGAAACAGGAGACAGACTCGGAGAGCATTACCTCCATAGTGTATTCATGTCCGCTGATTCGAAAGCTGTCTTTTCATTATGACACCAGTATCATCCTTATTTTTCTATGGAAACATAGACACAAGAGGAATCATTATTTTTACCCAAAAGGTATGTACTAGGAAACCGTTTGTAGTGGAAAACACACCTATTCAAAAGGTGAACACATCGTTAGCCAATATTGGAAATGTTAGCTAATGACGTCATAAGATGCTCCCTCAACAGACCTGGACCAAAATGCAAGGAATGGTAGTATTTATTCCCTGATTTGATAATAATATTTGTTTATTGAGTCAGTCTCTCAAAGGCAGGCCATACAATATACAAAAAAATATACATCATTCAATATTTGATTACCCAATGATTACAAAATAATGACATTCCTAAAAAAAATAAGAACATGCTATATTACTGCTAAATCCATTCTAGGTAATAAGCAACCAGGAAAGTTCAAGTGCATAGCCATTGGCCGGCTCTAAAGTGTGAGTACCTAAGAAAAAGCATTGCTTGCAGTCAGCCGGAATGACACCTACTTAAATTGGGGAAAGAATGTGGCCTTGCGGCCAGAGAATGGTCGACCTAGAGGCTTGGGAATGGGGTTCCAGTCTCGGCAGGGACCCTCAACATCCTGTGATTCTGGGCAAACCACTTCATCCCCCAGTGCCAAACAAATGAATGTGTCCATTTGTAACGCAACTGGTGCTCATGTAAAGCGCTCTGATACTATCGGGTCGGGTTCGAGCTATGTAACACTTCGGAAAAAAAACATGACTAGTAATAATTTAAAAATAAGACAAATTTAATCATTAATAAAGTGCATTTCAAAATGTCCCATCAACTGCCATTGGCAGGCGCTGGTAACTTTAATGCATACAATTGGTGCATATAGATAAAAATGAGTAGGTTAAAAACTACACTATGAGACCTTTAAATGTATAGTTACGCACCTGGAAGCAACTGCCTCTTGCCATAAAAACCTGCCCATCTTTGGAATCCTTCACAAAGGAAGTAAAAATATAGCTATTCTCTGAAGAAACTTTAGATACCGTTGCAGAGATGGAAGGATTTTTTCATAGCGCCAAGACGCCCACGGGCATTTGCGCGCTTTACAAGTTGACAAATCAAATCAAATCAAATAATAGTTAGTGTATCTGTCTACATGCTGTCCAAGCCACATGTATGTACGAGGAAACCTGGTTGAAAATTTTCTCTGAATCAGTATGTGTACACAAAGCCTTTTGTCTCACAACCTGCCCATTATGATGCTATGTTTCTCACCGCATTATTCCTGACCGTCTACCCCCGCATCTCTCCCTCACATGTACCTCCATCCTCCTCTCCCTCACATGTACCTCCATCCTCCTTCCACCAGCTCTCATATATTCACTGCATACTCCTACATGCTATCTCCTCTCCCTTCTCCCTCCCCGGCTCCACCCTACCCCCATACCTTCCCCCCACGACCCCTGGCCAACCACGCTTGCAAAGCTATCCAATTCCTGGTTATGGACTAAATGTTACTTCTTTTTTCCTTGTCTATGTATTTATTGTTCTTTACATTTTGCTCATGTATTTTCTTTTCCTTTTTGTACGAATATAATATTGCATTGAGTTTCCACTTTCATCCCCTGTAAAACGCTCTGATACCCTTGGGTCTAGCCAACGCTATATTAAACCGTTAAACTAAATAAATAAATAAATAAAGCCTTTGCGTCCTTGCAATTGCTTATCCCATGAGTATTAAAAAGCAGATGGAGATAGTCTGTTCTAGCTTTTCTAATAAAAGTGCAAAACAATATAATGTGCCTAACAGATTCTGAACCCCTGAAATTCACACCCAAAAATGGGTGGGCAATTTCACTCTTTTTCCGTGAACTCATATACTCTTTTACCTGCAGAGTGCCTAGTCTAAAATTAATGTGCTGGGCTCTTTTGAGGGGATACAGCATATCCAAGTATAGATCAAAGGTAAGGACGAGCTTGAAAGACACAAGCTCGTTTGTCTTCTTCCCTCTCTGATTGTTGGAAATATATTGCCAAAACCTTTCCTTTATAACCTTCCTGGGACCTGTTTGCACAGCCTGACAGAGCGAGAGGAGCGAGGATCACCGGACCTACCCTGATTGTTTCCTGCAATTCCCTTCACTGTTCGCCAGGTCAGCGAGGGAGCGCGGGCTGCGTAGGCTGAACGGGGCTGCGAGCTAAAGTGCAGGGACTCCATTGCCCAGGAGTCCCTGCAAGGCCAATCAGAGTCACCTGGCCAGCTCTCCCCGGAAGCCACGCCCCCAGCGCCTGGACCCTTGAAAACTGGCCGTTGCTTGTCCACCGGCGGGACCTGTTTGCACAGCCTGACAGAGCGAGAGGAGCGAGGATCACCGGACCTACCCTGATTGTTTCCTGCAATTCCCTTCACTGATCGCCAGGTCAGCGAGGGAGCGCGGGCTGCGTAGGCTGAACGGGGCTGCGAGCTAAAGTGCAGGGATTCCATTGCCCAGGAGTCCCTGCGAGGCCAATCAGAGTCACCTGGCCAGCTCTCCCCGGAAGCCACGCCCCCAGCGCCTGGACCCTTGAAAACTGGCCGTTTGCTTGTCCACCGGCGGGACCTGTTTGCACAGCCTGACAGAGCGAGAGGAGCGAGGATCACCGGACCTACCCTGATTGTTTCCTGCAATTCCCTTCACTGATCGCCAGGTCAGCGAGGGAGCGCGGGCTGCTTAGGCTGAACGGGGCTGCGAGCTAAAGTGCAGGGACTCCATTGCCCAGGAGTCCCTGCGAGGCCAATCAGAGTCACCTGGCCAGCTCTCCCCGGAAGCCACACCCCCAGCGCCTACGTTAACAATCGGCACCTTCCCCGCGCTCGCGGGACGCGCGCGGGACGAAGCACGGAGCGAAGACCGGGCAAAGAGTGGGCCGTTTTAGGCCGTTGGAGGCCGCTTAGGGCCGGGCTGGGCCACCTCCCTAACTCCTAGTTTAAAATAAGCTTCATACCACCTCTTACTTTGTTAGCATGTCTCCTAGAGGAACCAGAAGTAAGACTGCGGCTAAAAAAGGGCAACTCACTGGCCCTATAGACAGTTTCATAACAAAGGCAAACTCCTTTATAGATCAGAGCATTTCACTTATTGAACGTAGGGTATCCCAAGACCTTTTAGAGGCTAGAAGATCCTCTATGGGTCACCTGGCAACTGCAAGAACGCCGGCCTCCCATAAGGATCAAAGACAGAGTGAGGGTGGGAATAAAAGACAGAGCCTTCCAAACATAGTTGACCTATCGGTCTCGCAACTGTCGCAACTCTCGGAATCCCAACTAACATTAGATCTAGAAAAAACCCCAGACTTAGTCCCGCACCCCACTCCTGAAGAGGTAAGACAGGCAAGAGGGAGGAGGGAGGGAGCCATAAAGAAGAAGAAACATGTAGTAACAAGCAAAACACCAATAAGCAAACCAACACCACCTATAGCAGAAGCAATAGAGAATACATTTAGCTCCCCTTTGCTGGAAAACCAGAATAGGCATACTGCGATGATACACCACGTACATGATGTTTCACCTTCTACAAACTTAGTGATAGCATCTGACGTCTCGCCAACAAAGGAACTTGATTATAATTATAATACAGATCTATTAGCAAAAATCGGAGACCTTTTACAACAAACCCTTATGCCCATACAAGCCACATTAACAAACTTAGAAAAAGCAATAGCTGAACTCTCAGCTCTGATGAAAATTAAGCATAACCCTAACCGTACCCAAGAGCCACAAAAAGCACAAAAGCCAGTGGCGGCTAAGCCATCCAATCTAACCCTTGTGGCACAAGCTAAAAGCTCGACCCCTGCACCCACTGTAGCATCAAAGCCCATAAGTACAATAGCGACCAAGAAAAAAGTAGTAGACACCCTACCCGCAAACACATTATCTGAAAAAAATAATACCCCTTGTGACACCACCAGCACAGCTATGAAAACGAAACAACCCCAAATACATAGAGAGAGGGAGAGACAACAACCGGGCGAAACACGCCCAAACTGGTCATTAAAAAACAAGATACAACATTGGCTTAGTATAAATCCCCCCCCCTATTGTTCTACCAGAATTCTAATGGTTAGAAGAGCTCCCTGGGTTGGTCAGGGTAGAAAAACAATACAGGGTGACTGTATCTTAATCACCTTTGAAGACCCTAGAATAGTGGAGTACATCTGCTCAGGGGAGAATTTAAATTTAAATGGGGGGATTGGCACAAAGCGCCTCTCTTTCTTTTATCCACCAAGATTCCCGGATGGTCCCTCCCAAAGTGACGGACCCTGGTACACAGTGGGCCCTCGCTACCGGGGAAGAGAAAGGGAAGAGTGGAGAGGGCAAGAACAGCGGAGAAATTACAGAGAACCATCTCGTTGGGAGGGCTGGAATGGAATACCACTAACGAACATGTATAGTGGCTTAGAGTGTGTGGACTGACCATCACATCCAGAAGACCAGGGCCCCCTAACTCCAGATAACCCCTCAACTCCTGATGACCCTGATATCCTTTGTAATTCACAAACCGATAATATCCCCAAGAATGAACCTCCACCTCTGACCATGATCTCCTGGAACATCCCGGGATTACGGCCAAAAGTTGAGGATGGGAGTATCATGCACCTTGTACACAGACACCAAATAGTCTGCCTACAGGAGACATGGTCGCCAATAGAATTTCACCTACTGGGATACAAGACGTACTTTTCTCCTGCGCTGGTGGGACAAAAGGGCAGGCCAAAGGGAGGACTAAACATCTACATAGCCAATACCATCCAAAAAATAAAAATAAACACTATTGAACTGGATCACAATTTCCAGATCATTTGTCTCTCCCTACCCAAAAAAGAGTTTGTTGTCCTCGTTAATTTCTATAATAATCTCGAGGGACCACAGCTCCAAAGAGTGCTGGTATATTTATACGAGAAACTAACTACCCTAAGGCAGAAACGAGGAGCAAAGGGCCCAGCATCTATAATATGGGTAGGGGATTTCAATTTACATTATTGTACCCATCCAGAGGAAAAATGTGCAGGTATGGTGACAGAGGAAGGTAATTTCCTTACTCACTTTTGTCATAATAATATCGGTGGAATAATGAACGATCTTCTATCAGATCTGGACCTCCAAATAGTAAACACCCGAGATGGCAGAACTAAATCCCTAGAACCGACTTACGTGGGAGGGGATTTAATACAACGGTTGACTATATTTTAATATCGGCTAGCTTGCAAACTAGAGTTAACCATTTTGAAGTCATACCTAACACCTTAAGTGATCATTCAATCCTCAAACTGGAAATGAATTTAATCCACCAACAATCCCTACCTTTGATAATAGCTAATGCACTGAGCCAGGATAATATAAATCTGGGCCAATTAAATGGGTACACAATAAAGTGGGGGAAGATAAACCCCGGGGAACTTACCGAAGAGCTGATAAAATCGGCATATCCTCAAATTAAGAAATGTTTAGACATAATGACAGAAGATGAGGAACTTATTAGCAACTTCTCACAAATTATGGAAAAAATTAAATCCCTACTCACAGCAAAACATAAAACTGGCCCCCATCGAAAAAAAGGATGGTGCAATCATGAATGCACTCAGGCTCACTCCAAGCTTAAAATAGCACTAAATAAAGATGAAAGAGATCCCCACATAATATCCACACTAAGAAAGGAATACTTTGCTATCGGAAAAAAGAGGCGGAGTTAAAGCAAGCTCTGTGGGATGAACTACACTCCAGCGCTCAAGCAAAAAACAGTCAAGCATTCTGGAGAGTAGCGAGAGCCCCATTTTTGGTCGATGAAAAAACTCCAAAAATCGAAGTTGCCATAGATGAATCAGAATGGGTATCACATTTCTCAAAAATATTTCAAAATCAAATAACAGAACAGGAAACCGAAGGTAGAAATTTAGCAGTTCCATCTTACCCTATCCAAATAGACTTTGAAATTTCCGAAGTCCTTCTGGCCCTGAAATCAAGCAAAAATGGAAAAGCTCCAGGACTGGACGGAGTACCGGTAGACTTTTTTAAGCATAACACAGATCTCTGGGCCCCTATTATTACCAGGATATGCACGGCAGCTGCAAAGAAAGGAATCCTGGAGTCTTGGACGAGATCCGTAATGGTTCCAATTTTTAAGAAGGGCAATCGCCAGGACCCCGCCTGCTACCGTCCAATATCTTTGTTGGACTCACTGGGAAAGATAGCAGGTAGGGTGATCCTGGAGCGACTCCAGCAATGGGTGGAGGAGAGAGGTATTCTATCTGAGTTGCAATTTGGCTTCCGGGAGGGTTTCGGAACAGTGGAACAAACCCTAAACCTCTCCATCATCATTGGAAAATATATACATGCAAAGCAGGACAAACTCTATATGTTTTCCGTGGACTTATCCGCCGCGTTTGATTGTGTCTCTCACATCAAATTATGGTCTCTGTTGTCACAAATGGGGGTAGACTTGCCACTTCTGAACTTTTTGAGGGAACTGTACTCCAAACCTTCTGCTAGAGTCCGTTTTGGCACAAAGGGCGAGCTATCGACGTCCTTTAGAGTGGAGTGTGGAGTCAGACAAGGATGTGTCCTGGCGCCTTTCCTTTTCTCCCTCTATACTAACAACTTGGAGGTCGAGCTTTTGAGGGGCGCCCGGGACCTTCCACAGGCAAAACAACGCCCGATTCCCGCTCTACTCTATGCGGACGACGCCGTCCTGCTGGCACGGACCCCTCGCGAACTCCAGAGGGTACTTAACAGATATTCTTCATTTATGGGCACTCTAGACCTCCACATAAACGTGACGAAGACCTTCGTGATGACGGCAGGTACAGGGAGGAAACACCCTAAAGACCTAATCCTTAAAAACCAAAAAATAGAGTTCACATCTGAATATTGTTACCTGGGCATTACAATAGATGACAAATTGTCCTGGAAAATGGCAGTTGAAGCAAGGAAACACTGCTTTAAGAGAGCAATAGCAGCCCTGGTGTCTTTTTCGCAAAAATTGGGAAAACGACCACCCCTGGAATTACTAACAATCTACAGAGCCAAATGTCAATCAACAGCACTATATGGAGCTAGCGTATGGGGTCACATGGATGTCTCTGCCCTACAAGTCACAGAAAATGCTTTTTTGAGGTTCCTCCTGATGGCCCCAAAGCGATCCTCAACGTACGCATGTCATGTTGAACTAGGCGTCCCATACATTGAGGATCTGGCAAGAATACAACCGCTACTCTTATGGCGCCGCATCTGGACCTCAGAAAAAAATGCACTTACCAAGATGATAGTGGCAGATGCTATGACACTAGATCACGCTCTAAAAATAAAATGGCTAGCTTACATTAGGAACTTTTTTATTGACCTAGGTTTAGAAAAATACTACTCCACTCCTGAAAAGATCTGCGAACTAAAAGCACTAGCCCTGGGACATTTGGAAAATCTGAGGCTACAATCTGAAGCAGGCAACCCGTCTGTCCAACATGCTGTAATGGTTCAATCCACCTTTTCTATTCAGCCTCATCTAAATCTTAAGATCAGTGTCTTTGATCGTTTTCTTCTGATCAGATTTAGACTAAATCTATTTCACAGGTTAATAGCATTCCCAGTAACAAACGCATGGGATCCGACTTTACCCCCCTGTCCTTGTGACGAAAAGTCAGCACAAACCACTTTACATACAGTTATGTTCTGCAAATTTTACCATGAACATCGTAAACTCTTGTTATTGACTCTGTTAAAATCCTGGGGCTTTAGGCAGTGCCGTCCTGCCATGTTGTGTTTACAGCTTTTAGACACAGAAATCACTTGTTACCACGTTCTTAACTTTTCGAAATGCATATTCAGACACAGGAAAAACCTGTAAAGTAATTTCCTTAAATCACAGTACTGTAAATAATTTGTGAAACCTATTATTGTATGCGAAATCATACTGCATTTCAAAATTTTATGTTTTCAAATTTGTTTTTTTTAACGATTGACTTACTATGTATCAACACTGCTTTTATGGATTTCTAATACTGAAATTCCGAATAAAGAATTTATTATTATAACCTTCCTGGTGTCCGAAGTCATCCTTTTTGGTTCAAGCCCACAAATCCACACATCCTGTGGTTTGCAAGGCAGTGGCCACATGATTCAACCAAGGTAGTATTACTCGCTTAGCATACAGCCAAACCTCTTGCACAATGTCCAGGTAAGATCTCGGCTCAGGTTTTGTCCATATTCGTACCCAGTATAATATGGGACATAGTGCTGAATACTGCTTGATGGATTTAACACTCAGGTCATTCCTTAGTGCATCCAATAGAGTCCCTAGGCCTGGAAGGAGTAGGCGGAGTAGAAAGTAGTTCTCTGCCCCCATTGGTCTTTTTATAACCCCACAACTCTGCTCCATATAGGCCTGCCGCAAGGGCTTGTGCTCTATACTTCTCAAGGGGAGGACCAATCAATCTGCTTTCCTGGATTTTAGCAGAATTAAGAATGCCTCCAGCATATTGACTCAGTGTCACCTCTCCTTTTAGAAGTTGTGCTGACCAAGTCAATTTGGAGTCAAACCTTACTCGTAGGTAATGCAGTGTTTAATGCCATCTAGGGGGATTGGGTAACTGTTAAAGGAGCTACTCAGTCTACCCTCAGGATCATATATTTTATTTTGGCGTTATTGATCTGTAATTTCTTTATATAGCAATAGCGTTCAAATGCCTTCAGAAGCTTGTGCTTGGCTAATTCTGTGCACACTAGGAGCACTGCGTCGTCAGCAAATAGCAAGGTTGCCATTGTTTGACCTCGGTTGATCAGTTCATTGAAAATAAAGGCCTCATCTGAGGATTGACAAAGTTGAAGGATAAATTGGTCTTCAGATAACATTGTTACGCAGTACACCTAAATTAACCAATAATACAACACTAATCCGTTTTTGGTCTAAACTTTGCCTGCACATAGTTTATCCCTAATGTTCCAAAAAGTGCTCATCTCTTTGGGTCAACGGAAAAAACCCAAACTTGTATGGCTACTAAATGTCTTATGCTGTCAATTGTTCTAAATATTAGTAATTTATAAACGTTGCAAATTATAAGAGGAACATTTCAGATTTTGTAGAATCTTATTGTGCTCCTCAAATTTGTTGAATTTCACCTAGATTAACCAATGTGTCATCGGGTTTCGTATTGAAGTCCCCGTACACCAAAATAATATGTTGCCTTACTCGTAGGTGGGTGAAGTTGATAGATGACATGATATTTTGTGGGGCAATTCCAATTTGCATCTCCAGCTCATTCAGTTGCATCTAGTATTCGGATTGTAATCTCGGCAGGAAATATACATTCATTATGGTTGGCTCCCAACAGTCGCTGGAAAACTCTAGCATTTGGAGATTTTTAATTGATTTCAGAAAATGCTTGCGCAGCTTTGCTCAATTGAGTAGATATGTAGAAAGTTAATCCACCTTATGGTCTCCCTTTTGTTTTCTTTGTGGCGTTTGGGGTATAGGGAGTAAAGCCATCCATAATGATCTCATCCATGGCCCATGTCCCCTGGAAACAGCAAATTTGTTTTTAATTTAACAAATTTTGCCCAGTCCTTATCTTCAAATTTTGGTTTCAGGCTGGCAATATGCCAGCTAAGAATGTTTAACCTGGTCGTATAGTCTGGGCCAATGTCTGACTCCTATGGGTGGTGAGCTGCATGTGCTGGCAATCCTGAGATGGTTGCAACTGTTGTCCCTGGTCATCCGCTTTGTATAACCTCAGGTAGTGTGTATATGGTATTGGCATGACTTTGAGTGTTTCTTGGGGTCTGTGAGTTCGAGCTTGCAATAGACGACTAGACTTTAATCTTCAAACTGCGAGCCCCTGCTCCAAACCCGTGGCTCGAAGGGCCCAAGGCTGAAAACCAAAACAAAAGGCTTATGACATTCTACATGCTTGTCGCTTATTGGTTCTGCAGTTTCAAATACAGATGGCTAGGATTCAGGTAGGCCTTCAAGATCCAGTATACCACATTTGACCATTATGTCACTATTACCAAGAATTATCTCAGCGGTGTGCTCATTTGCCCACCATGTGATTGTAGGTTACTTCTCTTCTGTATCGTGGGCAGATGTGAATCCAACTCTTAACAATTCTTGTGATGAAACCTCTTGAAGCCCTTGCAAAGAGTGTAGGACTTTCAGTAAATTATATCTGTTGAGGATATCATGATATCCCCGGGACCAAGAAGTTAGTGTGAATAACAAGATTGTAGGTTGCTTGCCTAGCCTGGCTTTGCACATTTTTCTATTCCCCAAAGCGTTTATTTCAGATTCTACAGAGCTTTCTTGCGCCTGTCCCGAATACAGGATCCAAATATCTCTAATCTGTGGTCTGGAGCATAAGCCACTTGTGCCTACAAATTCCGATTTGGCCATGTTGCTGTTCATAGACTTGTTTGCTATACATAGATCATGCCTCAGTTGCACTCATATGACATGCAACATATGCTCCAATTAACCATAATGTTGTATGGCAGGTAGGCGTACTTACCAGGGGCACGTTATCCATCGCAATTATACAATGACTTTTGACCTAGTTAGTTTCTAGATCACAATCTTTGTTAGCAGTGGCGGTAGTGATCTGTTGGCATCATCCATTGTCATAATTGCTGGCCATAGATCCTGGCTAAGAGAGTATTGCGCTCTGAGCTGCCTATCTTGCGATGTGCTCATTACCCCTACATGGTCAGTCTTTAATTAAGGGAAGAACTTCAGGCTGTAGATTATTACCTGTGACAGGCCCTATTACCCTACTAGACATCTCATTATCTTGGGTTGTAGCTATTAGTCCTCAACACAACTTGTGGGATTCATTGATAACATCATTTGGGGGAGATATTGAAACCCAGAATGCCTGATTAGAAATGGCCTCATTGCTTGAGATTGATGGACCTTTGCTTCCTGAGCCATATATTTTACTACTCATCTGATTCAATTGAAAAGAAGCTATAACCCGCTCATTGTCTGGACTTTCAGGTGCCACCCAGGTGCCAGTAGGAATCCTTTGAAAATTAGTGTGCTTCCGGCAGTTCATATAAAGCTTTCTATTTTTATGTTTTTCTTGCTCGAATTACCTAACTCTCTCATTTTCAATTTGCAGACCTTGGACTATTTGTTCCACTGGATTTGATGCTTGATGCTTTATGCACCTTGCTTGAATGTTCCTCTGCCCTTTGGGTTATTAAGACTAACAAGTTGGTCTTTCTATGACTTTTTCTTTGTGTTTTTTTAAATATTGTATACAGTCATTGCTTATGTGGTTGCCTCCTTTTCTGCAGTTCTGTGGAACGCCCAGGTTTGCAGATGTAATGCCTAGCTTTGGGAAGTCACTAGACCCCTTATCGACACTGTCTTCTGCATCTGTCAGTATTCTCTGGGCCTCATTCGAGACCTGCTCTTGGTACGTCTGGCGCATAATGGGAATAGAATTACAAAAATTTGATTTTATTGCAATACATGTTTCTCTGCTTATTGCCTTTCTGCAACAATCCGAGGCTGCAGCCGATTGGGCCAGCTACAGTTTCAGGTCCCTCTCAGCCTGTCGGTGCTTTAACTACTCAGGAGACAAATATTGGGAGGAGACACTGCTTCCTGCATTGGATCTAGCAGGGTACTCCCTCTTTGTGGGCTCCCCGTTCTCCTCTGAAGACTTTGCTAAGTCATTTTCCTTCTCCTCTTCATCTTTCTCAGGGTCACTGCCCTCTTGGATCCCTGCTTCTGAGGTGAGGAGTAACCAGGGCTCTGCAATGTCTAATCCTAGAGCTGCAGAATCATTATTCTCCAGGTACTTTGTGGGTGCTCCATGCCAGCATTTGAATGAATTCAAATGCATGTAGGGCATGCTGCAGGGCATGCTTGCTAGACCCTTTCTCCACATTCACCCTACTCTCCTTGCAGAACAGCCTCATCTCCCTCATATCATACCATTAAAGGCAGTTGGGATCCATTTCCATTCTGTCAAGGTATCACCGGTGCAACAACAAGAGGCCCATGTGTATGAAGGTGCACATGAGTCAAATTTAGAAAAATGACTAGTTGGGAGAAAAAGGAGAATTTAAAACTCATAATTGTCTTGTATGTGGAACAGTAGTGTACACCAAATCTTTGTATAGCACTGCACAGACACAAGTCCTATCCCATTGCTGATCACCAATGTTAGAAATTGAGTACCTGTTTGACTGAGGTTTAGTCAAGAGGTAACCACAATCTTAATTAGGGTAATTTACAAACACACCCTAAATTAACCTGTGCTCAACCCCTGGTAGCTTGGCACAGAGCAGTCAGGTATGACTTTAGAGGCAACGTGTGAAGTATTTTTGTAACACTTCCAACAGTAAAACAGTGAAAACACCACACAAAATCATCCCGCACCAGGTTAGGAAAATAGGGCTTAATTTAAAGAATAACACAAGACCAAAACAACATTAATCCAATAGGTAGAACTTGAGTTATGATGTTTTTTAAAGAATAAACCGTAAAATGTGCTTGAAAGCATAAAGCGCTGACAGGGGATATCTCATCACACTGGACCAGGTCAAATCCAAAAGTTCAGACTGACCGCAATGAAGTGTGGATCCAATACAGTCCAAGATTAGCCAGATGAGATTTTAGCATCTCAAGTTTTGTGCCAAGAATCCCGTTTGTAGGGGAGAAATTCACAGGGAGCAAGGAGAGCATTGCTGTTGTTGGTCAGTGTGTATACAACAATAGGGGTTTGCCCTAATAATCCCACTTGAACCTGGGCATAAAGAAAAAAGAAAAAGTGGTAACCTGTGGGAATAAAGTGTGACACAACTAAGCCAGTGAGCAAATCAATTGGTCACTTGTCTGGTACAAGATTACAAAAGGCTATTTATTAGCCTTATTTTCAAGTGGTGGACGGTGTGGCAAAAAGAGCAGTCTAGGCATCGCAGATGGGAACCTTGTGGTGGGGATCCACACCAGCATACAAGGTTTGCTGTGCAAAGAGATGAACTTGTGGCGGCTTGCATTGGTTCTTTGGGGGATCGGAACGGGTCCATTGTGAATCGGCACAATTGTGAAGAGCCAAAACCTTGATTTTAGGACCTACAGATCCACTCAAAGGCCAGGGACCTGAGAGGTGCCTATTGGTGATCAGGAACTCGTTGAAGAGGTATTCAGGAGCAGTGGGGAGCCTGTTATGTCTCTGAGGCCCAGATCAGGAAGCCAGCAAATTAGCCATTTGAGTCCCACTGGAGTCCTGGGTTTAAGTTGGGTTCCAGGTTCAGTTCCTCCTCTCCAGGCAAAAGGGCAGCAAGCAGCAGGTCAGCACAGCAAGGCAGCAGCTCTTCAGAGTGGCAGTCCAGCAGAGTGACAGTCCTTTCAGCAGCACAGAAGTCCTTCCTGGCAGAGTATCCAACGGTCCAGAGGTGTAGTGAAGTGGTGGTGTCTGAGGTTCTTCTTTTATGCACAGTTGTGCCTTTGTGAATTGGGTGAGACTTCAAAGACATACCTCCCATCCTGTCAGGATAGCCCACCAGTCACACCTAAGCTCCCATTGTATGTGGCTGTCAAGGTGGAATACACAGAACCCAGCTGACACATAGCCAAGACATGTGCTCAGAGGCAGACTGCCGGCACCAAACGGCTAACGCAAGATAATGCCCACTTTCTAAAAGTAGCATTTTCAGAGCTGTAATTTAAAGTCTGACTTTAAATTAAATGGGGATTTTAAATTTGGAGTCCAGAGACACCAAACATAAACCAGTTATATCTTCCTATCTCGAGATTAATGTTATAAAATGTAATAAGGTAATCCCAATGTTATCATATGGGAGATATAAGCCCTGCAGTAGTGAAAAACACATTTTCGAGTTTTTCATTACCAGGACATGTAAAACTAAAAGGTACGTGTCCTGGTTGCTACACATATTGCACCCTGCTTTCTGGGCTGGTTAGGGCTTACCCTAGGAGTAACTTATGTGTAATAAAAAGGCCCCGTCTGGGCATACCCAGTGCACTTAGGACGAGAAAGCAAAACACAGAAATAGTAAAACACACGCAATAAACCGGAAGGAATGCAGAGCAAATCACTGGGGTGGCTTAGTGAGCAAAAGACTGATGGATTAAACTCAGATCTGTGACTGGGGGTGAGTGGTTGAAAAGTTTCAGCACTCTGTCCATCATCTTGTTGTGATTGCTATGTTCGCACTAACTGGTCCTTGCTTGCTGTATCACTGGATTCAAGCCAGCCTGGCTGATGAGGGGTAACACCCCGAAACTGGTACCAGGATGCTTGTTTCTTATCCAGGGAGGACCTGGCCTGGCAGTTTGGGCTGGACTGTTCCAGTAAAGAACAGGGTCAAGGCTGATTCGCATATTACTGAGTCTAAACTGTGGTGGTATTGTGAATGAATGAGGATTTGTAGAGTTAGCTACCTTGATGGAGGTGTCCCAGTGCTAGAGGAGAGCTTATGTGAGGGTTGAGTGGGCCAGCAGTCACTGCCTGAAGAGCCAGGTTTTTAAAGCTCTCCCGAATTCTGTTTCTGATTCCAGCAGATGCAGAAGGAGTGGGAGAGAGTTCCATAGTTTAAAAGACTGCACCAGGAAAGATCCACCGCCCAGTTGCGCTTTGCAGTATCGTGGGACTTTCAGGAGTTGCAGATTGTTGGACCTAAAACCTTGTTTTGATGGTATAGCTGCAGCCTTTTCTGAAGGTACCTGGGTCTCAAGCTTCTGGTGCACTTAAATGCAAGGATCAGTGACTTGAATTTTATCCTCCTGATTATATGGAATCAATGAAGTTGCTTCAAGTGTGGAGAAATGTGGTGGCGCATAGGTACCCGCCTGATTAGCCTTAACACAGAGTTTTGGATAACTTGTAGCCTGCACAGTAAATATACAGGTAGCCCCAAGTGTGGGCTGTTTGCATAGTTCAATTGAGATGTGACTAGCACATGGACTACTGACTTCAGATGTGACTCCAGCAGAAAGCGTTTAGATATTCCTTGCCCTCACCTTCCAAAAACAAGTGGACGAGATATGCCGTATCTGGGTGGAAAAGGAAAGCTCTTTGTCCAGCGTGATTACCAGATTCCTGGCAGACTCTGAGGGGGTGGGGTTGGGGTGGATTCAGTTTTGACAGCCACCACAGACTGGGTGAAGGTGGGGACGCTTGGCTTTCTCTGCGTTTAATGCTAGGCAGTTCCTATGCATCCATATCGAGGTGTCTTTTAGGAATGCCTTCAAATTGTGAAATGCCTCCACTGAGTGTTCTTTAAAGGAGAACACTAATTGCGTGTGGTCATGGTAGAAACCAATTTCACCCCCCAGGGATTCAATCAGAGTAGTCAATGGGAGAGCTAGATGTTGATGAGCAACGGGCTGAGTGCCGATCTCTGCGGCAGCCCACACCTCATTGGTTTCTGAGCTGAGAAAAAGGACGAAGAAACCCTCTTTAGCAACGCTTCTCCAAAAAAGATCGTAGCCACGATAGTCATGTACCATGCACTCTGGCCTGAAGGAGTCTACTGAGCATGATTGAGTATGAAACCATATTGAATGCTGCTGATAGATCCAGTAGCACTAGAATAGCTGAGGTGCCTTGATCCATGGACTCTCGTATGGATTCAGAGACTTCTAATTCCACTGTCTCGGTGCTGTGGCCAGCTCTGAAGCCCAATTGCAAATTGTAGGAGACTGTTGGTTTCTAAAAAGGTTGCCCATTGCTTATGCACCTACCTCTCCAAACTTTTGGCGGGGGCAGGTAGCAAGGAAATAAGTCTGAAGTTACTAAGAACCTAAGGGTCAACTAATGGGTTCTTGAGAAGTGGGAGTAAGAAGGCATGCTTCCAAACTGCAGGAAAGATGTCTGACATTAGGAAGATGTGTTCCAGATCTAGTTAAGTATCGGATTTAACCAATGTGCCAGCAATCTGAAAAAGCAGGCAGGGCAAGGGTCTCCTGGAGAGCTTGATTTGCATCTCAGTAGTTCAACTAGTGTTACCACAAAGGGGCAGTGGGACAAAGTCTGACATCGAGGCGTGAGAGTCTGAGAGCAACAGTGAGGTGGGGGATTCCTCTTCAAGAGGAAATGTGGAGTGGATATCACGAATCTTGGTTTTGAAAAAATCCGACAGGTTTGAGCATAGTGTTGGGGAAGGAAGAAAGGACCGATCCAAAGCTGTGTGATGAGTGAAGGATTTCGCAATTTTTAAAATTTCCTAGGTGGAATTAACTGCGCTCTCAACTTCCAATTTCTTACAACCACTCTTCTCCTTTCTTAGTTCTTCAGAGAACAAAGGTGCCGAGGGTTTGGCTCTTTTCCTAGAGGCTGGCTTTAGGGGCGCTGTAGTCTCTAAGGCAGTCACTATCCATTCTTTGAACCCAACAGAGTCACTATATGGCTCGCCTGTTAACTGCGGCAGTGACTTTAGAAGTGCAGACCCCAGTGACTCTGCTGTAGCTTTTTGCCAAATCCCTTATTTTTTCAACGTTTGGCTGATGTTCTGAGGAACTGGCCTCCAGGCTAAAGGTGAATGGTACTAGCGAATGGTCAGACCAAGTCAACATAGGGGGGCACTCACTCTGAGGTTCGCCATGTTAGAGAAAATCAGGTCCACCATATAACCAGCGCTATGGGTAGGTGCAGAGACCAGTTGCCTGAGGTTGAGGCCATCCAAAGTTTCCAAAAACTGGGCCGCCTGGGTGCAGCTATGGTCACCTGCAAGCAGGTTAATGTCACCTAAAACTATTAAGTTGGTGTACTGGAGAGAGAGTTAAGCGATTGTATCGCAGAGCTCTGCTACGGGGATGTCTGGGTGTCTGGAGCTCTACATACTAGCAAAGCAGCCAATAAGGTGGATGGTCAGAGCCTGATGCAGAAGGAGAGAGCTTCAATGTTCCCAATGGGACCCACTAGTGAGCAAAAGAACGATGGATTAAACCCAGATCTGTGACTGGGGTGAGTGGTTGAAAAGTTTCAGCACTCCGTCCAACATTTTGTTGTGTTTGCCAAGTAATAATTAAAACAGTTCCAAGCAACAACAAAACGGATATGTCACTGTGCACCCATTTTTGACAAATGTATTGAGTGTCAGCAGAAACAGGTAATATTATTGAAATAATCAGAAAGTCGAAACTGGTTCTGAGAATTGCAACTCCATTTACATCCTCATTATGAATTCTTTTGCTGTGTCAGCAGATGTATGCTGAACCTGTGCCACCCGTTTTGTGGAAATATATTCCTTCCACAAAATGGGTGGCACAGGTTCAGCATACATCTGCTGACACAGCAAAAGAATTCATAATGAGGATGTAAATGGAGTTGCAATTCTCAGAACCAGTTTCGACTTTCTGATTAGAAATTCCCCTTAGGTAAAGGGACTTGTTTCCGGATACACTGAGAATGTTTGTGTCAGCAGCATGTTTAAGATCTGAAGCATAATCTTTTTTTCACCACTTGCATAGTTCACGCAATGAGTAAATTATGTATTGTTGCTTAAAGTGTTAGTGTTTTTAGTACAAAGTTTATTTATGTGTGTAATTTAGGGAATAGGAGCTACTTTAGGGGTCGATTTTGGACTTGACCTGTGCAAGACTTGCATTGACATGAACCTCAGCACCAAGTGGTACAACTTTATGATTGTATGTCAGAATATTTCCTACCATAATATCCTCCGACATACATATCATGTCCTAACTATCATTTACAAAAATCTTGTACCACTGGTGTAGCTTTTCTATTAGATCCAAATGGTCAATTGCTTTGTAAGTGATATTTAGGGCACATCATTTATGTGGCACCATACCTAATTTTACTAAAATGGTGCCATCAAAAGAAATATTTTGTGAAAGTGGCAAAATCAGGCCCATACTTTTACAACAAAGTGGTATACATTTGCACCACGGTTAAGATACTATAGTAGTTTGGCGTTAGTTTGACAACATAGGGGCTCTAGAACATAGGGTCTCATCGAGAGTTTAGAGGGAGCTGAAAGTGAACCAATTTTTGGCGGAAACTCTTAATATGGAGTGAAATCCATCGGCTGAACTTCCTCCCAAACATCCCTAAAGTAATACTCACTGAATAGGAGGATTTTCAGTTCGCTCAAAACTCTAAACTTGCAATTCAGAAATGTCAATACGCTTTCACAACCAATTAATTTCCAAGTAACTCAGTGACTATAGAAACCCCTTTGTTTGAAATGAAACGAAAATTTAATTTATAACGCACACTAAAACCCAAGGGTGTCTAGGCGCGAGTACTCAGATTTCAAAAGTTGGAAAAAATACCGAAAAATTCAGGAGCGACAACCCCAGTGGTCATTCCTTTCTTTAGTATTTTTTAAATAACCATGGGGCATATTATCAAGGGGGTTTATCTCCACTTTTTTGGCTTTAAAAGCCAAGAAAGCGGAGATAAAATTATCTCCCTATTACCAAGCTGTCGCTAACACCAGTTAGCGACAGCTAGTAGGAGATAGCGACCATCTTGGGCCCCACTTTGCATGTCAGTGATATTTATCACTAATGAGATGCAAAGTGGGCGTGCCAAGATGTTAGAGACTGAAAACAGTCACTAACATCGCTATCTCCTATTACCAACTTTTGGAGATATTCGCGCTAAGCGGGAATATCTCCAAAAGCTAACACCTGCCCTGAGCAGTTCTTAGCCATGTTATCCAATGGGAGGTGGATAACATGGCTAAGAGCATTTGCTCGATAATGCATGAATATCGCTGACTTTTCAGCGATATTCATGCATTTCGGCCGTTTTTTAATCGCATTTGCGATAAACCTTGTTAATAGCAAGGTTTATCTGCGATAAAAATCGCCGATGTGCGGCGATAATTTTTGTCTCTAAACAAGTTAGAGACAAAAATTATCGCTAGTTGTTGGTAATATGCCCCCATGTTTTTAACATTTTACGAAGAGATAGAGGTTCCGTTTCTTTCTTTAATGCCAGCGGCTGTGAGTTCCATAGGCTAGCCGGGCCTGCAGCAAAACGTCTACCCCCCCACGAGCATCCGCAGGGGGGTCAAGGAGGGGCGCTCCCCCCCCCCCCCCACCCCCTGGATCGCAAGTCCATCCGGTGTAGGCCGTACAGGTGGTTAGAATAACCACAACCCATCTTCAAGCGCAGTACGAGTTGACAGTGGCAGCGGACAGTGGGCAGTAGAGGGCGAGCTTTCTAACCCGGGCCATTGAAGAAACGTCACTTCTGGTGACACCCATGCAAGTGGAGAAGTGTGGCTCAATGGTTAGAGCGGCAGAACCTGATGCAGAGGTCTAGCCCGGGACCAGGGTTCAATTCCCCGCCTCGGCGGGTCTTGGGCTCAAAATTCCACAGACCTGATAATTCTCGCCTCGGTGCCTATTCCAATCATGGAGTCCCACTCTGCAACTCTGGGCAATAGCTTGCTTAATCTCCACAACGAACCCCACAACGCTAAGGATGCCAGGCCGCCACCATGGGGGTGCCCAGGAGTGGACGCCTCACAGGGAAATCCAGGATGGGTTCCACAGCAGTATTCGTACAAGCGCCTTGAGACCCTTGTGGATGAGTAGTGTGCTATACAAGTATCAGTGTACAAGGTCTGTGGTCAGGGCTGCTGCTAGGCATGGGCAGTGTGGGCATCTGCCCAGGGCCCTATGGCCTTCTAACAATGACGGGCCCCCCACAAGGCCATCACCTTTTTGAAAATGTGCACTTGAACGAGTTACACGTAGGCTGCGCCCTCCCTTGGGGTGTTCAGTCGAGGTGCAGCTGCAAGGCCCGAGGCGAGCCCCACTCTCCTGGTCCATGCTGCCATTGGCTGAAAGGGTAATATGACCCCCAGATTCCTTTCAGCTGTGGCAGACTGGGCAGGGCTGGTTTTGTGGCCATGATCAGCTTTCTTTGCTGGCAACTCTCTTTTTTAAAAAAAAAAGTTTTGAAAGACCTTTATTGAAGGTAGAAAAGAAAACTCAAAAACAAACATATTTCGCTGCCTACATCCTTATTCAGGCCGGCAATGTGATTCAGCAAATAAGAAAAGAATATGCAGTACAGGTGGGAGAATACACAGCAAGCAGCGTACAACCACAACGGGCCGGCCACGTTAGGTGGGGGTAATGCATTTCAGGGGTAATCAAATATATGCTATCGTATAGTGTCAAGTGACGCCTGTAGAGGAAAAAGGAAGTTGACATGTCCATCAGCGCAACATATGCAGTGAGTATATAGCTGAGGTGAAGAGGCATCCTGTTCTTTTAGTATGGTGGGTGATTTCTCCCGGTGTCCCGTGGTGTCCAGTAGCTAGTGTGTGTGGGCGTGGGTGGGGGTCCCATTGTGGCAAGGTATGTTTTAATTAGGGTGGGGTTGCGTCTGCGGCACGTTCTAGCAGGTACGTCTGTAAGTGGCCTCGGATATCTTTTTTAAATTTTTATTTTTATTTTTTGGAGTTCAACTCTGCTTTATTGTGTAATTGGATACATGTCACACAGCTTGTCATGCCACAACCCGGAGGCCGGCAGCAATAAAAAAACTGAGATGTACACAGCCTTGTTGCCGGCATCCCGGAGGCCCGGCGGCATCACGTAAGAGAAATGAGGTGGGAGTGTGTCTCCGACGTGGCATAGAAAGAGAGGATGAACAGCAGTTGAACAGTGTTTTTTATTGGAGAATAAAAAGAAAGCTCTTCCCTCTCCGTTTTTTGGTGTGTAATAAAACAACTAAAACAACATTACCCAACAGTGTAGTAACTACGAGGCAAGTCATAAGTCATGCGTCATGGTCGGTTAAGTATCAATGTATAGGTGTGGCATGCTATGTGAGCAGAGGTGTGCTTAAGAGTGGGTGTAGGTCACAATCAGTCCAGCAAGAGGGCCTCTGGTAGCCAGAGGTTAGGTCGGGTGCAGGACCCTAGAGAGTCAGCCATCAGTGGGTGTCTCGACGTACTGCCAACAGGGCATAGGTGAGCCTGTGGGAAGTGAGGGAGAGTGGTGGCGAGCTAAGAGAACACAGCCACTGCGCTGGCGGAGCCTGGAGTCAGGGGGGGCAAGGCCGACAGGCGTGCAGTGGTCGAGTCTAGGGGAGGGGGCCCCACTTGGATAGAGCACGGAGGAGGCATGCGCGCAGAATCAGGGTCCCCAGCCAGGTCCAGTAATGGAACAGTGTGCTAACTTATCACGGGTTGATCGCCTGCCTGGTCTGCATCATCTGAGCGTGCGAGTGGATATCGCATCAGTGGGTCCCAAATGTCACCGGGGCGACCCGAAATGGGCAGCAGTTCGGCAAACGTCGTGTGCTGATCTTGGCAGTATGTTAAATCACCTAGCCAATCCTTGAATTTGGGCGCCCTGCCCCGTCCCCATCGGCACGCCACGCGTCTCTTGGCCAGCAGGAGCGCAGTATCGACAAATTTCCGGCAGGATCTAGGGAACCGTGCAGTGTCTCCGAGTAGGGCCACCAGTGGGTCGGGAGGTATCGGTTCTTCAACCATCTCAGTAAGAGCATCCAGCACTTGGCGCCAGAAGTCCGCCACCTGAGGGCACGCCCACGCCAAGTGTAGGAAATCGACACCAGCGACATGGCAGCGCTCACAGTGGTCATCATCCGCCAGGCCGAAGCGCCGCTTCCTCGCCGGCGTGTAGTATACACGCTGCAAGTATTTATAATGAATGATCTTTAATCTGCTGCTGGCAGAAATGCGAGAGGTGAGCTCGCAGCAGTGATCCCACTGCTCGTCTGATATCTCGAGACCGAGTTCGGCAGACCAGCGCAGCAGCGCATTGGACTCTGACACCGGGACAGCTCCCCTAAGTTGACGATAAAGGCCGGAGACCAGGTGGGCCCCGTCCTGTGAACTTAATAAAAAGTGTAGCGGTGGTAGGGTGTCGGGCTCGCTGGGAAAGTCTGGGAGGATGTCTCTCATCCCCGCATGTAGCCGCACATAGTAAAAGAGATCAAGGGGAGTGTGGTCTTGTGCAGCAAAGAACAGGTCTGCCGACTTGAAGGTGCCATTGGAGAATAGGTCTCCCCAGCAAGAGATGCGCAGCTTTGCACAGAGGTTGCGAAAGCCCAGTTCCCCCAAAAGGGTAAGATCGGGGTGATGCGTGAGCGGTAGTTTGGGCGAGTAGAGAAAGTCACAAACCAAGTTCTTGGTGATGCGGCGCCATGCATCTAGCGTGCAGGAGACCGACGTATTTGATGTAGTAATGTCAGATTCAGGACAGTGAAGCAAACCATTAAGAGGGAGGGGATGTACGATCCAATCCTCCACTGCCACATGCAGCATAAAGGGAGTAGGGGCCATCCAGTGGTAAGCGAAATGCGCCTGCGCACACTGATAGTAGGCCTCGACATCAAAACCTCCCTTCTCATAGGGGAGGGTAATGGTAGACCACTTGAGTCGGGGATTCTTGCCTCCCCAAAAAAGCCGTCGCAGTTCCGACCGTAGGGTTCGGAAGAAATTAGCGCCAGGGAAGTACGGGATATTGACATAGAGATAAAGAAAGCGGGGGAGTAACACCAATTTGATGAGCGACGCTCTCCCGGCCATGGAGAGCGGCAGGGCAATCCATCGGTCAACTGAAGCAATCAGTTTGGTAATCGCTACACCGTAGTTGGATCGCAACGTCTCGTCTCTGTCCCTTGATATGCAGACACCAAGATAGCGGAGATCAGACCGACACCACTCTAGTGGGTAGTCAAGGGGGAAGTCAGTCACCGCATCAGTCAGGGGGAAAAGTTGCGACTTGGACCAGTTGATATGGACTCCGGATATTCCTCCATACAGAACAAACTCCCTAAGCAACGGGTTGAGATACGTTTCGGGATGCTTGACATATAACGTGATGTCATCCGCGTAGAACGACACATCAATCTGGCGCTGCAGGCATTGTACTGCGCCGCCGCGATGCAGCTGACGCAGCCTACAGGCGAGAGGTTCAACAGCAATGGCGAACAATAGGGGAGAGAGGGGACACCCCTGTCGCGTACCCCTGGTTAGTGCGATGGGCTGTGATAGATGACCGTTGATCAGCACTCTTGCCATAGGGCGGGTATACAGCAGGTGGACCCATGATTTAAATAATTTAGGAAATCCCATAGCAGTACAGAGAACAGGTACGGCCATTCGACAGAATCGAACGCCTTGGTTGCGTCCAGGAAAATGGCCGCAACGGGTGTGTCAGGGTGTACCGTGCGGAGCAGGGAAAAGAGCGTGCGGAGGTTATGGGAGGTAGACCTACCCGCCACAAATCCCGATTGGTCGGGCAGCACTAGTCTGGTCATCAACAGCGACAGCCGGGTGGCCAAGACCTTAGCAAGTACTTTGACGTCGCAATTTAGGAGAGAGAGCAGACAATAGGAATTACAGGACTTGGGGTCCTTATTTGGTTTAAGGAGGGAGGTAATCACCACCTCGCGCATGGAGCAAGGGAGTACTCCATCACCCAAGGATTCCGAGAAGACCTCGCTGAGTACCGGGGCCATGATGTCACAATATAAGCCTTGTAGAATTCGGCTGGTATGCCGTCGAGCCCAGGGGCCTTGCCATTCTTGAGGGACATAATGGCTTCGCGAATTTCGTCTTGCTCGAACGGAGGCGCGAGGAACTCTCTATCGCCGTCGCTAAGCCAGCACAGCGCAATGTCGCTGAGGTAGTCGGCATAGGATACTTCGGGCTCTACAGTGGAGGTGTAGAGTGAGTGATAGTGTGTCACGAAGGTATCGAGGATCACATCGGAGTCTCTAATAGTAGCGCCAGAGGCGTCGGTAAGTTCTAGTATGGTGGTGTGAGCTCGTGGTGGTCGTGTAATCGCAGCTAACGCCTTTCCGAGCCTGTCCCCTTAGCAATATTTACGGGCCTGCCAGTGTTTTCCCCTAAACTTTGCTTCCCGCGCGGCCTCCTCCTCGTATCATGACAGTGTTTTCCTAAAAGTGGCTTGTAGGTCGGGGCTGGGGTCGGAAACCAATCGCAGTTCTAGATCCCGCAGCTCTTTTTCCAATGTGCTAAGTGATGCGAGGATGGTGCGCAGTACGCCATGGCCTTTGGAGATGCAATACCCTCTGATAGTGACCTTGAATGCCTCCCATATCTGCTCGATTGAGTCTACTGAGCCCTTATTCCTAGTGAAGAAGTCTGCGATCTCTTCCCCTAGTTCAATACGAAACAGGTTATCAAGGAGGATATCAGGGCGAAGTCTCCATTGCGGTCGAGGGCTGTCCCAGCCTGGTGTACGAAAGTGGAGCAAGACAGGGCTGTGATCAGAGTACGTCCTCGGCAGGTGACAAACCCCTACCAATTCGACAGCAACATCTCTTGTGATGAGGAAATAGTCCAGCCGTGCCCAAGTCCCGGTGTATGATGTAAAATGTGTACCCTCCCGCCCCAGGGGATGCAAGTGCCGCCAGGCGTCCAATAGTCCGCCCTCCTCAACGATGCCCTCTAGTGCCTCCCATGCTTTGGGCTTGTAGGTGCAGACCCCATCCGCTCTATCCAACCGTGGTTGCATCGCTAGGTTGAAATCTCCTCCCCAAACCACATGTCGCGATGCAATGGAAAGGATTATGCCCCAGAGTGTAGTGAAAAAAACTGGTGTGTCAACATTGGGCGCGTACATGGTTACAAATGTGAAGGTGTCAAGGCCTATCCTGCCCCACAACAACGCATATCTGCCCTCCCTGTCGAGTAAGTCCCCATACTTTTGGAAGGGTATCCTGCGGGCAATGAGGATAGCGACTCCCCTCGAATAGGTGGAGTAGGAGGAGAAAACTCGTTCTCCAGCCCACCTACTCGCGAATGATGTCCCGCCCTGTGGCGACAGATGCGTTTCCTGTACCATAGCGACTTGTAGGTGATGTCTATCAAGATAGGCTATGACATCGCGGCACTTTCTGGCATTGTTCAACCCTCTTATGTTCCAGGATAAACAAGTTAATTGTGTATCAGTGGCCATGGATAGCACAACAAGAAATATAACAGTACCAGTATAAGCAGTACGAATATATCACCTCCGCACTACAGCAGCAATGCCCACACCGAGATAAAATCCAAGCATAGAGTCTAAGAATTGAGTGCCTCAAAGAGAAGAAAAAGAAAAGAACATCCCACCCCACCACCCACCCCAGCTTCCCAATCATGCCAGTAGCCAAGTATTCCCACCCAGCACCCCGCCCCCCTCCCTTCTCCCCCCTTCCCCAACTTAAGCAACGTGAACAGCTGGAACTCCAGCAAGTCAAAGGGGATCACCCAGTGGGGGTAAGACATAGACTACGTACAGCCACCTCCTAGGCCCCAGCTCCATGACTGTGCCACCCTCGGTGGAGATTAGGGCCAGGAGTGTGGTCCCTGGGTTACGTTACCATAGGGATGAAGAGTCCATGCAGCGTCCCTGTCCATACGGTTTATTTAGTCTGTGCATCGGTGTGCGGGATGAGAGCAAGTCGACGTAGGCAGGGTGTGCAGCGTAGCAAATAGCAATAGTCAGTCTTCGTGAGGCGCCGGGGGCAAGTCTGCGTTGTCACGTTCCTCCTCCGCATCCCGGTCTTCTCTACGTGCTCTCCGGAGCGATTTGAGAAAGTCTTCCGTCTTCTGCGGGTTGGTGAAGAACCGTTGTTTGCCCTGGTGGGTAATTCGTAGCTTTGTAGGGTATAAGAGCGCATAGTCGATCTGAGCCTCACGTAGTTTTTTCTTCACCGGGAGGAACTTGCGCAGCTCCTCCTGCACCATTGGCGTAAAGTCTGGGTAGATGGAGAAGGTGACTCCATTATACTGTAGCGACCTTTGAGATCGGGCTGCCCGGAGGGCAGTGTCCCGGTCGCGGTAGTTTAGCAGCCGAGCAATGATGGGGCGTGGAGGGAGGCCAGGTTTGGGCATAGGCGCCAAGGAGCGGTGTGCCCTCTCAACGATAAATTGAGGCGAGAAAGCGTCCTCACCGATGGCCCCCTTGAGCAGTTTCTCTACGTACAGCTCCATTCTGCCCGTGTCTGTGGATTCTGGAACATTGGTAACCCGTATGTTGTTTCGGCGGCTACGGGCTTCCAAATCCTCATTTTTGGCTGCTATGATCCGGAGGAGGTTGTCCATCCTGGACAGCTGAGTGGTGTGAGAGGTGGCAACATCCGAGGTATCAGAGATACGTTGCTCCGCAGCCGTGAGGCGTTCCTCGTGGCGGTCCACCTTGTGCACCAGCTCGTCCAGCCGCGCGGTGACCCCGTCGACCTTTTCTACAACAGTGGCGAAGCCTGTCGCATCTCCTGTATCAGGCTGGTTAGGTCAGTGTCTTTAGCTGTGGGGACGGTGGCCCTCGGGGACGACGTGCCAGGGTCCGGTTCCAGCTGCGTTGTTTTCGCGCCTTTCTTCGCAGCATCAAAGCTGAGCTTGGTTTGGCGGTTCTCCGGCCGCACCATGATGGCGCCGGGGCGCGAAGCACCAAGCGCGGGAGGATCAGTAGAGCCAGAAGGTGTCTAACTAGGATATTATCCCCAGGAAGGAGGGCCACAGCAACGGTGAGGCAGGGCAACGCCCCGAATGGGCAACAAAGATCCAGGCGGTGAAAGCTCGGGGATTTGGCGAGTCCGTACAGACCCTGCGCGGCCCGGCAGCTGGGAGGGGGGTAGTGGAGCCCCAATGGTAATGGTGGTGGGGCCCAGTCCACCAGCGTCTCTGTGTAATGTGGTGGCTTGACAGGTCCAGGCGTGTGTGGGAGATAGGGCAGCTGGACCCCAGCGGGGATGTGCCACGCAGGTGTGATGCTCTGCCTGGGTTAGCCACAACAAGGCCGCCGTGCAATGGACAGTTGGCGGTAATGCAGGAGGGATGCCAGGCAAGTGAATGGGGAGCGGGGAGGGTCCCAGCCCCCTCAGCGTGGAAGGTGCAATCTCTTGGCAGCGAGGGGGGCAGCGTCCCGATGCCAGGCACTATGCAGGTGGTAAGGGCCAGCAGAGGCTCTATACAGGGGTGGCAGCAAGCTCAAGAGCCCAGGACCAAAGGTCAGTTCCCCCGTCGGGTAGTGCAGTGCTCCGTGCCGTTTCCCGCCGAGCAGGTCCGGCACTCTCCGGGGATCGGGAAGGCAGTTACACACAGGGCAGTAGCAGCCCCAGCCCTGCAGCGGGGGAGGTGAATGCAGCGAGGGGTGGGGGGGGGGCGGGGAGGTCCCCACACCGCCGAGCAGACCGCCACTCACCCCGATCGTGGGTCCGCCGCTGTAGGTCCATCTAGGGGTCCGCCAGTCTTCTCGGGGAGAGGCCCAGCTCCTTGTGGCAATCCCCGGCCTGTAGTAGTCCTGCGTAGCCGGCCTCGCGCTCTCCACTGCACCACAGCGGCTGCCGGCGAAAGTTCAAAGGGGCACCGCTCCGGCCCGAGTCCCCCAGCGTCACCAGACTTGAACCGAGTGCGGGGATAGAGGTCGTGCTGCTACTCGTCCGGAATTCAGGCCGTTTTGATCCCTTTGGCAGAGGATATCAGCAGGAGCGGGAGCTGCGAGACTAGGCAGCCATTCCGCTTGTGCGCCCTCTAGCGCCCCAAGTGGCCTCAGATATCTCTTTGGCGGGAGGAAGGGGGCTGGAGCTCGGCATAGGTATGTAGTTGCTCATGGCAACAGATAAGGTCCTGAAGCCAATCCTTATATTTTAGCGCCCTCCCTCTTCCCCACCGACCGGCTATTCGTCTCTTTGCTAGGAGAAGTGCAAGGGAAGCGTAGTGTCGCACTTTAGCAGCAATGGGTGCAGTATAGCCCAACAGCACCGTCAGGGGATCTTTTGGTATGTGTAAACCCTTCATACGGTTCAGTGCGCCCAATATCTCCGACCAGAAGCGTTGGATGGACAGGCAGTCCCAGGCCACTTGTTTAAAGTCCGCTCCCTCCCCCCGCAACGGTCGCATCATGGCTACAGGACGCTGATACCGCTATTACCAATCTTGCCTGTCCACCCGGCTATTCTATGTACACCCTGAATAGGCTGTCTAGGGGTGGAGGTATCGCGTTAGTGGTAAAATCTATCTACCCTTGCGTCTGGAGTGCCCTAAACATCTCCGGGTGTGAAAGTGCCATGTTCAAGGTCTCTGTCAGCCCTGAGTTTACCCTGTCTGGGATGGTCGTCTATCGCCCACCCGGCAGTGATGTGGCGTTTAGGAATGCTTTCCCTGATACTGTTGGCCCTTTGGTCGCCGACTGTGCCAACTTCTCTATCATGGGTGACCTAAACCTGCATTTCGACACCCTCTCAGGCCTGACAGTGCGTTCCATCTCTTCTGACCTGGAGGCCTTTCAACTCCCCCAGATGGTTTCCCAGCCTACTCATCTGGGGGGGCATATTTTGGATCCCCTGTTTACCAATCTGTTGGGGATTCAAATTACATCTGTCTCTCCGGTGGAATGGACAGACCACTTCTTGGTGTCCATCCTCTGCCCGGTCTTGGCCACTCCTTCCATCTCTACGGCTAGGCGGGTTCAGAAGAGGGCTTGGAAAAAGCTTCGGTTAGAGGACTTTCACCGTCTTCTATTAGAGGAGCCGCTGGGCCCTTTGACGGATGTGGAAAGGGGGTATGACCTCTTCTGTTCATGGATAACTAGGGCCTTGGACTCTCTGATACCCATCGTTTCAACTAAAATCAATCCCAGAGAGTCGAGTCCCTGGTATGATGGCACTCTCCGGGCCCTAAAGGGGGCCTGTAGATGAGCAGAGAGGGCTTGGAGGAAAACCTATGGGGCTGACCTAAAAGCTGCATATGCCAAGTCCGTTAAGCTTTACCATCGAGCTATCTGCCGAGCCCGTGCGGCTTTTTATGCCACTGAATTCCGGAACAGTCCGAATCCGTCTAAAGCTATTTTTAAGGCTGTTAAAGATCTCACAGCGAAGCGGACTACCTCTACGACCGTGAGCTCCCTTTCCCATTGTGAATCCCTTGCATCTTACTTCTTGGGGAAGGTCCAAGCTATATATAGGACATTCCCTAGCATAGGGTTCACTGAGGAAAATATTAATGGGGTCCACCATCAGACTACACTGCTTGCTTTCCCCCCCCTCACCTTGGATGGTTTTGACAAACTTGCATTGCAAGTCAAATCTGGGTCCCCATCCGATCCAGTAAGGCCTGCTCTCTTTCGAGACCAAGCTTTTATGGGACGTACAGCCGTATGTTCCCTTGTCAACCTTTCCTTGGAAACGGGGACTGTTCCATCTAAGTGGAAACAAGCTGTGGTGTCCCCGATTATTAAAAAGCCCACCCTGGACCCTTCCAAGCCTGAAAGCTACCGCCCCATTTCGTTGTTACCCTGGCCAGCCAAGATCACGGAGGCCCACGTCAACTTGGCCCTGTCTGAACATCTGACTCGGACCAAGGCCCTCGACCCCACACAAAACGGATTCCGTGCTGGGCACAGTACGGAAACTGCGTTACTTGTGATGGTGGAACATCTCCGGGCAAAGTTGGATGCTGGTCAAACGGTGGCGCTTATTTTGTTAGATCTTAGCGCCGCCTTTGATACGGTAGATCACAGCATCCTCCTACGCCGGCTCGAGGAGACTGGCATTGGCGGTCAGGTGTTGCAATGGTTCCGCTCCTTTTTAGATGACCGCTCCTTCTGTGTTGCCATCCCTCCCTTCAAGTCCAACTACCAGCCACTGGCCATGGGGGTTTCGCAAGGGTCCTCGCTGAGTCCCACGTTATTCAATCTTTACGTGAGACCGCTGGCTGATGTCGCTAGGCAGTGGGGCCTTACCTTGGTCTCATATGCCGACGACACTCAGCTGGCGGTTACTCTCAGCGGGGATGCGGAGATTGAGGCCCCTAGGTTTCAGTCCGGACTGAAGGCGGTGGCTAGCTGGCTGACAGGCAATTGCCTCCAGCTAAACGCCACTAAAACAGAGGTGATGGTCGTCGGGAAGGGAGTGGAGCTGTGGGGTGACCACTGGTGGCCCTCAGAGTTGGGACCTACTCCGATCCCGGTATCGGAAGTGAAAAATCTGGGGGTATGGCTGGATGCGGGCCTCTCTTTTGTAGGCCATACTAAAAGAACCGCGGCCTGTTGTTTCGGTCTCCTGAGGGGCTTGAGACCTGTTCTCAAGTTCTTTGATGCCCCGACCAGGCAGTTGGTGATCCAGGCTACTATCATCTCCCGCCTGGATTACGCCAGCTCTCTCCTGGCTGGGGCTAACCAGGCCGAATTAACCCGCTTACAACGGGTTCAGAATGCTGCGGCAAGGGCGATTGTGGGTTTGCCCAAATTCTGCTCAGTGACAGGTGTCCTTCGTTCCCTACACTGGCTTCCGGTTAGGAAGCGCATCCTCTTCAAGGTTTTGTGCCTTGCTTTTAAAATCTTGAGAGGTACAGGCCCGGAAATCCTGTCGAGCTGTCTGTCTTTTTATGTCCCTGCCCGTAGCCTTCGCTCTCAGGGTCTGGCCCTTGCGGTGGTTCCCAGATTCAGGCTTAGCCGTATGAGAGGCCGCTCGTTTAAGGTAATGGCTGCGTCAGCATGGAACTCCTTGCCTGTTGAAATCTGCTTGCTGGAGGACCTTTTGACCTTTCGGAGGGCTATAAAAACCTTCTTGTTTTAGCTGTTCCTTAGTTTTGTTCTTAGCCTGTTGTTGTGTTACGTGCTACCTTGTCTCTGCGCCAGGACGCTCCTTGGCTGGAGTATCTGTGCGCACAATAAATAGTCGTAACATAACATAACATAACATAACATCTATCATTATCTCAGAGCCGCAGGCGGTGCAGCCGTGCTGGGGTGTAGTAAAGGCGGTGTACAAATTTATAGTGTATGATTCTAAATCTACTGATGGCTGATATCTCTCCCGTTTGTCCACAGCAGAACATCCACTGTTCGTCGGAAAGGCAGTGTCCCAATTCTTCCTCCCACCGACTACGGGCTGGGGGGGTCGTACTCCCCGGTGGATTGGACCATACGGTATAGTAGCGAGAGCACATATGCAGGGGCCATTTACTGCAATAGTGCGTGCAGTGGGAACATGATGGGGGGCTCCAGCGGGAAGTAAGGTGTGGTGGCTTTCACATCTTGGCACAGTCTAATATAGTATAATTCGCTCCACTGTGGTAGGATTGGTGTCGCCAAAACATTCTTCACTTGTGCCAAATTTGCCGGCTGTGTAGAGTTGCCCCCACGTCTGTATGGACAATTTGCCAAGGAGCCGACAGCATCCTCCTTCCTGCGTGACTGGGACATCAACTCTTCCAGGTAGGGGTAAAAGCGGAGAGTACATTAATGTGCATTGTGTGGCAGTGGTTAAGTTGTGCCAGGCGCTAATTGTGCATTGTACTGTAGTAGAAGCAGAGCGGCGCGGGGCAGCGGGGGTAATGAGGTATGCGGTGCAGGGGACGGGGGCCATGTATCCATCTTCTATTGCGAGGTGGGGCATGTAAGGTGAGGGTTTCATCCAGTAGGCGGCAAAGTGGGCTTGTGCACAGCTATAGTATATTTCCATTTCTAGTATTTCAAACCCTCCTGCGCAGGAGGGGCGCGTGAGGGTGTCCCATAGTAGTCTGGCCTGTTTCCCTCCCCAGGTAAGTCTTATGAGCTGTGTTTTAAGTGATGAGAAGAAGTAGCGGCTAGGGGCATAGGGAACGTTTACAAATAGATATAGAAGTTTAGGCAATATGACCATTTTAATCAAGGCCGCTCTGCTGCCAGCCATGGACAGGGGCATTGCAATCCATCTTGGTATTTTCTCAGTTATGGAGTCTAATGCGCGACCATAATTGGCCCTCATCAACTCCTCACAATCGCGGGATACCATTATGCCAAGGTAAGTTAGCGTGTCTTCACACCATTGGAGGGTATACTCAGGTATGAATTTGGGAATACAGTCAGTGAGTGGATGTATCAGGGACTTGTTCCAGTTTATGTTAACTCCTGAGAGCTGGCCAAAGAGGATAAACAGTCGAAGGATAGGGTTCTGATTGACATACGTTTTTCGTAGATAGAGGGTGAGGTCATCTGCATATAAGGAAATAAGAATTTGTCTACTAGGGTCGTGATGGCATGTTCGCGGTGGTGTTGCTAGTGGCTCAATGGCTAGGGCAAAAAGGAGAGGGGACAGTGGGCACCCTTGCCTTGTGCCTCTGGCCAGTGAAAAAGCAGAAGAGCGCCTGCAATTAATCATCACTGTAGCCCGAAGCCCTGTGTACAGCAACTGCATCCAGGCTAAAAATGGGAGAGGGAAGCCCATACGCGTGAGTACGAAGGATAAATAATCCCACTCCAGGGAGTGAAATGCCTTAGTGGCGTCGAGGAAGATGGCAGCCGCGTTCTCCTCAGGGTCACTATCATGCAGTAGTGCAAAAAGTGTGCGTAGGCTATGGGATGTACTCCTAGTTGAGACAAATCCGTACTGATCTGGAGGGACCAGTACTGGCAAGAGAAGGCTAATTCGATTTGCAATTAACTTAGCCAGGATTTTAGCATCTATATTTATGGTGGATAGGGGCCTGTACGATTCTACTTGAGTGGCCGGCTTACCGGATTTGGGAAGGGAGATGATGAGCACCTTGCGCATTGTCTGGGGCAAGATGCCTGACTACCGGGCCTCCTCGAACACGTGCCTCAAGATCGGAATTAAGAGGTGACGAAAAGATTTATAGAACTCGGCCAGGAGGCCATCTGGGCCCGGGGCCTTGACCGATTGTAACTGCATAATAGCAGAGATGATCTTGTAATCCTCGTGATGCTGGAAGAGGAACTCTCTCTGACCATTGCCCAGCCAAGCTATCTCTGTGTCATCAAAAAAGGGTGTAAAATCTACTGGAGCTTGCCGCTGTGTTGAATACAGAGTTTTATAGAATCTCTTAAACGCTTCCAAGATTTCTGAGGTGTTCATGTGTGTGAGACCGTCCTCATCCTCGATTTCTAGAACTGTATTGGCAAAGTGGGGGGGTTGGACAGAGGAGGCCAGTGCTTTTCCCAGTCTTTCCCCCTCCCCGTAGCGGCAGGCCTGGTGATATTTCCCTCTGAATTTACATTCTCGTTCCGCCGTCTCCTGATATTCGGTGAGCAGGGTGACCAGTTGCGTTTGCAACTCGGGGGAGGATGCGGACTGAATGGATATTTCCGAAGGCTTGATGTACAGCTTGGCAACTCTCTTTTATCCAAATCGCTGCATCTGCATGATAATTGCAGATGCTTGAACTGGCCTTTGGTGTGAAGTGAGCCCTGCCCCTGCATGAATGAAAGGCAGAGCATCCTGCAGGGCTCACAACAAAAAAAAACGAGTGACCTTAGTGTCACAATCGGCGCTGCTCAGTTTCAATGAAGGGAAAAGGAGAAGAGCAGAAAATGGAGAGAGAGGCTATTCTTTTCTTTTTTTTGCAACTGTTTTCTTGTTTTTTTTCCAAACAAGCATGTGCATCCAAAAGAAACATAAATAGAGTTAAACAACTTGACCTTGAACCACGGAGATTCCTAATGAGGCTACTTAACATCTCTCTTACTGAATCTCGGGTGGAACAGGATTGGAAACATGCCATGGTCGTTCCCCTGCTTAAAAAATCTGGTGCTGACATCACAAATCTTGCCAACTTCAGGCCTATATCCCTGCTGCCAGCCTGTTCCAAAATACTGGAACGCCATGTCAACACTCAGCTTAATGAGTTTGTTGAAAACGTGGGATATCTTCATCCATCCCAATCAGGCTTTCGCGCTAACTATTCCACCGAATCCGCACTCCTTGGGGTGACCGAGCGACTCCGACATGGTATCGATAGCGGTGAGACCTTTGCGCTTATTCTTCTTGATTTAAGCGCTGCTTTCGATACCGTGTCTCATTCCACTCTACTGGAGTCCCTCTGCTCCCTTGGTGTTGATGGATCAGCGCTTGCCTGGGTGGCCTCATTTCTTAATGAGCGCACCTTTCAGGTTTTCTCAAACAAAGCTGAATCTGCGATTCATTCCTCTGCTTACGGCGTTCCTCAAGGGTCTATATTGAGCCCTCTGTTGTTCAATATCTACATCAGACCACTTGCTTCTATCGTTGAGGACGCCGGTCTGTCTATATATTCATATGCAGACGACACGCAGATAGTGTTCTCTCTTTCTAGCAACAGGGCTCAGGACACTTCTGCCCTTAAAATTGGCCTTTCTCGTGTTGCAGCTTGGATGCAAGCCCATCTGCAGAAGCTCAACGGAGACAAGACCGAGGTGATCGTTCTAGGCAAACATAAAGATCTCTGGGGCTCTAGACACTGGCCCAGTGATATGGGCCCGCTGCCTACCCCCGTGCCTGTTGCCCGTAACCTCGGTTTCCTGATCGACGATAAACTTTCGATGAGGCAACAGGCAACTAAGGTCGCTGCAATCTGTTTCAATACCTTACGCTGGTTGCAGAAGATCATATGGATGTTGCCTGAGTCCACTCGAAGAACTGTCGTACAGGCCCTTGTGATGTCTCACATCGACTATGGCAATGTGCTTTATCTAGGAGCTGATAAAGCAACAATCAATAAACTCCAAGTGGTACAGAACTCAGCCGCCCGCCTTTTGTGCAATGTTCCACGGAGAACGTCTGCAATACAAGCTCTGCGTGACCTACATTGGTTAAAAATTTCTGATCTTGTGCTTCCTGTTTAAGATTCGTCAGGGTTCTGCTCCCATCTACCTGCACAACCTTGGCCAGCCATATCTGCCTGGCCGTTCCCTTAGGTCATCCAACAATGGCAATCTCGTGATTCCAAGAATCCGACTGGCAACAATGGGAGGCCGCTCATTCGCATATCTAGGACCTAAGATGTGGAATGCTCTCCCGCTGGCGCTAAAAACAGAAACCAATCTTCTGGCTTTTCGCAAAAAATTGAAGACCTTTCTGTTTTGAGTTCTTCTGTTCTGTTTTACTTTTTTCCCTCAGCAATTGCTTGTTTTCTTCTTCAGTCTGTCCCTGGCGCCGGGAAACCCATTGCGGGTAGCTGTGCGCAATATAAATTCAATAAATAAATAAATAAACACAAATAGTGACATCAGTTGAATATAAGCAATTGGTGTTTTTTTATATTCATGTAATTTACATTAAAAAGGAATAATGAACAATTGGGTCGGTAAAAAAATAGCGGAGATGATAACATTGAGTTGGTAGGAGAGAAGGAGGGGTGACCCCACATCCATTCTTACCATCCTGAGAGGAGTGCAGCGAACCCTCCAAGATACACCCAAGTTATAACCCCTCAAACCACTCTCCATTACTTGTTTTACACATCTGAAAAGGTTGCACTACTCTCCGGCATCATGTTCGTTCATATCTGAAATATTGAATTCCTGTGTTCCTGGGTACATCTCAGGAGGTCTGGTGTCCACTTTTGCTTGTAATAGAAGTATCAAGGGAGAGGCACATCTAAAAGGGGCTAGACAAACAAAAGAAGGTAATAGGTGGGGGAGATCTGAACATAAGGGGCAAAACAACTATATAGAACAAGACGCTTAAGGAAAGGGAGATGGGGAAGGAGTGATGTGTATGTAATGGCAGAATCAATGAGAGAAGGGAAGAGTCTTGGTTAGGTAAAAGGAATAGCATGCACAAGAGAAATGTAACAGGCTTGGGGAGAGTGAGAGGATGGAAGGGGAGAGAATGCAGTAAATAAAATAAGAGCAGTGGTGTAACACAAAATTATGGGGTCCCTCTCTGTAGAATGTGATAATGGGCCCTGGAGTCTCCCACATCTTACAGATATTCATTGGACCTGGGTTGAATGGGAGCCCCGTGATGGGTTGGCGGGCCTCCTGAAGCGTTGTGGGCCCATCTGTGCTGCAGAGGCCTGTTTGCATCCTGGCACAAGAGGCCGGGGAGAAGAATGGTAAATAGCAGTGCATGTAGGGCAGAGGTGGAAGCTTGAGGGACAGAAACAGTGAATTGAGGGTAGAGGTGGGAGGAAATAAAACATGAAGAGTTGAGCATGGAAGGGTGAGGTGGACATAAAGGGGGCAGAACCAGTGAACAAAGTTGAGGCTGGAGAGAAAGATGAAAGGTGAAAGCACGTGCTTGGATTGGAGAGGTAGATATAAGAGAAGCGGAGCCATCAGGAAAACTCATGTGTCACGGAGAGGGTATGGAGAGTGTTGGATGTAAGAGGGCAGGACAACCAAGAGCAGGTAAGAGGCAGGGGGAGAGAGGCAGGGGAGAGGTAGAACCAGTGAGAGAACGTTAGAGGCTGTGACGAGATGAGAGGTGAAAGGTTCAGTAGGAAGGTAAGAGGTGAGTGTAATAGAGGCAGAATTAGTGAGAAAGGAAAGAGACAGTATTAGAGATAAAGTGAAGTGTCGAGCATGGAAGGGAGACATGTATATAAGAGAGCACAAACAGTGAGACAAGGAAAGAGGGAGGGAGGTATAAGAGAAGAGGTGCGTGTAAAGAGGGCAGACCAGCAAAAAACACTAGGAGGCTGGAGGAAGACATGAGAAGTGAAAGGCAGTACATGCATGGGACATGTAGATGTAAGAGAGGTGGAACAATCAAGAAACCTTACACAGAGAAGAGAGAGGAAATAGTGAGAGGTGGATGCAGAAGGCCAGAATCAGTGAGAAAGGTAAGAGTCAGGGGGAGAGATGGGTATACAGCATGGAGGAGGAAGGTGGATATAAGAGAGACATAATGAGAAAGAGAAGCAAAAAAGTTGGGATAGCGGAGAGTTTGATGTTAAAGCGCAGAATCCACTAAATAAGGGTTGAGGAATAGATGAGAATAAGAGTAGAGGATGAATGGAAATAGGTGGTGTAAGTGGCAAAATTAGAGAGGAACTAATAGAGTGTTTAAGAGGATGAAAATGTAGAGAAGATGTAAATGGGGCAGAGCCAGTGAAAAAACATTAATAAGGCTGGGGGAGAGATGAGCAGTGAAGGTAGTGCATGGATAGGAGTCATGGCTATAAGAGAGACATAACCAGCAAGAGCACAGAGACAGAGTGGCAAGAGAGAGAAGTGGATGGAAGAGAGGAGAACCACCAAGAGATATTAGGAGGTTGGATGAAGAGGGAAAGAGGAGGGGAAGGTGGATCTAAGATGTGCAGAACCAGCAGGAGAACGTTAAAGGCTTGGTGAGAGATTAGAGATGAAGATTAGATCAGGGAGGTAGAGTTTGATGTAAGAAGGGCAGAATCAGCAAGAGGAGAGGGGAGGTGGAAGGGTAGAGGTGTATGTAATGGGGCAGGAACAGCAAGAGAAGATAAAGGGAAAGGGGAGAAGGAAAAGTCATAGCTGTACTTAGGATGGCATAACCAACAGAGAAGACAAAAACTGGGGGGAGAGTTGAGAGGTGAAGAGTAGGGAAGAGAGATGTGAATGTAAGAGGGGCAGAATCAGCAAGCAAATATGAGAGGAAAGGTGGGAAGAGTAAAGAGTAGTGGGGTGAGAGATAAAGTGTAGAGCATGGAGGTATTAGGGCCAAGAGCAATGTAAGAGTGGCAGAACTAGAGAGAAAAAAAATTGATCCTTATCAACTGTTTTCCTTCTATTCGTTTATAAAATGTGTACTGCAGCTTTATGTCCATGAATGTGGTCTTTTAAAACCATACTCCTTAAGTTTTGTAAGGATTTAAGTAATGGACATTGACGTTCTTGCTTTTTGGAGTTGGTTTACACCTTTTAGATACAAACGGTTGCTTAAATTAGCAGTCAGATTATGACATGTTTTGCTTATTTTTGGTATCCTCACAGTGTAGGTATGATAAATCGTTTATTCAATTGGGGAAGATGCCGATTTTTGTTTAAGTACATTTCGGGCTGTGTGAAATATTGGTACATAGAAGAATGCTATGCTATGTATTAGGGGTAAGGGTTTCAGTTGGTTATGCAAAACCTGAGAGGAGGTACATTATGTGTTTGTGATGCAACTCTGCCTAGAAGTTGGTTTAGTACCTGTGGTGAGTGTGAAGTGAGCTAGCCCCCATTTCATGAACAGAAATAGGATTGTCGTTTTGCATTGAGGGGGAGGGGCAGGGGGAGGCAGGCAGTATAGAATGACTTAATTGACAGCTCGTTGTGGTGGCATATTTGTGGGGTTTTTCTCTTTTCTGTGTGTGCTTTGGGGGTTATTTCTGAGGAGGGCCTCTTCAGGGAGTTGCAGCCAACGCCACTTGTGTGGGCGATGTCTCTGGGAGTACTGTGCTGGTATTAAGTACCCCATGCCACGGCATTGTTATTTTACCTTTTTGGCAGGGTCTATATTAATGTTGTTTGGAAGAAATAAGTATTGGTATGAGGCTCACCCTTTATGTGGGTCTTTGTTTGGGTGAACTGCAGAGCTTTAGTGACATTGTGGTGGTTGGGCACTGTCTGCGAATATACATGTTTCGGGGCAGTATCAGTCATATGTGTAGGGTGACCAGATGACTCTCACCAGGGCACAACTTTTCCAGCTTTGATTTGCCATACCAGTGCATTCTCGGAGCTGTAGTCTAGGTTAATTTAATTTCAACCAATTGGTCGAACACATTAGCTAATAATGTAAAAGCAAAACCCAGGTCTGGAAAAGTAATTATCCATATCACTTGCAGTCATCTTGTCGCCTTAATTATGTAGCACCAACGGGCAGTGTCTCAGAAAGGAAGAACTCTTTCTTGGTTTATTTGAGACATGCAGTTCTTTTGAAAAAGTGTTTGCAAAGCGCTATGCTTCTGTTGGGATCTGTGTGAGGAATCACTATTTTGAACAAAATTTAACCTCAAGCTCCATTGGGGTATTGTCGGTGTGAAATTCAGCTCTTTAGGCAGGAATGGGTGTGGAGACTATACATGTGTGTGTATGCAATGGTGTTAAAATGGGGTGTGCATATTTGAAGCCACTTCTCTTGGGTTAGCAACTGGAGAATTATCTCTTTGGGATCAAACTAATTGGCTTGTGATGAAGGATGAAACGGAGCAATGAAATCAGCACAGACAAACTTTAAAGTTGAATAAAGTTCATGTTATTATTGAGACAAGAAAACACTAAAAATAATTCCCAACCCCTTTAGTTTATAAACTAATGAAAAGGTCAATAACAAACTAATACATCATACCATTACCATCTACTATGCAGTAACCTGGCCTATATTTGACTCTCGGTTACCTCTCTCACCACTTTACCTAGTTCTTTGGGTTCTAGGCCCTGTCCACTTTGCATTGGCATATTGGTCTCCTCTTAGGCCTACCAGACACCTTCTTCACACTGATCTTATAGTCCTTTCCCAAACTTACTGGTATCAGGCCAGCACTGTGTTGTAAATAAAAGATCTTCGGTAGCCACATCATGTATAGGTATATTGTAGATTTATTGATAATATAACAGCTTCATATAGGTTACTGGAAGATGTAACGTCCAGGTGATGCTGCACCAGGAGCAGCCTCCCTGCTGCTCAGCCTGCACACTCCAACTGACACCCCCAGCCTCACCAGGCACCCATGCATTCCAAAGACACCATCAATATTCCAACATTCCAGGCATCTCCAAGCACTCCAACACTCATTCTGGCTGAGCAGTAGGGAAGAGATACATAGTCATGGGGAAAGGCAAACGGTAGATCATAACACATCCCCTTCCTAAGGAACCCAAAACACAAATACTTGCAATTGAAAGTACATAAAACCATCAAAATAGAAAATACACTAGATTATTAAAAATGCATCAAAGAAGCCTTGAGCAAATGAATCCAGAACATATCAAACTAATGACATGCATAACAATTCATTAACCAAACAAATTCACATACCAAAAATCAGTAATGAAAGAGTTATAAGAAAAGCATCAGGCTTTAGCAATACTTCAATCCAAAAGAATCTCATAAAACAATGCAAGGATAAAACCCCAGAAGCTTCATAAGAAGGTGTCTTCTCTGAATACAATTTTTTTTTTTTATTTATTTATTTTAAACATTTATAAAGCGCAGCATATACCTGTGGGTGTCTTGGCGCTGTGACTTAAGCTAGCAGTCTCTGGTTAATCAAGGTATCTACCTTAGGGAATGTTTGTGCTGAACGGTTATTGGTCAAATAACCAAGTTTTTACAAGTTTCCTGAATTGAAGTAATGAGGGTGCCGATTTTAGTTCCATTGGAAGCATGTTCCAAAGTTTGGCTGCGGAATTGATGAAGCATCTGTCGCCCCATTTAACCGTCCTGGTTCGTGGCACTACCAGAAGAAGTCTCTGTTCCGATCGAAGAGATCTTTTCGGGAGGTAGTGGCATAATTTCTGTTTAAGAAACGCTGGGCCCTGACCCTTGAGAGCTTTAAAGGTGAGACACAAGGTCTTGAATCTGATTCGATTTCTCACCGTTAACAATCCAAACAGGGAAAACCTTTCACCCACACAGGTGACAACTCATGTCAAGATACACGCAGAGAAGCTTCGTAAGAAGGTGTCTTCTCCTACCGCAGTCCAAACAGGAAAAATCTTTCACCCACACAATCCAAACAGTGAGGGTACACACACAGAAGCTTCGTAAGAAGATGTCTTCTCCTATCGCAGACCAAACAGGAAAACCTTACACCGACACAATCCAAACAATGAAGGTACACACAGAGAAGCGTTGTAAGAAGATGTCTTCTCCTATCGCAGTCCAAAAGGAAAAACCTTTCACCCACACAATTCAAACAGTGAGGGAAACTGACAAACTCATGTCAACCAATAACCACAAATAAGTGGTAAATCAAAGGCTAAGGGAAACACTAAGGGTAAATACTCTACCACTAAACTCAGAGTACTACTCAAGTCAAAACACAACAACGCACACTAGTGTGACGAGAGTGATAAAGAACACTACACACTCACCTTCTCTATTCTATACAATAGCAGAAGCAAAGACATTACGCACGTCCCCTAAAAGAAACTGATCTCGCCAACATAAAAGGGTACACACTTCTCCCCCACCAAAACAGTGTTTAATGATAAAACAAAATTAAAGTCTTTCACTCCGTGAGCGATCTCTCACCTAGTACGTCAATCCAAGTGGAAACTAGTCCACAAGCTCGATGTAGCTGCTGCGTCATCACACAGTGGTGTGGTGAATTCCTTACAACAAGTGTGAATGATAGTTAAAGAAATACTGTATCCTGCTGTCCAAATCATAAAAGTTGACATTCCTTTTTGGCAACGCTGAACCAGTGGTTGCCCAACGATTTTATTGAAAGATCAACTATTTGTATAGTCTGTATGAAAAAGGAGCTGTACCTGTGAGTCTAAGGATGCCAAGAACCTGGACCTCCGTGATTACAGACTTCACAGCGTCCCTATGGTAATTCTCAGCCCCCTTCAACAATCGGCTGTTCGTGCACACCTTGTGAGCCATAATTCTTCATGCAACGACAGATCGTGCACTGGTCAATTCCACTCCTTGTGAAACCACGAAGAACTGCGAAGGAATGCCACAGTAGCAACATACATGGTTGGCATCGTAAGGACTATTCACTAGCTTAGAGCAGCAGACAAACCAAAAGTTGCTGCACGTAACGTACGCCGCGCCGGATGGCTCACGGCATGTTTATGCTGAAAAGCCACTCTCAGCAGCTCCAAGCCTTGCAAACTCCGATATCCTAGAGGCTTTCACAAACAAGCTGCATGACTCCTCTGGGGCTAAGTTGCGCAATATAAATCCAGCTTCATTCATTCATTCATTCAGGTAAGGTTGCATGCAACAGTGCACACTGTGAGGCTCGTAAAAAGTAAAAAAATTAGCGGTTCAACTGCCAAGTTGCAGCCAGGGCAACAAAATGGGAAAACACCAAAAGTAATTACTCACAGTTAGCCAGGAGCCTCTGGATGCCAAATAAGTGTACCGGCTCATCCAAAATGCCGATTTTCGAACTTCTGCGAACGTGCACACTGGTAGAGCAGGCATAGCTACAAGTAAGCCAAGCAATGAATTGACACCTTCAGCCACCTACGGTCTCCGGCAGGACAGTGCTCCAAGGTAGTGGATAAGACCAGCAGCAGGGTCGGTAAGAGGACAACTGGGACAGTCATAAAAGAACTCAAGAGAAATAGGTAGAAAGGCAGAGAGGCAGCTGGAAAAGGTACTTATTCCCACTAACATGTAAAAAATGGTCCCAAGCACACAAACACTTCGGAGCCCATTAGGATGTCAACGGATCGCCACCGCCATGCAGGCGGTGGCGATCTGCCCGACATCCTTTGCCGCCCGCCACTCATTTCTCCCGCCGTATTAGTATGGCGGGGGGGGGACCACGTCAGACGGAAAGACCATCCGCCGCTTTTCCGCATCGGACACCTTGCGGCCGAGTCAGAAAATGTTTAATATGGTGGCGGTGTCTATTAGACACCACCAGCCATATTATGCTGGGATTTGGGGAAATGCATGTGGAGACTCCCTGCGGGGGCCTGTTGCGGCCCCTTGGGACTCTGGGGGGTGCACATGGGGGGTACCTATGGGACCCCCCGCATTTCAAAGGGCAACATGGCAGGCACTACGCGGTGCCTGTCATGTTGGGCTTTGAAATGCACAAAGTGCATTTTTACCATTGCAGCGGGCGGAGATTTCAGCACCGCCCGCCACAATGGTAAAAATACAGGATGCACCCGCCAGTGTGGCGGGTGCATCCTAATGGCCAAGGCGGGATCAACGTTATTATTATTATTATAGAGGCTTTTGTAGCGCGCTCTGCTACTAAAAAGTATAGTATTCCGATGGCGGGCGGTCCCGTTTTGCACAGGGATGACGGGCGGGCAAAGTCCGCCCGTCATCCTAATGAACCCCTTGATATTCATCCAAATTCCAATGGGCTGGTAAACGTTGAGGCGGCTGGGTTGAATCCTTAAATACACGCCATGATAGTCAACAGCTGGTCAAACGCTCTAGTCTCCAGGCTATCCTGTTGACAAAGGACACTGGTGGGGCTGACCAGAGCATTTCGGTAGTAATAATTTTACTTGGGGTTCCAGTAAATAAGTTACATTTTCTTAGTCAAATCCTCAGTTCCAGTAACAAACAGGGTATTCCTTAGGCACTACGCAGGTTCTTTTAAATCGTTACCAGTGTTGTAAATAAAAGATCTTCGGTAGCCAGATCATGTATAGGTATGTTGTAGATAAGATAACAGCTTCAGAGAAGTTACTGGAAGATGTAAAGTCCAGGTGATGCCCCACCAGGAGCAGCCTCCCTGCTCAGCCTGCACCCTCCAACTGACACTCCCAACCTCACCAGACACCCATGCATTCCGTGACATCATCAATCATCCAACATTCCAGACATCTCCAAGCACTCCAACACTCATTCTGGCTGAGTAGTAGGGAAGAGATACATAGTCATGGGGAAAGGCAAACAGTAGATCATAACACACTGCCATATCCCAGTGATTCCAGGTTATAATATGTCTGACCCGGGCCCTCTAGGCAAATTAAGAGGTAGAATGTACACTTGACTTGCTACCCCACCTCCTTTTTCTTAAAACTAGAAGCAACTGTATTCGTCCATCTCCACCATTTGGTCATCCCTCTTCAATCCCCAACAAGTCTTACTTGACATGATTTATTGCTTCCGGCCCTGCCTCTTTAACAGATTACCGTTCTCCTAAATGTATCTGTGAGCCCTGGGCATCTGTGTCCTTGCTTTAGCAACACCAGAAAGAGCTGGGGCTACCTCATAACCTCCCTCGCTCCATCTACAGTACTTTTTTACTCTCACCACATCACCTTTTTAGCATCAAGCTCGTCCTCCATTTTCTTGCCCACCTACTCCTAGCAGAATGTAACTCCCAAGTCTGCCAGAACTCCTTCTCACCAAACCCATGAACTCCATTCTGTCCATCCTTATTGTTTGCTTTTGGTCTCTTCCTCCGTTCTAAAGAGCTGTGCATTAGAGGACATGAAGCCTTGCCACGCCTGTGTTCAATGACTTGCAGAGTACACCTAAAACCTACCAATTTATCAGTCCTCTGCTTTCCTCATTTCAGTTTTCCTGTACCTGGCCTTCACTTCTGCACTGTGATCTCCCTCTCTTGCTTTTCCACAGGCTCTAAAAAGGACATTCCTCTGTCCAAGTAGATAGATTGAATCAGTCATGGCTTTGGTACTTAATGAGTTGCTTGATTAATATTGTTCTAGACAATGTGGCATAGCGAGGCTGATCCTACTAGCTCTTGAATTTGACACAATCGTCCGCTGTATCATCAATGAAAGGTTTGCTGATGTGGATCTCTCTAGAACCACATCAATCTGATTCAGATTTCTTTTTCCGGCCATTTTTTGTTTTTTCCTCTGTTTTATTGTAGTTGCCAGGTCTTCTGCTGTGGTGCTTCATGAGATTTCCCCCCCGCCCGCCCCATGGGTTTCTTGGTTTATTTAAGGTCTTTGTTTTATTAGATTTGTTATTTATTTATTTAATACTTGTGCTCAATCATGTCGGAGGATGGTGATGAAGTAAAATGTTGCCCACCCTGGAAAAATTCTGCGGACGCCCATGAACCCCCCATGTGGTTGTTTTAGCCCAAGGAATAACCGGGTTAAAGGAAGAAGTAGATTGAAGCTGCCTTTTTGGAGCATATCTCTGGAATGTGCGTTTTGTGATCATGTTGTTGCCAAAGGACATTGATCAAATGCCAGTTTAGTTTTCAGTAGGCAGAATTGGTGTCATAGAACCATGCTGAATGTTCGCCACTGCAGACAAACATCTGGCTCATCATTACAAGAATTTTAATTCAACTACACCGTCACATTAAATGTAACGATTGAGAGACAGCCGGATAATTTTACCTTCAATAAATATTTACAAAGACTGAACAATGTGTTTCAGCACACAGCCATTGATTTAGAAGTATTCAGATAATAGTTAATATCTACCTGCAGTTCGGCAGTGGAACCTACTAATTGAGGAAAAGTTTAGAACAGCAAGTGGACGACTGTGGAAGTTATTCCACATTTGAATTAAATCTGTGTATTAAAATGGAGCTATTGCAACTGAAACAAAGTTGTTACGGATGTGTTTTGATGTTTTTTTCTGGCTTAGACTACACAAGACCTCAGCTAGGGCTTGACTCCACCCTTGGAAATATGGCTGCTGTTTCATAATGTTCACTGTATTTATATGTCTCATTTGAAACCTCACGCCGCAAGATGGACACTGTTTATTTTGTGTAACATGTTGTCTCAGAACTCGCTGGAAGAAGCTTTTTGCTACTTTCCAAGGCTCTTCCTGCCAAAACACTGTATTGCATTCATTCAAAATGTTTTTCTGGTTTGTTCCTACACCTTCGGATAACATTAGGTCAGACGCGGCGAATCAATATTCATGTAGTGCGATAGTGATAAGATGGAACGGTTCTAGGACGTCTTAGAATATTGCAGTGTGGTTTGTTAAAATAATGCATACCATGCAGACTTTACAGTTTCCATAACTTTCTATGCTATAATTGGCTAAATAAACCCTTGAATTTGGGGGCAAACCAGAGACTCTAGAAATCTTTGGGTTACTACTAGAGATGTCCAATTTTCTATTGATTTACTGCACATTAAGACTTTGGCCTGGATTAGATCTTGGCAGGTGGTTACTCCGTGACAGTGGTGACAGATAACCTGTCCGGCAAAGTATAAATCTCATTATATCCTATGGAATTCATATTTCCGCCGACAGGCAGTCCATCACCGTTGTGATGGAGTAAATCGTCCACCAAGATCTAAATGAGGCCTCTAGCCTTTTTTCCAGATTTTGCTTACTTTTGCATTATTCCTGTAACTGATAGCCTTCATGAAATTCACTTTATGTACTTTGCCTGATTCAGTGAGCTTGGTACTGTGTTTGAATTGTCCTATTGGATCTGTTGCACTTAATATTCTTATAAACTTTAATTGTTTTTCTAAATTTCTGCTTTAGACTTCCCCCCGTCCCTTTTTGAGTCAGTCTTTTCTCAATTAGTGTATTTTGAAATGTGGTTTTGAATCTTGCCCCCAGGGCCACATTGCCTTGTAGGTCTTGAGGTCAACACTGTCCCTGACTCTGCAAATTGTGCACCACCGTCTTGCAGCTTATTTAGGAGCTAGATTGCCCACTTGGCACTGGTACACATCAGATACCATTAATTAGCACATGGTATCCTGTAGGAGAATCTGGTCCAAGTAATATTTAAAAGAGTTCCAAGCAACAACGAAACGGATGTGTCACTGTGCACCCATACTTGACAACTGTAATGAGCGTGAGCAAAAACAGTTCATATTATTGAAATAATTGACTACCACGAAATGGGTGTCACTGGTTGGGCATAGATCTGCTGACACAGCAAAGCACTTCATAATGTCCTGGGCAAACAAAGATGGTGGTGTGTGTGAAGTTTTCAATGCTCAGAACCAGATTTGACTTTCTGATTAGAAATGTCACTTAGGTAAAGGGACTTGTTTCTGCCTGGTACATGGAGAATGTTTGTGTCAGCAGCATGTTCAAGTTCTGAAGCCTGATTTTTTTTACCACTTGTATATTGCACGTCATAAATAAATAATTGAGAGGCATATCAACAAGCGGCAGCGATAATTATCGCTGGCCGCCCTTGGCGTGAGGAATTTTATCGCCTGCTATCTCAGGTAATTATCGCCATTCTAGCGCCGTATTACCAACGCATAGCGCAATGGCGATAAATATTCCTGAGCTAGAGATGTTTTCCATGGAACATCGCTGGTTTTCCAGTGATGTTCCATGGTAAACGGCGATATCCTTGTTGATAGGGCTGGGTGGTCTCAGCCCTATAATCCACCACCCATTGACTAACATTGCTTAGTCAAAGGAAAAGCAGGCGTAAGGAAAGTGGCGATAACCAAGGTTAACGCTACTTTTCTTATCGCTATTCTTGTTAGCGTGCCCATTATTAATTGGAGAAATTTTGGTTAGCGACATTTCTCCAGTTATTTTGAACTGGAACACCCACTTTGCATCTCATTAGAGATGCAAAGGTGGGCGTTACAGGAAAGGGCGCTAAAGCAAGGATTTACACGGTAGCGTGACCTTGCTAATATTGCGATAAAATTATCGCCGCTTTTCAGCCGAAAACGGCCACAAAAGTGGCGATAATCTTTTATCGCCGGCTTGTTGATATGCCCCGTCGTGTTGCTTAAAGTGTGAGTGTTTTTAGTATCAAACTCAATGATACTCATTCTACACACTGCTACTGTTGGGATGTACCGTTGTATGCCACTTACAGTATATGGCTTTTTTATGTGTGCAGCTTAGGGAATAAGAGCTACTTTAAGGGTCGATTTTGGACTTGACCTGTGCAGTGACTTGCAGTGGCATGAACCTCAGCACCAAGTGGTGCAATTTAATGGTTGTATGTCAGAATATTTCCTACAGTGATATCATCTAACACACATATCATATCCTACATATCATTTACAAAAATATTATACCACTCGTGTAGCTTTTTTGTAAATGATATTTAGGGCACTTCATTTATGCCAAATGATACTCTGGCGCCATGCCCAATTTTACTAAAATGGTGCAATCAAAAGGCAATTTTTGGGAAAGCGGCACAATCAGGCTCATACTTTTAAAACAAAGTGGCATACAGTTGCACCCCGATTAAGATACTATTGTAGTTTGGTGTTAGTTTGACAACATAGGGGCTCTAGAACATAGGGTCTTATCGAGAGTTTGAAGGGAACTGAAAATGAACACATTTTTAGAGGAAACTCTAAATACGGAGTGGAATACATGGGCTGAACTTCCTCCCAAACATCCCTAAACTAATGGAAATCCGGCCACATACCATACACTGTGAATAGGAGGATTTTCAGTTCGCTCACAACTTGCAATTCTGAAATGTCAGTAAGCTTCCACAACCAACTAAGTAACGCAGTGACTATAGGAACCCCTTTTTGTGATCATGTTGTTGCCAAAGGACATTGATCAAATGCCACTTTGCTTTTCAGTGGGCAGAATTTACATCATAGAACCCTGCTGAATGTTCACCACTGCAGACAAACATCCTCCCCGCCGTCAGGTGAGCCAAGCCCCGCCGCACCCTAGCCTAACAATATGAAAAAAAAATGATAATAACTTGAGTTATCATTTTATTTTCCCAATTACACTGCTCCATGAGCAGTGGGGTGACCCTCCTCTGCCTTAACAGAATTCCTGACATTGTGGCAGGTGGGGGGGGGGGGGGGGGGGGGGGGGGGGGGGGGTCAGCGGGGGCGGGGTGCACTCAGCACTGCCCGCCACAATGCCAGGAAGGCATGTTGTTTTTTCAAACAAGGGGTATTAGGCCACCAATTTCAGTACTGCTAATTAATACTGCAGATTCGAACTACAACGCAAAAAATCATTGTACTTTACTTTCATATTTGCATTGATTCAACTTCACTTCAAACAACTGATCATTACTCTTGATGCATAGGAGGAATACACATTTCATTCAGTATATTGTGCGAATCAAAATTGTGTGAAAAACATTTTACAAAACATATTATAATCAAAAACAAAGACAAAACACTGTTGTATTTGCATCAATTAATTACACCAGTCCAAAATTTCAACAATTGTCAAAATTCAAATTCTATGTGGCACTATGACAGGCAGGCTGCGGGGAAAATTATTTTTTATAAAAGTTCGCTCTCGGGGTATGTTTCAATTATGTCACCCTCACTAGAGTCGCAGGACTATTAAGGCATAGTCCTCTCACCCCGGGCACAGGACGATTGCTGTATCTCCAGCTGTATTCAATACAAACAAGGCTTCGTAGTAATTATGTATATGTGAATTTATTCCTTCATCGTTATTCACATTAATCAAAAGAAGTTCACATATCTAATGTTTCTTTCAACATCATATGTTTGGTTCCCAAATTAATTATATCCAATGCATTTCGATGCATTATAGCATCTTCATCAGGGAAATCTGTAAATTAATTGAACAACATAAAACTTGCTTTAACTTCCATTATACTTTGTCTTTCACAATACTTAACATTGCCACCCACTGAACATTTAGTTGTGTTAATTTTCATTTCAGAGTGCAATCATGCTAAACACTGCTACCGCTTGAAACATTCTGCAAGCTTAACACATTAAAACGCTGCCACGTAAAACGTTTTACAAGCTTTACTCATTACGTTCGGTGACACATTGTAACATTGCTCTTGGGCTCGTACTGCAGTACTAATATGCCGTTTAACTGCGCTTTCTCATCATTTCTAAGCCGCTCGCTTGCTTGCATGCATTATTGCCGATTGTGATGGATTTATAAAACGCAGCTCACTTTTCTTCGTACTGATACTCCCAACGCTCACCTGGTTCCTTGAGTTAACCGCTCATGTTAGCTCCTTGCTGCGTTTTCTAATGGCGCCGGGCTCAACTCCGTTTGTTTTTCAACCCGTTATCTCGCGCATGCGCGTTACCATATGCCGTTTTTTTTCACTCATCTTTATTAGCGCAGTCTAAACTTTTCCCTAACCTGATGTGTTAGTTGCGCTATGTATGTGTTCGGCTGCGCGCCCTTACTGTATGGTGCCTGCCAAAGTTTAAACCTTATATTAAAAACTTCCAAATACAGCACTATGTTGCGACATTCTTAATTAAGCTAATCAATCAAAAAGGTTCACAATTGTTCACAAGTAGCACAAAAATTCAGTTCGATCATTAAGCCCGTTGGGTTTCAGGCTGTTCAAGTAGTAAATCCAATGATTCTCTCTTTTGAGTAAGTTTTTTTTGTTGCTTGTGCCTTCTGTTTTGGGCACAATTTCCAATATGCAAGCTCGCAGTTGGCTTATGTGATGATGTTTCTCCTTGAAATGGACTGCCACCGTTGATTTTATAGATTCAGTTCTGATGTTGCTTTTATGTTCTGTAAGGCGCGTTTTCAATTTGCGCTCAGTGTGGCCTACGTACACTGAGCCGCAGGGGCATTTCAACATATATATAATGTTCATTGTATCACAAGTGCCATTTACTCTTAGTGGTATTTGGAAACCTTTCATAGGATGGGATATTACATTCCCCTTCATGATGTTATGGCAGCTGCTGCAATTCATACATTGGTTAGTTCCACGATAGGTATTTTTTGGAGGCCCCTCAATTGGATGTTTCAACATTTCACCTAAGTTTTTTGCTCTCGTAAATGCAAACAGTGGTTCTTCCGAAAAGGTACCTTTAAAATCCACTTCCAATTTCAAAATTTGCCAATGTTTTCGAATAATGTTCTTAAATTGGGTGCTTACATTTGAGTACTTACTCACACATGCTATTCTCTTGGTTACCTCTTTTGTTTTGTTCACTAGCAGTTCATCTCTGGATGGTTGTTGTGCTCTCATTAGTGCTGATTGTATTGTTCCTTCAGGGTATCCCCTGTCTTGAAATCTTTTTGCCATTATTGTCAGTTGGTCTTGACATTGATTAGTTTGCGAGACCACTCTTCGTACCCTGAGAAACTGTGAAAATGGCAGATGTGTCTTCAGGGGTAGGGGGTGATGGCTGTCAAATTTCAGTAAATTGTTCCTGTCGGTAGGCTTCCGATAGAGGTTAGTATGAAACTGATTGTTACTCCTGGTGATCTCTACATCCAAAAATTGAATTTTCGTGGTATTTGTTTGCCACGTGAAGCTTATCCGTTCATTCCTACTGTTCAATCTGTCTAATTCCTGGTGTAAAGTTACTTCATCTCCTTTCCAAATTAGAAAGATATCATCGATGAATCTTACATACATCAATAATTGGCTGGCCCATTCTTGACGTTGGTGGATATGCAAATTTTCAAAGTCGGTCATATACAAATTAGCATACGCCGGTGCGGCGCAATTACCCATAGAGGTACCACTCCGTTGAATGTACCATCGTCGTTGGTATTCAAAGTAACTGTTCATCAAAGAAAACTCCATAAGTTCCATTAGAAATATTTGCAATTGTTGCTCATACGTGCTGTTCAATAATGCTTTTTCTATGGCTTCCAGGCCTTCTTTGTGTGGTATGGACGTATAGAGTGCCCTAACGTCGATCGTTACCATTGTTACTTGCTCTGGTGTTGTCAAGCTATGCAATTTTCTCAAAAAGTCGGTGGTATCTTTTATGTATGAGGTGGATTGTAGCACAAGTGGTTGCAAATATTTATCGATGAACTTCCCCACTGGCTCGTGGAGGCTGCCTCTCGTGGAAACTATCGGGCGACAGGGTGGGTTGTTTATATCTTTATGGACCTTGGGTACCATGTATATGACTGGGCTCTTTGGGTTTTCTTGAATTAGATATTGTTTGGTTTTGTCAGTTATAGTTCCCATGTCGTGTGCTCTTGATAATATGTCAAACAAGATTTTTCGGATTTCTTCCGTGGGATTGTGGTCAATTTCTATGTATAAAGTGTCATCCTCTATGTGCTCCTTGATGGCTGTCTCATAGTATGATTTATTCAAAATGACCATTGCCCCTCCCTTGTCGGCCTTTTGGCATACGATTTTATCATTTCTCGCCAGTGCTTGTATGGTACCATATTCTTTGTTTGTCATGTTCTTCTGTTTGGGAATCTTCTTTGTGTTAACTTTATCTATTTCTTGTTTGCATAGTGTTTCAAATAGATCAATTGTCTTGTGACTTATCGGTGGCATATAAGTGCTTGTAGATTTTAGACCTCTTAACTCATCTGGTTTCTCTGATGCTGGTTCCGTGAGGACGTTATCAAAAAAATGTCTGAGTCTTATTTTTCGCGTTAATTTAAATAGGCTCACCTCTAATTCCAATTTATTAGTGCGGGCTGTGGGAACAAATGACATTCCTTTTTGTAACGTATCCATTTGGAATTTAGTGAGTTTTTCGTTTGATATGTTTATGACCAGGTTCTTGCTTTCTAGTTGCCTTTCTTGGTCTTGGTTTTCTTGGATGTGACAGTTCTTGTCTGTGGCGTCGTTTTGTCTATTTCTCTTGTTCTTTCTGAGTCCCCTCCGGGGTCTACCGTTTCTGTGGTGCCTTCTTCTAAAAAAGAACGCTGTTCAGTTGATGTTCCTGCTTGTGCCCGGGGTGAGAGGACTATGCCTTAATAGTCCTGCGACCATTGAATTATCCGAGTACACTCAGCGAGGAGAGTGATACCCACGGAGCACGGTTAACTAAGGAAAAAATTTATGGCCTGTGCACATCCCATACCTGAAGTGATCACTAACCATTCCCCGAAGGGAAACGTAGCACGCCCAATTTCAAAAACATGCAGTATGAAGAAATTACACATTCCACGGATATTAGAGCGGATACATTCGCCTTCACAGCAGAAGCTAGTGAAAGAATTTACTCTTTAATTGGCACTGAAAGCACAGAGCATACGTTTGTGAAAAATAAAGAGCAACAAATAAAACACTTGCTATACCTGACCAGAAAGGAGATAAACCAACGTCTGCACGCCAGTACTATGGTGAAATATCACAAAGCCCAAAGAATTCCACGAGGCCTTCGGATTTCCCTGCGACCATCATTGTGTAAAAACTCAAAACCTTTCACAGAGCGGTGGTACGCGATATTAAATAAGTGCAGTTTAGACTTAATTTTATTAATCATCGAGGAATTGTCTAAAATACTAGAGGAATTGAAAGCAGAAATAGAGATTACCACAGAGGAACTAAAAAAAGCTGTATCGGAAGAGGAACTTAAAAACATCATAGATGACATAAACAATCAATTAGTGAAACACACACAAGAAATTAATGAACGAAAATTACGAAAATACAAGAGAGACACTCTTGATTATAAGTTACAGGAAGTATACACGTGGGCTGAAGTATATGCCAGAAGACGTCAAACAAAAACATACACTTCACAAACGGATTCATCCTCCACGGATGAAGACAGGCGACCCGGACGTACAGAAAGAGGCAGGAAAATCCCTGATTCCCCTGCACAAGCAGGAACATCAACTGAACAGCGTTCTTTTTTAGAAGAAGGCACCACAGAAACGGTAGACCCCGGAGGGGACTCAGAAAGAACAAGAGAAATAGACAAAACGACGCCACAGACAAGAACTGTCACATCCAAGAAAACCAAGACCAAGAAAGGCAACTAGAAAGCAAGAACCTGGTCATAAACATATCAAACGAAAAACTCACTAAATTCCAAATGGATACGTTACAAAAAGGAATGTCATTTGTTCCCACAGCCCGCACTAATAAATTGGAATTAGAGGTGAGCCTATTTAAATTAACGGGAAAAATAAGACTCAGACATTTTTTTGATAACGTCCTCACGGAACCAGCATCAGAGAAACCAGATGAGTTAAGAGGTCTAAAATCTACAAGCACTTATATGCCACCGATAAGTCACAAGACAATTGATCTATTTGAAACACTATGCAAACAAGAAATAGATAAAGTTAACACAAAGAAGATTCCCAAACAGAAGAACATGACAAACAAAGAATATGGTACCATACAAGCACTGGCGAGAAATGATAAAATCGTATGCCAAAAGGCCGACAAGGGAGGGGCAATGGTCATTTTGAATAAATCATACTATGAGACAGCCATCAAGGAGCACATAGAGGATGACACTTTATACATAGAAATTGACCACAATCCCACGGAAGAAATCCGAAAAATCTTGTTTGACATATTATCAAGAGCACACGACATGGGAACTATAACTGACAAAACCAAACAATATCTAATTCAAGAAAACCCAAAGAGCCCAGTCATATACATGGTACCCAAGGTCCATAAAGATATAAACAACCCACCCTGTCGCCCGATAGTTTCCACGAGAGGCAGCCTCCACGAGCCAGTGGGGAAGTTCATCGATAAATATTTGCAACCACTTGTGCTACAATCCACCTCATACATAAAAGATACCACCGACTTTTTGAGAAAATTGCATAGCTTGACAACACCAGAGCAAGTAACAATGGTAACGATCGACGTTAGGGCACTCTATACGTCCATACCACACAAAGAAGGCCTGGAAGCCATAGAAAAAGCATTATTGAACAGCACGTATGAGCAACAATTGCAAATATTTCTAATGGAACTTATGGAGTTTTCTTTGATGAACAGTTACTTTGAATACCAACGACGATGGTACATTCAACGGAGTGGTACCTCTATGGGTAATTGCGCCGCACCGGCGTATGCTAATTTGTATATGACCGACTTTGAAAATTTGCATATCCACCAACGTCAAGAATGGGCCAGCCAATTATTGATGTATGTAAGATTCATTGATGATATCTTTCTAATTTGGAAAGGAGATGAAGTAACTTTACACCAGGAATTAGACAGATTGAACAGTAGGAATGAACGGATAAGCTTCACGTGGCAAACAAATACCACGAAAATTCAATTTTTGGATGTAGAGATCACCAGGAGTAACAATCAGTTTCATACTAACCTCTATCGGAAGCCTACCGACAGGAACAATTTACTGAAATTTGACAGCCATCACCCCCTACCCCTGAAGACACATCTGCCATTTTCACAGTTTCTCAGGGTACGAAGAGTGGTCTCGCAAACTAATCAATGTCAAGACCAACTGACAATAATGGCAAAAAGATTTCAAGACAGGGGATACCCTGAAGGAACAATACAATCAGCACTAATGAGAGCACAACAACCATCCAGAGATGAACTGCTAGTGAACAAAACAAAAGAGGTAACCAAGAGAATAACATGTGTGAGTAAGTACTCAAATGTAAGCACCCAATTTAAGAACATTATTCGAAAACATTGGCAAATTTTGAAATTGGAAGTGGATTTTAAAGGTACCTTTTCGGAAGAACCACTGTTTGCATTTACGAGAGCAAAAAACTTAGGTGAAATGTTGAAACATCCAATTGAGGGGCCTCCAAAAAATACCTATCGTGGAACTAACCAATGTATGAATTGCAGCAGCTGCCATAACATCATGAAGGGGAATGTAATATCCCATCCTATGAAAGGTTTCCAAATACCACTAAGAGTAAATGGCACTTGTGATACAATGAACATTATATATATGTTGAAATGCCCCTGCGGCTCAGTGTACGTAGGCCACACTGAGCGCAAATTGAAAACGCGCCTTACAGAACATGAAAGCAACATCAGAACTGAATCTATAAAATCAACGGTGGCAGTCCATTTCAAGGAGAAACATCATCACATAAGCCAACTGCGAGCTTGCATATTGGAAATTGTGCCCAAAACAGAAGGCACAAGCAACAAAAAAAACTTACTCAAAAGAGAGAATCATTGGATTTACTACTTGAACAGCCTAAAACCCAACGGGCTTAATGATCGAACTGAATTTTTGTGCTACTTGTGAACAATTGTGAACCTTTTTGATTGATTAGCTTAATTAAGAATGTCGCAACATAGTGCTGTATTTGGAAGTTTTTAATATAAGGTTTAAACTTTGGCAGGCACCATACAGTAAGGGCGCGCAGCCGAACACATACATAGCGCAACTAACACATCAGGTTAGGGAAAAGTTTAGACTGCGCTAATAAAGATGAGTGAAAAAAAACGGCATATGGTAACGCGCATGCGCGAGATAACGGGTTGAAAAACAAACGGAGTTGAGCCCGGCGCCATTAGAAAACGCAGCAAGGAGCTAACATGAGCGGTTAACTCAAGGAACCAGGTGAGCGTTGGGAGTATCAGTACGAAGAAAAGTGAGCTGCGTTTTATAAATCCATCACAATCGGCAATAATGCATGCAAGCAAGCGAGCGGCTTAGAAATGATGAGAAAGCGCAGTTAAACGGCATATTAGTACTGCAGTACGAGCCCAAGAGCAATGTTACAATGTGTCACCGAACGCAATGAGTAAAGCTTGTAAAACGTTTTACGTGGCAGCGTTTTAATGTGTTAAGCTTGCAGAATGTTTCAAGCGGTAGCAGTGTTTAGCATGATTGCACTCTGAAATGAAAATTAACACAACTAAATGTTCAGTGGGTGGCGAAGTTAAGTATTGTGAAAGACAAAGTATAATGGAAGTTAAAGCAAGTTTTATGTTGTTCAATTAATTTACAGATTTCCCTGATGAAGATGCTATAATGCATCGAAATGCATTGGATATAATTAATTTGGGAACCAAACATATGATGTTGAAAGAAACATTAGATATGTGAACTTCTTTTGATTAATGTGAATAACGATGAAGGAATAAATTCACATATACATAATTACTACGAAGCCTTGTTTGTATTGAATACAGCTGGAGATACAGCAATCGTCCTGTGCCCGGGGTGAGAGGACTATGCCTTAATAGTCCTGCGACCATTGAATTATCCGAGTACACTCAGCGAGGAGAGTGATACCCACGGAGCACGGTTAACTAAGGAAAAAATTTATGGCCTGTGCACATCCCATACCTGAAGTGACCCTCACTAGAGTCCCATTCAATGTTGGTCCCTCGCAGACGATTAAAGACGTGCTGACTCATTTCCAATCCCCTTCTGCATTGGGGGATTATCATCAGGGCTTTAGACCACGGTGTAATCCAAGAGTACCTTATAGCTTTTGATGGGGTTCTTTTAAAGGTCCATCTTCTTTCCTGGAGTCTTCGTACATCTATTTTGATGACTCCCCACTTGTGTTCGTGTTTCCAGACACGGTCAGCTTAGGACGTTTTGAATTCACCTTGTATGAAAGGTTCCTCTTCTACCAGATGAATTGTATCCTCATCTAAATTTGGGCAGCATCATTTCTTTGCAGCTGTGTTCTTCTGGCATAGATTCAATCTTCTCTCACCAAACGTGCAACGGGCCCCCAATGTCAAACACTGCATGCCTTAATAAGGTTAAGATTTAAAGATGCCATTCCTCAAGTTTCTGAATACCATCAATGAGAGAATTCAGTTTACACATAACATCAACTCGCACCAGGTATCATTTTTGGATGTACTTATTACCAAACAAGGAAACAAATTGATAACGGATCTTTATTGGAAGGACACAGACAGAAACAACACATTACATTACAACAGTTGTCATCAGATCTCTTTGAAAAGACACCTGCCATTTTCTCAGCTCTTAAGGATCAAACGGATTTCGTTTGAGAACGAGACCTTTGAGAAAAAAAAACAACTGTTGATCACCAAATACAGAGAAAGAAAAATATCCGATGCCTGTCATCAACAAAGCGATTGAAAGAGCGGCAAACATTGATCATAAATATTTGCTGAAAAGTCGCACAAAAACAGACAAAGTTGACAAACCAGTATTCGTGGCAAAATATTCCACAAAAAGTACGCAGATCTCAACCTTTATTTGCATATCAACGCTCAATAAATTTGTAGGAACTATTATCAAGACCTCATAATATCAACCAACAAAATTATCGAGGAACAATCCCTTGTTCAAATTGCGGGCACTGCAATAATATCATCAAAGGTATAACCATTCCACACCCCACTAAAGGCACACCTATTCGCCTACACACCACTGCTACATGTGACTCAAAAAACTTGGTATATCTACTGAAATGTCCCTGTGGGCTAACTTATGTTGGAAAAACCGAACGAAAAATCAAAGTGCGATTAACAGAACATAAGAGTAATATCAGAACCAAATCTGATAAATCACCCATTGCGGTACCTTTTAATAACAAGAGACATAACATCTGTCAAATACGATTTCTGGTATTGGAAGTTGTTAACATGATGGAAGGAGTGGACAACCAAAAAAGACTGCTACATAAGGAACTATATTGGATCAAAAAACTGGATTGTTGCCAGCCTAAAGGTCTTAATGACCGTTTAGAATACAGTTGCGTTTGCTCATCTATGTATCTGGGTACTGTTACTGTTTTTGATTTATGTTAAGTTGTTGCTATGCACATTATTCAGTTTTCACACGTGGTTCTCTGGTTACATGCACACACCCCATCAGAATTCTGTTAATTTTCAGGGTATCATCTGCAATAGTATAGGCTATCTATTCCCTTTCTTCTTTTTTAGTTTTATTTACGTTGAGGGGCGCTCCGCCGTATTGTATCATTGCTAATTAGTACTATTGTCCTTTGAGCACACCGATCTAATATGGCGGGTGAAAATGTCCTGCCTCTCTCCATTCTCGGCACTTATAATAGTCCTCTTTCTTCATTTTTCAAAAAGACGGCACAGACGCTAGTCCGTCCACGTTGTTTACAAACTTTGAACGCGCTCATAATCCGGGTGTGTTGCACCACAGTTTACCATCATCACCTGCGCTCTTGAGGTTACGCTACTCGAATACAGGTATGCGCTTGTTCAGCACTTTATTTTACCTTCGCACTACACGCGCTTTCATCTTGCTACATTTGTTTATATGCGTGCTTCTTTTTTACTACAGAAGCGCCACTCTGTTAACTTTCCTTGACCGCACTTGTTTGTACGCTGTCGATTGGAGGTAAGACCTTCGGGTGCTCACTTCATTTTCAGGCACTTTTTTCACCTTTCCCGCATGTCGTACGTGCCAATTATTACTCAAATCTAGTTTGTATGCTCATTTTTTGAGACCACACCGTTACCATTTGAGCACATCTTGTAAAAAAAATGTCGACGCACTTTCCACTAAATCCTCACTTCACTCCTAAAACGGCATGTAATAGTTTTTGTACTGATTACCATCTTCACAGCTGTACCACGCAGTTCTTAACACGCTGCATCATTGTGCACTTGTTGGTTTTTCCACCACACACCTTACTAAGATTTCACGTGTAAGACACTCCGATTTTTTGGTTGCATTTTGAAAACATGTGAATATGCAAATGCTGTTCTGGCTTGATGGCTCCTTGCCTAGATCTTGATTTTGCTCATTGTATTTGTAGGAATACTCTCCCCTGATGAAGAGTCGCATGACTCGAAATGCATTAGGTCTAAAGAAGGGATAGACCAACAATATGCGGAAATTGGAAATGTGTTTGAACTTGTTCATTCATCTAAGAGATGTATCATGAAAATGAATCATAAGGATTAATAAATCTGGATTACTTTTGAAAAAACAATGACAAATTAATTTGTGGAATTCATTTAAGGTCCGTTTGGACCGCTCAAGGGAGTGCAACTAGCGGACACTAAGTACCTTTACTCAGTGCTACACACATTAACAGAAGAACTGCTACTGCTGCCCTCTGAGGACCCGCTGCAATGGATTTGCTTCTGCAGAGAATCTCTAAGGGGGAGAACCCTATTTCTTCAGCCCAGTAAGGTAATGCTTTGGTAGATCAGCTTGGTTGGTTGGTTTGGAATTGTATTATACATTCCAACATTTTTAGAATGGTTAGGAGTAGCCCAGTTAGACCCTTTCAAGGGTTCCAGTACCTCAGGGATAGCACTTGGGGTCAAGACTAGCTCCAGCAGAGGCCTCTAGCAGGGTCCAGTACCTCGTCAGGTGGAATCTTCAGGAAAAGGCCTCTTTCAGCTTGCTGTGCTCCTGCAACCAAATAGAAAGTCCACCAACTGATCTGTTTGGGTTTGCTTCTTCCTGTGGAGCAGGGGCAACCCTTCAGGTCTTTTCACGGGCTTCAGACAGTAGGTGCATTCCTTCTTATGTTCTTCCACAGCTCCGGAAAGTGTTCCGGGGGATGGTGTTTTGTGGTGCATCATTTATACATGTCACCAGCTCGTGGGTAGGGGGGACTGCTGGCTCCTCTATAATCATTGAGTTAAAACTTCTCAAAGGCAACTCTACCCACTTTTCCAGCAGTTCTTGTTCACCCTACTGCAAAATTCCCATACAGCCCCTTACTCCCAAAGTCCAAAATGGGGAGACCATTCGCCCCTTGTGCAGAGCATATGTGCCCACCCAGAAGTGTCGCCATGGTAATGATCAGCCCCTTCCTCTTTGACTATTCAAAACCGATCTCGAAGGAAGCTATCCTCCCATTGTGTTCAGTACTATACTGACTAGTGGAATAGTGGCTAGTCCTCTCTAGGTCTCTCTTTACATTTACCTGCAACTGGGCAGGCCCCTTTGAAGTTAATGAAGTATCTTCTTCCACCATAACTTATATTCCTACAAGGGGAAGGCAAAAAAACGTAACCCTGGCAATAAACAGCTGCTGGAGAGCTAATGTAATTTAGTCTCCAGTAGCTGCAGGAAGAGAAAAGGTGACTTGAAAGTTATTTTTCCTTAACATTTCATAAAAATCTGACTTCACTACTGAATTGGGCTTTTCATAAATAATAAAAAGAGTGGTTGAATTATTTTTCTAAATGGTCCCAAATTCGAGATACAAATGTACACTTTAATCTGAAAATAGCTTTTGGGGCTTGTCACTGCAAGGACCTGGCAAACTTAAATTTCTTCATGGCCTATTTTTAAATACTGTGAATCCTGGTTAGTGGGCTGCAAGGCATACATAGGGGTGACTTATTTGTATTTAAAAGGAAAGTTTTTTCCCTGTCAAAAGGGCTTTTTTGCCTGGTTGGACTGCATTTTTAGACTGCTACGGGTACATTGGTAGGCCTAACTCCATGTTTTCCTTGTTACACTAGAGGATGGCAAATAAGCGCTGCAGTGAATAGGCAACATTTATTTTCCCATGCCAAGGATGTACTTTCTACACCATGTACTGTGTCTTACAGGAGTGTTAAATATGCCTAGCTTGGTTAGCCAAATTTTACATGTTTTAGGGCTCAGCAGTGCCTTAGTGTATAGAGTCTTTTTCCACAAAACCCCTTCCTATCTGAAAAGGCAAAGGGCAAAAGCCATTCCCTTTGCAGTTCTCATTATTTTAAATGGATAGGAGTTAGAAAAGATTTTTGCATTGGTGGGATCCGTTCTAGTTTCACATCCTACTGCCAAGTCCACTGCCTGTAGTGAGATGACCCACCTCAACAGTTTTGGGCCTAGCTTCAAGTTCTGCCTTTGACCGCATTGCCACTCTGTCAAACTCAGCCACAGACGATGCTAGCATGGTCCATGAGGAACCCTGCTCACCTGCAGACCCCATCTGGGATAGAGTTAATCTCAGCCAACCCACAGAGACCACTCTGCAAGTGAAAAGGACCATCATGGCCAACAAGGTGATGTGGCTCATCCTGCCTCCTAATTCAGTCTTCTTCTGTCCCTAAGTTAGGACCAGCTTTGTCCAAAAGCAAACAATCAACAAAAACACTAATAGCTGTCAGCATAAGGAACCAGGCCCCTAGCCATCCACTAAAAAATGCATCCTTCAATCTGGTGCTTGAGTAGGCCTCATTATCTGCCATTCGACTCACAAGGAGTCGCCTATTTGCTCCTAAGGTCCCTTTAGCATCTTAGGTTTCTCAGAGCGGGGTTACATTCTCAGGTTGCAGACACATTCCTTTGATTCTTACTTCTCACTCGCACAGACTGAGCATATGCATGGAAGTACAGTATTTCTAAATGGACACACAGCCCCCTTCAAGGGTAACACACTCTGTCTGTGTTTTGTAGGAGTCTGTTCGGACCAGGCCCCTGCAACATTGCAGACAGCTGCTCCAGGCCTCACCAGTGCCAAACGCGAGGACCTGCCCTGCCAGAGTAGGTAAACACTGCGCCTCAGGTCCCCCCAACTGTAGATGGCATTGACTTCCTAACCCTTACTGTTCTCCAGAGTATCCAGTACCCCAGAAATGTAGGATGATGGGGCACCCTAGGCAGCTGTCGCACTTGGCTCTTTACTAGCCTTTGGGAGCTCACTGCCAAGGATGCAGTCTATGGTCATGTTGACAAATACCTTCCTCTGGGCCATTATCCACTCCCATTCTAAGGATATCAAGGCCACAGTGTGGGCAGATTTCTGACCATTGGCATTCATTACTCTGCAAACCTGTACAGGCAAATACTGTTTTGGGGAAACCAGCCTTTCTACCACAATGGGACCCCATTTACTGTGAACCCTAGAAGTGATTCCTATCACCCTCAGAGATCACCAGCTTACCTCGGAGGCCTACTTCCCAGCTAAGGGCCAAGAGGGCCTCCTCTGTGTAATCCTCCCCCCAAGCTACAGTAATCACCCCTATGGAGTGCGCACTAGTATTATACTTCCTCTAGGAGCATAAGGAATCTCCCCTTTTGTGCCCTGGCCACAGGCAGTGAAAACATCTACCGCTGTCAAAGGGTCATTCTCTCCCACTTTCCAGCTTTTTAGAAGTGAGTTGGGACTCTTTCCAACTTTCAATATAGTTTTCGTTACATGACCTCAAAAAAACAGTATCTGTCGCGCTCCAGATACTGTTTTTTTTTAGGTCATGTAACGGTCCTAAACTTAGGCGTCCCAACTTATCATGGTTGTCGTTTTAAATTACTGAATCCCTTACGGTCCATGCTCGTGTGTTCAGCTATGAGAACCTGACCAGTATATAACTTCTGCTCAATTGTGCAGTTCGCGTACTAGCTAGGTCTTATGTGACCTCTGATACTGTTTCTTTGGACCGAAAGTTGCTGAATGTTACCATACATTGTTAATCTCCACCGTTTACATTTAGAAATCCTATTCTTTTCTACTAAACTTTGGTCTATGACTTCATTCTGGACATCCATTGGATAATTTAGCTCACCCAACTATTAGCCTTGAAAAAGTCCTTGTGTAGGACGAAACACGTGTTGGTGATGTTTAATCCTGCTGGAATAACCTGTGCTTTGGAATCACAAGAATAAAGATTGAAAATAAAAACAATTGGACTATATCCTAGAACTCTATCATTGCTACTGAATGTTAGTTTATAACTTGTTTTTGTGTTTACTCTACAAATACTAGAGTCTCACTTACTGGGGGCTACTTAATTTTGCTCCAAACCTTACAACTATTGCTTTATAGGAGTGCTATCCTCTTTATTTTGTTTGGCTCTTGTGACACACCGCATAGTGTGCACTGACGGCATCTTTAGGTGGTAGGTGCCTTGAGGTTCTATAGCACCCTAGAATAATTACTTCTTTTTTGATACAATGTGTACTTAACATAAAGACAAAGAATAACTGTTTATATAGGTGTTGTGCAGACATTTCCCTTTTGGGAACACTACCGCCTTTGCTTTGTTTCTTTTTAATTTCATAGTTTAGTACTGAATGGTACTGTTATAAGGAAGTGACTTATTAATTGGGTGCATGGAAGTCCACCACAAGTAATAAAGCCACTAACTGGTTAGGTACTTTCAAATGCTTCAGAAATGTACCTGAGCTCAACCTCTGATAGCTATGGCACAGACCAGTCAGGCTTTGCGGTTTCACTCCATCAGTGTGATTGAGTAATGCACCTGGTCGCTCTGTTGGAGTTCGAATTTAGAGAAGTCTGCCGACCTAGGAAACATCTCTTATATTGACAGGAACCTCAGTCACAGCTGTTCCTGTCAATGCATTAAAAGTGTGCTGTGCGGGGGCGTGGCTAGCAGCCGATCATGGCGGCAGCATAAGGGACGAGCTCCGCGGCTGAAGCGGCCTCTTCGTCGATCCGACACAAAATCCGTCACTATTGCAAGCCCCAAAGGCAGGTACCGGATCCCAGGACCGGGCGGAGTGAGCAGCGACAAGCAGCGATAAAATCCGACGTACGCAGCCAGAGATACGTCGAAGCCTCGGACCGGCCTGCTCACACCTCCGGAGCCGGGACCTTCCCTGGATGTTCACCCCGCCGGAAGTGCATCCTGACCGGAGAACTTGGACCGGAAGTGCCCGTGTGGCGGTGGACTCAACAGATCGACTGCACCTCGGGGAGTCGGAGACGGCGGCCCACACGGATTGAGGAAGCGGTGCTTGAAGGAGGGGCCGCCGGAGTCCTGAAAGTTTCGAAGGTCATCACCAACAGTGCCGAGAGCCTGGGCATCGACAACGGAGTGGGCGCCCGCCATCTTTTGACCTGAACAGTCGCTGCGCACTCGGCGACGAACGGAGCACCTCGCACCCTGGAGAAACACGCTAGACCTGATCATTACTGAACCGGATTGGCCAGGAGGTCCACACCGACCCTCACATCCTGGCGCGTAGGGGCACGAGGAGCACGACACTCGGCGGCATGGCGGGGAAAGGCCCTAAGGGAGGCGTCACACAGACTCGTATAGACCGATTCACCTCCGACAAACCCACCGGATCCCCGGCAGGGAAGGAACAGAATGGCAAGGCGGCCGACTCCCCAGGGGGGAAAAAGGCCACACTGGACGACGTCATGGTCGCACTGGCCCAGCTGCAAACAACCGTTGGCGGAATCTCCACGGACGTCACCCTACTTAGAGCGGACCTCCACAAAATGTCGGAGAAGGTCAAGAGCATGGAGGTGATCACGAAATCACTGATGGAAGACGTCGCAGAACTCCAACGTGAAATGGGAAAGATGGCGCAGGACAATAGAATGCTCCGGGAGAAGCTGGACGAGCAGGAGGGGCGTTCTAGGCGCAATAACATCCGCATTATAGGGGTACCGGAATCGGAAGGCGTGAAAGCGATGGATCTCTTCGTAGAGAACCTGATAACTAACAAACTAAAGCCGAAGGGACTGTCCAACTTCTTTTCGGTGGAAAGGGCCCATCGAGTCCCGGGTGGCCAACCGAAACCAGGGGCTACCCCGCGACCCATAGTGGCACGCTTGTTTAACTTCCGTGACCGGGACGCAATCCTGCAAGCAGCCAGGTCCTCTCCTCCCCTCAAGATCCAGAACGCCACCGTTGCCATCTTCCCCGACTACACTGCGGAAGTCGCCCGTCGGCGACGAACATTTTTCGACGTGAAAAAGGAACTGAGGTCCAGAGAACTGCCGTACTCAATGCTATTCCCCGCAAGACTACGGGTGGTAGCGGAGAACAAGACCTGGTTCTTCGACAGCCCGGAAAACGTGCAAGAGTGGCTCGAGGGATGGAGACCGGGTCAGAACCACAGACGGACAAATCGCTCCAGAAAAGATCGGCCTGAAGGCCATCGCCGAGACTCACAGGCCTCGGGAGGGGGACCGGACAACAGTGACTCTTTGGGAGCTGAAGGTGGCAGGGAAGAGGTTGAGGAACAATGACTACTTGTGAACAATTCATTTTCGCTTTTGTGTTGAGACTCTTAAGCTGTGAAGCGCTTCCCGCCATTGGACACTGGGTGAAGGGCCTCCGGGGGTGTGAATGAGAGACTGCCGGCTGCGGAGGGTCCCTCACCCCAACGCGCAAGTACACTGTTTGGGGGATGGGGTATGCACTCTGCTAAGTTGGGGGGGCGGGCAGTTTTGAGTCCGTGTAGCAGGGGGGCAGGGAGGGGGGGGGAGTTGGGTAAGTTTACTCTATGGGACTTCTCGGTCCTACAAGTTTATGTTATATGCACACTTTTGTATCTAGGCATGTCATATGTAACTGAGAACTTCTGGTCCACTCGGGGCACAGGGAGGTCTGATTGGGAGTCTCACTATGGCTGCAATGGATAGTCCAACCACGAAGAACTCGCTAATTGTCATGTCCTGGAACGTGAGGGGCCTAGGGGACAAGATTAAGCGAGGGCTGGTATTGCAGGGGATAAGGAGACGGGGGCCGGCTCTCATTCTCCTACAGGAGACACACTTGTCGGGAGCGGCCACGAAGGCCCTAGATAGGAGAGGCTATCATATGATAGTGCATGCCGAGTTCACTTCGGGGTCCCGTGGCACTGGCATCCTGCAGAAAAAATCATCCAAATTTATTGTCAAATCTACTGCAACGGATGACCATGGCAGATTCGCGGCGGTTCATGGCCAGTGGGAGGGGAGGCTTTTCAACGTAGTCTCTGTCTACATACCACCAGCCCTACACTCTGAGGCCTTGCCGGATCTGGGCAAATTCTTGCTGACCCTCCCTGATGGGGAACTGCTCATAGGTGGGGACTTCAACATGACACTTACAAACACTGTGGACCGTTTTCCCCCACGTACGCACGCAGAAGGGCCCAACAGGCTCCAGACATTCCTGAATGCACAGGGGTTGGTGGACATATGGCGCGCTCTACACCCTTCTCAGCAACATTACACATACTACTCGGCCACGCACAATAGCCTGTCTAGGATAGATTACTTTTTTACTTTGATCAATGGTCACCTTACAGTAGCGGAAACGGATATACAGCCACGGGGGGTCTCCGATCACTCGCCACTCACTCTGACACTCACCACTACGACCATGACACGACACAGATTATTCCCGATTTTCCCTGGCTATCTCAAAGTGCCTCGGATTAATAAGGACCTGCAGAGGGCAACACGGCTATATTTCGAGGAAAACCAGTCTTCGGTGGACTCCCCCTCTATATTGTGGGAGGCGTACAAGACAGTGTTCAGGGGTCAGGCCATAGCTGTGATCGCAAACCACAAAAAGACGCACAGGCAAGAGGCCCTAGATATAGAGTTAGGCCTCGAGACGGCAAACACAGCCCATATGGCTAACCCCTCAGACGACACGCTCCATGAACTCCAGGTCCACCAGCACCGCCTTACAGACCACATGCGCAAGATCACGATGTCGGACATTGCGGCTACACAGCACAGGGTATATGACATTGGGGACAAGGCCAGTAAGTTGCTGGCGTGGTTGGACAAGAGACAGGGGGGGGGGGAAGAATATCCTACAACTTACGGACTCACAGGGCAACAACCATACCCGCCCCGACGAGATAGTAGAAGTCCTCGCCGATTATTTCACCACAGTCTATAACCCAGAGAGAGTGGTGGGGGAGGGAGAGGTCCAGACTGCTCTTGCGCACGTTCCCTTGCCAGAGCTGACACCAGAGATGTCCAAGGACATAGACGCGCCCCTTACGGTGGAGGAGATTCAGCTGGCTATAGGCGCCCTCCATCCGGGCAAGGCGATGGGCCCTAACGGGATCCCCATTGAATGGTTGAAAATCATGGCCGAATCACTAAGCACACCCCTACTCAATATGTACGAGGAATCTAGAGTGCAGGGTACACTGCCACCAGATCTACGGATGGCAACTATTGTGGCGCTACCGAAACCAGGTAAGCCCCCCAACGAATGCTCGTCATATAGACCGATCTCCCTTTTGAACCCGGAGGCCAAAATTATTGCTAAGGTGTTGGCGAACAGGATCTTACCGAGTCTGTCCCACCTGATCCACCCGGACCAATCCGGATTCATGCCACATCGTAGCACTGCTTTGAATCTCCGCAGGGTACATGGAGTACTGGCGCGAGTTCCACTACTGCAGGAACCGGCTGCCATCCTCTCCTTGGACGCCAAGATGGCGTTCGACATGGTGGAATGGAGCTATCTTTTTGCAGTGCTTGCACGTATGGGTTTTGGCCCGGTATTCCTTTCGTGGATACGCATGCTGTACAGAGACCCAGTAGCGAAGGTGACGGCCAATGGCCACATTTCAAGGACCTTCTCCCTAGGCAGAGGTACACGACAGGGCTGCCCGCTTTCGCCCCTGCTCTTCGCATTAGTTTTAGAACCGCTGGCGGTTACAATACGTACCACCCAACTCCTGAAAGGAATACAATGGACCCCGTTATGGGAGGACAGAGTATCCCTCTACGCAGATGACATGCTGATCTATCTTACGGACCTGGAAGAGAGTCTCCCTAACCTCCTGGCTCTCTGTACAGCTCATGGGCGGATCTCGGGCTACACCATTAACTGGGCCAAATCCATCATTTTCGAACTGCGGGGGCCGCTCCCGCCTCTCCCGGACTCCTGTCCACTAGAACTGGCGCATACGTCGTTCAAATACCTGGGGATTCATATCACCCGGGATGAGGCGGACTTCGCACGATTGAACTTACAACCTCCCTTGGCCCGGCTCCGAGGGGACGTGCGCCATTGGAAAGACCTCCCCCTAACGCTACTTGGCCGGGCAGCGCTATTTAAAATGATGGCTCTGCCACGTTTCTTATATGTGCTGGAAAACGCCCCGTATTTGGTGCCAGATAGCTTCCTCCAGAAAATAACGGCACAGATCTCGGGCCTGTTATGGGGCAACCAGCCAGCCCGCATTTCTCACGCCAAATTAAACAGGGGGTGGTACGACGGGGGAATCGCACTCCCAAACGTACAGCTGTACTATTGGGCGGCTCAGCTCAAAATCCTTAACCAGTGGATACATGCCCCACAGGACGACCCAGCGTTCAAGGCAGACAGGGCACAACTGGGTGCGAACAGTTTACTGGCCCCACTGTACCACCGTGGAGTGGCGGCAAAACTCAATGGGCCTACGAAACATACAGTTCGCATATGGTACAAGGCACAGGCAAAGTTGAAGTGGGATGGCATCATTACGAAACTTACGCCCCTATGGGACGCGAAGGCGCTGGGCCATTTGCGGCGCTCTAAGGGCTTCACACAGTGGGACAACATCGGCATCTCCACGGTGGGGGACATGTGGACGAGGGAAGGAGTGATCACCTTTGCCACTCTGCAAGAACAATACGAGTTGGGGAACACAGAGCTCTACCGATACATCCAGGTCCGACACGCACTGCAAGCGGCGATCCCGCCCGACACATCCCCGCCCGAATCCTCCCCTCTGGAGGACCGTCTACTTACTGACTACATGCAAGAAGGGGCGACATCGCTAACATACCGCAAACTGGTTAACAATATGCCTGATCCACTGGGGAAAATGAAAGACAAATGGATGGTGGAAGTGGGTGACCTGGACGAAACTGATTGGAACGCAGCCTTGGCGTCCCCACGTGAAGCAGGCATATCTTCCAAATTTCGCCTAGTGCAGCTAAAAATCCTACATAGAATCTACTACACCCGCTTGATGCTTCATAAACTGCACAGGGCTGATCATCCGTACTGCCTTAGGGGCTGCGGAGCAGAAGGGACCTTCATACACACGGTGTGGGAATGTCCACTGATTGTCGGTTACTGGCAACGGGTAGTGCGCACAATGGCTCAGGCACTTCACACCACCCTCACTCTAGATTCACGACTCTGCCTGCTGAACATCTGGGAGCCGACTGACCTCACCTTTTATGCAAGGACCTGGGTCACAGTGGGGATGGTAACAGCGAAACGGGACATAGCTCAGAGGTGGGGGTCGGCTGACCTCCCCACACTGTCCCAATGGCTCCGCAACATGGACATGCTTATGTTGACTGAAAGGGCGGTGTACAAATTGAGAGGTAATCCACGTAAATGGAATGGGGTGTGGAAACCCTGGAACTCCTATAGAGGGGATATCTGTGAACCACTGGAAGAGGATGACCTCGACGGATTTGAGAGTGACGAGGAGCATTGATTGGGAATACATATGTATGTAGGGTGTGTGCAACGGAATTGGGTGGGACCTACTTTCGGGAGGTGGTAAGGGAGGGTGTGGGAATTGGGGGGCTTTGATACGATTAATTGCTCTCTTTACAGATGGACTGTGCTACGAGTGCCGAAAGCTACTACTTCAAGTACGTGCCGTACTAAGTGTGCTGTTTTTAATGTTTTATGTTTGTTGCAAGAACAAAAAAAAGGTAAGACTCAGACGAATAGTAGCCAACAAAACACAAAATTGCAAACTGTATTTCTACGACACATGTATATCCCTATTCATCACGTCGCCGATAAGGCCTGAAATGCTTTGACTCTAACGTGGATGGTATAAGTTTCATCATTTCTGTATATTGTACTACCTCGTTCACCTAGTACTTACTGTATGAAAATGCGATGGATGAAGATGTAAATACTATCTTTGTTTTGCACCAAAAATAAAAATTTAAAAAAAAAAAAAGTGTGCTGTGCGGCTCGGTCAACACGACGGGCAAACAAATGGCCAAGCCTTTAATAACACTTACTCTGTTGGGCCCTTGGAAGAGTATGTCAGCGGCGGTGACAGAGTAATCAATGTGCCTGACATACATAAGTTCCTTTTAACTTTAAATGAGGAGTTGCAATGGAGTATCCACTCCTCTACACTCTAAATCCGTCCCTTAGTTTCTTTTGTGGTGCTCAGAATCCACATGTGGGCATGGCTGCATTCTGTATGGAACAATGAATTCCATGAAAACAGATAACTACCTGCCTGCCAAGGCCCTTCTGAAATGGATATGAAATGGATTTGCTGCTGCAGAGAAACTCTAAGCTTAAGAACCCTGTTTCTACAGTCAAGAGAAGTTGCGCCTTGGCAGGATCAACTTGATTGGTTGGTCCCAGTCCTCCAGCAGCTGAAAATCAGAATTTTTTCTTAGTCCCAACCTTTTAAGGCGTGCTTAGGAGGAACCTGGTTAGATCCAGCCAAGGATTCCAGGACCTCAGGGACAGCAGTTTGAGGGTCAAAACTCACTCCAGTAGAGGTCATCAGCAGGGTCCATATCAGATCCAGTTGCAACTGGTCAGTCGGAAACTTGAGAAAAAGGCCTCTTCCAGGTTTTTTTGTCCTTGTAGCTACACAGGAAGTCAGCCAACTTACACTAGAAATCCATGTCTGTCCTGGGTACAAATAGTGACAGGACCAGCTCTTCGGGGCTTCTCACAGGTCTCAAACAGTAGGTGTATTATTTCAGGTCCAGAAAATGTGCTGAGGATGGTGCCTTGGGGCCCACATTTATAGTTGGCACCAGCTAGTATGAGGGGGGCAGGCTCCAAACAATTGGGTAATGGTTCCAGCAGCAACCCCACCTACATTTGCAGCAGTTTCTGTTTGAAATACTTTAAAGAATCCAGAGTGTCCTTAGCTCCCAAAATCCGAAATGGGGAAACCCTTCTTCCCTTGTGTAGAACTTGTGTGCAGACCCAGATTTGTTGCCAGGTCGATGAGAAGTCCCCGCCTCTGTGGCCACTCAAATCCTGACTGGGGGAACATCGGCTGGTTCTCCCCAGTTCTCACCTGATGCTTACTTGTGACAGGACAGAGCCATTGAAGATAATGAAGATCCTGGTTCCAACCTAACTGCTCTTACTACCTGGGGAGCTAAAATACCCATCCCAGGGCATATTCTCTGCTTAAAAACAGTTTTCATATCTCATTAAGGTCAAGCACAGCTGCTAGAGCGCTAACGTAAAAAGCTCCCAGCAGTGAAAAGTAACTTTCTAAAAGTTACTTTTCCTTAAAAAGAGAAGTTGAATTATTTTTCTAGCTGTTCCGAAATGCAAAATACAGAATTAATACTTTAATTTGTACTCCAGTTTTCTCATGGGGCAGTCAAAGGCTTCTACAGTGAGAACAGTTTATGGGGACTTGTCTCTGCAGGGACATGGTGGCATTAAACATCTATGGGCCTTTTAACGACGTGAGTCCGCCCAACACTGTTGTGGTCACGGGACTGAACAACCTTCAGTCGGCGGTCCCGACACCGCTATTACAATGCGACCCCACATTGTATGGCCGCATACCCCCATTTCTCTATGGGAGCTTGTGCTGCGGCCATAAAATGGCCGGGGCACAAGCTCCCATGGAGAAATTGGAGATTCTGTTAATCCCTACACTAAGTGGCAGAAACCTCAAGGTGCCTGCCACTCAGTGCAGGATTATTTCCCTTGGCCCCCAACTGGAGGCGGTGGAGGAATGGGGGCCCTGCTAGGAGCCCCCAAAGTCACTTTCTGACAGGCTTTTCATGTCGGAAAGCCCAAAATGGAATGCCTGTCAGAAACCGACATTGTAATCCCGACGGCTGAAATGCCATCCTTGGGGATTATGGTAAGGCCTCCGACTGGCTGGCAGACTCCTTGAGCTAGTCGGAATCCAGCTGAAATGACCGTCCGGTTTCACTTTCGACCGCCGGCATTGTAATGCGGTGGTCGAAAATAAAATGTAGGATGTTGGTTGGAAAGCCTCCAACCTGAGGTCGAAGGCTTTCTGACCAACATCTTAATGGGTCCCACAATGTCCTATTCTGAAATACCATTCATCCTACATTGTGGGCTAGAAGACCTACATAGGGGTGACCTTAATATTTGAAAGAACAACTGTCTGGATAATTAACAATTGGGTTTCCGGAAGGGACATGGAACGGAAACCGCGCTTATTAAGGCTATGGATGAAATCAGGATGACACTTGATGGTGGAGGATCGGCATTGCTCATCTTGTTGGACCTGTCGGCAGCTTTTGACACGGTCGATCACTCTATCTTGATCGACCGTGTCACAGCGGCAGGGATCACAAATGGTGCTAAGGATCTTATCTCCTCTTTTCTTACTGATCGAGTACAATCGGTCGCCTTCGGCAATTTCAACTCACCTCCTTTTACTCTTCCCTGTGGTGTCCCCCAGGGATCCTCGCTAAGTCCGACACTATTTAACATCTATGTGTCGGACTTGGCGAGGGTCATAAAATCCCATCACCTGGAGGTGACATCCTACGCTGATGACACCCAGATTGTCTTAGCCATTAACAAAAATGGAGATGAAGTGGCTTCCAATTTTAATCAGGGAATGCTAGCAATAAGTGACTGGATGTCCATAAATTGCTTGAAGCTTAACTCCGACAAAACGGAGGTGATGGTGTTTGGTAATCTTTCCCCAGCTTGGTCTCCCACCTGGTGGCCTGCCGCCCTGTGACCACCCCCTTTCCCAGTGACCAAGGCAAGAAATCTGGGAGTTTTACTGGACACTAAACTCACTCTTATGCACCATGTTAATGCGGTAGTATCATCCTCATTTTACACCATGAGAATGATCAAAAAACTCCTACCTTATCTCCCCATGAACATGGCCAGAACTCTGTTCAGTGCATTAGTCATATCTCGCATAGACTATTGTAACACGCTCTTAGTCAACGCTCAGGAAGGAGTCTTAAAAAAACTACAGTTGGCGCAGAATGCTGCGGCCAGACTGATCACGGCCACACCCAAGTATACCTCTATCTCTGGCACCATTGAACAGCTTCATTGGTTGCCAGTAAAGAAAAGAACTAAATTTAAAGCACTGTGCATTGCATATAAGGCAATTCACTCTCGAGGTCCTGCCTTCTTAAAGGATGCATTCTGCCCCTAAAATCCTGTCAGATCCCTCCGATCTTCTACTGCCGGTCTTGTGCAGGTACCAAGGACTAAGAAGGTCTCCTGGGGCGACAGGTCCTTTATAGTGACCACTACCAAACTTTGGAACAGTCTTCCAAGCCACAGCAAAACCTGTACTTCCCTTCTTTCTTTCCGCAAACAGATAAAGACTTGGCTGTTCAAACAATAATTACTCATGGACAAGTATAGTGGACACTCAGCGCCGAGACACCCTCGGGTATTTGTGCGCTTAACAAATTTCCTAAAATAAATAAAAATAAATAAAGGAAGCTTTTTTCTACGGTTAAAAGTGTTTTTATTTTGACAGGTTGCACCACAGGTCTAAACTGCAGCAGTCGGGCTACAATGGTAGCCATATTTTCCTTTCCACACTAGTGGATGGCACAATAGGTGCTACAGTCCCCCGGTTTTTATTTTTTCATACCAGGGGTGTCGTTTATACAACATATTGTAGGCTTTAAGGGAGAGGTAAATGTGCCAATCAGGAGTTATCCAATTTCTACATGCTTTAGAGGCAAGAGCACATACACTAACGCATTGCTTCCCAGTGCCTAGTGTATGTGCTCTTGCCCCTAAAGAGTCTAAAAACTGCAATATAAATCAGCGATAAATGGAGTTAAACACACAATAGTGGAATTGTCTCCCAGCATCTGCATTATGTTGTGACAGCATTTCAGAGATACCGTTTGCTCCATTTTCTGTCCAAAATTTGCACAATTGTACAGTGATACTAAGGTACAGTATCAGGCCCATATTTACATTTGTTTTGAGCTGTCATACCAGGGAAACATCCTTAAGAACGCAACTTTTACCACGCAGTGCTTTTACATCGCAACTTTTACAACGCAAACCATTACAACGCATTGCGCTGGGGGGCGCTCTTGGATAGGGAGTAGATTTAATTTACTATCCAACACCTTCCCTACTATCCACAAGGACTGGAGTTGAAATAGTAAATTAAACTATTCACTATCCAGCACCCCTCAACACTATGCGTTGTTAAGGCATGCGTTTTAAAAGTTGCGATGTAAAAGCATGCTTGGTAAAAGCATGCGTTGTAATGTCATACATCCGTCATACCATTTGCCCCTTTTAAATGAGGAGATACTAGTTATTACATTTTAACATATAATAGTGCGAATAGTGCGACCACCAGATGCCCAATGTTTAGAAGGCTATGATAACGAAAGCGCAGAAAGCAAGGAAGTAATAAGCCTGATTACGGTATTCTTCCTTCATCACTTCCAGGCTCCTGCAAAATAGTGATGCTGTTGCATGTATATACATGTTGGTTTTAGTAGGACGAGGTGAGTCTGATTCTACAAATTGTTCACTTACTCATACTGACTCTTCACTCTCTCATCCCTACCTCAGCATGAGTGTGAGCAGTACTAGCACACAGCTGCATCAGCTTTCCCACCACAGGCCAATACTATCTTTACAGTGCATACTGCACAGTTGCAAGACAAGCTGTAGCTCCATGGTCACCTGCCAGACAATTGTTGGCGGCCACCATGTCTGAGCCCAGGCAGGGTACAGTAGCAGGGCAGCAGCACTAAATATAGAATGTTAGTGCTCTAGTTGCTCATTAGCACACTGTAGGGAGCTGCAGTAGAAAACTGGGGAGTTAACTGACCGACTGTTGCTGGTGTTCAAAGTACGCTAGTCTGCATGTCAAAATGTTTTACTGACATGGATGAGAACGATATTTAAGAACTCTGAATATGCCCCCATTTAGCTTTGTGCAAAAACCACAATTGATAGACAGAATGCAGAACAATGTCATACATTCACCCCAGTACAGAGATCTGGGCCTAAATCCATAGTTTTTTTGCACTCCACACCACCCCAGTTCAGACATGGCCATATGCAAAACAGCCTTGACCCTGTGCCTCATGGGAACAGTCCAGCCCGAACTGGCAACTATGTCTTTCCTGGACTGGAATCAAGCATCCTAGGACCGGTTTCTGGCTATCAGCCGTCTTCAGCAGGGATAGCTTGACTCCAGTGGTGTGGAGAGCATGGGACTCACGTCTGAGCATACCCATCCCACTCGGGGTGACAAATGCAAAAACCACAATTGATGGACAGAATGCAGAACAATGTCATACATTCACCCCAGTACAGAGATCTGGGCCTAAATCCATTGTTTTTTGCACTCACACCACCCCAGTTCAGACATGTCCATATGCAAATCAGCCTTGACCCTGTGCCTCATGGGAACAGTCCAGCCCGAACTGCCAAGCCATGTCTTTCCTGGACCGGAATCAAGCATCCTAGAACCAGTTTCTGGCTATCAGCCGTCTTCAGCCAGGATAGCTTGACTCCAGTGGTGTGGAGAGCATGGGACTCACGTCTGAGCAAACCCATCCCACTCGGGGTGACAAATGCAAAAACCACAATTGATGGACAGAATGCAGAACAATGTCATACATTCACCCCAGTACAGAGATCTGGGCCTAAATCCATCGTTTTTTTGCACTCTACACCACCCCAGTTCAGACATGGCCATATGCAAATCAGCCTTGACCCTGTGCCTCATGGGAACAGTCCAGCCCGAACTGCCAAGCCATGTCCTTCCTGGACCGGAATCAAGCATCCTAGGACCGGTTTCTGGCTATCAGCCGTCTTCAGCCAGGATAGCTTGTCTCCAGTGGTGTGGAGAGCATGGGACTCACGTCTGAGCATACCCATCCCACTCGGGGTGACAAATGCAAAAACCACAATTGATGGAAAGAATGCAGAACAATGTCATACATTCACCCCAGTCCCTTGCTCACTTTGCCACTGGATTCAAGCAAGCCGGGCTGAAGACGGCTGGAATGCCAGAAAGCGGTCCTCGGAAGCTTGTTTCCGGTCCAGGGAAGGCATGGCTTGGCAGTTCGGGCTGGACTGTTCCCTTGAGGCACAGGGTCAGACTGATTTGCATATAGCCATGTCTGAACTGGGGTGGCAGAGTGGGCTAAAGAACGGTGATGGATTAAACCCAGATCTTTTGACTGGGTTTGAGTGTTTGATTGGTTCAGATGCTCCGTCCATTACCACCCCCTTTTGTACCGCTTTTGGCCGCCATAAGTGTGGCAGGGTTTGGTCAGACATGAGTCCCTTGCTCACTTTGCAACTGGATTCAAGCAAGCTGGGCTGAAGACGGCTGGAATGCCAGAAACCGGTCCTCTGAAGCTTGTTTCCGGTCCAGGGAAGGCATGGCTTGGCAGTTCGGGCTGGACTGTTCCCATGAGGCACAGGGTCAGACTGATTTGCATATAGCCATGTCTGAACTGGGGTGGCAGAGTGGGCTAAAGAACGGTGATGGATTAAACCCAGATCTTTTGACTGGGTGTGAGTGTTTGATTGATTCAGATGCTCTGTCCATCACCACCCCCTTTTGTACTACCTGGGGGAAAAGCTAGATAACTCCAAGCTGTTAATCTTGCTTTTACCCTTACAGCATGAAACATAACAGAGACTGGTAAAGAAAGAAGTATTTTCAAACACCTACTCTCCTCTAGATCCTAAATAAATATACTGCTTAAGCATAGCAGCTCAACACTGTATTGTGATTGAAAACTAATTATTTATATTCTAACTAACATGTGTTATTTCTCTTTATATGTGCTCCTTTTTGACCCTCAAAACCTGGCATTCACAGCAATGCATTTCAAAGATGTCCATGGTCGGAGTCCTTTAAAGGCTGTCACAACATGTTGTCCATGTTGTGTTTACCGAGGCAAGGGATCCCCCTAATATCCCCGGGGCACTGGGTGTGCTCACCGTGCCCTCTAGTATGCTTTTTAATTCATTTTCAGGACACAGGGACCTGGTCCCTGAGTCCTTTAATGACTGTCACAACATATTGATCTTCTTGTGGCCAGCCTATTACGATTGACTAGGCCCCTATCGAGTGTCCAAGCAGAGCATAGTTGGACTCCAACAGCCCAGATATACCTATTTGCATGAACAACCTGAATGGATTTACACAAAATCACAACAAGCACATTTGCCAAATTTGGTGAAATTCCATTAAGCCATTTTCTCTGTATCTGCAACAAAAATAACGTGAATTGACATGTGAAATCAATGTTTAACCCTCCTCCTTTTTCTTGGCCCCCAATTGTTGGATCACACCAAAATCTTTCAGGCAGGACCTGAGGTGAATGAACATCTTTTTGGGATGTTTATGTTCAGATTTGTTTTGAAGCACCAAAGCTATTATCAAAACAAAAAAACACACTTCCTCTGACCCAACTATAAATACACTGTGGTAAAGGCTACGGTGTAATAAATACACAATAAATGCAAAACAGAATAAACTTTACCCTTTGTACTCTGTACTCAGAAGTGAAACCACATCTAGAACTAAACAGCACAGGACAGACAATAACTGACCTCCACCTGACAACCAAATCTTGACATAATTGTTTTTTTACACTGAGAAAACACACAAGGAATGTAACCAATAAAGACAACTCTATTACATTGTTTAAAAACAACTATGCTTTAAGTTAGAGAACTTCAATGTGATTGCTCATTGTGAATGAACTGTCCAATTGTATTAAACTGAAAAAAATGTTGGCAGACCTAATACCTAAAAAACTAGAGAATGCGTTGTTGCAGGAGACCCCTTTCAAATGAGGAATCCAAAAACACTAAAGTGAGTCTGGGTCAGAAAGGTAATTGGTTCTTTGGATTCAGACCCCAAAGATGATGACATCCTACAATAAACTTCACATTGCAGGAAGAATTGAGTTGCTGTTCAATTCCACAAATGACTATTCAGCTAGATCCTAAAACACTAACCGTGCAGAGTAATACTTTCATTACAGACTCCACCTAAGGGCCAAACAGTTCAAAGCACAGTTTCGTTTACACTCAAAATAAACTATTTACAGAATGGGGAAAACAAAAATTATAATAGCAGGCACATTACAATTGATCCATTGATGGCAAAATCAATGCATATGGAAATGAGTAAGACTGATAGAGGCTTCCTTTTAGAATTTAGAAGATCATACACTATTAAACCCTTGGTGCCTCCTGTATCCTAGAAACAGAGGGGATACTGTTCCTCAACAGTGCACAGTGCCAATTAAAGAGTAGATGTTGCTAGTGAATATAGTTATGTTTCACAGATTACATGATTCAAAAAGTGTCTTCAACCATGTGCCAATCTATATACTGTTAGATCTAAAAATGAGAATCCACCAGATACAAACTTTGAAGATTAATGCAATGAACCATAATACACTAGAGGAGACAAGTAAAGTACAAAATATACTCAGAGAATAAATTGACCTCCATGAGTCATCACCCACTTCACCTCAACTGTTATGGGCAGTCAGAAAGGCATATATGAGAGGCATTCTGTGTTCAAAATATTTTATTGAGTTCATGATAAAGCATAGACCAAACAAAAAAGAGCACTGATGAAGTAACATTGAACTTGCTATATTACATTTGATAAAAATTACCTCTAGACTAGTCAATTTGTTGCGGAACCTAGAACTAATTGCAATACAATTTCTGTGAGTGGATTGTTATTGACATTTTTCAGTAGAAAACGATGGTGAAGAGTCTACCACTCTATCATGACACGTTAATCCAATATGGTGGATTTTTCAAAAGGGCTGCCCATTATTTGAGATATAGGGTATAACTGTTTATATGCCCATGTGTGGTATCATTTTATATGTTTTTAGGGACGGGAAAGTAAAAAATAACGTCAAAAATTGTTTCTGATGACCATAATATTAAATAATAGCGGAATATGTCAGATAGACAAAGTTTGGATTACTTTTTTGTTGACTTGTATGACAAAGTGTGAAGGAACGAAATATTACAATTAACTTTTGAAATAAAAAGTTTGCTATTGTTTGTGTTTTGTTTTGTAACTTTGTTGTTATTGTTTGTTTTTTTGTTAACCAAAAATGTTTCATTTATGTGTTACAGGTTCTTGCGAGTTGCTGTGAGATACAGTGAAAATGCACGTAGAAAAGTGTTTCATTTGTGATGTGGTGTTTCAAGAAGATGACGATGTATCTGTACTCACTGAAAGAGTGAGTGCAGTGAAAGAGTGACTGGAATTCAAAAAACATGCAAGGAGAGAAAAATATCTAAGTTTCACGTTTGTGTTGGGCAGAAAGTTCACAAGAAATTTAGAGCGTGTTTTGTTAACTTGAAAACTCCGTTCCAGGAGAAAGAATCAGATCCCACAGCTTCTCGTGTTTTACGGTCGTGTGAAACCCGGTTTGATTTTAGAATTTTTTTTTTTCTGTGGTACTGAGTTAAGTTTATACTTCAGGGAGAGGAAAAAATGCGTGGTTGAATGCACGAACAGTTGAATTCAAATCATCAGTTTTACAAAAATGCAACAAACGCAATGATGAATGGGCGGACAAAGTTAAGAGACGTATCCAAAATGTGTCTGATTTACATGCTGTAGATGCATGCTACCACAAACAGTGTTACGTCAATTTTTATACTGGAAAATTAATTCCCGTGGCAGTTCACTGATAACCCTCCAATATCTTCAGGTTGACCAGTGGACTCAGTTCGCCAGGAAACTTTTCTTCAAGTAGTTAAATACATGGAGGAAAATTATGAAGAATAAACTGCTGTTAAATAACTTGTTAATAAAATGCGAGAATTACTGCCAGAAGATAGCGAACCATACAGTTCGAATATATGAAACAAAAACTCAAAGAGCATTTTGAAGATGAAATCTTCATAGGAACAGTTGCAGGGACTGCTGATGTTGTTAGTTTTAAAAGTACAGCTGCTCATGTATTGAAATACTACCACAGTCATAGCCATGAAGATGTTGAAGAGGATCAAAACAATCTCCTTATGGCAGCTGCTGAAATAATAAGAAATTATATTAAAGACATCCCTGTAGAACAAGAAATATATCCATCCATTGAAAACATGAGTAGTGTTGACTATAATGTGAGCTATATTCCTGATTTGTTAAGACTCTTATTATCAGTTTTTGTTACTGATAAAACCAACAGAGAGAAAAGTTGCTTCTATAGGACAGGCAATTATGCAAGTTGTGCGCCCACGAGTCTTAGTTACACTGTTGCAGTTAGGGCTGGCAGTTCAATTACATGACAACACAAGCTAGAGATTTGTAGTTGAAGCAGTAAATCATTTGAGATTCTGCAGCTCCTATTCTGAAGTTCTTCGTTTTGAACGTTCAGCTGCAGCAGAACGTGGAAATACTATACCTGTCCTTGTGGAACCTTCTGTAATTCCTCCTAAATTCGTTCAATATGCAGCTGATAATATTGATCACAATATTATTACAATAGATGGCCATAGTGAAGTGAAAGATGGAAGATTGATTCCCATTAGAATGAGTCAAGCACCAGCACCAGATCATTTATTAAAATTTGTGAAATGTGGCTGTATCAAGAGTCAATGTGCGACTCTGCAATGTATATGCAAAAGACTGGCAATAGTGTGCACAGATGCGTGCACGGATTGTCGAGGAATAAGCTGTTGCAATTCCATGGAAGTGGACATGGCCGATGATTGAAATCATACTATTCTTGTACTAAGGAGTGCTGTTTGAATTTATCCCTTTACCAATTTTCATTTGTCAGTGTCATATTGAGAAGTGCTATTTTATCTAGTTAAAATTTGTTTATCATTTTCAAATGATGTTAAGAAAATGTAAATAAAAAATAATGTCAAAACTATGTTTGGCATATTAACATATAATTATTGTTGTTTATTGTAATATTCCCAATTTGATGTTATAGTCATCATAAACAATTTTTGATGTTATTTATTATTTTCCCGTCCCTAAAAACATATAAAATGATACCACACATGGGCATATAAACAGTTATACCCTATATCTCAAATAATGGGCAGCCATTTTGAAAAATCTGCCATATTGGATTAACGTGTCATGATAGAGTGGTAGACTTTTCACCATTGTTTTCTACGGAAAATTTTCAATAAGAATCCACTCACAGAAATTGTATTGCAATTAGTTCTAGGTTAGCCCATTTTTTGAAATAATTTGACTAGACTACTCTATATATTGAGAATTTCAGTGTGATAGAAAATAACATTTAAAAATAAAAAAGGGAGGGGGGGCAATAACTACTGGTAATTATTAGGTAACAGATCCATATATTAAAATCTAACAAACTGAACTTGATATATAATATAAATCAATTAATAGTATAATTCTATATAGTTATCAATTGGATTTCAAAACAAATGGTAAGTGGATGTATTATGAACAACACCCAACATAGTCAAATCAGCTTCCTTTCTGGTAAAAATTATCCATGACCACCATGCATGTGCTGATTATAATGAGGCATCTTTCCAATTGGTAGTAATAGATTTGAGAGCAGCAGATAGTAGGAAGTTACAGAGCTTATTACCTAAATCTGACAGTTTTTTTGAGAGTAATACCGATTTACAAATCAACAAATTATATGAAGGTTTATCTGATAAATGAAATTTTTCATAATGACATCCCAATCCTCTTTCCAAAACTTAAACACAATGTTGCATTAAAAAAGCATATGTTTAGGTAAACCTAGAGCCAAATTACAGTGCCAACAAGTTGGAGAATGTAGTCGTTTTGCCTTAAACATTTTTAACAGAGTACATAAACAATGAAATAATAAGAAAGAATTAGTTTGATATAAGGATACTTGTAACCATCCAGAGATATTGATCATCCAAATTTCCTTCCATAAGTGTTGAGAAAAAGAAATATTGAGTTCATTATTCCAAAAGGAGGAGATAAAATGAATTTTATTTTTATCAGAATTATTAATTTTGTTTATAAAACATTGACACCACATGAGATGAAGAAGCATTTGCTTGAATATATGTTTCTAAATACACGTTCCATTGAAACATTTATAGGAAATTAATCCAGGATAGAATTACATAAAAACTGGTATTTAGGAATATTTGAGTTGGGCAAAAGAAACTTCAGTTGCAGTTCTTCAAAAGATAAGAAAGAGTTATTATGATATATATCTTTTAAGTAAAAGATACCCACATTTATCCAAGACTGCCAAAATTGTAAGTTTCGATTAAGCTTTATAATAGGACTATACCATGAGGATATATTTAAGGTGCAAGAAATAGGTGTTTGAAATAGAGAATCTACACCCTGTAATATTAATTTTGTAGATTTCAATATTGCAGATCTTCATAATAAAGAACTAGAAGCAGATATAGAAAGTAAGGTAAGTAACGGAAAAGGTGATACCAATCTTGTTTCAATGATGCCATGAAGGAGCATTATTAAAATCTGTGTTGCTGAACCAAAAAGCGCTTTGTTTTAAAATAAATGATTTATGATAATTAAACAAATCTGGCAAACCTCCTTTACACTTTGCAATTTTTAATTTTTTGTGATTTTTTGTAACTTATACAAGGTGCTTTTTTATTCCAAATGAATTTGGAGTTAGCGTGTCTAAAGATTTAAAAAACATAAGTGGAACTTTTCTCCTTCAGGATAAATGTAAAACCGACCACTTATGAATTTTGTCATTATTAGTATAAAGAACAATTTAGAGTAATCGATTATATAATGGTATGAGAGAAAAGGATTCCAAGATATTTAAGTTTTGCTTTTTGTCATAATATTTCTTCGTTTGGAAGCACATACGGGGTACAGTACATATTTAAGGGACATAATTCTGTCTTATTTGTGTGTAAAGTGCAACCTGAAATTTGAGAATATTTCAGAATATAGCTGGACCAACTTTCATAGGGGTGAAACAGAAGTATCACGATTTATGAGAGGCATTCTAATTACAGCTAGTTGATACTCACAAAAAAGCCAGAGAAAAGATAAATACCATTGATGCTCAAATATCTGCCCCAAAAATAGAATAGCAACAGTATAAATTAGATAAGAATCTGAGGCCCCTACTGAATAAGAAAAATTAAGTTAATGTGATATTTTCCACTGTGGCAAAAAAAGCTATAATATGCATTAGAAGTAAGACATCCAAACATAGCGCTAAAGTGAGGCAATTGCTGGCCATGCAGCTAAAACAAAGAAGGGCATAATCAACTGTATCTTCAATATATGTGGAAGGACGGCTACCTGCTCACCCCCTGGAAAAAAGAAAAGAGTTTGCCTTCTTGTGCTCAAAACTATATACTTCCAAGACCTCCAATGGCACTACCCAAGAAGCTGACTTTATGGCTAGGATAGGAATCAAAAAACCTCCTTAAGATTTGAGGAAGAATTGTAATTCGAGATTTCAAAGGCAGAGATAACAGAAGCCATTGACTCAATGGCAACCAGAAAATCTCCAATAAAGGATGAATTTGTATTGCACTTTTAAAAAGCAACACCTACTCTAAGTGTACCACTCCCATGGAAGGTTTCCTGGGAGGAAATGCACAAAGAACATCTCAGAATTCAACAACTCTCTTCTATCCCTATCACCAAAACCTGGTAAAAGTGCCTGGCATTGAACCTACTACAGACTCATATCCCTTCTGAACTGCCATGTAAAGATATTGGCACAAGTCCTAGGCATAAGGTAAAAATGAGCCATTCCTAGAGTATTACATAAAGAACATGTTTGCTTTGTACCCAGCCAATCCTCATGGAACCACATGTTGGTGTATCGGTTGAGGTACCCAAAAAAAGACTAGGACAAGAAAGTAACCGTCTCACTAGATTCTGAAAAGCATTTAATCAAGTGGAGTGAGGCAACCTAGTCCACACCATGGAAAGATTTGGACTGGGTAGAAATTTGATATCAATAATACTCATATTATTCCAAGAACTCACCTCAAGGATTAGCTGTACCAGTTTGTAGCTCGAAACATTGCAATGCAAAGGAGCATCAGACTACGGTGCACATTAACAAGAAATTGGGTGATTGATTGAGGGAGTTGTAAGCAACAGCAACAACCACAATCCAAAAGACACTAAATTAACCTGTGCTTAGCCCTCTGTAAGTTTGCCACAAAAAGCATCCAGGCTTAACCTAGAGGCATGGCGTAATGTATTTATACAGCACATGAATAGTAATTAAGTGAAACTACAACACAAGAAACATCCAAACCAATTTAGAATAATAGAGCACCTTTTAATGTATAAAATGATACCAGAGCAACACAATTCCAACCAGTAGAACTGTACATATGGAATTATAAACTTTCAGATAAGTATAATAACTAAAAGCACAAAGTGTCACATGTGGTCACCTGATCGGACTAGAGCTGGGGAAAGTCAAAAGTTCAGGCCGACTGCAATGGAGTGCGGGTGGGATACAGTGCCAGCCAAAAAAGTGAACTTATCAAAGTCCAGGGCGAAGAGTCCAGTTCGCGGCAGAGCAGACCACGAGGAGCAGGGAGAGGGTCACAGATGGCCGTAGCTGTTGCACAATGAGCAGGCCTGGCATCACAGACAGTCGTCACTGTAGTGTTAAGGTCCGGTCAGCCATCACAGATGGTTGTAGCTGGAGCTTCACAATGACGGTCACAGTTAGCTGCCTTTGCTATATTGTGCAGATTTCGCATTTCGGGTCATCGCTGTAGCACAAAGAGTCAGGTTCACTGGAGTTTTGATGTGGTGGAAGTCATAGGTGGCAGATTCTTGGTGCGAATGGGCCCATTTTGGTCTTGAAGAACCAAAGTGTTCAGGATTTCTCCTTTTCTTACAGAGAAGTGAACTTTGATGTCAGCCAAGGGTCCAAGGCACCTCCTTGGGATCAGGGCTGGACTGGTGATGCCGGGCACCGGGCAATCACCCGGTAGGCCGGAACGGGTTGGGGCCGGTTTTTTCACAAGGGGCCGGTTTTGTTACTGGGGGCTGATTTTTTATGAAAATCACCCCCCAATAACAAAATCAGAAGGCCACCGGTCTGTGACAGTCTCTCTGCCCTCTGACCTCTGTGCGGGGAAAAGGCACCACTGTCATTGGTGAGGTGACCTCATCTCACGAACGACAGTGGTGCTTTTTACCCACACAGAGGTCAGAGTGCACTGTTGGAACTAGGAGAATTGGTTGCATTTAGTAGTGTGTTGTGTGCACAGGGTGCGCGCCGCGTACACTTTCGGCACCACTACCCGCCCTGCCAGGTGCGTGTGACCACCCTTCATGTAGGCAGTGAGTGGATATGGCGCCAGAATTACTATCCAGGACCTGCTCTAAGCGCCAATGACAGTGCCACTTTAGGGCACAGCTGAGCTAGCCAGGCCTGTGAACTTGGGGAGGGGGCGCAGTTCATTGGTCTTACTAGCGCATTGCTCGGCGAGACACTCGAGTCAGACCAATGATCTGCACCCCCTCTCCAAGTTCACCCGTCAACGCCGCAGCAGAGTAGTGGGCACATCCTGTTAGTCAGTCAGAGACTGACACGCACCAGAGTAGAAGCAGCAAGCAGTGGAGTCTGCATAGGCCCGAGGCCTCCACTGAATAAATTTAGTGTACTTGAAAAATTTTAATCTACCTAGATGCGTCACTTTGTAAATATGGTGCAACACGGCACATTTTTTACTCCGCTGGTGCGTCACAAAAAGTGACGCACCAGCGGCGTAAAAGTGACCCAAGGGCTCATCAATGAGCCCCAGAGTATTCAAAAATAGACACAGACGGGAGCGTGACTACGATGGCGGCCGGAGCGGACGTGTGGTGGTGAAGCTCCTCAGCCCGGACTGCCACAGAGGACCCTAAACAGCGCTAACCCCCATGAAAGTGGGCTACGAGCCTGGCAGCAATGTAGCAGCGGGTGCCCTTTCACCTGGAGGAGCGATAGCTGCAGCGCCGGCCCCCCGTACCGCTCTGTCCTCCCGCGCAGTGGGGCTTTGCCGAGTGCAGCATGTATAGGTGGCCGGGACAGAGGGATAACCGGCAATCTACTCCTGCTGTGCGAGGAGCCTGGCCATTGAAGGGGCTTGGCCCGGAGCTGCAACCGAGGGCCAACAATGAAGAGAGTGGTGCTTGCAGCCGACGGGCGAGCTGTGAGGCGGAAGGAGCAGCCTGCACAGCTGTGAGCGCCCACCCGGGGAGGCGCGAAAATCGAGGCCCCGGCTTTGGGTCCTACAGCAGGCAGGTGCGCTCGGCCCCGCAGGACTTTCTGTTAGCGAGGAGGGAGCCGGAGCGCTGAGGCACTAGGGGTACCATTACTGCGAGGCTCCTGCACAATACGAGCTCAGGGGCAGCGGCGGGCTGCGGAGTACCAGAGCTTCGGGGACGTGCTTGCTGAGGTGGAGCAGGCCGGCTGAGAGAGTGCGCCCCTGTGGGAGGCGCAAAACTCGAGCCCCAGGCGTGGGGCCTACTGCGACCAATCGGCTCCTGTCCAAACCACCGGTGGGAGACAGAGGTGGCTGACCCTGGCCAATAAGGGGACCCCAATTAGATATGCCCCGAGGAACAGGCCAGCCGGTGGACGGCATTGGCCCAGCAAACGGAGCCCAGAGCCCGGAGGGTGAGAGCAGTGCGGAAAGGACGGAGGGGCTTGGTTGGCACCAACAGCGCTCCCCGGTGAGGTGACCACGACCCGGGGAGGCGCAGGGCCCCGCGCCAGATACGACCTGAGCGGTAAGAGCGTGAAGGGGCCCTGATCGACGCTGCTTGGCTGGTGAGTGGGGTGTGGTCGGGGTCCCCACAGCACAGGCCCCCACAGCCCCCTGAACACGACGACGGTGTCTACCCTCCACTGGCGGGTGGAGTGGACAACCGGGCAGCCCCAGCATAGGCCCGCAGCCCCAGCGCATCTAGGGGGCCCGCAGACATTGGAGGGATACGGCGTCACTGAACTGATGCAGCAAGAAAAGGGGGTTATGACTTCGCACTGGTAACAAGCGGGTCCGAGGGGGGTTCGGGTGGGGGCCGTCGGGTCGCCACAGCCACGCGCACCTCAACGTAAGGTTACGACAGACCTGAACTGTATTTTGATAGGTCTGGGTCTATGACTTGCAATGGGTTGTTACTGGTTGGGGTTCGGGAGGAAGGCAGGGGGCTGGTGTCCCTGGGGTTTTGGAGACTCGGGGGAAGACGGATCCTTGGGGTGAGGGAGTTGGAGTTTGGGACTGGGGTGTTTTCCGGGGTGGGACCCAGTGTGTCAGGGGAACCAGCGCGTCGGCAGAGGCAGGGCTTCCGCATGTGGCAGGGTGATTGATCACTAGACTCCAATAGCACGCACGACCCTCTGATTCCACGTTGTCAGACACTACCATATAGGGCGACGACAGCGCACACTACATACAACCGTCACCATGACTACTGATACTGTAAAAATCCTAACTCTGAACGGGAAAGGCCTTAATAATACCATCAAGCGACGTGCAGTACTATCCTACCTAGAACACTCAGGGACGGCAATATACCTACTTTAGGAAACCCATTTGCTCTCTAAAGATTTGCACCGGCTGAGGTCCCGAGCCTTTCCACAGCGGTTCTTCTCCTCTACTCATGATAAAAAGGTAGGTGTCGCAATCTTGGTTGCCAGGCATTTTTTAGGTCGTGTTGGTGATAAAGTGGGTGAGATTAAGGGTAGACTCTTAGCCCACAGATTTACGGTGGGCTCGGTGCAGTTGACGGTGGGGTCCCTGTATGCACCAAATGCCGGGCAGGAACCCTATCTACGGAATGCCCTCTCTGAGGCTCTGCGCTCCCCCGACCCTTTACTACTCCTGGGAGAGGACCTAAATATAGTGATGGATAAAGACAAGGACAGATCCGGACACCGCTACGGGTGTTCAGGAGCTCTTTTGGAGGCAGGCAAGGATTGGCTGAAGCAAAGGGGGCTAGAGGACTTGTGGAGGGCTAAGCATTCAGGGGCTTCGCAATACACCTTCTACTCACATGTACACCACACCTACGCTAGACTAGATCATTTCATTGGCTCCTCGGAGTTGGAGGCTTGAGTGGTGGACGTGGATTTCACCCCAGCGGCCATCTCAGATCACGAGGCCCTGGAAATTCTGCTTAGAGTCCCAACCCCCAAGACACCCCCCGGTAGGTGGCAGCTGCGGGAACCCCTCTTGCAAAGAGAGGATGTAGTTCAGCAGCTCCGCAAGAGCATCACTGACTACCTGGCTGTTAACAACCACCCTGATACGCCCTTGACATCAGTGTGGGGGGCGCTCAAAGAGGTAGTGCGGGCGAGCTGATCGCCGTGGCAGCGGCGGAGGCCAAAGACCGCAAAGCTAAAAGAGAGGATCTTACGGCTAAGGTAGTTGAATTAGAACGGGTTCACAGCAGAACGGGCGTACCTAGAGTCTGGAAACAACTCAAAGTGGCCAGGACTCAACTGGCAAGTCTAGACATGGATCAGGCACTCGGCCTGCATCACACTTATTATGTAGGGGGCAATAAAACAGGGCGCCTTCTCGCGAGCGCGTTACGAGCCAAGGTCCAGCATTCAAAAATCACACTCCTACGCTACGAGAACGGGACCGAAATTTGCGATGAGGCACAGATAGCGAAAACCTTTGGTGACTACTACGCTTCCCTTTACGCGGCTGAACACGTCTCAGAGGCTGACGCAGAGATATATCTCCGAGGCGCGGCCACTACAGCCCTAAACTCCATTAGTGCCAGCGCCCTCGACGCACCTATTCAAATCGAAGAGGTGATCAGTGCCATCTCCCGTCTCAAACCATTAGTCGCCGGGCCCCGACGGCTTCTCCGCCGGATTTTATAAAACTTTTTGTCCTCTGCTCGCTCCCCTGCTAATAAAGCTTTTTAATTTGTTTCAAGGCCCCGGCTCCATCCCGCCCGACATGCTGGAGGCAGACGTAATAGTTTTACCAAAACCAGGTAAGGATGCCATGCATTGTTTTGCCTTCCGACCAATCTCTCTGCTTAACCTTGACCTTAAGCTCTTTACAGGTGTGCTGGCTTCACGGCTCGGACCATACCTCCCCGGTATTATAGAGCCGGATCAATCTGGCTTCATCCCGGGCAGATAGTGCAGCGATAACACTAAGCGCTTTCTTCACTTAATTGACAAAGCCCACTTTCAACAATCCGACTCGGTCCTCCTGGCCATCGACACTGAAAAGGCGCTCGATCTGGTCGATTGGAGCTTTTTGAAGTGGGTCCTGGCGCATTTCGGAGTGGGGGAACGCTTCTAAGCCTGGGTTGCGAGTTGCTATCACAAATCCAGAGCACGGGTACGCCTCAACGGCCTTAGCTCCCCGCAATTTGAGATCCAACGCGGGACCCGACAGGGGTGACCCCTCTCCCCTCTTCTATTCGCGCTTTATGTTGAACTGTTTGCGCAAAGGATTCGGGACCCCCCCCAATATACACAGGGTAACCTTCGGCGGGGAACCTCATCCCATTCGCTTATATGCGGATGACATTCTGGCGGCCCTGTACGGCCCTGCAAGATCAGTGCCAGCTTTTCTGGATGAAATTGAGTTATTCGGTGCCGTCTCGGGCTTCCGAGTGAATAGAGGGAAATCGATGGGCTGCAACGCTCAAACTAGCCGGGAGCCGCCCGCCTCCGAGGGGGACTGGCGACCCATTCGCAGATCCCATACCTTGGCATCACCCTCACCTCCTCTACAGAACGTACGGTAGCCTTAAACTACGCCACCCTTACGATGTAGATCTGCAAGGATCTGGAGCGCTGGACAAAGCAGCCACTGTCTCTACTGGGACGGATCACAGCGGTGAAAATGTCTGCACTTCCCAAGATCCTCTACATCTTTCAGACAATCCCTGTGCCCCTGCAGGCCGGGACAATTACACAGTTGCAATCGACACTTCTGCACTTTATTTGGGAAGGGAAGAGACCACGCATGCACAAAATACTGGCGTACCGGGGAGTAGACGAAGGGGGCTTGGGAATTCCCAATCTGCAACTGTATTTTCAAGCAGCGCAGCGGCGTTACCTTGTGGAATGGTTTAGGCCCGAGCCTGAGAAGAGATGGCTCTTCCAAGATAGAGCCATGGACCAAACGTCTTTGTGGAAGTTGCCTTTCCTCCGATGTCCACACAGACCACGCTATCTTCAGAACTCACATATTACGCGCACAATCCTGAAGATCTGGGATTCGGTAGCCACCAGACACCAACTTACGACTTTCCCTTCACCGCTCACACCCCTGTTAGACAACCCTGAGTTCCCCCCGGGTGTGGACCCCTGGGCCTTTCGGCAATGGAGAGGGTCCAGCTGCAGGTCCGCAGGGCATGTCTTTGACCTGGAGGGCTTTCTTCCGCTCGCCGACCTATCCCGCGGGTATGACATCCCATCGGCCCAGCTCTTTCAATACTTTCAGCTGCAACACTGCCTTTTGCAACCCACAATTAATCCACTTGTCAGTAGACACCTGAACGCATTTGAGAAATGGCTGGCAACAAAAGACATGGACCGAGGCCTTATCACCAACCTATACAAATTGCTTACTCCGGCCCCCGAGACACATCACACTGCAGGGCAGAAGCATTGGGAACAGGAGCTGGGGAGAACTTTAACAACCCAAGAATGGAAATCGATTTACTACAGGGCCAACCACACAGCGAAGAATGCCGCAGGCAGGGAATCGGCGGTGAAAGTAGCTACATATTGGTGTCTTACCCCGGCGAGGCTTAACAGGGGCAACCCACCCCGGAGCGCGTCCTGGTGGAGGGGATGTGGAGAAACAGGCACATTAACGCATCTTCTCTGGAGTACTGGACCATGGTCCTCAATGACATAGATAACTACATGGACACTGAAATCCAACTGTTTCCCGCCTACACCATTCTGGGCCTACTAAATGCACTTACTTTCCCTCTGAAATCCAATAGGGGGCGACAAATAGGCATCGCAATGCAAGCCGCCACGCAGCATACACTCTCTCTTTGGGGGACTAGCACACTGCCAACACATACGGGCTGGTTGCACAGACTTTGGTTTACATTGGGGATGGAGCGAATCCAGGCTACAATCACACACACTACTTCCACATTTCACACGATCTGGAAGCCGTTACTCACACTTCTGTCCCAGGAGTTCAATGAAATCACTTGCCCTAGGTACTTTCGCTTACTGCGCCTGATTGAATTACAAGATGAAGGCACGAAGCCTGAGACGAACACACCGTGAATCGCCCTATGAACAACAGCCCTTGTTCACACGATCCGGCACACTGGGTGGGGTGGGGGGAGTTCTGGGTATCGGGAGGGGGGGTTGTTCTCTTTTTTTTTCCTTTTCATGTGTTTGCTAGCTAGGATGTTCAGAAAGTTACATGCTGATGACACAAGCCAGGGGACTGTTAAAAAAGGAGAGCGACCACTATATGAGATACTTGTTGGGTCTTATGATGTGGTTTCTCCTACGGGTTGGCTACTTTTATTTGTCTCCGCGCTATGGCTTTGTACTTTCTGCAATGTTTTGCTTTGCATGGAACTACTAAAAGAAATTTAAACATAAAAATAGACACAGACTTCTAAAGTCAACAGCCTGCTTGTTGGCCTTTGGAGCCAGTGAGCACATGGTCTGTGTTCTCTAAGACCAGGTCCTGTCTTAAGGGAGCTCTAGGCACGTGGCTACTTCATCTTTTTATAATTCTACTCTTGCCTAGGCTATGTGAGTGGTAGACCTCCATCTCTCTGCTCCGCCGGGTCCTTGCACCATGCTTTATTCACAATATTTGTAAACAGGCTGGCTGGCGTGATGCCGCTGTTTTCTTTTTCTCTGCAAAGTTTGTTTGCGCCGAGTGTGGATTACCAAGAACAAGCTTCGTAGGAGGATGGGATGCGAAGAAGGCAGAGGATTCACCTATTTTCCTCCACTTTCAAATTCTGCTCAACGTGCTGTAGGCAGAGGCACCACTTCCATCCAGGTTTCATTTCCTTGCCTTCCACTACACAGGCAGCCGGGCGGCTGTGACATGTAAAGAAAATACATAATACTAAGAAATGTATATAAGTGCCATGGCTCTTTATATACCTTTAATTGCAGCTTACACTACCCACTGTCCCTGCATGTGTTTCAGACTCTTTTCAATGTTCTGAAACATGAGACTGAAATGTCTGTCCTTTATACTTACGCAGCCTATAATTAAGGTAATTCTTGAAAGTAAATAAGTCTCCATCGTCCCAATTCAGCTAAAACTATTTTCATATCTAGGCTACGGTTTAGCAAACATCTTCGACATCTGCAGCTGAAAATCACCCTGGACAGTTCCGGGTTCACAAACAAATTGTCTTTGGGTTTGTTGGACTGCTACCACTGAAACCAACTGGAAATGCCTCTGCAGGAGTGGAGTCCAATGCCCACATGCTAACAGGCCTGCATGCTGACCACGAGTTGGCAGAGTGGGCTAAAGAACGGTGATGGATTAAACCCAGATCCGTTGACTGGGTGTGAGTGTTTGATTGGTTCAGATCACCACCCCCTTTTGTAACGAGTTTAGGGCACGTGAGCACACACATATTTCAATTTGTTTGGCTAACATGTCTCAGACTCGGAATACAACACCCAACAATTTTGCCAGAGAAGACATTCCCTCTGTGATGGCAGGGATTTGCCTTTTAGTTTCTTTTAGTCTGTGGCAATGCAGTCTTTTCTGAAGTGGAAAACCAAAATGGGAGTCATTAGAAAGCATTTTGCTGTAAGGCTGAATGTATGATGCCTGTACATGTCCCCAACAGATCTCGAAAATATAAGATGTTGCCATAAATGGTGGTACCACAAACATCCTTTTTTATCAGTGGTTAAAAGTGTGTTTTCTCAGAAAGCACCCACTCTGCATGGGTTAGATCGTGCCAGTTGGGATGGTGGGCATATGAGAAGGTATGAGAGGTACTGATTTTTATACATATATGATGCAAATATGGAAATTGCTTCATTGCTCCAAAAATAAATAACTGCATTTAAAAGTACAAGATATGGGCTAGTGGGACTGGTTTGAGGAGGAAATATCTCCTGCCACTCTCTTGTTCAGGGACAAGCAATGAGTTAAGATGCATGTCAGGCAGGGTTTTAAGTGGGATGAAAAAAAGGGTCTCTCAAAGGGGCGTGGCCAATGTAATTAAGGACGTGGCTTAAAAACACGAAAGCTAAAAATCTGTGCTTAGCATAGTGTGCCGCCAACTGGTATTTTGCTGTTTCTGTCATTGTATCCAACTATATAGTGCAACACGTAACATTATACCTTCAACAACAAGCCTGGGCCATTCTTTTTGTCAATGGTTGTTATTTGCATAAGAAAAAAAGAGCAACTACTGATTAATTGTATATAATATTGAAAACGATTCAGTTTTTAAATGATGAGACTGCAAAAGAACTATACCAAGTCTCTTTGAAGTTACATCAAAGTCAGTGAAGGCTGTAAAGTTAAGATTGTTTTTCACTTGGCTTAAGGGCAAAAACGAAGAGCCCGAAAGGGACCCGTCTCAGAAGATGCTTTTTAAAGCTGCAGCACCCGGCCCACTTAAAGTCCTGGTGTCAGGTCTTCGAAAGGGTGTTGTTTTAAACTAAAATGCATTATGCAGAATCCTGTCTTCTGGTTGTCATTCTTGCAGTTTCTGGTCCTTAGTCTGACAATGCTAAAAATGCATGTGCTGTGCTTGCTATATGTAAATTGTCTGTGAGGTAGAGTGACAACTATAGTGTCATTTGATAAATGATGTTAGCTCACTATTAGTAGTGTTGAATGGGTGTGTGTGGGAATGCTCAAATCTGCTAAAGAAGGGTCTTCACTTTCCATGACACCCCATAGATGGTGAATCTGTCAAAGGATCTGATCTGTTCTGAAGGAATGTCATGTGCTGAGATGACATTTTGACTTTTTCCACTCTGAACCACACTCTCACCACCTCCACCGGAATAGACGATACTCATTTGCTACCCTTGTTCTTTGTGTGATTATTGAATTTTTCACAACCCCTTGACTTCAGTGATGTAACATTGATGGCAGCACCCACACTCTGAAAAGTGTTCCAGCACCACTGGCTTGGGTGTCTTTGTGTGAAATGTTCATGCTTTTTGACTTTTGTGTCATATGTGACATTTCCATGGTCTCTGACTTCCTGGGTGCTTATGTGTGACGTTTACGTGCTTTCTGGCCTGGGTGCTTATGTGCGATATTTCCATAGTCTCTGGCCTCAATGGCCTGGGTGCTTATGTTTGACTTTTCCACAGTTTCTGGTCTCAGTGACCTGTTTGCTCATGGACATGGACAATGGACATACTACATTGGCTGTCGATCCATAAACGGGTCCTTTTCAAAATCCTCCTAATCACCTTCAGGGCCTTCCATTGGAAAGGACCCAGCTACATTCGGAGTATGTTTAGACACTACATCCCCTCGCGTAACCTGAGATCTCAAAAAGCTAACCACCTCACCATCCCTAACTTCAAACTGAAAACGAGAGGAGGAAAGGCTTTGACAGTCTTGGGTTCCAAGGCCTGGAACCTTCTCCCGTTGTCCCTTTGCCAAATTGGATTAGAAACAGATTTCAGAAAGACCCTAAAAACATGGATATACAACCTATCCAACACCATGTGCAAAAGCCTAATCTGAATACGCAGATTTCCTTCTACCATCAGCTAGACTCCCCACTTTCTGCCTATCCCGTCTAAAGCGCCAAGATGCTCCTTGGAGTGAAGGCCCCGCTAAATAAGAACTTTTTAGATTTACATTTACATTTACATGTGTGATATTTCCTTGATTACTGGCGTCGGTGCTTCTGTGTGACGTTCCCATGCTTTCTGGCTTGGTGTGATGTTTCCATAGTTTCTGGCCTCATTTACCTGGGTGCTTATGTGTTACATTTCCATGTTTACCGGCCTGGGTGCTCATGTGTGACATTTCAGTGCTTAATATGTGACAATGTAAGTGACAATTTATTGAAAATACAAAAAAAGAATATCAGAATGTAGTTCTTATGCTGTAAAGTTATGGTATTGAGACAGTCTTAGAAAAAACATAAAACGCATAGTACTTTTGGCTGAAAAGACAAGAGTGCCACATGGGTGTTGTTTGTCTTGTATATTTTTTCCTCTAAACCTTTGCACAATTGTTTGAGGTTAAGTGTGTTTTAAATCTCCTTATACTATTTTATATTAAGAATTAATCTGTTAAATTTTAAATACATGTTTCATGCTTGACATTTAATTTTTTGAGTGTTCTCTGTAGGGATGTCTGTGGCTTATGACTGGGTATCCTGGTGCACCATAAGGTCATCATTTACTATGCTTTAAAAGTTAATACAATTAAATATGTAATGAAAAATGTATGGAAAAATGCATTGTTTTGGCCTTTCTGTCTCCAAAATGTTCTTAGGGGAGGACATCCTTAAGGTCAATCATCTAGTATTTCCTGTGCTTTGACAATGAATAAAATTAAATATGTAATAGAAAATGTGCTGTAAAATGCTGCGTTTTGGTCTTACTTTTTCCAACATTTTTGTGGGGGGAGAACCCCCCCAAATCCCCCAACTGGTTGTTTGGCTCGCTCTCTACGATCGCTCACTTCGCTCGCTCGCTGCCCGTCAGACGGGGGCTGGTCTGGCTACACTTGCCAGGGCTGCTTTCAGTTCCCAGTCCGGCCCTGCTTGGGATCATGGACTCATCTAACAGAGTAACTTGAAAAATTCCCTTGGATCACATGTCAATTACAGTCACCATTCTTTCCATTCAATCGTACATCCATATCAATGCCAAAATAGGACACCCTCATAGTTGTGGATACAAGCACCTCAAAGTTTAAGCTCCCAATTGTAAGAAAATATTCAAATTTATTTTCGTAATTAATTTCAATTTTTTTAAAAAACACAATAATAAGCATAAATCACGTTGACAATCCTCCAGCAAATGTTAACACATTAAAACCATCACAAAATAGATATTATTAGGTGATTCATTGCGAAAACATCCAGAGTTATTAATTTGTTAGGATCTATAGATACCGTCGGGCTAGTATCATCAATCTCAACACCATAGTCCCTCGAATTTAATCACAACAGAAGCGTCAACGCGTTTTGGTGTGCTCACTGCTATGCACCACCTTTATCAAGACAAGGGCAGTTGATTGTCTCTTTTCTTTTAGAAGATTAAAAATTCAAAATATCTAAATAAAAACACACAAGAATACATGTCAGTTTGTTATACTCATAATACAATATGAACATTTTCCCAAATATGATAAAGACTTCAACATTGTGTCTTGTATTCTTTTAAACTAACAATACACAACTTAGGTAGTAGTGTTCCCATAGGTGGAAACGTCCGGTTTTCTCTGCCACCAAATCTCTACTTTCTGGGTACCAACGTACTATGGTTGGTGAACCTTGGGCGGATCAGGATAGCGGATACTGAGGACGCTTAATATTTGTTTGGAGGTCCCTAATCGTATAGGAACGGAGACAGAAGGTTTAAATTGACTGAGTGGCCACCCCAGACCCACTAAAACGCTGCTAGTCTGAGTTAGATTAACACCTATTTCCATATTACATACAGCAGCGCTCAGATGTTCTTTGGCCAGCTGATATACAATACCCAGTTGGTGCTCTGTGCAATCAAACTGATTTATTTGTTTGGAATGAACTAGGATCTTGCAGGGATATCATCTTAAAACAGTGGGAACTTGTTCTGGGCTTATTCTGCGGTACTTAGATGAATCTGGATTTGTACAGACAGAAGTCTTTTGATGATTCTATCGCGTTAACTGAGATTCGGGCACCCATCACCAGTGCTGATGCCTTGAGAAAGTCTTAGAGAAAGAGGAAACACGTGTCGGCAAACCGTGTGCTGGGAGTTTTTTTTACATTTTGGATTTACAAATAAAGGATTGGTGAAACAACAAGAGGATTGACCTATCTGGATCTTTATTCTCTTATTGAATGTTGTTGACTTGTCTTTATTGTCTACAAGAGGGTTTTACTGATACCCAAGGAAGCGTTAATTATAGCTAGGACTAAAAATTAATTTAATGGTGTGCTTGGAACAACCCTAACTCTGTGTATGTAATTCTTTTAAATTAAACCGCCTTCTAATGAGACCCCCTCTGTTCACTTTTAAACTATACACAGCAATGTACAGTGATCTAACAGAGGCCAGCAAGGCTCAGTCAGGTCCAGTTACAGGACAAGGATGGTCCAGTTGCCGCAGTTGAGCTGGGTAGTTGAAGGGAGGCCTCTGAATCTTGTTGTATCCCTGTAGCTCAATACAGGACGTCAGCCAAGTGACCCTTGGAGTCATTCACGTCGGCCTGGGAGGTAGGCAGCAGGTTCAGTCTTCCTTCACAGCAGGCAGGGCAGGCCTCAAGCAGCAGGGCACTTCTCTGGAGAACAATTTAGTCCTCAAGCAGCAGGAAAGTCCTCTGGTAGCGGCAGGGCAGCCCTCTGAGAAACAAGATAGGCCAGTGGAGAAGTGTGGCTCACTGGTTAGAGCAGGCAGACCCTGAAGCAGAGGTCAGACCCGGGACCAGGGTTCAATTCCCGACGCGGCAGGGTCTTGAGCTCAAATGTCCATGGACTCGATAATTCTCGCTTCGGTGCCTGACCTAATCATGGGTTCACACTCTGCAACTCTGGGCATTAAGCTTGCTTAATCTCCACAATGGCCCCCCGCGGCGGGATGCCTGGCTTTCACCTTGGGGATGCCCTGTAGGGGCTATCTCACAGGGAAAAGCCAGGACGGGTTCCCAAGGCAAGCGCGGAGATACCCCTTCGGGGGTCGATTCAGGCGCTATATAAGAAACATAATAATAATAATAAGGAGAAGGGTAGGGCTCTGGGGAACAAGGTAGTTCTTCTTCTGTAGTTTACAGGTCGAAGAGTGTAGTGCGGAGATAGTCTAAAAGGTCCAGTGTTTATACCTGGTGCTGGTCTTTGAAGTAGCGGTACAAAAGGAGGTGGTGATGGATGGAGCATCGGAATCAATCAAACACTCACACCCAGTCAGAAGATCTGGTTTTAATCCATCACCGTTCTTTAGCCCACTCTGCCACCCCAGTTCAGACATGGCGATATGCAAATCAGTCTGACCCTGTACCTCATGGGAACAGTCCAGCCTGAACTGCCAAGCCATGTCTTCCCTGGACCGGAAACAAGCGTCCGAGGACCGGTTTCTGGCATTCTAGCCGTCTTCAGCCCAGCTTGCTTGAAGCCAGTGGCAAAGTGAGCAAGGGACTCACGTCTGAGCATACCCTGCCACACTTATGGCGGCCAAAAGCGGTACAAAAGGAGGTGGTGATGGACGGAGCATCTGAATCAATCAAGCACTCACACCCAGTCAAAAGATCTGGGTTTAATCCATCACCGTTATTTAGCCCACTCTCCCACCCCAGTTCAGACATGGCTTTATGCAAATCAGTCTGACCCTGTACCTCATGGGAACAGTCCAGCCTGAACTGCCAAGCCATGTCTTCCCTGGACCGGAAACAAGCTTCCGAGGACCGGTTTCTGGCATTCTAGCCGTCTTCAGCCCAGCTTGCTTGAATCCAGTGGCAAAGTGAGCAAGGGACTCACGTCTGAGCATACCCTGCCACACTTATGGCGGCCAAAAGCGGTACAAAAGGAGGTGGTGATGGACGGAGCATCTGAATCAATCAAGCACTCACACCCAGTCAAAAGATCTGGGTTTAATCCATCACCGTTATTTAGCCCACTCTCCCACCCCAGTTCAGACATGGCTTTTTGCAAATCAGTCTGACCCTGTACCTCATGGGAACAGTCCAGCCCGAACTGCCAAGCCATGTCATCCCTGGACCGGAAACAAGCTTCCGAGGACCGGTTTCTGGCATTCTAGCCGTCTTCAGCCCGGCTTGCTTGAATCCAGTGGCAAAGTAATTGTAATTGTAATTTATATTTATATAGCGCATTATCACCAACGGTCTCTAAGCGCTTGCTTTGGGAACCCGTCCTAGTTTTTCCCTGTGAGATAACCCATACTGGGCACCCCCAAGGTGAAAGCCAGGCATCCCGCCGCAGGGGGCCATAGTGGAGATTAAGCAAGCTATTGCCCGGAGTTGCAGAGTGTGAACCCGTGATTCGAGCAGGCACCGAAGCGAGAATTATTGAGTCCGTGGACATTTGGGGCTCGAGACCCTGCCGCGTAGGGAATTGAACCCTGGTCCCGGGTCTGACCTCTGCTTCATGGTCTGCCTCTTCTAACCATTGAGCCACAATTCTCAACGTGAGCAAGGGACTCACGTCTGAGCATACCCTGCCACACTGATGGCGGCCAAAAGTGGTACAAAAGGAGGTGGTGATGGACGGAGCATCTGAATCAATCAAACACTCACACCCAGTCAAAAGATCTGGGTTTAATCCATCACCGTTCTTTAGCCCACTCTGCCACCCCAATTCAGACATGGCTATATGCAAATCAGTCTGACCCTGTACCTCATGGGAACAGTCCAGCCCAAACTGCCAAGCCATGTCTTCCCTGGACCGGAAACAAGCTTCCGAGGACCGGTTTCTGGCATTCCAGCCGTCTTCAGCCCGGCTTGCTTGAATCCAGTGGCAAAGTGAGCAAGGGACTCACGTCTGAGCATACCCTGCCACACTTATGGCGGCCAAAAGTGGTACAAAAGGAGGTGGTGATGGACGGAGCATCTGAATCAATCAAACACTCACACCCAGTCAAAAGATCTGGGTTTAATCCATCACCGTTCTTTAGCCCACTCTGCCACCCCAGTTCAGACATGGCTATATGCAAATCAGTCTGACCCTGTACCTCATGGGAACAGTCCAGCCCGAACTGCCAAGCCATGTCTTCCCTGGACCGGAAACATGCTTCCGAGGACCGGTTTCTGGCATTTGAAGTAGCAGCAGACGCAGCTGCAGCAGGTAAGAGCGGCGGGGCGGGGTGTGGGGACGGAGGAGTAGGTGGTTTTCTTAATTTTTTTATTTTGTTTCCCTATTCCTTCATCTGTTGGCTTACTTCCCACCTGGCCCCATGCCCCATCCCACAGCCCCACTTCTCTTAGCTGCGCCAGCACGCCTGCATAACAGTGACATCATAGCTACCCCTGTAAGATTCGGTATTTACCGATTCGGTAAATACAGAATCGGTATCCCCCATTGATTCCTAAGGGCCTTGAAGCCCATAGGAATCAATGGTGAATACCGAATCGGTATTTACCGATTCGGTAAATTCCGATTTTTGCAAGGGTGTAAGGGGTGTCACTTTGACACCCTCTGGCACCCCAATTCCGGACTTGTGTGCTATGTGGCACACAGACATGCCCTAAGGGCATGTCTGTGTGTCACATTGCACAGGTGTGCATGCACAGATGTGCATGTATACCTGGATTCGGTATTTTACCACCCAATTGGATTGGGTGGTAAAATACTAAATCTGAAAGGTCTGCAGCACTCAAAGATGTGCTACCTACATGTGCTTTTACAGAATCGGTATTTTTACCTAGTCTGTATTTACCGATTCGGTAATTTTACCGGATCTGTAAATACAGATTCGGTAAAATACCGGTTCTGTAAAGCATGCTCCTACATTAGAAAACCCTAATACCGGTCGGAAACGGCCGGAATCGGCCATTTCCGACCGGTATTAGGGCTCCTACATCGGGCCCCTAGTCTCTAAAGTACAAATTTGCCATACGTTTTCTGCAACTGTGTAAGCAAAGTTATAATATCCCCTGAGAAGGCCTAATTGTGAATTAATATTAATGCTCATAATCCATCTTAGGCAAATGGTGGCTTTAAACCATTTCTACCAGGTGCCTTTGCTCCAGTGGCTATAATTAGAATTCCAACTATGTTTAAAGTGTTTACATGCTAGAGAACAATATAGCCACGCCAAAAGCCAGAAAGACCCTTGTAGAGCAGTAGAGCAAAGACGGATTGCTTACTTCGGATGGGCCTTCTGGGGAGAGCAAGAACAGATGGTATCCAACAGCGACCCCCCCACCAATTAGGGCGGAGGAGCATTGCCCCCCGCTGCCAGTGCAGCAAAAGTGAAAAATACAACGGTAACAAAATGGATTACCTTTTATTTTTCACTGCTCCCAGCCTGAGCAGTGTTTGTGGGTGGGACATTGCTGCTGACTGACAGCATGGGAGTGGCGCTCACTCCAGTTTATACTGCGCATGTGACTTTGGCTGCTGTCTTGCTTCGGCCAACCTGACTAACAGCTGGGTGGTGAGAAGGCACATGCCTCCTGTCGCTGCTGGAGTGTTGAGGCAGCGGGCTCCAGCCAATCCTGGCACTGCTCTGATGCTGCTCATCTGCAGCATGAGAGCAGCATCAGGATTTGCAGAAGGGGTTTCCTGAGGCTCCCTGAGGTGCCGTCATGCTGACAGTATTCAAGAAGGAAGAAGAAAACATGGAGAAGAGTGTGGATAAGTACATTTAAATTGCTTAAATCTTTTTGGCACCCACTGGGTTTGGTTTTCGGTCCCCTTGACGCCCTTCCAGTGTTGAGGGACACCGCCCGCCACTGGGTATGACAAAACATGTCAACAAAAGACTCTCTTTTCATATGAAGATCTCAAATGGTTGAGCCAAGTGACAGAAACAATTCACCCAGAGAGGATTCCCAGACATATGTCTTTTCCCATAATAGGGGAAGAAAACCAGTTCTCAGATCGGAGAAAAATGTTGTTCCCTCATTTCCACAGGGACAGATCTCAGAGGGGACTCAAAGATGCTAAGAGTGGAGTCTGAATTGTAGCATTTTGAATGAGGGACAGACTCTGGCAAGCTGTGATGTAAGGCAATAAAAGAAGTGGTAAAAAGTCTCGATCTTGGTGGGATTTTTGCCAAACCTAAGAAAGTGGAGAAGTGTGGCTCACTGGTTAGAGCAGGCAGACCCTGAAGCAGAGGTCAGACCCCGGACCAGGGTTCGATTCCCGACGCGGCAGGGTCTTGAGCTCAAATGTCCATGGACTCGATAATTCTCGCTTCGGTGCCTGACCTAATCATGGGTTCACACTCTGCAACTCTGGGCATTAAGCTTGCTTAATCTCCACAACGCCCCTCCCCGCGGCGGGATGCCTGGCTTTTTCCTTGGGGATGCCCTGTAGGGGCTATCTCACAGGGAAAAGCCAGGACGGTTTCCCAAGGCAAGCGCGGAGATACCCCTTCGGGGGTCGAATCAGGCGCTATATAAGAATATAATAATAATAATAATAATAATAGTATTTACCAATGCTATTCCTTGGTTAGCAAGTCCCTGTCCCTCTTTCTGGAGACAAATAACATTCTAGAGGAGGAACAGTTTGGGTTTAGACCAGCCCATGGGACTGAGTCAGTACTGGTGATGGTACTGGATTACCTACGAATGAGGGCGGACAGGGGCAAGTCAGCAATTCTAATCCTGCTGGACCTGTCTGCCGCGTTCGATACGGTGAACCACAACATTCTGCTGACAAGGCTGGAGACCTTTGGAGTGAAAGGAATGGCGCTTAACTGGCTACGTTGGTATTTGTCCGACAGGTGGCAGGCAGTGGCACTCCCTCCAAACCAATCTGAATTTGCCAAAGTTCCACATGGGGTTCCGCAGGGATCATCCATCAGTCCCATCCTGTTTAATGCTTACATGCAACCCCTGTTGGGTATCATCAAGGCTTATGACATCAGCGTGATCAACTACGCTGATGACACACAGCTTATGATCTCCCTCAATGGTGCTCAGGCGGATTCACTAGAGAGCTTCCATGCCTGCATGCGTGAAATGGCGACATGGCTGAAGGGAAACTCATTCCAGTTCAACAGCGGAAAAACGGAGATCCTACAGCGCAAGGTGGGGAGGATTGCCAGAAGCCTGCCTGCAGACTTTTGGCCCTTAGCCTCGGATGGACCACTGACACCTGTGAAAACGGTGCGGAATCTGGGGGGTCAGCTTTAATTAAAATTTAAATCTGGAGACCCACGTCAACAAACTGGTAGGCAGTTGCTTCACTTTAATGCGAGGTCTCCGGAAGCTGCTACCTTTGCTACCGGTACAGGCAAGAACAACTGTAGCCAGGAGTACCATTCTCAGCCGCCTGGACTACTGCAACGCCTTGTTACGGGAATCACCTGGATATCTGATTACCAGACTACAGAGTATCCAGACGGCAGCATCTAAGTTGGCACTCTCACGAACCTGCCGATCCTTAACAACTCAAGCTCTGGCTGACTTGCACTGGCTCCCAACCTCAGAGGATCCTTTTCAAGTCCCTATGCACCGTTTTCAAAGCAGTGCATGGTCAGGGCCCTAAGCCACTCCAGGACAAGTTCCAGTGGTACAAGCCCACACGGGCCCTACGCTCCTCTTCCACAAACCTTGTCAGAATACCTAGGATTAGAATAGAGACCCAGGGTGGCAGAGCTTTTAGCGTAGCAGCGGCCCGCCTCTGGAATAGCCTTCCAATTGAAATCAGGAAAATCAGCGAATTACTGCTGTTCCATAAAAAAATCAAGACCTGGCTCTTTCCAAGGGTATATTCCCCCCCCCCCCAGGGGTAATAGTAACAGACCCTTGTCGAGACACCTTCCTCATGTTCTCAAGATTGACTGTTTTCGTTGCACCTTTGTTCAGTGCCAGGATGCCCGCAGGGTTACAGCGCGCTCTTTAAATGATATAAATATATAACATGAATAAATAACAAGCTAGTGCATAAGATAAGCATGGCATCTCACCACCAGCTCCTCAGAACAATCCTGGACCTAGAGAGGAATGTCTGCAGCTGCCCTACCAGCAGGTACCAGGAAGCACCCTCTCCTTCAAGGAAGGCCCTCATCCACCAAGTTCATCCTCAGTCTTTTGCAGGTTTGCATCCGCCAGATCCTGAGCGCCTGCAAGAAGATCTCCAATGTGGATTCCATCACCACTCCGGATGCACCTACATTGAACTGTGTAAATACTCTCCAACACCGTGCGACCAGGCCAGTTCGAAAGACAGAGCCGTAAACCGCCCAGCCGTGCGGTCCCGAGATCCAGCACTGCCCGGCAGATGGCCTGAAGAGACTCAGTGGTGCTGTGTTTTCTTGTTTGTTCTTTCCCATAGGTTGGACTTTCCTTGTTTCTTTTCCAATAAACTTTGGGAGGGATGTAGTGTCCTGTTGGACACGTTCTAGTGTTAAGCATTGCGCTGTGCCCACACTATACGCCAACCAAACACAGGCGTCACCGGTCAGTTCAACCTGCTAACAAAAGGGGCCAGGCGCACGTGCCCTGGGCTGGTTCCCAGTACCCAACTACTGTGTGTGCGTGCATTATTCCACACGTATGTGGGCCTAGTGCTCACTACTTTACAGCAAGGAGCAGTTGAGTGCACAATGGACTCAGCTCCAACCATATCAGCCTTAGGGCACTGGGCTGTGCACTGGAACACTTCATTCCTGCATTTGAAAATGTTTGTGCTTTGTAATACTCTGTGTTGCTGCCCTGAAAATGTTTTATTCATTTTAACCACCACCTTAAGAATGAACTGTTTTAAAAAAATAACCTGTTTGCTGCACTGAGAAGTTTTAACTTCTGAATAATGAATGCTTTGAATGAACTTATTTCGAATAGGTTTTTATATTGAGCATGTACTTATCCTCCGCAGTTTTCATACTTCTAATGGTTTTAAGTTATCATTCAATAAAGTTCCGACTTATTTACTTAGTAAAAGGAAGATTTTTTTTTAATGGGGTTTAACAGAATGTACATTAACACTGGAAAAGTGGCAGCATTTAATGAAAATGCTATGCAAGGTAGAAAGGGGGGTTTGATGTTGTGTGGAGTAATTTTGAAGCTGATTTTTCGGCTAAGGTATCAAGACATTTGACCCCTAGTTAAAAATAAAATTAAGAATGTTAATACGTTTATAGTCGGTAATACTTGATTTATACAAACAGTAATGAGTAGAGAATGAAAGATAAAATGGAAGAGCTGAAAGTACAGATGAAATATACTGTAACCAAAAAGAAGTAAGTTTCCAATGAATTCGAACACACAACAAATGCACTAAGCAGGGTTCCTATGAATGAATTTTAGGTGGAAGAGACTGCCTACGTCAGTGCCACAGTATTGGTCCTTCCCGTGGGTGAGGCCCGCCCCTCCCCTTCTTTCGTAATAATGAGAACAAAGTCTAGTCCCATTGCCAGCAGGCGTTCATTAATTGCTTACCTATACCTTGTTGAAAGGCGGTAGATGAGCAGACACAGCTGTCTCGCTTCGTCTTTCTCGTGGCTGCTCCTTCTGTGTGCAGAAATTTCAGTTATTTCCAATTGTCAGCCCTGAGGAATTGCCAGTGGTTCCACCTCCCCTGCCCTGCGACTGCTGAAGATGGGGCCCCTATCTGTGGATTTCCCCACTGATGAACTGGTTTTCTTTGTGAATGGGATAAAGGTAGGACTGGACGGGCAAAGAAATGCCAACCTACAGTTTTTTTCAATTAAAATGTGCAATATCTGTGTTAAATTTAGAGTTTATCTGCCAGAGTGTTGGTGCTTTTCTACGGATGTTAACTATAGTTAAATGCTTGTTTCTATGTGCCTCTCAGCCCGCTGAAGCGTTCGTGCCCTGTGAAAGAACTCAGTAAATTTAAACTTGGGGGTGCACAAAGGTGAAAGCTGCCGATAGAAGTGATCCTTGGCTAGGATATTGTTGAGTGCTCCTTGATAAGTTTATTGGCACTTTTTCAGAAAATTACTGATGCTGCACCTTCAAGTAACACACCTGAATTTTTCAAGGTGGCTGACTTCAAAATCACCTGTAGTCCAGGATGGGAACCTGTAGGATGTGAACCTGGAGCTCAGCTCTTCATAAGGACGTTCTATAAGAAAAATAATACAGGATTAATGTTTGAAGAGGAGCCAGGGGATAATGCAGCATTTGCTCTGAGGGTTGCACAGCTGCAACACCACCCAGGCCTGAGTCATAAGTATGTTTGCTCCTCTTGATGGTACTAGTGTGCGCAAAAACATGCAATTTGGGGAAGAAAATTGCTGGGTCCCAGACAGTGGAATGTCTTGAAGCCAACCCCAGAAGCAAAACTATTCATTATCTGCGATTCAGCAAACAGGTGCAACTTCATGAAGACTTGGGGCAGCCAGTGATGAACAGACTCTGGCTTCTCTTATGCCCTTTCTCACAATTCCTGTGCGTTCCTGTCCCTGTATAGAGACCCGCGGCGCTTTAATAAACTCTGAAACAAACACAAATTCTGATTCACGGCAAAATAGTTTGTGGAACTTTTACTATGGTAAAGTGCGCTTCTGGGAGTAGTAACAACACAGCAGGTGGATTTTCCACTGTTGTAAAGTTAGGGTTACAGGCGGGGCAGGGGTGGTTTAGTGTCAAACCTATACATTTATACTGAGTTCCTTGTAGTATTCCTGGAAGACTGCAGATGTATTTTTTCGGGTGTGCTCGTGGTATTGTTTGTGAAAGTCTTAAATCTGCCCCAGGAACAGGAGAAACCTGCAGGGAGAAGCCACCGACCTTTAGAACCCTGCCTTTGCGAATTGCATAATTCCGTGTGTGGTGCTGATTTCTCCCGTCCTGTTGAGCCTTTCGTCCTCTGTTTGTGCTTGCTAGGGATGTCACTGGCTTTTCTGTGCAGCCTAGGTTTGCAGGAGAAGCATTTGTACTCATTTTTTGTACAGGGCAACATTGCCTCTCGGTTTCACCCCATCATTGTTACTGCCCTGATCCGCACAGATAATGAAACTCCTTGTAGGACAAACTGGACCATACCATGTGCTTTGAGGAGCATCTTCATCCGGGGCTTTTATGGCACTATATCACAGATGTGAATTGTCCGCCTCCTCCATGGTTCTCACTGAACCAATACTAAGAGGAAGAAAGGCTCAGCTGTACTGCTTGGATTCAACCCTGTGACCATGGAGTCAAGCCCAGGTCTCCGTAGGGATGCAGTAGCCCCCGAGCCACTGACGGTCCAACTGAGTGACCCCCATTGCTACACTTTGTATTTGCAGATCGTTGCATGCCACTTTCCTCTCATCTCAGAGAGATGGTGGGCTGGGGAGCACAATGAAACAGGATTGGAACCAAAAACAGGCAGGAGCACCCACAAAAGTGGCCTACATTGATGAATCAAGACCTATCATGAAACATTGATTTACAATATACAATATGTTTTTTATTGTTGAATTAATAAAAATACTTACAATACAAACAGTGAGTTTAGCCAATATTCACATAACAAATAACGTTAAAATTAAAAAAAACAAGAATTAATGTAGAAGTTGAAAAAGGGTTAAAACTTAAAAATGATCGTCGGGTCCCCCCACTAGCAGCTTAGGGAATTGTAAGGTAAGCGTGGAAGCACCAGCGTGGGAGGATAGGCGTCAAACAGTATTGGATGATCGTTAACAGACCTGTAGCTGCTTTCTAATCTCATTCATAAATTTAAGTCCCCGAAACATTGGTTTGTTACTGTACAGGGCCTACAATTTGCAGACATCTGTGGTAAATGAGGTATTTTAAAGCCTGTATGGCCCATTACTTCCATAATGCTTTACTACATGACAATTGAAAGTGGAATTGTTCAAGCAGTCATTCAGAGAGGATGCCTGTTTGTACACACAATAGGGGGTCTGTTAGTACAGGAGATCAGCATACCCCCTTCACACATGGACACACCTGAGGGTAATTCTGAGCATTCTCCATCCTCCATAGAGCAGCCTGTGGTTCCTGCACACCCCTAGCACAAATTAGACCCGTCATCGGCATCCGCTACACTAGGCATACCTGTGCTTCTCTCAGTATTCCTGTTTGACAAGAATGCGCTTCCTCCACCCTCCCAAGTTTGACAAGTGTCCTTCTGGAACCTGGCACTGATGTGTTTCCTGAACTCTCCCCTATAGCAGGCTTGTAGACCTGGTCCTCCTGGAACCATCCCATGAGAGGATGATGCATGTCGACCTTGAAGGAACTGTGCATTGTAAACAAGGCTTAAAGTCATGGCTCGTTTTATAGGGTCCCTCATCGAGCAAGTTGTCCACACGCAACACACGCATTGTATAAAATGAATGTGTGCCCAAAAAGTATGTTTTAATGATTTCCAGTCTCCAGGATTATTTGCTTTTTTAGAATGTGAAAAAGTGCCTCTTTTTGAGTGGCCATCAACTTTGTTTTGGGCTGATGCTGTCTTTTGACTCTGTACACTTTGACACTGATAATCAGATCCCATGCATGTGCTCCGACCCCAAACACATGATAGAATTGGCTAACTCCTAATTTGCATATTTAAGATTCATACAAAGCCATCGTATATGGTGCGGAAATAAACTCATGGCATGGACACTTAGGTATCACCTGTGGACTTCAGCACATATTGTGCCATCTACTAATGTGACAAAGTAAAGCATGGCTTTAACCTTACAATTGTAGTCTGACCACTGCAGTTTAAACCTGCAGTTGTGACCTGTCAAAATAATCCTTTTGATAGTGGAAAAAACATCCTTTTGAATATTGACAAGTCACCCATATGTAGATCTTGTAGTTCACAAAGTAGGATGCATAGTATTTAAAAGTGGGAGGTGTAGATATTTAATGTCACAGTGTCCCTGCAGTTACAAGCCGCCAAAACTGTTTTCACTTTGAAAGGCTCTGACTGTCCTATGAGGAAAACTGGAATGCAGATTAAAATATTATTTTGGCTATTTCAGGTTTAGAACAGGTTTGATAAATGGTTCAATCACTATATTTAATATTGATTAAAAATGCAATTCAAAGTTGAAGTCATATTTGTAATAAATATTTAGAAAATGTAACTTTTAGAAAGTTACTATTTTTTTCACTGAAGCTCCTTGAGGATCATTTGCATTAGCCTGACATCTGCTGCCCATTCATTGATTGACCTTATTGATGTGTGAAAAGGGCTCCCAGAGAAGGACAATGGCTTGGTGTAGTGTATGTAGTGTATTTACATGACATCATTGTTATTAAACAGCATGTGTGTGCCATGTTTATCTTTGCTTGATGTTCCTGTTCTGGAATGGAATAGTAGCTAAGGACTTAACAGTGACTCTTCTCAGCAACAGTTGAGATCCGGAGCTGAGCAGTCCGTCCTGGTCATGGGCAATTTACTTGAAGAATAAACCACCTCTAATTTAAAAGCTCCTTGGTGTCTTCGTTCTTCACATATTGGCGACGATACAGTTCCCAAGCTGTTGCCCTCCGACAGGAACTCCATTCTGTGTTTGGTTTTCCTTGTGCCTGTGACTTCTCAGTTTCCGACTGAAGTTCTGATACATTTTGTTAAAGAAAGCTGGGAGAATTATTGGTCCTCAAACCCCTACAATCGGTAATTGGGGTCATGAGTGCACATTTCTTTTAGGAATTAAAACAAACTCTATCTTCCAGCATGAACATTGCGGCGTGCTCCTTTCCAACGTTTACTGGTGACACACTCCTTCAGCAGACGGCAGGTGTTTTTCTTTGAGCTGTCATCGCATCAGCAGCCATTTTGGATAGGTTTTTGACAGGAAAAATTGCTTTTCATCTTCACGTTGTTTCATCATCAAATCAGTGACCATCTTTGCTGTATTTCATGCTGAATTTTGGCCATCAGCAAACACAGGATTAGTTGTTTTGTATGCAACGCAATCCATGGAAATGTTTTTCTACACTTCATAAAGATTTCCTCATAACAATTTCTTTTTGAGATATGGTTAAATGAGTTCTGGAACTGGTGATTCTTCCATGCGCTTCAGGAGAAGGTACTTTACTGTCTTTCTTTGTTTCTGCTTTTGCCTTTCTGCATTTTGGCCAGTATGGCCACAGCTCAACACTTTGCACAGCCTCATCCATTTCTGGCTCTTCCCGGCAAACCACAAACAAAATGGAAGTCATTGTTATGGCTTTTTGAAAACTATCTGGTGGGCATAGATACAGTTGATTTGACTCCTGCGAGCAAGTTGGCTTTATTATTCAGTTGTTTGTGCTGGGCAGCTCAAGACGTTTTTGTCAATTTGCCACCCCTCCCAGCACCACAAGGAGATTTGGGTGACAATGACTGGGATGTTTATAAAGAGACAATCCAACGTCTTACCAAACAATACTCCAAAGAACCCAGTATATTGTTGGAGAGGCACACTTTTCACAAAAGGAAACAACTTATGGATGAGAGTCTTGAGGAATATGTATCTGCATTGCAAGTTTTGGCTGCTACTTGTGATTTTGGTGCAAATGTAGATATATTTATTTGTGATCAGTTTGTCTTTAATTGCCATTCGAAAAAAGTCTAAGAAAGGTTGTTAAGTTGCAGGAAGCCTCCTTTACAGAAAATAATTGATCTGGCTAAAAGTATCAAAAGGTCTTTTGTATCTTCAAAGGTAGTACATTTCAGTGATTCCATCAATGCTGTTTCTACTTCTGATTCTGAACAGGGGTTAGACTCCGTGTCTCTGGCTAGCACACAAAGTAAAAGAAAACAAATCCACCAAAAAGACCAGTTTATGTTTGTTACAGGTATTGATCAAAATCTCTTGAAAAATGTTGCTTAGCATGTAAGAAAATCGGCCATTTCCAAAATTTTTGTAAAGGTGTCAGTAGGAATGCTGTCAGAATCAATGGTATTGATGTTCAGGATGATGCAGTCACTGAGAGATTGAGTAATGTTGCACTCATTATTGAGAGCAGTTCTGTAAGGAATGATGATTGGGTCAGAGACCAATATGTGAAGCAAACATTGGTGGTATCTCATTACAAATCATGGCTGATTCAGGTTCATCTGTTACAATTCTTAGGGACACCACATTTCAAGATATGTGGGGAAATTCTGTATCACTCTTACATACTGACATCCATCCTAAATGTTTTGGCAATAAAGATATAGACATGTTGGCTTATTTTGTTTCGCACTTGGAAGGTTTGGGGAGGTGTATTCAGACTAAAATGTATGTGGCAGTCAAAGGAGAGAATTTAATTGCCTGGTAAGACTTTGCGAAGTTAGGTTTATATCTCACAGGTGCAGACAATCCTGTGGTTGTAGGTGGGCATATATTTCAAGGGGACAACGTAACAGTGACTTTGATGGTATTATTTGAGAATTCAGTTATGTTTTTTCGGGTGATGTTACAGGTTTTGAACATCAGATCAGGTTAAAACCATTAAGGGAACAAGTTGTTCACAAAACTTGTCCTGTTCTGCTCAGCATCAGGGATGAATTGAAAGCAATGCTAAAATAAATATGCATGGAAGACATCAGTGAGCCTTGCACTTAATCTCAATGGGTTTCATCCATTGTGGTCGCAAGGAAGAAATTAGGAGAGATCTGTTTATGTGCAGATCTCAGAACACTAAACAAAAATATACTGGTGGATTGTCATCCCCTGACTAAGATTCAGGCGCTTTTGGCTAATCTAGGTGATGCTAAGTATTTTTCAGTAATTGACTCACGATGCACATATCATCAAATTGCACTCTCATCAGATTCAAAAGAGTTAACAACATTTGTCACATCATTTGGGGCAAACCGGTACCTTAGATCACCTTTTGGGCTTGCATCCTCTGCCAGCGTGTTTCAGAAAGTGATGGATAATCTGTTTGGGGATGTAGTAGGAGTAAAAGCCTATCAAGATGATATCCTGATCTATGTAGAACATTTGGACAGGCATACTAACGTTCTCAGGGAGGTGCTGTCAATTGTGTTACATTCTGGTATGACCATTAGAAAGGGTAAGTGCAGATTTGGGATGCAGAAGTTAGATTACTTGGGCCACACGATCACTGCATGAGAAGTCAAGTCTAAAGTTTGTGTTATCAGAGCCATTAGAGAAGCATTTCACCCAAGGATAGGAATGCCCTTTGCTCCGTTTTGGGGTTAGCCAAGTATAATGCCCTGTTTGTTCAAAGGTATGCACAGCTGGTTGAATCTATGAGGGCATTGTTGCATAAAGGTGCTAGATTTGTTTGGGCAGATGAGGTGAATATAGCGTTTGAGAAGGTTAAAACAATGATTGAGGAGTCTCCCGCTTTACACGCTTTCAAAGAAAGCAGCAAGGGCATCATTAGTGTTGAGGCAAGCTTGGTTGTTCTAGGAGCTGTGCTTAGCCAGTGGGTTGGAAATAAGGAGCAAACCATAGGTTTTTCTTTCAGAATGCTTAGGGACTGTGCTAAGAACTACAGTATGATTGCATACAAGGCGCTAGCTTGCATCTGGGGCATTCAAAAATTCAGAAGGTCCATTTGGGGACACGATTTTTAATTAGTTGCTGATCATAAACCATTAGTGTACATGTTAGGTGACAGGAAAACTAATAATGGATCTGCTAGCTTGATTAGATTTATATCCAAACTTCAAGAGTATAATTTCATAATAAAACACCTGGTGGGAGGCAGGAATTTTCATGCAGATTGTCTTTCTTACATGCCTTTTAACACTACTGATGACGATGAGGTAACAGGTGACTTAGAATGTGTGCTAGCTGCGGTGGATGCTGTGGCAGACTATAAACAAGCCATTTCAGAAGAGCAGTGAATGACAACTTATACGAATGATGAAACTTTACAGAAGGTTAAGCATTATGTAATGAATGGATGGCCAGAAGGCAGGTGTCTACGCAATGAGTGAAAGAGTTTTTTCCAGGTGTCGGATGAGTTATCCTTGGTGAATCAATGGTCATGAAAGATATTTTCTTTATACCTCCTGAAAGTTTAAGAAATTATCTCATTTTGTTGGCGCATCAAGGACACTGAAGCATCAATAAAACGTGCATAAATTTGAAGCCGTTTTACTGGGAGCCTCCCCTTGAGGGTCAAGTAAAACATTTTGTTGACAAACACATCAAATGCCTTATCTCTGATAAGCATTGGAAGACTGGAACATTATCCTTACGTCCTGCAACCTTTCCTAGGGCTGCTTGGGAGAAAGTAGCAGTGGATTATTTGGGGTCCTTTGTGATTTTGCCGGGCAATATGCGCTTTCTTATAGTATTAGTTGATTACGTTTCAAAATAGATATATTATGGCTTTCTGGATTTAATCAGCATGGATGCTGCTACCAATGTCTTAGAAAATATTTTCAGTTTGGACCGCATGTGTGCATTCCTTAAAAAGCATGACATTAAAACTTGAGAGTTTCTTTGTACTCATATTCATCTAATGGTTTGGTGGAAAAGGCAAACAAAGTGTTGAAAGAAGGCATACAAACTGCAGTCACTTCAGGTTGTGATGTAGCCAAGTTTTTGAATACCAAAGTGTGGAGTTACAATGTCGCGCCACAATGCACTACAGATGTGTTGCCTTTCAATTGGTGAGGGATTGATCTTCCCATACTAATTTATTCCCTGCTTGGCTGGAGAGCAAAATACCAAGGGGATGGACAAAGTGTTCATAACTGTGATGAATTGATGTCCAATGTGGCTGTAGGGCAGTCGACAATGAAGAAATATTTTGATCAAAAGCACAGTCTGAGGGAGGTAAATCTTAGAACTGGTGATTGGATTTTGATAAAATTGGCATCCCACAACAACAGCTGGAGGTGTTCAGGAAACGTGTGTTTATGCATGTCCTGGGGAAGTACCAAATGTGGCTGTACGATCTCATGGTGAATGCAGCGGGGATACTGCTGTAGTCATTCCAGTACACCGTACTAGTTGTATTCTTAGAAAACCTGCAAAAGTTTATAACGATGTACTGTATTGAATGTTTGTATTTCACTTTAGACTTTTTTTTAATTTTTATTTTGGGGTGGAAGGTGTTGTAGTGTATGCAGTGTATTTACATTACATCATTGTTATTTAACTGCACATGTGAGTGCCATGATTATCTATGCTTGATGTCCCTGTTCTGGAACGGAGTGATAGCTAAGGACTTAATGGTGAGTCTTTTCAGTTACGGCTGAGATCCAGAGAGGACCAGTCCATTGAGGTTGTGGGCAAATTACTTGAAGAATACACCACCTTTAATTCAGCAGCTCTTTGGTGTCTTTGATCTTGACACTTGGCTTAGGCAACCTGACAGGGTTAGCTTGGTATGGTGCTGGTGACCCATATCAGCTCAGGAAGGGCAGCTGGGGAGGTCCCAGGAATTTCATTTACTTGAAAGGGACAGGGGTGAAGCCTGCCCATTCATCCTCCGTCCCCACACCTCTCAACCTATGCGCATAATCTACATGACATCACTCACGGACATTGTCAGAACCCACTTCATCAGCACTGTCTCCTATGCCCACTGTACCCAGCTCGTTCTCTTGTTCTTAGCAGACCCCCACGTAGACGAAGACCAACTTTCAGACCAACTTTCACAACTGTATGAAGAACTTCTCAGTCTGAATGAAGAACAATTGCCTGAAGTTCAACATGGGAAAAACTAAAGTACTGTTCTTTGGCAGTTCTAGAGAACACTTTCTGAACCAGTGGAAGAGGAGAGGATGGACTGCAATTGTGTTTGAGACCTCTGAGGAGACATGAAGGTCTGTACCTGCACAGACATGCATCCAGGACAAAGAATAGGACTCCAAGTGTCAGTTGGCTGACCTATTGTATAGCTACAGGCACACAACAAGCTTTCCTGATGTGCCTAGCTGACCAGTTACTACTGGACCTGGACTAAATCTACCCCTGGCCTCTGCTGGAGTCATTTCTGACCCTAACTAATGTCCCGGAGGTCCTGGACCCTTACTTATGTCTAGATCGACTTCTTCAAGAATCTCTGAAATCCAGACCTCTGGAGGACAGGGTCCAACCACCCAAGTAAACCCGCCCCACCTCACTGAACAAGAATATAAAAGTAGTTCCCTTTGGAGCTTTTTGCCGCTTGAAAAAAGTATTCAGTGAACCCTGGAGGAAAGCATATCAGACATTGGTGCAGCCTTCCTGGATACAGCCTGCAAACTTGCACCAGGATTCAGAACTCCAAAAAGAGACTACGTCGTAATGAAGACATCTTCAGTGGGCGAAGATCCAAAAAGTATTCGACCAACAAGTGGATCCGTCTGGAAATCGTTCCCACTATGAACTTCCCCCTCCCCCCCAAACCAATGGGTTCAGCAGTACCTTGTCTAATGGATATTGAGATTCTAGAAGACTTCGTTGGATACATGCTGCAACCTTGCTCCGCTGAAGGATTTTGATTTCAGAGACTAAGGACCGTCGTACTCATGGTCCAATCGCCGCCACACTGCGGGCCCGCCTGCAATTTTACAATTGGGGCAGTCGAACCGCCACTGGACTGCTGTGCATTCTACGGGGATCCTCTGGCAATCATACAGCAGTCAGGAGCAGGAATATGCTGGTGGTGCCGTTGCGGCACTGCCAAGCATATTGCGGGTTGCCCTCTTACCGCACTTTTCAAAGCAGTGAGCACGCCATAAAAAGGGTGGTGGAGATGCAACTAATGGGGCTCCAACAGGGCCCGTGCCGCTCCTGGACCTGCCTGGAGGTACAAGCAGGGGGGCACATGTTGTGCCCCCCTGCTTAACTTCATGTGCATAACTTCATCCATGTTTAGGCCATTAGGTGTCTTACAGTTCAAATTGATCATAAATTTCATTTCCAACTCCCTCAACTACTTCACTCTGTCCCCTCCTCCTCTGTTAGGTGCTATCGCACCAATCACAAAATACAAATCTGATTGGAGCCTCCATTATGATGTACTGCATGACTCGCGTGGGCAATATTATCAAGCCATGTATCGGTGATTATATTACTTGGCGCCATCATTTAATCGAAAACAGACTTGTACTACAAGTCAGGAGATCAGCGCCATCTTGAGACTGTGTTCTTGAGCATGAATTATATAGGCTGTTAGTTGCTGTCTATTCAGGCGTAATAATTCATATCATGAAATTAATCACATGCAGTTAAAATACATCAGGCCGTGTATCGGCACACACAGTGATAAAAAATATGTATACAATCCCCACTGGTCAATTCAGGTAATATCTTGCCGTGGATCAGCTTGCACTCCCCATGCAATGCTCCATTGGTAAAAATTATAAAACACTTCATTAATCAGGTTCAACTTCATCAAATCACTATTCTTAGGTGCCCAAATGTATCGCCAATTCCTCCCCGCTATTAAGTCCATTGGGACTCTTTGTCTGTAGGTCAATATTATACCGGGATTCCAGTCTCCTAAGTCTCAATACTCTATCCCCTCCTCTACTATGGATTGGGACGTGGTCAATGCTAAAGAACTGTAGTAAATCCCTGTTGCTAGTACTAGTACGCAGCAGTCAGGAGGTAGTGAAAATAGAAGGGTGGTTAAGGCCTAAACTAAAAATGTATGAGATGCAAAGCCTGTAGTATGGGTCAAAATACAACAACGTATACATCACCCTTCAGTAGGCAACCAAAGAGAATTACAGGTACATTTAATTTTAGAACGGAGTTCGTCGTTTATGTTCTAACATGTACATAGGTCTAAGTTACACAGGAAGTGCTACACTTCCAGTGTATAAAAGGACCCTACAGCATATGTGTGCCATTCCCAACAATGATCCATCGTATCTGTTAGCAAGGCTTAAAATATCACCCTAAATAGGTGATTTTCAATACGAAAAGTATTTGCTATTCCTCTTGTTGGCATATTATATGTCAAAAATCATAATGAGTTGAATCACTGTAATAATTTGTTTGATGAATAATGGCATAACAAATCATGCATTACTGTATTGCAAAGTTGTGAATAAGCATTTTAAAGAAATCGTTCTGTGTTAACAAAAATGTATGGCCCTAAAATGGCGACGACTAGTGACAATGAGAATGTGTCCCTTCTCTATGGCAATGCTCTGGGTGATCTGATTGTGGCGCCTTCCAGTGTGAGGTGTAAACAATGAGGAAGGACTTTTCCGAAACGCGTCTGTTGTTACGATAATAAATCTGGTAAACCACCCCCGTGAGTGCTGTTACTCTATTTCGAGTGTGGACGAGAGTTGTGGAGCAACATATTAGACCGAGCACCATCGGCATACAAGCACTGGAGCGAGGATTTAAAAGCAGAGGCACCGTCCTGGTAAAGCATCAAGAAAGCAACACGCGCAGCAAACAACCGATGCACAACAATTTGAGGCAATCTGGTAAGGCGTGTCGGTGCGTGCATATAGTAGGAGTGCGCATTACTGAGGATAAGGTGAGGGAGTGGCTACCATTTCTTCTTAGAGTAGTGAGCTCGGGATCGAAGCTCACGTACAACAATACAGAATGTTCAGTGAATCAGCATGCAGGGAGGCGGCCATTGACGTGTTCAAAAAGAAAATGACTGACACTGCACAATCAGGAACGACGGAGAATCAAAGAATTTCCAATACTCTGCAAACTCAGTTTCTTAAATTGGAGAGACTATATGAAAGAGAGATGCGTAAATGGTGGGAGGCTACCTCCCTCCAAAATTACATAGACGTGGACAGAGTGCCCAGGGGACTACGGATTTACACTGTGCCGGCCTATGAGAATCAGGACCCACTTCTCATGGAAGAATGGGCTGAGCATACAACTCTATCATTTAAAGGCATGCTCAATATTCTCATTAAATTTGCATGGAGCGTTAGGGAGAAAGCCCTCAAAGAAATACAGTTACTAGAGGAAGAGATAACGAAAGACCTGGACAAAAATAAACAGGAAGAACTAAGAGAACACTTTTAAAAAAGCCTGATGAAATATGAGCTGAAGATAAAACAACAAAAGCGAGAAAAGTGTGAGAGAGATGAGAGGGACTACTCATTAGGAAGAGTTCTAACTTTTGCCAAGAAATTTGACGGACCGAGAAAGGAAATGTCAAAAAAGAAGATGAAACTTCAGGCACTTTGGGTGTACAACGAAAAACTCCTTTTCACGGGGAATTCAATCTAATCCGCCAGTCCTGGCTGAGGGGTGGGAAAAGCAAGCCCTCAGAGAGCACCACAGAAAAAACAGAAGGTGGGGCTGGAAGAGAAAAAGGAAATGTAACACCAAGAGTTACAAGCAGCAAGAGAGGGGGAAGATGGTAATTGAAGATAAAAACCTGACAATAGTCAATTTAACACCTAAAATATTGACTGCAACAGAAGAAACAGTTTTGAAATTGGGACTATCTTTCTGCCCTCATAACCATCTAGAGTTTACACAAACAAGGATAGATCTTTTTAAATTTAATTCGTAAACTCAAACTGCACAAATACTTTAAACTCAAACCAATGATTAAAGAATCCATGCTGGGCATAACATACCATGACAAGCCTAATAACATTTTGTCAGTGGGAAGGTTTGGGACTACAGCTTGTCTAGAGGGGTGGATGCCATATCTTAGATTCATTTTGGATTATTGGGTCCCAAAGAGCTGTGAACGAGTGCAAAAGGCGCTCTTCTTATCTAATTACTGTCAAGGGCTGGGTTCCTGTGCCCAAGATATTACCTAACTTGAAGGCCCAGGTAATACCCTCTTTTCAGTGCTGAGGTTCTGTGAGATGACATGCCTACAATAATCTTGCCAATGTGTCGTTTCCTGGCTGTGGATGGTCTGTAGGAGCTGGTTGTCAGGATTCCAAGACTCCAAATTGGGGTAATAGCACAGAACCGAAGAAATCATAGCGCTGAACGAGCGCAGAAGAAGTCATGGATAAGGTTAATTCGAGAATGGCACCGTAAAATGGCCTCCGACTCTAAGCAGGGTTAGCGGTCTAGTTTATCTGTGGCAGTCACTGTGGAATCCAGGTGAAGCGCGCAAGTGAGAGAAACTGCGCACTTCACCTAAGCCTTAACCGAAGGAAGAGCGTTTCAGAAGGAGTCCTAGAAACCATAGTTTTTGCGAAGATATAGGAGCAGTTCTAATGCCTTGGTTACCTTGCAATAATAACTAAATAATATGTACGTCGTCATTGATGGTAAGAAAGTAAGACTCAGTTAAAAAATGTAGTTAAGAACCAGAGTAGGTTAATAGTAGCTAACGTTGTACCTTCACTTCAGGTTGCCATCTGATAGAAGTCTGCGGGACGGACTAAGAGGAACCGACCAGGACATTCTCTTCTCTCTTTTGTTATTTTATCCAATTTCCCCCTTCCCCCAAAGGTAGCATATCCAGAGTCTTGTCTTACCAAGCTCTGGGTTGCTGTCTAGGTGGATTCGGGATTCCGCATCTCTATTCCTGTGTAGTAAACAAAAGATATTCTCAAGTCTGACAGAGTGAAGTGCCCAAGTTGCATTTTACACCCGAACAGAGATGGCGGAGGGAATAGACCTGCAAGGGCTAGGAACAATTTTAGACACCATACAAAAGGAGTTAAGTGCATTCAGAGAGAAGAACCAAAACCTTAGATTAGAAGTAGTAAACTCAAGAAAAGAGACCGCAGAGTTAGCACAAAGATTTCGACAACCTTTTAGTTCCGGGCAAGATGCTCAAAACCCATTATCAGAAGGTACAAATAGAATGACAACTCAGGTGATTCATTCCTTGTCGCCAGTTATTCCATTGGCGGCACCAGAACGATTTAGTGGAGACCCACAAAAGGCGCAAATATTTATCACGCAATGTTCACTACATTTCATGGGCCACCCTTGAACTTTCCCAGATGCGCAATCCAGAGTCGCCTTTGTGTTGTTGTATTTAAGTGGGGATGCAGCGTCTTGGTCTTTGCCTTTAATTACGAAAGATGATCCAATATTACGAAATTATGAAAGCTTCAAAGAAGAGTTTCTTCGAATTTTTGACAGACGATGAATATCTCAAGCTGTTGATAACAATTACTTGAACTAAAAGAAGGAAATCGAGATGTGGTCTCTTATTTGGCCCAGTTTAATAAGCTTGTGGTAGAAACAAACTGGCCAGAGAGCAAGAGACCAGCAGTGTTCTACCGCGGGCTGAAGGATGAACTAAAAGATGTGTTGGCTGGAATACCAAATAGACCCACAGATATCTCTGCGTTGGTGGATTTAGATTTGGAAATAGATTTCCGACAAGTAGAAAGAAAAGGCGAAAAAAGAAAAGAATTCAAACCAGTGGTTCCCAGATTTGATCGGGTTAGATAGGAAGGAGGACCAAGTAATGAAAATCAACAGGGTACAGAACCCATGCAGATAGGAACAATCTGTGGCCCCCTCTCTAAGGAAGAGAAGGAAAAGAGAAGAACCAGCAATCTGTGTATGTATTATGAATCTGGAGGCCATTTTGTTAGGAATTGTCCAACAAAAATCCAAGACAACCTTCAAGCCGAAGGAAAACTAACAGCACCACTTGTTGGAGGAGTTGAACAAGTGGATGCAATACATGAAAAAACTCCAGAAGAACATAGAGTGGCTAATACCTTACAGTCTGCCGAACCTCATTTAATTTTATCAATGGAAGTTATATTTAGACATGTAACGTTGGCGGAAGTTTCAGTGATGATAGACTCAGGGGCTACCGGAATCTTTTGTGATTTAAAATTTGCAAGTGAGGTGGGAATCTAAGCAATCAAAAAATCCCAAAGTTAACCTGTTAGAGCTGTGTATGGAACCAATTTGTCCTCGGGCCCGATAGTGAGTCATACGGAATTAATACATTTGATCTCTAAAGATGGGTATGAGAAGAAAATTTTGTTTATTTGATTGATGCCCCCAAATTCCAGTTGATACTTGGTCTCCCTTGGCTTACTGAACATAATCCAACGATTAACTGGAGTGCAAGAACTATTAAAATGGAATCCGGTTATTGTCAAGAAAATTGCTTTGGAGGTCAGGAAAAAGATCAAGAGTTTAATCCTGCGCATTCCTTGTGTCAAACAGGAGGATCAATCTGCGTTATTCACGTTCAAGAAATACCGGAAGAATACCAGGATTTTGAAGACGTTTTTAATGAAGTGGAAGCTGAACAACTACCCCCACACCTAGTCTACGACTGCCAAATCGAGACAGAACCTGGTTCGAATTTGCCTTGCAGTTGAGTGTGGGCCCCAACTGAGAAAGAGCACCATCATCTAAGGGAATATCTAGACAAGTATTTAGCCAATGGTTTCATTCGGCCTTCACAATCCCCAGTGTCTTCGCCCCTGTTTTTCGTGCCTAAGAAGGAAGGGGATTTGAGAATCTGTATCGACTACAGAGCCATCAACAAGATCTCAAAGAAGAACCGTTATCCACTACCACTTATATCTGTTTTACTAGATCAAGTGAAAGGAGTCAAAATATACACGAAACTAGATTTGAGAGGAGCGTACCATCTGGTAAGAATGAAGGAGGGTGATGAATAGAAAACAGCCTTCAGAACCAGATTTGGGTTGTGCGAATATAAAGTTATGCCCTACGGCCTCTGCAATGCCCCCGCTGCCTTTCAGCACTTCATTAACGACGTTCTGAAGGAGTTCATTGATCAGTGTGCCATTGTGTATATTGACGACATACTTATTTACTCTGCGGATAAGGAAAGGCATCGGGATCAAGTCAGAGGAGTTTTACAAAAGTTGAGGGAAAATAGACTGTTTGTAAAACTAGAAAAATGTGCCTTCAACGTTTCCCAAGTGGAGTTCTTAGGTTTCGTCATCTCCCCAATGGGCATTCTCATGGACAAGAAAAAGATTGAAGCAGTGATTGATTGGAAATCCCCAGAGAGCGTCAAACAAGTCCAAAGCTTTATTGGATTTGCAAACTTTTATCGGAGGTTCATCAGTGAATTCTCGCGCAAGATCCTACCACTCACTCGACTGTTGAAGAAAGGACTCAAGTTTGAGTGGTCAGAGAATGCAGAAGAGTCCTTCCAATCCTTAAAGGGAAACTTTACTACTGCCCCTATTTTACAGCATGCAGATCCAACTGAACCTTTCTATGTAGAAACAGACGCCTCAGATCAGGCAGTGGGAGGAGTCTTATCCCAACGGAATAAGTTAACAGGCCAGTTGCACCCGGTTGCATATAGATCAAGAAAATTAAACCCGGCAGAAGTCAATTATACTATAACGGAAAAGGAATTGTTGGCTATAAAAGACACCTTCAAAGAGTGGCGACTTCACCTGATGGGGGCACAACACCAAGTAACTGTGTTCACAGACCATCGTAACTTGAAATTCTTGAAAACGGCCAGAACTCTTACTCCCAGACAAATACGTTGGTCTTTGTATTTTGCCGATTACGACTTTGTAATTACTTATCGGCGTGGAGCACAAAATGGAAAAGCGGGCGCCTTATCCAGAATAGACACGGAAAATCAGAAGACTCCTTTGGAAAATCAGTCAATTATTCCAAGTGAAAAAATAATCGGAGCCACTACTTCAATCAATCTTGAACATAGCATTTTGGAAGCGATGGAACTTGAAGCCATGCGAAAATGGGTGAAAGAGAAAGAAGGTAGAAGAATATTTGATCAACTGCCCTATTTTAAAGAAGCTTTATACATACCCACCAGAGAATTACAACAACAGATTATGAAAGAATGTCATGATGCGAAATTAGCAGGACACAAAGGAGAGGCAAAGACCAAGGAACTGATCAAACAACACAATTGGTGGCCGGAGATGGCTAAGGACATTGAGGAATATGTAAAGACTTGTGAGGTTTGCGCTCAAGGGAAATCTGAACGGCAGGCTCCGAAAGGTTTACTTATGCCCTTGCCCACTCCACCTTACCCATGGCACACAGTAACATTAGATCTCATTACTGACTTGCCACTCAGTCAGGGTTACAACACCATTCTAGTAGTTGTAGACTCTCTCTCGAAGATGGCACACTTCACAGCTCTAAAAGAAGTACCAACGGCTAAACAGGTGGCTACTCATTTTAGCACACAAATAGTGAAAATCCATGGAATCCCCAAAATAGTGATTTCTGACAGAGGTCTACAGTTCATTTCCCATTTTTGGAAGTCCTTTATGGAAGGTTTAGGAACTAAAGTTCGGTTTTCCACTAGCTATCACCCAGAAACAGATGGCCAAACAGAGAGGGTGAACCAGGAGCTAGAGCAGTATTTAAGATTGTTCCTTTTAAAACAAGAAGGAAACTGGTCAGATTATCTGTGGGCAGCAGAGTTTGCCCCCAATAATGCCAAGAACGTTTCCACAGGGTTTTTCCCCTTTTATATGAATTATGGAGGACATCCAAATTCAACAATCAGACAAACGGAAATTTCTGTTCCAGCAGTTGAGAAAATAGTGTCCCACTTAGAGCAGGTTCATCAGAGTGCGATAGAAATCTTAGAACCGGCCAAAGGAAAATACAAGAATTACGCAGACAAGAGAAGGAGAGAAGGTCCCCATTTAGAAATAGGAGATCATGTTTGGTTAAGTACTAAGAACCTGAGACTAAAAGGGAACCGGAAGTTCCAACCAAGATTTATTGGTCCTTATCTGGTAGAAGAAAAGATCAATCCAGTAATTTGCCAAATCAAATTGCCAACAAAAATGAAAATCCACCCAGTTTTTCATGTCACTTTGTTGAAGAAGGCTCCAGTTAATCTGCGAGTTAACCTGCCACCAAAGCCACTTCAACTGGAGACAGGTACAGAATTTGAAGTCAAAGAAATACTAGACTCTAAAGAGCAAAAGGGTCAGTTATACTATCTAGTGGACTGGAAAGGTTATGGACCGGAGGAAAGTTCTTGGGAGCGGGATGAAGATGTTCATGCTCCAAGATTAGTTAAGTCTTTTCACCAGCGATTTCCTACCAAACCAAGAAGGAGAGAACCTACCTTGTTGGAGGGTACTGTCAGGACTCCAAGACTCCAAATTGGGGTAATAGCACAGAACAGAAGAAATCATAGCGCTGAACGAGCGCAAAAGAAGTCATGGACAAGGTTAATTCGAGAATGGCACCGTAAAATGGCCGCCGACTCTAAGCAGGGTTAGCGGTCTAGTTTATCTGTGGCAGTCACTGTGGAATCCAGGTGAAGCGTGCGAGTGAGAGAAACTGCGCACTTCACCTGAGCCTTAACCGAAGGAAGAGCGTTTCAGAAGGAGTCATAGAAACCATTGTTTTTGCGAAGATATCGGAGCAGTTCTAAAGCCTTAGTTACCTTGAAATAATAACTAAATAATACGTACGTCGTCATTGACGATATTAGAGAAAATTAACTGACGTAAAATTCCGAGCATTCTTACATGTAGGAGCTCGGAAATTACATTGCCAGCCCAAGTGAGGCACGAGAGTGGACTACAGAGCGGCAGCGTGAGAAGTCGGAAAGGACTTCGTCATCTGCCATCCATTTTGACACAAATATCCGTGGAGTCAGCACAGGTGCACCTGAAAGAAGAAGAAGAAGACAACAAAGCTAAGTGTCAAATAAATCCCTGAAGTGTATTTAGAAAGCTTGAATGTAATTTAAAACTGTATATAGTTTTATGAGGAAACAAATACTTACCCACAATAGAAAGCTGATGCGCTTGACTGAAGAAGTTCATCACACACTTGCTAATACTTAACCTGTAAATAAATAAGAAGAAATAGATACAGTTAATGAGAAGAAGGCCAAATAGAAAAAAGAACAAGTTACATAAATACAGATTGACACGTAAGTGAAGGGAGGGAGCGCACAATATAGCATAAGGAGTAAGAAGTGCACAGAGCGAGACTAACCCAAATAATCTGTGTTTATAGGAGAAAAAGAGATAACAGTCAGAGAAAGATTACTGCTAGAGAAGAAAAGAACCAGAGAAGTTAAGAACAGGAAAATAGCGAAGTGAGTAGAATACTATAGAGAGAGAAAAATAGAAAAGGTTATAAACAGTTACTGAGATTTGTCTTGTAAATTATAGAAAGAAAGAACTAGCTGGAGCCAGATATTAAACATCCACCTAGTAAGAAAGTAGAAGAGAAAGCAGAGTTCTAGAAAGCTAATGGTAAGAAAGTAAGACTCAGTTAAAACATTTAGTTAAGAACCAGAGATGGGTTAATAGTAGCTAGCGTTGTAACTTCTCTTCAGGTTGACACCTGATAGAAGTCTGCGGGACGGACTAAGAGGAACCGACCAGGACATTCTCTTTACTCTTTTGTTATTTTATACAATTTGCCCCTTCCTCCGAAGGTAGCATATCGAGAGTCTTGTCTTACCAAGCTCTGGGTTGCTGTCTAGGTGAATTCGGGATTCAGCATCTCTGTTCCTGTGTAGTAAACAAAATATATTCTTAAGTCTGACACTGGCCTGATAGGTAGGGTGAATTTGAGAGTAAGGGGTTGTACAGTAGCCGTCTGTGAAAAGTCATCTCTCAAGAAGGTGGGCAATCTGGCAATGGGAAATGACAGGCTAGGTAATATCTTGGTTACAGGGACCAGAAGTTAGGTAACTGGAGATTATGTTGAGAACAATGTACCTATACTGGAGTACAAGCTATTTAGGAATAAAGAAGAGGATTTATGGGCTCCAATTTAGAGAACATTGTGTGGTTGTTCTCTCCTTGGGCACCCAACTAATATACATATTTGTACACATGTTCTTTTTAATTAATTGGCTGTGAACCTAACTTTGAAACCAGCACAGGTGTTCACCTTCATTTCTCCTGCAACCTGATTTGTCTAGTGAATTTAACAAGGGAGGTAGCACCCACAATTTGATAGATTAACTATGAGTTCCACTAGAATAAATGCCAGACACAAAATGATTGATTAATTATTGAGAGATATTGATTTAGAAAGCGCTCGGATTAAGAAAAATACTTCAAAATGCGTTAAATATGAAAGGCTTGAGTATGAATTTATTAAGTTTGAATGGTAAGAAAACAAGAACTTTCAAAATGGTTTGACTCAATTACCTTTAAGAAGTACACGAAAAAGGGGTCCTTGAGATCTAAGTGTTTTATAATCGTTCCTACATGATGATTTAGATACCAATTTGATGAAAAAATGGGAGAATGAACTAACTTAAATATAAGTAAACATGATAGAGATGTGTATAGAGAATACAGTAGCCAGACGCTGGGCAAAAACACAAGCTCTAGAAAAGGTATCGAAAAAGAATTATGCTATTCTTAAACAAGTCACTGCAACATAGAAGCAGAAAAATCTAGAAAATTGTAATAAATTGTGCAGGCATGAATTATATTACATAGATGAAGGCATCTTTAAATTTCCCATGTCATTTGATAATTTTATCAAGTCCATCACACAAGTAAGAGATGTTAGAATTAGAAGTATAGCTATCACTAATAGTGATGTAATTTGAGATGTTATCAGTGATGCCACTGACCATACCATGAGTAATGTATATGTGAGGGCATAAGCAGCGCACTGCGGGGGCACAAGTTCTAGTTAGATCAACTAACTATAACAGCTGCATGTCACTGGTTTTGTACGAGTGAAACCTGAATCTAACTATAACCCCTCTGTAACCTTTGATTTTTTCAGTGAATATATATGTACTTATGTATGTGTGTGTATATATTATACATACGCATTTATACATACTTATATATATGATGAATGAATACATTATTGTTCATTCAATACTGAACGTAAACACAACTTAACCATTGCTACTATTACTGTTAATAGTCCTTGACATCAGCGGTATCTATGTAAAGACAGTGTAATTTAACAAAAGAAAAGATTCTCAACATAACTTACTCCTTGTAATGTTTTGGATGTGCTCTTTCAAAGAGTAATTAATTACTTAGATAGATGGAAAAATAAAAATTTTGAAGACACCGAGAAATAATTTTTAGGATAATGTAACTCTATCAGAAAGAAAAACACGCATAGAAGAGAGAATGCATTATTAGAAATACATGAGGCAGATAAGGGGATATTGTCCCAATGAACACCAGGAACTTTCAGTAAAGAAATAATGTCTTAGCTAGATGATAGCAACTTAAGAGTAACACAGGTTTTTGATTTGAGAACTATGGTTAAAAGGATTTTGAAGAACTGGTATGAAACTATTATTTACTGATGATTAGTACACATATTTGAGGATTAACAAACCAATGTTTCCATAAGGTGGCTTCCTTCCCTACAGGGAGAATCATACCTTTTGGTTTTAACTCCCTGACTATTAGAATGTCAGCATATCTGAATCACTTTTATGGCCCATTTGTCAAAAATGTAATATCATTTAAAAGAGATACAAAACTTGGCCTTTAAATGCTCTGTGATATTATCTGGGATAACGATTTGATCTTTTAAACATTAGATGTAGTGTCTTTGTATGATAATATAGGGCATTAAGGGGACTCTTTTCTGTGCAAAATTTTCTAAACAACACGTCTATGAATTAACTTGAACATACGTGCCTTATAAACTTGACCAAAATAATTTGGATTAGCAATGTGCTCCTCTTAGAAATTGCATGATATAAGCAAATACATTGAATGACTATGGGCTCGAGGTGTGCACCCTCTTATGCTAACCTCTTTATGTTTTTATTTAGGGGTTACAACATCTGTTTTAATATTGGTTTTCTCTCTCAATTCAGACAGGAGCACCCTTTCTACTGAGGTTTTGTCCTGTGCTTAATTAGTAAAAGGTGTTGCCTGACTTCCATTTTAGTCTGAATGTTTTTATCTGTTCTAGAATGTGGTAAACTCTTATCTTGATGGGGATTGGGTATTATTTTAATTTATTTTTTTAAACAGTTTTATTGTGTTTTTCTGTTTGGTACATCAACTCAGTGGAAAACAATGGAATAGAGTACTATACACAATATCACAACATAACACTTGCACAGTTCAGAGTCCACAGGGGGTAGCACAGTTAACACATCGTAGACATTGCCTGGGCACTGTGCATCAGCTGCTGAGTCAATCCAGCCTATTGGACAAACCGCCCAAGCCATTTCCCCCAGACTTTAACATATATCTGGGGGCACCCACGTCCAATGTTAGACTACATGCTCCTATTGTGCATACCAGTCTACCCCTCTTCCATTTGGATAGTGTGGGGGGTTTACAACCCATCCAATGGGTAGCAATATCTCACTTGGCCACCAACAGGGCTGTTCCCAGGAAGTTGGGTGACATGAGGATCTCCCGTCCAATAAACTCAGTTAATTCTCCAGTTACCCTTATTAAATAGGTGGTGAGGACATCACAAGTCCAGACCGTATGGTAGAAGTCTGCAGGTGCCGTGCCACTCCTGGGGCAAGCGGGGGCGGCACGCAGTCCCGTTCTGTTTAGGCGGTGTGGGGAAAGGTAAACAGAGTACAGATATTTAGTTTGGAAAGGCGCAGCTTAGCCAAAGTTGTTAGTTCCCTCGGGCCATTAAGGCGTCTCTCCATTCCTCATCTTCCAAGGGTCCCACCCATGCCTCCCATCGGGCCCTGAGGTGGTCCATGGTCCCAGGCAAAATATTAATGAGTGAATGATAAATCTGGGAGATCCCTCCCCTACTCAAGTGTCCCATCACTAGCTTGGCCTCCAGCAGACTATACTCTGGCAGAGTGTCCGGCAGCAGAGGCTGCACTGCCAGTGCATGTCTGAGCTGAAGATATTTGTAGAAGTGTAGTGTGCATGTTGATATTTCTGTTGCAGTTCTTGGGAGGGCCTCATGTGAGTACCTGACCACACATCTCCTAACCTGGTGATGCCAATACAGTCCGAAGTCCTAAAATCCTGAAGAGATGCCGTTTCTCTCAGTCAGGTACCATGCTAAAGTAGGCTTTGTTGTGCAAGCTTGGACCCCCAGCCCATGTGTCGTATAACCGATCTCCATGCCATGAATACCACTCGGGTCACCGTAGGTAATGTATGAGGGATCGGCGTCCTATAAAGCATGCTCTGGATCTCAGCAAAGTCTAGCTTCACAAGTTCCACTTTGTATGTGGGGTCCGACCACCCCCTATTGAACCAGTAATGGATGACAAGCAACTGGGCAGATAGATAATAGAGGTAGAGGTTGGACATTCCTAGGCCCCCGTCAAAGGGTCCCTGCTGGCAATGCACAAGAGCGATACGTGGTCTGAAGTTCTTCCACAAAAAAGAGGTTGTGACCCCATCTGGGGCCAGGAACCATGCTTGGGATAACTAAAGAGGTATGTTCTGAAAATCATACAAGAATCGAGGAAGGATCATCATCTTGTATAGAGCAATATGGCCTAAAATGTTGAGGGGTAGGGAGTTCCACTTAGTGAGGTCAGATTTGTTTTTCTGTATCAGCGGCTGAAGGCTAAGGGTCCATGAGAGTTCCGGGAGAAAAGTGACTCTTATCCCTAGGTACTTAAAGCTAAATCTGCACAGTGGGATCGTCTCCTGGCAGTCAAAGCAGTCCCTGGGTGGTGCTAGAGGGACCAGTACCGACTTGGCAGGATTAAGGTGCAGACTGGACGTGTCCTCGAACTGCCCTGGCAATTTGAGACAGCGCGGTCCGTTCACAGCTGGGCGGGCCAGGTATTGCAACACGTTGTCTGCATATAGTGCGATGCGGTCTTCATTTCCCTTCCCCTATCTCCAACCAGTGAGGTGGGGGTCCACATGGATAAGTACAGCGAGAGGTTCTATTGCCAGAGCAAAGAGGAGAGGGGACAGAGGGCATCCCTGCCGGGCCACCAGTTCAATGGGAAAGGCTTTAGATAGGATACCATTGACCTGAATTTGGGCTGATCGCTTTGCGTACAAGACCCTCGCCATTTCTTGGAAATGGGCCCAATGCCCACGCGAGCAAGCACCAAATGCAGATACCCCCAGTCCACCGAATTGAAGGCTTTTTCAAAATCGAGAAGAAGCAAGGCAAGATCTGGAGGTAGTTGCTTCTGGTGCTCTAGGGCCACATGAGGGCATCTAATGCAATGCCTCATGCTCCAGAGTGGTATGAAGCCACACTGGTCTGGGTGCACCAAAGTTGTGATGATACTTCAGAACCGATTTGCCAGGGTTGCAGTGAAAATTTGACGTCTCCATTAAGGAGCAAAATCAGGCGATAGTCGGCACATGAAGTGGAGAGTGGTTGCGTTTTGGGTATCACCACTATATTTGCTGAATCATCTTCCACTGGGAAGGACACCTCCTGTGAAGCCCCCTGATAGAACCGCAGGAGGTAAGAGGTGAGTGTCTCATGGAAAATGCTGTAGTATTTCAACGGAAACCCATTGGGCCCGGTGTTTTGCCAAGCGCTGCCCCGGACAGCGCCTTTCCAATCTCCTCCTCCGTAAGAGGTTGATCTAGGGTGTTTATGTCGGAGAGGGACAGTCTGGGAAGTAAGAGCGCATCAAGGAGGATATGGGGCGCTGCTATGTCCCTTGCTCCAGACTTTGCATATAGATTCCAGTAGTAAGATGCAAACCAAGGTGCTATCTCTGATAGGGAGCGTCCGGGTGGCCATGCTCATCCAGGATCTCTGGGACTATCCTGTTGGCCTGCGAGTAGGATGCCAGACATTAAAGCAGTTTCCCATTTTTTATCCTCCCAATCATAGACTTTAGCCAGTGTTGCCCTCCAAAGGTGTGCAAACGGATGTCCTCCAGGATAAGGCGTAGTTGTCGAGAGATTTCCCCTTGCAATCCTGCTCCCAGCTGCTGCTCCAACTGGAGAGCCTGTGCCTCTAATCGAGTGATCAGAGCAGAACGCTCCCGCTCTTTGCCTCTGATGTACTGTTTACCAAAGCCATGCAGAGTTGCTTTACTGGCGAACCACAACTTGACTGCCTTTGTTACAGAGCCCAGGTTAATCACAAAGAATGATTGGAGTTCAAACTGAAGGTAGCGGATAAACTCCTTGTCTTTGAGGTGCCAGGCATTCATGTGCCACAGGGGCTGCAGGCCGTCTGCAGGATGCCCCAGACACATCAGGAAGGGACAGTGGTCCAAAATACCCAGCACCAGTATCTGGACCTGAGTCAGCTTCAGGCAGTTTGGGCAGGCAGAAAAAGCAGGTCTGTCCGGTAGTGGGTGTAGAGAGCTGCTGAGGTGTGCGTCAAATAATGGCGACAAGGGTGCCAGGGCTTTGTAGGGGGGCCAGTGCAGTCCACAGCTGGGACCGGAGCGGAGTTGAAATCACCCCTATCATAGTGAGGCCCCGAGAGAGGTGTGTGAGAAGCAAGGAAAGGTCATGCAGCCCAATAGTCAAGGAGGCAGGTGGCACATACACACAAACCAGCATGACTGTTTGTCCTTCTAAATGTCCCTCCAGGGTGATGTATCACCCTTGTCGGGCTTGCTTAACCTGAGTTACCCTCAGTGGAAAGGGCTGGTGTAGTAATATGGCCACTCCGATGGCCCCGCATGACAACCCAGCATGGTAAACCCTGTCATAACCCTTTCCGGCCAAGAAGAGGCAAATTTCCCCTAAAAGATGTGTCTCCTGCAGAAGGAGGGCCTCCGGTTGGTGTCTGTGTGCGAAGGTTAAAACAGCTGTGCCTTTAATATGGTCTAGCAGGCCGTTACATTCCATGACATAACCTGGAAGCTCATATGTGTGGCTGCTAGAGATCCATGAGACAAGTGAACAATCATTTGTCCCAGTGGGGGTCCTCGGGACCAGTCCTGGACGTGTGCCCATAAAGAAAAGGATTTACCCCAAGGTTTTGTGGTGTGGTACAGTGTATGTCTGTGCACTAAACTGTGGGAAAAAAAGGGTAAACATAGTTTTATGCAACAGCACAGAAGCATACCCCCTTCCCCAAATCCCTCCCCTCCCCATACTTCTGCCCGAGAAGCATCTGTCACCAGTGAATACGTAAGTAACCAATGTGATCAATAGCATTCTAGGTGTCGTGATGACCATGTGTGTATCCCCAAAGTACAAGTGATGGGAGGGAAAGGCCCCCCAATATTAGACCAGAAGCTATATGGGCCCCCCAAGTGTCCACTGACCAGGTCAAGAAAATAGTCCCCCCCCCCCCCTTTCTCTCACTCAGGGAGGAGCGGAGTCTGTAGATGTCTCAGGATCCTGGCTCAGACAGAGACCACGCTACACCCCCAGCTGGGGCCGCGAAGACCCCAGGGATGCCCCAAGCCAAGACAAAAGGTGGCCTCCAAATGTTAGGTCCACTGCCTTTGCCTACATGATGTGATGGTCAGGAATTAGTCAAACTATATTGGGGCTTCGTGACAAGTCTGAATCCGTGTGGGGTGGCGGCATCCACGCCGTAACGGACTCTGTTCCTCCATTGCAGGGCTCTGCCCCCATCCTCCAGAGGAGGGCTGGGCAGACTCTTGGAGAGTGATGGGGGTGCCTCTTGAGGAAATTGACAGCTTTCTAAAATTGGCATTTTCAGAACTGTGAAATAAAATATGACTTTACCATTAAAGAGGATTGTAATTTACAAAACCGTAGAGACTAAATATACCATTTCTACCTGTTCCAAAACAGAGGTTATCATGTCTTAATTTAAATGTAATAAAGTAACCCAATGCTATCCTTTGGGAAAGGTAGGCTTTGCATAAGTGGAAAATGAATTTAAGAGTTTTTCCCCACGTGGACATGAAAAACATAAAAGTACATGTCCAGCTTTTTAAATACACCGCCCTCTACTCAATGGGCTGTTCAGGTCCTACCTTAAGGGTGAATTAGGTATTAAAATGGAAGGTTTAGCCCTGGCAAAAGGTTTATTTGGCCAGGTCAAAATGCACACAGACTGCCTGCAATTTCAGCTTCAGATATGTTTAAAAAGAATACTATAGTGTGCTGGCACAACAAGTTCTACTGGCCCACTGCTAGCAATTAATGTACAGGTCCTGAGTACCTGTAGTACTACTTTGCTAGAGACTCACAAGTAAATTAAATGTGGCAATTGGATGTAAGCTAATTTTAGCATGTTTAAAGAAGAAAGAACAGGCACTTTAGCACTGTTTAGCAGTGGTAAAGTTCATAGAGTCCTATAAGCTGGCATAAGCGAGTTCAGAAAACATGAAAACTGAAGGCAAAAAGTTTTTGGGTGCCACGCAGAGAGGCCTAAGTCCAACATAACCCACCTCCTTCCAAAAGACAGATTAGACTAAGCAATACCTTGAGGGGCTTCCCTGCTAAGGCAATAGAATGTGGACAGTAGGCTTCTTCTGAAGTGGCACTTGTCAGGTCTATATCCCCTTGAACCTAGCTGGATGCCTTTATCACTACTCTCCGGAGTTAGGCCTATGTTAAGCACTTAAGAAGTCTCACAATTTAAAGGCAATCTGTAAAGTAGTTATGCAGCAGAAATAAAGTGAAAGACAACACAATGAAAACCCCACACAATTTGAAGTGAGACCAAAATAAAATAAATTAACCAATAGAATCAGAGATATGCAATTTTACAGATTTTAGGTAAGTGTGTCACCCACAAGCACAAAGTGCTATTCACGGTTATCTGTTTGTGCCAGGCTGGGAGAAAGTTACAAGTTGAGGCTGGCTGCGATGGAGCTCAAATTAAGCCCTGGTCCCTGAAATGAGGTGCTGTTTGATGGGTAAGTTGCAGTCTCTGAGCAATGAGCAGTGGTGCTGGATGTGCATAGACAGGGATCTTATGTAGAGTAGTCGCAAGAAGGTAGTTGAATAAGCTCATGAGACAGTAGATTAGCATTATATGATTTGTGTTGGAGTGGTAGCATAAGATCCCATTTGTGGAGGCAGTGGTCTATACTTCTTAAGATGATTCGTAACCCTTGAAGAATTCTCTGTGGAACTATCTTCCTTTCACCTACAGGCTGTCAAACTATAACTTCAGTCAGTACCCACTACCCACTCCGAGAGCAGCTCCACATGCAGCTGGAAGTCTGCTACTGAGGTTAACACAAATGTGCTCCTTTGCATTATTTTGCAGTTGGTAAGTGTTATGTGTATGATGCATGGTGTTCACGTGCATCCACCTCTGAGCCTAATGCAAACCCGCATTTACAAAGAGATGCTTTTGCGCCAAAATGATGCACTCGTGAAAGACAGGAGTAACAAGGAGAAATATCTACTCAAAGGAAACATTATATGCAGAAAGGATCCACTTCCTGAACAATAACTATCTTTACATTTTTTTTATTATTATTGTTTTTATTGAATTCAAACTGCAAGAAATCACAAAGCACCATTATACATATTTGCAAACATGCTGCATCTTGTGGCCGTGACATAACAGTTTATAATCGCTCAGTCTAGCGATTCGCATAGATGTCCATTGCGCCTTAACATTTCCATTTCAACAGATGGGGATATACATAGGTCACCTCTGTGTGTATTCCACCCGCCCTATTTTTTATCCCATTTTTTAGGGCAGCCTCTGGATTTATACACTTCTTTTTCCACAATCATGCATTTATCCATTTCAGCCGCCCAACTCCCAGTTGATGGTTTTTCCGCTGCCTTTTCATTGCTATTGCCCTTTTAACTAACGTGTACCCCAGTGTGGCAAATTGCTGTTCCACTTCCGCGAGATCAGTAGCTCACATGTTCAGGAGCCCCAGCGTTGGTGTGAGTGTTAACTGTTTCCCTGTTGCATCCTGCATATGTGTGGTTGCCTCATCCCATTTATGGTGAAGGATCGGACAATCCCATATAGTATGATAGAAGGTTGCCTCTTGATGACAGCCACGCAGACATAAAGCACTTTGTCTAGTTCCTATTTTCACTAAGGTTACCCCTGTGAGGTATGTTCGGTGAAGAAGTTTTAGTTGGATTAATCAAAAGCGAAGAGTAATGGCAGCCTCCCTAGGAGACATCAGTGCTGTCTGCCAGTACTCGTCCTCAATTTGCCCAATGTCGGCCTGCCACCTGTCTCGCAGAGCCTGCAAGTAGTCCGGCAAGTTACAGAGTTTTTGATACATTAATGATATGGCTGTATCTGGAATAGGCTCTGGGAGCAGCAGATCTTCGAGGGGGGTTGATTCCGGTAGGTTACCTGGGTGTGCCATCATAAGTGCGTGGCGGATTTGCAGGTATTGGAATACCTCCCTTTGGGCCAATTCGTATTTCTGTTGTAATTCCCTAAATATAAGGATTTTACCTTTCTCGATTAAATGACCTATGGTGAAAATTCCAATTGTCTCCCATTTATCAAAGCCTGGTTGATGACACAGGAGCCCGAGTTTTTGAGTAGACCATAAGGGTGTGGCCTGAGCCAACACCTCGGACCAGCCCAAATGTTTAGTTACCTGATGCCAAATTCCGACCATCTGTGCGGTAGGGCCGAGATACCACCCCCTCCGGACCTTCATGTAAAATCTCCTAGGCACCCCTCTCTACCCATCTGATATCTGTCCAGCATATATACTATGTCCACCGGAGAACGGCACAACCAGTGATTTATAGCCACTAGTTGTGCGGCCCAGTAGTAAAGTTGCATGTCCGGAAGTGCTATCCCCCCATTATACCACCCTTTAGTCAATTTTTGCAGCGCTATACGGTGTGCTCCCCCGTTCCATAACAACACTCGGACTTCACTCTCAATATTTCTAAAATAGGAGTCAGGGACCCTATATGGGCAGTTTTGAAGGATATACAGAAATCTCGGAAGAGCCAGCATTTTAAAAAGGGCGGCTCTGCCTAGCAGATAAAGCGGCAAGAATTTCCAGTATTTAACATGTCTATGCAACCTTTCCATGTGGGCAGCTAAGTTCTTGTCATAAAAGAGTTGGGGATCCGGTGTAACATAGACCGCTAAGTATCGGAATCCATCAGAGGTCACCTCAAGCTCGCATCCTGGAGGTAGTCGGGGGACAGGACCCCGAAGGACAAACAGCACCGACTTGGTCCAATTGATGGCATATCCGGAGTATTTGCCGAAATTTGTAAAAATATTCAAAAGGTTACGGATTGAGGCATATGGGGACACTAGATATACCAGGATATCGTCCGCATATAGCGAGATCTTATCTTCATGCCCTTCCGCCCTTATCAGCCATCTAATGGAGATGTCCCCTCTCACCCAGGACGCCAGTGGTTCAAGGATTAAAGAGAAAATCAAGGGGGACAGGGCACAGCCCTGTCTGGTGCCTCTGCCCAAAGGGAACATTCGGGATGTGCGATTGTTGACCTTTACTTGACCCCGTAAATCTGTATAGAGGCGCCTAATCCACCCTAGGAACTTCAGGCCAAACTCCAGGCATCTCAGCACCTCAAAGAGATATGCCCATTCTATAGAGTCGAATGCCATAGAGGCATCTAAAGAGATCACTACTGCATCTTCCGCTATAGAGGGTTGGTGCCCCAGAACATTATGAGTATGGCGGATGTTTAGAGCCGTATTCCTCCCCGGCATAAAACCAGACTGGTCAGCATGGACCAATGAAGGAAGTACTGACACCAGGCGGGAAGCCAGGGGCTTTGCCAGCACCTTAGCCTTAATAATTAATGATATCTGTTGGTATGATCCGCAAATATCAGCAGGTTTACTCGGCTTTCGAATGACAACAGTAGAAGCTAGATGCTGGTCTTCCGGCAGAACTCCTCTCTCAAGGCTCTCAGTATACATATTATTAAGGTGAGGCGCGACCTTTTGGGCAATGGACTTAAAAAACTCAATAGGGACCCCGTTGGGTCCCATCGCCTTCCCTGACTGAATACTATATATGGCTTTGCATATTTCTTCATCAGTTCTATCCTCTTCCATGACGTTCCTATCTGACTCTGAAATGGTAGGTAAACGCATATCTACAAGCAATTGACGGGAGTCCTCAGCCGTATATTTAGTTGCGGATGCATAGTCTTTTTCTAGATGGTTAACAAATGCCTCTGCAATATCTTGCCGATCCGAGATCCGTCCCACCCGATTAATGGTCAGAGTGGGAACCCAGCGTTCCCCTTGCTCCCTTCTTTCCAGCCAGGCTAACAGTTTCCCGGCCCTGTTTCCCATCTCATAAATCCTATGTTGCTTTTTTAACAATCTTGCCCAAGCCTTCTACCCCGCCAGGGTTTTGTATTCTAGCTGCTTAACAGTTAGTTGATGCATGGTGTCCTCACTGAGCGAGGAAGCATTTAATGCCTCCAGCCACAGGAGTTCACTCTGCAGTTGTGAAAGCTGCTGAGTTTTTTCTTGATATATTTATTTATTTAACATGTTTTATATAGCACTAGCTGAACCCGGGGGTATCAGAACGCTTTACATGAGTATTCGTTGCAATATAGGAAAAATTACAATAAGGTAGTCAGAAACCAATGAAAACGGTAGAAAGCAATTTAAATATTACACAATCTATACGAAAAACAAGTAGCAAATTAAAAGAGATTAGGCTAGTGAGAGAGGGAAAGGATATAAAAGGAGGGGGTAGGTTATGGGAATGGGGGAGGCAAGTGAGGGGGGCAGTTAAGGCAATATCATACAGCTATACATAGATAGGATTAATTGAATGTAACAGGATAACAATGAGGTAGAATTCAAAACCCAACAAGAAGGTCAAAACAGCTCTAGATTAACATCGTCATATTACATGAGTTGAAAAGGGTTGCATGCGAGTCTTGAGAGATTAGCCTAGCATGGGAGGGAAAGTATGGAGAAGAGGGGGGAAGGGTAAGTGAATGAGGGTAGGCTGAGGAGGGGGGGAGTATTCTGTAATATCTGGTGGAACGGGGAAGTTCCTATAGGGATGACTGGAGGGAGTAGTTAGCGGGAGAAGGAAGATGAGAGAGGGGGAGAAGAACAATAGCAGGTAGGGGTGGGATGAGCGCCCAGGGGTGGATTTAAGAACCCCAGGATTTGTTCAGCAGGAGAACTTTGAGGGCTCTTTTGAAGCAGGCGTAAGAGGGGTTGCAACGAAGATCTTTGGGGAGGGAGTTCCAGATGTTTGGTGCGTTCCCAGAAAAGGAGCGAGAGTGTGTGTTTTTCTTGTTTAAAAGAGGAGGTACAAGAGCGAGGGTGTTGGAGCTCCTCAGTGATCTAGAGCAGCCAGCTATGTTTAGTTTATCTGTGAGGTACTGCGGGGAACGTTGATGCAGGACTTTGTGCGTAATGCACGTTGTCTTGTAGGAGGCTTTTCCTTCAATGGGCAGCCACTTGAGGGCTTTAAGGGCGGGGGAGATATGATCAAACTGTTTAAGGTCACTAATGAGCCTAGCGGCAAGGTTCAGAACCAATTTGATAGGGGCAAGGTGTGCTTTAGGAGTTCCAGTGAGGATGGCGTTCCCATAGCCGATTTTTGACAGAACCAGCGATTTGACAACTAATTTAAAGTCGCTGCTGGAATGAAGGGTTTAATTTTCTTTAAGTGATGGAGTGTGCAGAGAGTGCTTTTGGCTGAAGTTTTTATGTGGGAGATAAGAGTATGGTTCAGGTCAATCTTAAAACCGAGTGATTTAACAGAGCTGGATATGGTGAGAGAGCAGTTGAGTGCAGTAAGGTCAGAGATCCAGGATAGAATGGGGAGCAAGTTGTTCTTAGGGGAGAAAATAATGATTTTGGTCTTTTTTTAAATGAGTTTGAGGTGGTTGAAGTGGAACCAGGATTGAATCTTACTCAAGGTATCATTGAGGTGAATGACATCTGACCGGAATTTAATTTTATAGTAAAGTTGGGTGTCGTCGGCCTATAGGTGGTAATTGATACCCTCTTGTTTAAGGATGAGGGTGAGGGGTTCCATGAACAGATTAAATAGAGAGGGGAGAGGATAGAGCCCTGAGGGACTCCTAGGGAGATGGGCAGAGTTTTAAAAAGGCAGTCATGGATTTTAATTTGCTGGGTTCTGTGTTGGAAAAAGGAGGTGAACCACTTGAGGACTGAACCGTTGAGGCCAAAACGATCTTTAAGTGTGTTAAGTAGCATAGAGTGATTTACAGTATCAAAAGCAGTGGAGAGATTATGGAGAATGAGTAGGGAGGAATTGCCTTGGTCAAGGGTGTGTTGGATGTCATCAATTATGTTTAGCTTTGCCGTTTCTGTACTGCAGCCCTTTCTGAAGCCAGATTGGAACGAGTCTAAAAGATTGAATGAATCAATATGCTTATCTAGTTGTAACAGGGCGCATTTTTCAAGGGCTTTTGAGAGAATAGGAAGGTTAGAGATAGGAAAAGGTTATTTAGGTCATTAGGGTCACCAGCTGGATTTTTGAGGAGTGATTTGTCCCAATTGGAGGGAAGCAGGGACACAACCAAAGGTAAAGGAGGAGTTGATAATGGAGGTCCAGTAGGGGGTAATGATATGTCTAAGGTCTTGGACATGGTTGGATGGAAGAGGATCATTAGTGTGAGAAGATGGCTTCAGTCCGGAAATGATGTTAAGGAGATCAAGTTCAGTGACAGGATGGAAGTCGTGCCAAGAAGCATTATTTTTTAGTTCAAGTATGATGGGGCTGGGTTCAAGAATGGGGACTGTTAGACCTGGCATCTTTGGCGTGGTTTCCCATGTCTTTTTGCCTCTGCCTCCTGTATTTTTTACTCTGTGCTGCATTTCGTTTTTGCTAGTTTAGATGCTTTGGGCACTTTGCCATTGCTGATCAGTGTCAAAGTGCAAGTGCTCCCTGTGTAAATTGTGATTGTAATTGGTTATCCATGATTGGCATATTTGTATCACCAAAAAGTGCCTAGTAAAGGGCTGGGGATACAAATGCTACTAGTGGGCCTGCAGCACTGATTGTGCCACCCACATGAGTAGCCCTAGAATGGTGTCTCAGGTCTGCCACCGCAGTGACAGTATGCAGTCTGTGAACTGCCATGTCCTCCTGATCAGTGTCCCCACTGACCAGGCCAAACTCTTCCATTTCTGTGCACATTGGTCACCCCTATGGAAGGCCCAAGGTACCAACCTGGGCAGGTATGTGAAAGGTAGAGCATGTACTAGTGCAGGTGACATGCTCGGGTAGTGAATGACAGCCATTTTCGTTTTTCACTATTGTAAGGCTACCTTGCCCATAGGCTTTTATGGGGACTACAGTGGCTACCAGCATATCTTCCCATAGGAGCAAGGTAGGACATGCAAGTCAGGTATCTCTGAACTCAGAAGTTAATAACACATCTTTTAGGAAAGGTGGTTTTTAAATACTGTGTTTAAGAACAGCACTTTTAGAAAGTTGCTGTTCTCTTGTCTGACCTTGGCCTGTTTATGAATTGACTGTCTGGTTTGAGAGTGACAGAAACTGGGGAGCCCCCAGGAGGCTGGCTGAGTCAGCCCTATGCTGAATGACTGCATCTGCACCTTGAGTGGTGGAAGGATATAGCACCTAGGCCTGAATAGGGCTGTGCCTGCCTTCCACAATGCTGGCTCCACCTCCTGCTGGGTGGCTGACAACCCTGCCCCTCTCTCTGAAAGGAAAGGAGAAGCCAGGAAAACAAAGTGCTCAAGGAACACCTGGAACTGGTTCAGACCGGTCTCAGAGCCCTCCTGCACAAAGGGAAAAAATACTTTTAGAGGTATAAGTACAGGGCCCCTGATTACAGAAAATTAGATCATCCTGGAAACAAGAAGGAACCTCTGCCAAGGAGAAAGCTGGAAGACTGAAGAAGGAAGACTGTCCTGCTGTGTGCTTGTGGACTGACCTGCTGTTGCTTTGCTGCTAAGGAGATGGGAAGGACTTTGCTTTGTGCTGTGTCCCCTTGCTTGAAGGAATCTCCAAGGGCCTGAGAAGAGCTGGCTCCCTGTTAAGAAGTCCCAGGAACAAAAGGACTTCACCCCCAGCTTCCCTGAACTCTACTGAGAGAGTTCTGTCCTTCCCAGAGTGCTTGGGTCAGTTGTGGTGCCTCTGGAAGTTGTACCTGTGCTTGGGAAGATGGAAATCAAGATACTAAAGTCTTTCTGTAAAGTTTCATGCATCGCTCACTTGCGGAGCGCATCCCCATCAGTGCAAGGAAATTCCTGCTACCGCGAAGATCGAGATCGTCGCAGCGCCTGTTGCCGTTGCAAGAACCGACACATCCTTCGCTTGCGGAAAGCATCGCTCCGGTGGGGCAAAAGTACCATCGCTGTGAACATCGTCGCAGAGCCTGTCTTCGCTGGGTGAGATCGTCACACCACTTGCTTGCGGACCGCATCACGTCACTGCGAGAGTAGTCACAGAGCCATCGCATCGAGGGGCCGTGAGAGGAGATGATAGATACTGCGAGACGCATCGTCGCCGCACCTGAGATCGTCGCCATCCCAAAGATTGTCGCATCGTGCCTTTTGCGAGCCGCTTCCAACGAAACCTGCGCACCGGAATCCACGCAAGGTATCGCATCCCTCCCCATACAGACTGGAGTCATCGCAACACGCCTGCTACGTCCAGCGGGGTTGTCACATCGCCTCCCCAGGATCTCAGAAGTGACGCATCGCTTGCTTTTCAATGCTGCAGCTTTCACTTGGAACTTTTGTTGCATCCAAAGGTACTGTTGGCTAAAACGTGATGCAACTGTGGATTATTTTAACGCAACCTTAAGAACTCTTTTAAAACCATATTCTTGAACTGTGTATGTTGGATTTTTGTGGTTTTGGTCTTGTGTAGTTTAGATTAAATACCTTTATTTTTCTAAACTGTTGTGGCGTCAGTTTGGGGTGTTTTCACTGTGTTACTGTGAGTGTTGGTAACAAATACTTTACACATTGCCTTTGATAAGCCTGACTGCTCGTGCCAAGCTACCAAGGGGGTGGGCAGAAGTTATATAGAGAGTGTATCCTTCTTACCCTGACTATAAGCAAGGGTCCCTATTTGGACAGTGGTACCTACCTCTGCCAACTAGAGACCCCCAGATCTAACAGGGACGATAAAAGGGAGCGATAAGGAGTCATGAGGGAGCCCTTTCAGGACCGCCGTATAGGCTTCCCATAGTATCTGAGTCAATTCCACAGAACTGACGCTTACATTAAAATAGTGGTCTGTCTGCGTGAGCAGCTCCTCTTTTATGTCTGGAATTTTGAGCAACCAGGGACTAAAGACAATATTACGACAATGCTGTGTATTGCAATAAGTAAGCTCCATCCACACGGGAAAATGATCCGAGAAGCCTCTATGCAGAGTATGTGGATGCCTAAAAAGTCCAATATTCTGCTAGGTGTGTGAGAAAGTAATCTATGCGGGACGGTACACAGACAAAATATCGAGTTTTAAATTTCGATATACAATTATATCGAAGTTTAAATATCGATGTAACAAAATATCGAAGGTAAGTAATATCGACAGTCTTAATATCGATATTAGTATGATATCAGTAATATCGAAGTTTTAAATATCGATGTCAATAATATCGAAATAAATAACTTCGATGTTACTAATATCAATTTTTAAATAAATTTAGTGTATATTATATTGTATTTATTATGTTTTATTATTTATTTTTAATGTAATTTAATTAAATATTGTCTTTTACTACTGTAGCGGGTTGTGGGTTTATAGGGGAATAGGGTGGGAAGTAATTTAATTATGTTAAATTAATTATTAATTAGTAGGAATTATTAATTAATTAATTGAGAATCAATTTTTAATTAATTTTAATAATTGATTAATTGATAAATATGTTCTGTAGCGGGTTATGGGTTTATAGGGGAATAGGGTGGGAAGTGATTTAATAATAATTAATTAATTAATATATGTTTGTACATATTTTAATTAATAATTAATTAGTAATTAATTTATAATAATTAGTTAATTAATTAATATCATTTTGTACATATTTTTAATTATTAATTAGTTGGTAATTAATTAATATTAATTAGTTAATTACATTAATTAGAGTAATTTTTATATATATAATTTTTTGTTATTCTTAATTAATTAATTGGGAAAAATAATATTAATTATTAAATTAAATTAATTACAGCTAATGTGCTAATATATTTACTTTATTGTTATTGTTAATTAATAATTAATTGGTAATTAAATAATATTAATTAATTTTGGGTAAAGGAGTATTTTTAGGGTTCAGGGTCAGTTTTCAGTTCTTGGGTAAAGGGGTATTTTTAGGGTTCAGGGTCAGTTTTCAGTTTTTGTGTAAAGGGTTATTTTTAGGGTTCAGTGTCAGTTTCAGTTTTTGGGTAAAGGGATATTTTTAGGGTTCAGGGTCAGTTTTTAGTTCTTGGGTAAAGGGGTATTTATAGGGTTCAGGATCAGTTTTCAATTTTTGGGTAAAGGGGTATTTTTAGGGTTCAGGGTCAGTTTTCAGTTTTTGGGTAAAGGGGTATTTTTAGGGTTCAGGGTCAGTTTTCAGTTTTTGGGTAAAGGGGTATTTTTAGGGTTCAGGGTCAGTTTTCAGTTTTTGGGTAAAGGGGTATTTTTAGGGTTCAGGGTCAGTTTTGGGTTTTTGGGGTACAGGGATATTTTTAGGGTTCAGGGTCAGTTTTGGGTTTTTGGGGTACAGGGATATTTTTAGGGTTCAGGGTCAGTTTTGGGTTTTTGGGGTACAGGCGTACAGGGTAAAAATATATTTTTTTTACATTAAATCAATTAAATGAAATTAAAAAAAAAATTACATTAAATTATTAAGTGTTTTATTTATTTTAAATGTATATGTATTAGTTTTAATTTTGTTTTAATATTTTTATTTAATATTTGTCAAATTATATGTATTTTAAAATTATTTTTACATTATTATTAATACATTTAAAAAAACAATATTTTTAATTTCGATATTTTTGTACTACGATATTATTTTTTCGATATTTTTGTACTCACCTTTATGAAGATATGACTCCGATATTTTTGATGTCGATATTTTTGTGCCGATATTTTTGTATTTCGATATTCTGTCTGTCGATATTATGTCAGACATTCATGCGGGACATACTCCTGTGTGCATTGGAGTAATAGGTATAATAAGTTGAGTCTGGTTGCAGGGCGCCACACGTCCGCCAGACCCATGGCACGTGTGAAATCTGCCATCTGTGTATTGGGGCGCGCCAGAGGACATTGGGGATATCTGTCTCTGTGGTCGTCCATAGTCATGTTAAAGTTTCCTCCCAAAAGTAGAGTGTCAATTGGGAGATCCACCAGGATTTTCACTAAGTCAGTGAGCGCCCCCTTACCCAGAGCAGGGGAAAGATACGCCAAGTCCACATTTAACGGTTTTCCCTCCCAGCTGGCCTCCAGAACTGCAAACCTCCCTTGAGGATCTGCCCATGTATGGGTGGGACTGAGTGCAAGACTTTTCTGAACTAGAATACCAGTCCCCCTAGAGCCCGAGGTAAACCACGCATTGACCAGTAACTTGTAACCCACTCGCTTAAGGGCCTTACACTTGTTCCCCACTAAGTGTGTTTCTTGCAGCAAAACTAGATCATGGGCCTGTCTTTAAGGATACTGCATCACAACTCCACATTTTATTTTGTCCCGCAGACCGTTTACGTTTCATGTTAGAATGGATAATGACGTTTCTATATGAGTCCCCGCCATAGATGATGTGTAAAGTACAAGAGAAGACCTATGGGTACTTCGTGAGGGGCAGCTTCCACTTTCAACGGTATCCTAACCCGGTAAGTAGACATGTAAGGGCAGTAAAGCCCGGCCCAGCTAGAGAGCAAAATGAATGCATAATTTAAAGTTGACATGAGCCCAGCATCAATGGAATTTGACCCATGGCACTTTGTGATTAAGAAACAAACATAGAACATGAACACGCTACCCCTCCCTGCCCCCTGCCAGTGGATTTCAAACTACCCACTCCCCAACAAGGCAGATTGCCTGTCACGCCAGTCCCTATTAGAGAGGTGCTTGGTTGCAGCCATACCCCCCCTGCCGTGTTCAAAGGATGGCATCATATCATAATGAATAACAGGGATTGATCCCGGCCCCTCTGCACACCATGGCATTATATTGCCTTATAGTAAAGTCTTCGGCTCCTTACTTCCATAGCCTTGGCCAGGTAACTTGTAATAGTCCAGGGGACATGTCCCCTTGTGCTCCACAGGAACTAGTTTCCCACCTCATTTAGCTGCACGACGTTGAGTCCGACTCTTTCTCCTTTCTGGACACGTCGCCACGTTGTCCGCCGCTATGCTCAGGGTTGCCGCTTCGGGGTCCGCCATTTCGATCTCTATGCGGTTTCTCCACTTGGCAACAGCCCTCTAGCCAGTCCCACACATCCTCAGGGGAGGAGAAAACCAGGCCTTGCCTTCTGATTCAACTCAAAGCATTTCCGGAAATAGCATGGCACACTTCACCTCCTTGTCTCGCAGTGCCTGCTTGAGTGCCAAATAACTACGACCTTGGGCCTGAACTTTACTGGCGAAGTCCGGGAAAAAGGCAAGCACACTGTCCTTCAATTTAAGCTGTGGGATAGCACGTAAAGTCTTTAGTATAATATCACGATCCCTAAAATTTAAAACTTGTGCTATTATCAGTCTTCCCCCCAGGGAACGCTCAATGGAGAGTATTTTGAGATGATGGGGATGATGCTGCCTCTGACTTCAGTTGTTCCGTAGAGCAGGCGACCAGGCCCATGAAGCCAGGGCCTCAACTAGTACCATGGTCCTCGTAGTACGCTCGCTGCCGGTGGCCTGTGCCTGCCTTCCCTGGGTGCACCTTGGGGTCTCCAAGAATATAAGGTCAATTTACGCTGTGGCTCTCTTCTGCCCCTAGGCGCAGCCTCTCTCTCTGGCTGTCTCCGCCGGACAGTACTCGCTAAATAGCTCCCGTCCCTTCCACAACTTCACACAGTGGAGCGAGGGCGCAGCATCAATTTGAAGTCGAGCTCCAGCCACATCAGAGAATCTACGCCAGTTATCCGCCAGCACAGGCAGAAAGCGTCCCCCTGTTCTCACTTCAGGACATTGGGGTTGGGATCCCCTCCATTCAGGGGTAATTTACAGGATCACGCCAGGATTAAGGTCAGGATAGACGGTGAGGGCTCCGGAGCCGCGCTATTGTGCAGCCATTACCTTCAAGGGCTAGCCACACCACCAACAAAAACTATCTTGATCCCAATATAGACATCTTTGCACTATGTCACCAGGGTGCTTAGCTGCAGCCAAAAGTGCACCAGTGCATAGAGAGAATGGAACTGTGGCATCTTTGTGAAGGTATGGCACAGTTCTGATCTCTCCAGATAACACAATGAAGTGCAACTTTTTTTGCTTTCTGTATTGAGCCACTTCTTTGTAAATATCCCATCTGTCTATTTTGTTTACCATTCATCACTTAATTCTAGATTATTTCTCCTACCTAGAACAGCAAATATCTGACAGTGTTTCACTGGAGTTGGATGTCATGAAGGGGGCATTAAAGGGTGGCAGGAGATTCACACCTAGAAGTACAGTACCCATTACAATATGATAGCTCAGCAAGAGAGCAACATATTTGTACCCATGCAGAAACACATTGTAGGGTTAGAGGGTGTGGTAAAACCAGAGAGAGAATGGAATTGAACAATGGGAAGGCAACAGTAGCCATGTGACAAGTCACACCCCAGGTGTCAAATGAGTTCAGCCTAGAAAGAAAATGTAAGAGAAAAGGTTGGGTGCGATGATGAGGATGCCTACCATGCAAAATACCATCTCATTGGAGATTGTACTAGGGATTATGGGCTAAAAAAAGTTTCTACCTTCTGTTTACCCAGAGGACAGCTTGTATAAACTGGTCTAAGAATTAGCCTGGTAGGAGGAGAATGCACTGAGAAGCCTGGTCAAATAAAGAAAGGAATATTTCAAGCTTCTTCACTGAATACTTCATACCAAAATAACTCATTTTTTCCAGTGAATCAGCAGTCCCACAGCAGCAATCAGGAGTGAGCAATCCAATTGCAGTCCATTGCCTGAAAGCGATGCCTTCCAGGGCAAACCATGTTCTCTGTTTTCTGAGCGCTGCAAGTGACAGTTGTAAGAAATTGGGTACCTGATTGAAGGGGTAAATCCCTACTCAAGCAAAAACCATGATCCTTCTCAGGGTGAAGTCATAAGCAACTCCTAATTAACCTGTGCTTAACCCTCTGGTAGCTTGGCACAAAAGCTTAGGTGAGAGGCAAAGTGTAAAGAATGTATGAAGCACTTCAAACAGTAACAAAGTAAAACACAACACAAGAAAAATTTCACACCACTTTAGAAAAATAGAGCAAAATGTAATAAATAATTAAAGACCAAATGATAAAAAATCAAATCAGTAGAACCAAAGACTTTCAATATTAACGATTTAAGTGAAAACAGAGCAAAAAGCACAAAATGCCAACTGTGATAATTTGGTTGAGTGGGATCGGGACAAATTCGCAGACTGAGACTGACCACAATGGAGTGTGGGCTGGCTTAAGCAACCCAGTTAGGTCCACTGAGCAAAAGTATCTTAGTCTTGGTTGCGGAGCATTATGGAGTCCCTTGTCGAGGATGTGTTGTGCAGCGGTGATTACTAGGAGCTGTGAAGCTGTGATGCAAAGTTCTGCATCATCCTCAAGGATGCCATCAATAAATGCTTACGATGCAAATTTTGGCGTCAAGATGTATTTTGTACCAGCTAGTTCTGAAGAAGCTACGAGGCTTGTGATGCAAAGTGTTGCATCTTCCTTGAGGATGCAGTTGATGAGTGGTTTTCTATGTGAAGGCTTACATTGGGGATGCGTTAAACAGCGGCCATTCCTGGAGGGCTGTGGGGGGGGGGGCAAAGCAAAGTCCTGCACTGGAGACAAACCACACTGCAGTCCAGATGCAGAGATTGATGAGGCGATGCCTCGCACAGTGGGTCCACTGCGGAGTTTCTGGTCAGTGATGCATCAGCTTCTGCTCCAATGCATCCTTTCCGCTGGGCTCACAGTTGGGGCTGGTAGAGCACTTTAAGGCCCACTTCCAAGGGTCCAGGACGGGGATGGCACCCTGTGGGAGGGTGGGACTCCCAGCTGGCAGAGTCCAGGTGGCAGTTAGAAGATGGAGGAAACCTGTACTGTCCTTGAGAATTCTGATCAGGAGCCCTGCCAACTAGCCCTTGGAAACAGTCTGGTGGTCCTGGGTTAAGATGAAAGTCCAGGACCTCAATGAGGCTGGAGTGCAGCTGGGTAGCACAAAAGGGCAGCAGAGTGACAGCCCTTCTTGCAGCAGAGCAGCACAGCTGTCTTTCTTCCGAGTCTTCCACAGGTCCAGATGTGTACGGAAGAGTTGACGTATGAGGTAAAATATTTATATGTGGTGCCCACTTTGAAGTGGGAAATGTTTCTAGAGTTTTCCACCTCCCAGAGGTGCTTGTAATTTCCTGCTGCCTTGCCTGGTTGCAGCTTGTTTGTAGTCACAAAAGACTAATGTCAAACCCCTTTATGAGAGTGCTTAGGCAGGGCCTTTGTGATGTTCAAGTGTGGTAGGTCGTAGTCCGTGACACTTGTTAACTCAAAGTGGCCCATTCTACTAAAACCCAGCTTCCCTTTGGCTCACTGTCTGGGAGCAATACAAAAACACCAACTGGCAACTACAACTTGTCATGTGACCCAAGATACAGGCCGAAGACACCAAATGGCTGGGACAAAAAAATGGCAACTTTCTAAAAGTGGCATTTTCAGAATTTTGACAAAAAACCTGACTTTATCGTTAAAGAGACATGTTTAGAAGGACTACTCGAGTGGGAAGCACAATCAAAGCTGCTGACCCACTAGTAGCATTTAATTTTCAGGCCTGGGTATAGGGTGTACCTCTTTATAGGTACCTATAAGCAAATTAAATATGCCAGTTGGATATAAGCCAATTCTACCATCTACGAGCGAGCACAAGCACTTTAGAACTGGTTAGCAGTCGTAAAGTGCACAGAGTACTAAGGCCAATAAAAACGAGATCAGGAAAAATAGGGGGGGGGGGGTGAAGGCATAATGTTTGGGGGAAGAACGCCCTAGGGTTGACAGGCCCCCACATAATTATCAAGGGCACCTCAGAAGATGGTGCGCCTAGTCACCTACTGGCTTATTTTACTATCCCCACTATATGTCTTATGCTAGGTGTGATCATGACCTGTCCTTATGAGCAGGACTGGGAGGGCATACTCACAAACCTGACAAAAAAAGGCTCATCAAGTAAGGTGATGCTTGTGACAGCGAAAGTCTATTCCGCCCACAGTCTTGAGTTTATGACAGGGGTTTTGAAGCGTGTGACCTGAGAATGAGAAGGTCATAGGCTCTTATAGACTCGTATCATATGTTTCATTCTGCTGGGCAGCGTCTGTGTTGTTGCACTGGAGATGGCTTGGGGGAGCTCAGATGGAGCCCCCTAAAGTTGAATACAGTCTGGAAGAAAGTGGATCAGGTGATCCAATCAGTTTCTCAGGTAGCATTACTCAAAGGAAGGAAAGTGTGGAAGAAGGGACCATGGGAGCATGAAACCAAGGAGTGGTAGCATGAAGACCATCCAGGCACTGGATGTGAATATTTTCAGAAAGGGGAATGGAAGAGGCACACATCCACTGCTGTCTTTCTTTTGCATTCTTTAGGGTGTTACAAAAAACACGTTGTGAACTTAGCATAGGTTTATGAAAGACCTTTGAACAAAGGTAGAAAACAAACAATAATATCTAAACTGTACCTGAGTTGAATTTGCTGCAGGTGGAACCGGAAAGAATCATTTTAATGTATGTATTTATTTGAAGGTTTTGTAATGTGCCAACATGTAGGCCTCATGCCACTTTGCACCAGTGTAGGTCTGACACACTTTACTCTCTTGGCCCAGTGGAAAGGCTCTTGTCCTCAGCAGTTTGGGCCTCAGGGCCTGGTGTCTTCTTGAGGAGGTTGGTAGTCCTGAGACGTCAGTAAGAGCCAAAGGCTTCGTGGAATATGTTGAACAAACCTCTCATCTCCGGTTCCATTTACCAGAATGATAAGACTTATTTGCAGTTTAAGTCTAAATGACACTAGGTTGATGCCGCGCTTTGCACAGGGACAGTTTCTGAAGATCAGGATGTTGCATAAATGTTCAATTCATTAATCTTCTTGAGCAAATATATTTTTGCCTCTATTTGTGCTCTCTACTCACAGTAGTGCTGTCTTGTGACATTTATTGTTCAATCTTTTCACAGTGAGAGTGTTTTATTTCACTTATTAGGGCCCGGCTGCAGACAGCCTTAGCTGTCTAAAGGTAGAGTTCTTGTTTCTAATACTACTAGTTTACATAAAGGGGATGGGGGCTGTGAGCTCCCCACCCCGGATCTTGCTAGGCCATGGGGACCCCGACCCCAAGGTAAATTCTCAAAATTAGAGGAGTAGCATTTGTTAAAGTGGGTGCCGTGGGGCCATCAAATACTAGTTGGAGGCTGTGGAGAGTGCCCCGTGGCACTGCATGCAGCGGGAGACAGCATAGCATATAGCGCAAACTTTACCCAAAGGTGTCAGAGTGCTTCACAAAAGTACCAGATACATTACATAGGGACTTCAGAATACATGAGTTATGCAAAAGATACAAACAGAAAAACTCTAAATTCAAATAAGAATGGTAGTAAGTACAAAAGTATACTACATATACTAGTGGTTAGAGTTACATATATACAAGTTGCAGATTCGCTCGTAGTTAAATTTTTTATAAAAGCTGAAGCGGTAAGCATTGGACAAAAAAAAACAAAAAATTTACAAAGCATGATAGTCTTGCCAATGCAGTACCTCCCAGGGCACAAGTCCTAAAAAAAAGAAGTGGGGGGACTAACCTAATTAATCAGTATGCAAATGGCATTATGGTGCATGACATTGCAGCGTGTGAGGCGCATGACATCACTGGAAGTGACATCACAAGAAATGACATCAGACCTTAAGCCCTCACATATTTGTTTAGCATGTCTATTATGAGTACATTTGAGCACATTTTGAGTATACTTGCAAACCCTCCAGATTTAGGCAGAAGATTCACACTTTTGTAAGCTTCACATAAACCAATGTTGCCTTTAGTAAGCATAAGGCTTCCTCTACCCATAGTGCTATAAAAAGACAAAATAGTGATATTTAGGTAAGCGTATATAAATGCTATTTATTTTGTGCAAATACTGGGGAAGATCAACACATTTGACGTTATTACAGTGCATGCATATGTCCTAAACAGAGCCTGAACAAAGTGAAAAGCTGCCTCTCTTAGATATGTGTGAAGTGCTAACAAGGTGTGAGCCTTTGTTTCCCCTCTGCTGCATTTGCTTCTGACTGCTGCCAGCCAGGAGACTCCAACAAAAGGAGACCTAATGACCCCTCACATTCGGCCTTTATTATGGGCACAGCAGGAGTCTGAAAGAAGAGAGCCCCTTCCCCGACAGCACAACTGTCAGTTGTTGCAGATCGAAAGCAGATAACAATCTGCAAGCGCTGCTGAAAGTGTCCCAGTGTTTGAAAATTACACCGGGACAAATTCAGTATCTTTTTTAGTGGGCTCCAACTTCTTGGCAGGGTGGACGGCGTCCACCTTGTGAAAAAAGTGGGTGAATGCTGTCCACTCGCATGTACCCTGACTCGTGCCCTGGTACCTCCTCACTGCCTGTGTCTGGCGAGTCACGAGATTAAGTGAAACAGGAGGTGGAATTTCTTGAGTCAACAGTCATCCGGTATGAAGGAATGGAAGACTCTTCATCAGTCCTGCATCTGGCGAGGTGTACTGTTGGGGAGGGAGGGTCCTCATCAGCGGTATTGAGCCACGGGGGTTGAAAGTAGGGAGCAATTGCAGGCTCGCCTCCTGTGTTCGTTGTTCTTTTTGGTATTTTTTGCACTCTCCAAAGTGGGACTTCTCTCCCGCCGGCGCCCTACTTTCCTCGACTCCTCATCCAGCAACTTGCTTTAGCAGCCTGCGGCACCATGGGAGCTTTCAGGAGATGTAGATTGCATTAAGAGCAATAGGATGATTTCTTTCCCCAGTCTGGGGTGAGCAGGGGGGCGACCAGGCAGCCGCTGGTACAGGCGGCAGTGGGCAGGTATTAGGTCTCGCCTAGCTATCGCGTAAGCGATGCTATGCAAGATATTTAGTAAGGGGCTTTTGACAATGCTCCCAAAGGCTGCAGGCGGATTGGGTACAGTGCATGTGCGCCGGGTGCCCGCACCATTTGTCAGCCTGCGTACTCACTTTCACGTCCGCTTTGATGTTCTCAGTGAGCCGCGCGGCCACTGAGAACATCAAAGCGGCCGCGAAAGTGATCACCATTTGCTATCCGAAGGATTCTGTAAGTCTGCTACAAGCGCTGCAGGTTACCGTAGAGTGCATGTGCGCCGGGCGCATGCACCATTTGTCAGCCTGCGTGATCACTTTTGCGGCCGCTTTGATGTTCTCAGTGAGCTGCGAGGCCACTGATAACATCAAAGCGGCCGCGAAAATGATCACCATTTGCCATCCGAAGGATTCTGTAAGTCCGCTACAAGCGCTGCAGTTTACCCTAACGTTTTATTTTTTGTTCTTGTTTTTTTTTTCAGCTCTCCTTGAAGCAGTGTGGCGTCCCCTTCCCCACATTGCCTATAATGGCTTATAAGTAAACATTAAACAGAAAAGCGATTGAAGTCAGATAAAAAAAAACCCTCACCCCCTTCCAGCACCGCAGTGCATCGAGTAGTTTTCTTTACTTTCAAGGGACCAAAATAGTCATGCTTTGTGCCGCACGTTACCACCACAGATATCATGAAATGCACTTTAGCATTGCAATTAGAACAGCAAATCTACACAACCAAAAACCCAAAGTGCTGTTGGTGAGAATACCTGGCTATGTGACAGTGAATATTATCAAAACAGGATGCGTGACAGTGATGGCAATCCTGAAGGTTTGGGTTTAATTTTGCCTTCTTTTTGGAGGACTCGGTAGCTGCAACTTGCTTCTGGGCTCCTCATTTCACTTGGATACCTCTCCAAAATGGATGTGTTCTATTTTGGAACAATAAATGACGCTGAACATCCTGCGATTCTGGGAAAATCACTTAATCTCCCTGTGCCTAACAAAAATAAATGTGTGTCCTCATGTAACATGCAACCAGCCCTGCCCGCCCCCTCTTCCTCGCGCCAGCCACAGCAGAACACTTTCGATTTCAGCATTTTTTTTCCCTTCGCTTCGCTTTCACGTGATCACTTTTAGGCCCGCGACAACCCGCCCCGCCCCTCTCCCTCTTCCTCGCGCCCGCCACAGTAGCTGTAGATACAGCTTAGCAAAAGAAGAATTTACAAGAAACCCTACCTTGGCCATATTTATTTTACTCGCTTTTGAACTGAAAAGATAACCACCAGGGGCAGTGGTGGATGAATATTGGTTCCACCCCAACCCTTGCAGTATAGTTCACCAAAATTTAGGCAGTTAACATCTCTTGGAATCTGAAGTATGCACTTTAGAAATATAACAAATGCATAATTAAATAACGCACAACCGCTTAGAAACTTGAAAGAAGCAATGCACAGGGAAAGAAGAGTTCTATTCAGTGTCAGTGAAAATTCCTTTTGTTTAGTTTCACCCCTAAAATCCCTCCTTGGATGTTGACTGCTAGGAAGACAAAAAGTAAATAATTTTTTAGTTCTAAATTCATTCCAATCTTTCATATTTGCATGCTGCGTCATACCAGGTTTTTTTTTCTCAGCAAGCCATTAAATTAAAGTGCTGCAGCTGGACTAGCACAATGACTCCACTCTCCCAGGCTACCATACAAGGGGGCTCTCTTCCTGTTTACAACTGTGTTTGATGAAAGCTCCATTTGTGCTGCATGGCGTGCTGTTTTTCTGCTAGAAAGAGCGACCTGCAACGCTTCAGTGGTGGCCCCTCCTGCAGCTTTCGTCGCTGGTTCGTGAACTCCACTTCCTCACCGATCCTCCCCGGCCTCTTTATCAAGGGTTGTCAGACTATGCTGGTTTGTTTGGCCACGCATCATGCAACTTTCTCATTGCAGTCCTGCCCCTGGGCGCCGCGCTAAACTTTCAGCATTATTAACACGTACGCCATGTTTTAGCAGGCGCCCACTTAACTTGTTGATTTTGCCAGTGCCTTGTTCTTTCAGTGCACGCAACTCGGTGGCTATAGTGCGAGTGTGGGGTTTGTTTACCTAGAGAGCAGCCGAGGATTACATGAAGGCTGGCCGCAATGTAAATGCATGTTTTATTATCCTTCTATGAGCTAGTTAACAGAAGTTTGGATTTCTAAAATATTCTTGGCATTTTATAAGAAATAAAATCAAGGCGTCCTGCAAAATGCTAATAGGTTTTGCATCGAGGATACCGCACTGAGGCAGCTCTGTGACACGTGCATGAGGCAGTGTTTGTGAAGCCAGTAAAAGGCCCTATCATCAGTTTGTATGAACTTTTTATGAGTTAAAACTTCCAGGTTTAATGGTTATGCTGTGATATAACCACACACAACCAACCACCACACACAACTACACACACAACCACTCAACCACACACACAACCACCCAACCACACACACAACCACACTCAACCACACCCGACCACACACACAAACACACACAACCACACACACAACCACACAACCACACACACACACACACACACAACCCCACACACACACAACCACATCCACAACCACATACACAACCACACACACAATTACAACCACACATACAACCACACACACAACCACACACACACACAACCACACACACAACCACACACACACACAACCACACACACAACCACACTGTCCGTGCACACTTTCAGCACACTTTCAGCAGACACCATCAGTCGTCAGTGCATGCTTTCACTGGGCACAAACACCATCAGCCGTCAGTGCACGCTTTCACTGGGCACAAACACCACCAGCTGTCAGTGCATGCTTCCATCAGGCACACACCACCAGACATCAGTGCACGCTTCCACCAGGCACACACCACCAGACGTCAGTGCATGCTTTCACCAGGCACACACACACCACCAGCAGTCAGTGCACGCTTTCACCAGGTACACACACACCACCAGCCGTCAGTACACGCTTTCACTAGGCACACACACACCATCAGACATCAGTGCACGCTTTCACCAGGCATACACACACCACCAGTCGTCAGTGCACGCCTTCACCAGGCACACACCACCAGCCGTCAGTGCACTCTTCCACCAGGCACACACACCACCAGCCGGCAGGGCACACTTCCACCAGGCACACACACCACCAGTCATCAGTGCACAATTTCTGCAGGCACATACACCACCAGCCATCAGTGCACACATCAATTGTTAACGCATCCACAAATAACTATTGTAGCAATCGCAGTATGGCACACTTTACTTTTACACATATTCATCTAAAGTGCAGCATGCCACCATTGCTACAAAAATAAAAAATACATTTTTTGGCCTACAATTTACAGACTGTTGTTGCAATTGGTGTTGCAATATTTAGCAATGCCAATAGCTCAACCTTAAATAATGCGAGACCTATTGCATTGCAAATGCTTTTTTTTTTTATTTTTTTTTAATTTGTTTTTATTGTTGCATCACAATATCAAATTCAGTATCACATGTAATACGACGAGTGGCGTCAACATTCCGCCAGCTGTCATCAGGATCGCAACTTTTACATTTTTTATAACTAACAACGATAACATCCAGGTGTGTAACTTGGTTAGACAGAAGCTTGTTTTGTACACATTACCTTCTAGGCATTGCACGTCTACCTCTACTTCCCTCCCTCCATAGACAACCGCCTACTCTCTTATGCCTACGGGACTTTGGAGACCCAGTGTGCCCGTGTCCGTCCCCTCTTATTCCCCCCTCACGCCCGTTCTCCTTCTACTTCATCGTCCTCTTCTGAGCTATCCCCTTCCTCGTCTTCGGGCAATGGTTCGCATGGCTCCCCTCTATAAGTGTTCCACGGTAGCCATACTTTATTCCACTTACGTGGATTCGCCCTCTGTTGGTATATCGCCCGTTCCGTCATCATGATCATGTCCATATTTTTACACCACTGTGCCAAAGTCGGTATCTCTGCCGCTCCCCATTTCTGTGCTATATCTCGCTTTGCTAGCATCATCCCTATGACCACCCATAGTCGCCCTTGTGGCGTGAGGTCGGTCGGGCCCCACACATTCAGCAAACAAATTCTAGGGTCTGGAGTGAACGGGAGCTGTAAGGTCTGGGCGACCGTGCGCGCCACTCTCTTCCAGTACTCTATTACGTATGGACAGGACCACAGGGTGTGAAACAATGTGCACTCCTCCCCACAGTTTCGTAAGCAATATGGGTGTTCTGCCCTCTGGAATTTGTGGAGTGTGGTGCGCGTGTAGTATACTCGGTGTAGTATCTTGAACTGTATCAGACGGAATCTCGCTGATATACCCGCCTCTCTAGGTGATGCCATTGCGGCATTCCAGTTTGCCTCATCCAGGTCCCCGACATCATCCTCCCATTTCTCTTTCAATTGTTGTAATGGGTCAGGCAAGTTATTTACTAATTTGCGATATGTGAGGGAGGTGGCGCTGGCTTCCATGTAATCAGTGAGTAGTCGGTCTTCCAAAGGGGCCGATTCCGGGACGTTGGTTCCCGGTGTCAGTACTGCTAGCAATGCGTGCCTAATCTGAATGTAGCGGTATGTCTCAGTGGTGTTTAGCTCATACTGTTCTCTCAGGGTGTCAAATGGGATCACCCCCTCCCGTGTCCATAGATCCCCCACCGTGGAGATCCCTATAGTGTCCCATTGATCAAATCCTTTACTACGTCTCAGGTTGCCCAGTGCCCTAGAGTCCCACAAGGGTGTAAGCTGTGTAATCACCCCTCCCCATTTCAGACGAGATTGGGCTTTGTGCCATAAAGTTACAGTGTGCTTAGTCGGACCTATTAGTTTCGCTGTCAGGCCCTTGTTGTAGAGTGGGGCAAGTAGTGTATTCGTGCCAAGCTGACGTCTGTCCGCTAAGTATGCCGGGTCCTCCTGCGGCGCATGCATCCATTGGTTAATCACCTTGAGGTGTGCTGCCCAGTAGTATAGTTCCAGATTCGGGAGTGCAATCCCCCCACTGTACCAGTCCCTAACCAGTTTCACCTGTGCTACCCTCGCCGGTTTATCTCCCCATAGTAGGCCTGACAGTTGCCCCGCTATCTGTTTGAAAAAGGAAGGTGGGACCAGTGCTGGCGTATTTTCCAAAACATATAGGAACCTGGGTAGCGCCATCATTTTGAAAAGTGCGGCTCTGCCCAGTAACGTCAGCGGGAGTGTCCTCCAATGGCGCACGTCCGCCTTCAGTCTATCGAGCAGGGGCCTGAGGTTGAGATCCTGAAAGGTCACCTGATCTCGGGTGATCCGAATCCCTAGATATCGAAAGGAGATGGTTTCCACCACCAAGGGGCAGCCCGCCTCCAAACACGGTGGGGTCCCATGCAGCATGTAGATCACCGATTTCATCCAGTTAATCTTGTACCCTGAGGCTATTCCCTGTCGTTCACATAATGCCAGCAACACTGGAATTCCCTCTGCCGGGTTCTCTAGGTAGATTAGCATATCATCCGCGTATAAGGACACTCTGTCCTCCCAGCCTTCACCCCAGGTGATGCCACGCAGCAGCGGTGTGGTCCTAATAATTGTAGCCAACGGCTCAAGTACCAGAGCAAATAGTAGCGGGGAGAGCGGGCAGCCTTGTCTCGTGCCCCTTGTCAATGTAATGATTCTCGAGAGATGGCCATTAGCCGTCACTCGCGCCGTGGGAGCACTATATAGGAGCCTGATCCATGCTATGAATTTTGGGCCGAAGCCCATATGTTGTAGGACTGCAAAAAGGTACCTCCATTCCACCAAGTCGAACGCCATCTTGGCGTCCAACGAGAGGATTGCTGCATCAGTTTTCAACAACGGGGCCCTTGCCATAACACCGTGCAGGCGCCTGAGATTCAGCGCCGTGCTTCTGTGCGGCATAAATCCCGATTGGTCCGGATGGATAAGGTGACTAAGGTGAGGCAACAGCCTGTTGGCCAATAATTTGGCCAGGATTTTGCTTTCAGCATTGAGGAGGGAGATCGGTCTATAAGAACCGCAATCCTCAGGGGGCTTGCCCGGTTTCGGGATTGCCACAATAGTGGCCATGCACTGATCTGGCGGCAGGTGTCCTCGTTCCAAGCTATCTATATACATGTTTAGTAGTGGGGTCGAAAGCGATTCCGACATGGTTTTATACCACTCAATCGGGATTCCGTTGGGTCCCACGGCTTTCCCTGGACGTAGTGCCACGATAGCTGCCTGTACCTCCTCAGCCGTCAGGTCTGCATCTAGGTCCTCGGCATTATCTGGCAGCAGGGTTCGGGTGGGCACCCCCACAAGTGCCATCTCCGCCATCTCCCGTGTAACCTCTATCTCAGAGGTATACACCGTCTGGAAATGATCAGCCAGGATTTCCACTATCTGGGCAGGGCGGGTGTGCAGCGCCCCTCCCCCACCCTTCAACTGCAAGATATTCCTCTGCCCCTCCCTTTTCTTTTCTAGCCAGGCTAGGAGCCTACTTGCCTTATCTCCCACCTCGTATATCCTATTCATAGTGGCTGCTATGTTTTCAGTCACTCTACGTCTCAGGAGATCAGCATGGCGTTTCTGACACAGTTGAAGTGCGTGGAGCGTGTCCCCGGTCGGGTCAGCCGTATGAAGCTCGTTTGCCTCAGCAAGTCTGCCCTCTAGGTCTAGCAGTTCTACTTTCTGGGTGTGTTTGTAATTCGTTATAGTCGAGATTGCTTGACCTCGGAGTACCGTTTTATAGGCCTCCCAGAGAGTCGACGGGGAGGAAACCGAGCCGGTGTTTTCTGCGAGGTAACATCTTGTCGCTATTTTAAGAGCTTTGGCCACCTGTGGGACCCTGAGGTATCCTGGGAATATCGGGTATATGCGCTTTTGGGACCGTTCTGGGATTGAGAGGGTCAGCGTCAACGGGGAATGGTCCGAGATGCCCCTTGGTTTGATCTGTATGTCGTCGACAGTAAGTAGACCCTGCCCCGGGGTATGAAAATAATCGATCCGTGACAGACTGTCGTGGACCGCTGAGTGATAAGTGTAGTGACGGTCTGTTGGGTGCATGTGCCTCCAGAGGTCTATCAGGCCCTGCGCTTCCAGGAAATCATGCAGCCGGGAGGGCCCTGGTGTTTGTGTCCGAGATGGGAACCTATCTAGCGTGTTGTGTGCCACTGCGTTAAAATCCCCCCCTATTATGAGGTCACCCTCTGGGAGTTCCAACAGAAATTTACCCAATTCTGGGAGAGCTATCGTGTGCAGTGCCGGTGGAATGTATACCGAGACCACATTTAGCCGCCTCCCCTCCCACTGTCCAAGTGCCGCTGCGAAGCGCCCCTGTGTGTCTACCTTCGTGGATTGGAGTATAAATTTGGAGGATCGATGCATCAGTATTCCTGTCCCCCGGGACCCCTTCGTGAACTCCGAGTGGGCAATCATCCGGTAGCCTTTCCTATCTAAGGCATGTGTGGCTGTGCCTGTGAGGTGCGTTTCTTGCAGTAGGACCAGAGCCGGGCCGAACCTCCTTATACTGTGTAACACCAGCCCTCGCTTGACCTTGTCTCCCAGGCCCCTAACGTTCCATGACATAAGCTGTAGTGGCTCCACCGGTCCTGTCCCAGGATCCCCCCTCCCTATGTCATACCGTGTAGTATGTGTCATTGTTTCCGTGGTAGAGAAAATCCATGTATCGTATGGAGTGAGGTGCAGAGCCCTGGCCTGCGCGTGCCCTGTGCAATGTGTGTGTCCCGTGGTACCATTCTACACCTGTAAAACAAGTCAAAAAAAACGAACCCCCCCCCAACCCCAACTTCCCCCCTCCCTGCCCCCCTGCTTGACGGACCCAGAACTGCCCGCCCCCCCAACTTAGCAGAGTGCCTAACCCGAAACCCAAACACAGTACTTGCTCGTCGGGGTGAGGGACTCTCCGGAGTCGGCGGCCTCCTTCCATGTCCGCGGAGGACCTCCGCCCGGTGTCCTTGACGACCAGTCCAATCAGCAGTGCAATTGGTCTACACTATTAGGTCCGGGATTTCATTGTTCATCGTTATTCTCAGTGTCATGTGCCTCACTCAGTGGGGAGTGCGGATCCAGGTCCCCTCCTGATGCTTGGGAGCCCGGACGAGATCCACCTGCACGGTATTTATTCGGGCGTGTGGAGCGGCGAGGTGGGCCCGCTTGTCTCCATCCTTCCAGCCAGTCATGTGCAGCCTCCGAAGTGTCGAAGAACCAAGTTTTGTTGTCTGCCACCACTCTCAACTTGGCTGGAAACAACATGGCATAAGGAAGTTCTCTTGCCCTCAGTTCCTTTTTTACTTCAAAGAATGTCCTCCTTCTACGTGCGACCTCCGCCGTGTAGTCCGGAAAGAACGCCAGAGTTGATTTTTGGATCTTAACTGGAGGGGAGTTTCTAGCCGCTTGCAGGATCGCGTCTCTGTCCCTGAAATTGAAGAGACGGGCAGTGATCGGCCGAGGTGCTGCGCCTTGCTTTGGTCTACCCCCTGGGATCCGGTGTGCCCTTTCCACAGAGAAGAAGGCGGATAGGCCCTTGGGTTTGAGTTCTTGTTCAATCAGGTTTTCCACGTAGAGGTCCATTGCTCTCGTGTCCTCTGATTCCGGAACCCCTATAATGCGGATGTTGTTCCGCCTTGAGCGCCCTTCCTGCTCATCCAGCTTTGCACGTAGGTCTTTGTTTTCGTTCGAGATTCGCTCCACATTGATCTGGAGTTCCGAGACGTCTTCTACCAAAGATTTGGTCACAACCTCCATTGATGAAACTTTTTCGGACATCTTGTGGAAGTCAGCTCTTATCAGGGTTATTTCCGTTGAGATCGACCCCACCGTAACCTGAACTTGCGTCAGGGCTCGCATAACGTCTTCAAGGGTTGCTTTTTTGTCCCCCTTTTGGTCGGTCGGCTTGCTCGCCTGTGCTTTGGCATTTGGTGGGGAGGCGGCCGGTTTTTCAAACGCATATCTCTCAAGACGCGACTGTGCATTGCCTCCCTTCTGACCTTTGCCCGCCATGCCCTTCGTAGTTGCCCCAAGGCGGTCGCTGTGAGCAGAGCAGTCAGGAAGATATATTTCCCCAGATGGAGTCCCGGTGTGTGCCCACCATCGTGACTGCGGCCTCGAGGTGCGGCCGGCCAAAGGAGCTACTTTCAACAACCCTGTTCCCAGGTCCCTCGGTGAGGTTAGCTGATGGGGTTGCTCTACCGCGTGGTCCGCCGGACCTGCAGATCTGTGTCCCTGAGGGGGCGTACTTCGCTCTTAGACTGGGCGGCGTGCGTGTCCAGCTGATCCTCTCCTTGGCCCCCCTCGGTCCTCCACAGTGCCTGATGCCCCTCCACCTCAAGCCGTGATGCGTCCGCCACCTCCAGGGGCGCGCTTAACAGTCTGCGTGCCTGAGAGGACCGACAATAGACCAGGAGCCTCTTCCGTGTTTTCTGCGGTCCCTCCGCTCCCAGTCTCAGCTGGATGTTTGAGGGTGTGTTCACCCAGGATGGTTAGCGCAGACCGGCAGGGTGAGGTGCCGCCTTAGCAGTGCGGCCGTTTTCCCAGTTCCCCAATGGCCGTCCCCGTACCCCCTCTCGGGATCCTGGTGTCCCCCGTGTCAGGTCCTCCGCTGGGTGACGGTCGTTTGCCACGTCGGGTCGGCCAACCCGACCCCCCCGGCGGGGCTGATGCCTGGATCCTCCGACGATCGGGAGGCAAGATGGCTGCCCTGGGTTCCGACGGGACGGGTCCGGCCGCCCCCGGACCGATGTCTATTGCGCCCGTTCACTCACCGGGCTTCAGTCTATGTGTGGCTCTCTCCCTCTTGTAGGCCACAGTCGTGTCGCCGGTCACTCCGAGCTGCTCACCGCTCGTGTCCCTGGCGTTCCGCTGTGGACGACCACTTCTGGCCCTTCCACGCCGACTCCGCTGCACTTCCTGTCGGCCCCGTCTCGCCAGGCGGTCCCCCGGCTCCTGCGTCCTCCCAAGGCCAGAGCGGGCGAGTCGGATATCTTGGCTTCCCGCAGTCGGATTTTCCGTCTGTTTGCTGTCGGGTGTGCCGCCCGGTCCCGGACTTCAGTCCCTGCCCTCAAAGTGAAATTTTTCCACCGGATCAGTGCTCGGATAGATCTGGAGGCCGCTTCAACCGCGGAGCTCGCCCTCTAAGCTGCCACCATCTTAGGCTGCTAGCCACGCCCCCGCAAATGCTTTTTTAAACATGTTCATGACAGTGTCCCTGAGTCTTGTAATGGCTGCCAGCAACATTTTTTCTTATGTTGCTTGCAGCCAATCAGTGTGCTGGCTCCCGCGGGAGTTGGACTCCAGCAGAAGCGAGATGACCTAAGGGAAATAAAGCTCCCTGGGCCAATCAGAACACTCTATTTTAAAACTGCCGCTCCTGTGAGATTCACAAAGCCAACCATTCAGATATACAATTATTTTTTGCCCCTAATTTCGCACAAACTAGTGAACGAATTTATACCAAATCACAGAAAGTACACTCTGCGGACCAAGATCTACTTCCTGCCAAATTTGGTGTAATTATGTTCAGCGGTTTTTGCTGTGCCCCGTCTTCAAGATGTCCATGGAAAATGCATGGGGATTTTGCATTTTAGGACCCCCCCTATTTTCTCTGCCTGTGCTTGATGGATGACCCAGAAACTTTCCATGCACAAATTAGTCAAAGAGTAGCACCTTTTCAGAAAGTTTCATGGTGATTTGTCAAACTGGGTCAAAGTTATTACCAACACAAAAACGCTTTTCCTATTGAATAGCTGACCTAACTATAACTATCCAGGGGCAACCGCGACCGGGATATGGATTTATATATATTTATATACCTCCAAAAACTGTGGTTTTGACGGCCTGCACATAAACGCTGGTGGTGCATGGAAAGGCACCTCTGCTAGCTCCATTTAAATGCCTAGAAGCTTTCCCCATTTTGTGAGAAAGATAGCCCTCAAAGACAGGAGGAAAACAGCCATTTATTACATCAGGTTGCTCTGGACAGGGCATGTTTCTGCTGAATAAAAGCCTTTATAAACTGACACAACGCTGTTGTATGACAAACATAAATACCAATGTACTGCAATCAATAGCTGAAACAGGAGAATTTTGTATTGCTAAAACCATGAAAATTGTACAAACTTTGGGCTTAATTTATTGCATTTTGCTGTAAAGCAGCTCATCAAGACACCTTGCTGCGTTGCCTTGTGTCAAGTTGAAAGGGCAGGAATATACCATATTTAAGCAATATGGTGCATTCCTGTCCTTCCAGCCTGAGCCGGTGGCATTTTCGGCAGCTTAGCGCCAATGCAGGCGCCCAGGCACCATGGTGCAAGGGTGCCTCTGCTGCAGACAGTATTGTTTTTGTGCAGGGTAGGGTCCCTTCATGCACTGAAACAATACTACAAGGGTTTACTTCTTTCTAGGAGTGCTGAAGAAACATAGAACATTTCACTTGATTTTTTCAGAAATGTGTTTTTTTAGCAAGTAGTCCCGTTTGCAGAGTGGTTAAGAAAGGGGGCTGGGCCTCCCAGCAGCTCTCAGGATTCCCACTGTGTACAACTTACAGGATGTACCAGGAGGGCTTCTTGGCCTCCAAGGTCCCTCAGGTGTAAAGTGGACTTCATCCCCCAACCAGTAGTGCACCACGAGCCGGGTTTAAAGAGTGGTGGAGAAAAGAGGCGTGGCCTCCGAAGACCTCTTAGCAATCCCACTGTGTGGGACTTATTGGAGATAACAGGATGGGTAGTTGGCCTGCAAGGACATCCTTGGGGGCCAACGACCCCTTCTCTAACCTCCACTAAGTCCCACACAGCAGGATTACTGAGACCTGATAACAGGCCACGTCCCCTTTCTCCACCACTCTGAAAACCACCTCCTAACGCACTACTATTAGGATGATGAAGTTGCCTTGGCTATTGAGGGTCCTTTGGGGCCAACTACCCCTCCTATTACCTCCAGCAAGTCCCACATAGTGAGTTTGCTGAAAGGTTTCTGGTGGCCACACCCCCTTTCTACACCACTCTGCAAAGGTGCTTCCTGGCACACTACTAGTTGAGGGATGAAGTCCCCTTGGCTCTTGAGGGTCATTGTGGACTAACTAGCCCACCTGTTACGATTCACAAAGGTAGTTTGCTGAGAGGTCGTCAGAGGCCATGCCCTCTTTCTTCACCACTCTGTAAGCGCACCTCCTGGCACACTACTTGTTGGGGGGAGAAGTCCACTTTATTCCTGAGGCCCTAAGGAGACAAGGGGACATCATCATCCCACCAGCAGTGTGCTGAGAGGTGTGTTTTCAGAGTTTTGGAGAAAGGGGACATGGCATCTGAGTTGACAGCTTTTATTCTTTTTAGGAAGGGGGCCCCATGGCCCACCTTAGCTGGACCAGTTTGGGCCCTGGGGATCGCATCACCTGGGGCCTGACCCTCCATAGAAAACTGCAATTTCCTGGGGTTGGACACCCCGGGACATCGCTGGATGGATGGCAGTCCCCAGGGCCATGTAGGGCTGCATGTGGGGGGCTGCCTGCACCCCTCCTTTGTTCAGTAAGCCCCAGGGAGGTGGTGGTTCCCCTTCATTATTGTATATATGCCCCTAGGAGATGGCGGTACCCAGGGCTGCATGGAGGCCAGAGCCCCCCAGACATGATTGTGTATTTTAGTCATGGGAGGTAACGGTCCTACATTATTTTACTTCAACTTGATCATATCTCCCGTCCACACACAAGGCCAGACAAGGAGCCTATCGGCCCATTCATGCACTCAAATTGTGTGTGACTCTTCAACATCACTGAATGTTGCTCAGGTTCCATCTTTCACGTCCTGATGAAGACCTGCCAGTTAGGTCTTTGATTGCCACATTTATCATATGGGCATAAACATTGACGACAAAACTATCCAAGCCTGGATTGCTTTTCTATTATCCTAAAGACAAATGTGCTTCAATTGATCGGCCTCTTTCTCTTATATTGATATATTTTGTAATATTTGAGACCTTGTCTGACAGGCTTGCTGCGGTGACACATTCTTTGCCACTGCTCTTATTGTTTTCTATAACTTTCAGATTCATCTTTTCCTCTTCTTTCACGCCACTTGAGCACTCCTATGAGTACTTTCTCTCATGCACTTATAGGAGCAACGTAAAAGTATTGATTGTACGTAGATGCATTTTGTTTGATGAAAGAAATATGAAGAATTGAATTGATCTTCATAATACAGTGTCCAATAGATTTTTTTTCTCTCTTACATTTCAATTGTGGTTGATGTAAGTAAAATAATGAGTATTGTGTCTATCTTTATATATCCTTGCTAATAGGACCACTTGTTTTTTCATCGCATTGCACCAGGTCCTTTGGCCGTCTTTGGGTTACTGCTTTAGATTGTAATGGCAAACTGGAAACTTGGCAGCCATGACACAGAAGTCTTTCTCTGTACTGGTGAGGTCCAAGTATGATTTTTGTGAACCTCGGCTCCTGTTAAAGATTCACGAGATGTGTTGTTTTCAGCTGTCAGTTGTCAAAAGCATGTTATTTACAATACAATAATAAATTAAGGGGCTTAGGCTCAGCCACTTGCTTATGTTTAATATCCTTATTGTCCATCTCAGTTAGATGATCCCTATTTGTTTGCCTCCCTCCCCTCTTTTTGTGTTTGTCCTGCCCACGAATCATCACTGCTTTTGCATCCTTTTAATTGGATGGTTTTAATCCTTCCACTGCTGAAATAAGGGATCTATTTATTCATTCATTTTTAGCACTCCATGGTAGTAATTGTTCCTCTCTCCATCCATTCACCACCATATCTACCCACTTGCTTGTCTATTGTCCCCAGCCCCTCTCAAACCCCTCTTCATATTTGTTTTTTGTTAGTTTTTCCCCCGATAATTGTGTGGGTGTCTGGGTGCTGTAAATTGCTACAGGGCTGCTCCTCCATTTCGCCACACCCCTCACATTATGTCATATGCTTTCTTTTTTTTATTGTTCCCGCAAGGACCGGCAGCTGCACACTACTGCCGGGCTATTCGCTGCTTCTATTTTGCTTTCAAGAGCTGACAATTTGATACTTGTTTGCTAGGAAGAGTGCATTGGCCTAAATTTTGAAAGGCATCTTGCGTCTGCTACTGAATCTTTCAAGCTTGACACCTTATGTCCATGCTTTATGTCAGGGTTCTACAACCTTTTCTGTAGTGAGAGCTACTTCTGATTGGTAAAACTCATTGTGGGCCACTGAAGGTTAACCAACTCGCACATTGTTACCAGACAACCCCATGCAAAGCTTCATTGACTTCAAGGGTGATGTCCTTAGAGCCAGATACTGTGGTTTAAATAAAATACTTTGACTACCAGTTCTATGCCAGGGCTGCCATGCGTGTAAATGAGAACATGGTTTTTGGCGATGTGTGCATATGAATGGGATGTATGTGTATGGGGGACTAACTGTTGTATCTACTTGTGGTACAGGGCATACCTATCACCATATGTGGCACTATTACATGTATAGTACAAACATACAACCATTTTTTAAATGGAAGAAATTTAAAGAGCCGAAAAATCTTCCACAACTATGTTCATAATATGGTACATTTTTCTTCACTTTACATGTCTCTTATTTTAAAAAAACTGCCTGTATTTTTCAGTTATGCATATGGCACAGTGTGTACTGGCCACTGGGAGGAAGAGGCCTGCTGTTTGTAAATGCAACACTTTGAAAGTGAATAAAATTAAAATAAAGAGTTAACCTAATCATTAAGGTAACTTTTCCTTTGAATTTTCTCCGATTTAAAAGCATAAAGAAACCTAACTTTGTTCTCACAGTCCAATATTGAGATGCCGAGGACTTTTCTTTAAATACCTCAGGGCTTCAGTTCTTCACCTCTGTGACCCCGCCCTAGCCTGTGTCAAAGATTTGACTGAGTAGAGCTCATTATCAGGCCTGCTATCTGTGACCAATGATAATGATGTAAAATAAACACAGCCTTCCCTTAAATGTAAAAGGAAAATGTGACCCTGTGCTTATTAAAAAAATGAACTCAAGGCTTTGAGCTACTCTGAAGGTGTTTGGGAGCTACTGGGAGCTCGTGATTGACTGGTTTGAGATACCTGCTTTATGGTATCAAACAACATTTGTTATTTTGGCTAGTGGTTTGTGACTCCAGTAAAATATTTTGCTAATAGAATTTTCTAACAATCATTACCCGGTGTCTGAATACAACATAGAGTGCAGGGGGCCAGAAGCACATGGGTGAGAGAGAGCAACGCGGTGCTTGGGGAGAAAGAAGACAGCTGGAAAACAAAGTGTTCTCATAGAGAGCTTATGCAACAAGAAAAAAAAATAGTTCCCTAATAGTAAAAAACGGAAGGACACAAGTTAAGAGGGAAAGTTAAGAGGGAAAGTTAAGAGGGAATGCTTCAGGGTACGGAGGGGCAAATACAATAGGTACAAAGCAAGCCGTTGAATAAAAGCAAGCGAATGAGCGTGACAATAAAGCATTACGATGTCTGGTAGGCGGCGGCGCAATCTAAAAACAGCTTCCTATATCCCACAATATTCTTTATAGATGCCAACAAAATATTTGGAATTGGTGGCATGAAATCATTTACTTGCTTTCAACATTTCGGCCCCAAACCAGAGCACACAGTGCGCTACCTAGAAAGTGAAAAGAATAATGGGGCAGATTAATGATAACTGGCGCATCCCCAGGGATGCGCCAGTTATTTTGCGCCGCAGCTACGCTACCCATGGCGTACCATGCTGCCACCCATGGTGCGCCGCATTTACAATGCGGCGCACCATTGTGCAAAAACGGCACAGATGCGTGACGCATCTGTGCCGTAAAGCGGCGCATTGCTGGAGTCGTGTCGCAAGCGCGACGCAGCTCCAGCAAGGCTCGGGGGTGCCCTATCTGTCCAATGCTGTGTCAAGTCTTACGCCTGCTTCAAGCAGGCGCAGGGTTTTGACGCAGCATTGGCCTGAAAGTGACTGAGTGAAATCTTATAGATTTCACTCAGCCACTTTTGCGAGGCGCACCTGCCCCGGAACGCCCACCCTGCGCCGGAACGCCCACATGTGGCGCAGGGCTTTACAACGTGACGCATCTGCCTAGATGCGTCACGTTGTAAATTGGTCGTAGGGATGCGCCACGTTTACGCCGCAGTTGCGTGACGCAAACGTGGCGCATTACCAACATAAATCTGCCCCAAAAAGTCAAGCATTTCTAAAATAGAAAGCGTAGAATAACGGAAAGTACGTCAGCCAGTGCTTTAAGTGGGATGAGAAAGATGGGGGATCTCTGAAAGGGGTGTGGCCAACGAAACATAACATTAGGATCTTTTACAAGAGGCGTGGGCTCTGTAATCACAGATGTTGCCCGAAACATTTGTACTTAAACCATGTGTTTGACTCGTATTCAGGTGCCTCTATGTATGTTATCTGTTTGTTAATGGAAATGCATCACACAGCAACAAACACACCTAAAACAAGCCAGATATTTCGGCTTTGCCCACTTTCTTTAGCAATGATTTTTTTTAAATTAAATAACAGATAAATGAGTAACAAATCTCATACTCCACTTAGCATTAGGTTCCTCTGTTATCTGCTTTTCTGGGATTTAGTCACTGATACCTTTTTCCATCCTCTCAGCCATTTAAGTAGAAGCTCCACTAGCCTGGCTGTTACTTCATCTACTTCCTTTTTGTCGCTGGCTTTACACTAACTCCTTCTGCATCTACAGCCTTTGATCTCCCCTCTTCATCATCGCCTTTTACTCTCTTTCTCACACACTCACACTCGCACACAAACCATACATCTTCTTTTCCTGTCAATGTTTCGCTGTCAATATCGACATCCCTTTGATTTATATTACCATATGGCAAACAGGTGACCTCTGATTATTGCTTTCTGCAGAGAGGCCAAAGGTTAGATGAGCAGGAGCCTGAACACCTTTTTGAGAGAGTGAGAGGCACTGTGAGACTGTGAGAAATTCATCATGGGTTCAGATTCAATTTCTGAGCTGTCAGTCTAGCCCTCACATAAGCTGTCATCCCCACCATGAACTCACCCTCACACCTAGAGGCACCTCAACTTGCAGTCTGCTGGTCAAGACTCATAAAGTGCCTAAAAAAGGGAATTTACTGCAACACATCTGGGACCATGAACTACCCCCAGGAAACAGGGTCTGGTGGTGTACCATGCAACGTGAAGGTGAACGTGTGAAACGTAACAAGGACGGCTTCACTGACTCATAGTGTTCTTGCACATACTGTTGAGAAGAATATGGCTGTTAATACTTGTGAACATTGTTTTTTTTATCTGACCTTGTGCAATGGACCCTGATACTAATTCAAAGCGGACCAAGTCCGCACTTTATAAAACTTAAACAAAAAAAATAGGGACATGAATACAGGGACAGGTAGGGACTCATTATTGTTTTTAATTGGCACCACCCCACTAGGGGGGTTGGTTAGCCATTGCATCAATTTGGGCTGTTTGAACCCCAAGAGGCCAGTTTAATGCAAAATGTGCTTTGATGAATCACCCCGAGATGGCTAATTATCTTTAACAGACCGCCCCACCCCGAGTGCACACGTATCACAGAAGTACTTTACTCCTTGACCCCCACCACGCCATCCTCCCACTTCGAGGTGAGAAATGGAGAGGTCAGGCTTTTGTGAAACACACCTTTTTAAGGCTGCAGTACACATGGTTTATGGGTATGATGCTGTTCTGGCAGTGGCAGAGAGCAGGGGCGACCTTAGGCATGTGTAAGCTGTGCACCTGCACAGGGCCGCCAAACCCCAGGGGCTGCCACGCCAATATATATCCTTAATATAATAATCCTCTGAGGATGGATACATATTTGCGTGGCGGCCCCTGGCAGGGATTTGGCGACCTCCGGCTCTGTAACACCTTCCTGAGCTCCAGGGGGCTTCGCCCCGCCCAGACCCCCTTTTCCGGGCCCCTACCTACACTCCCTGCCCAGGGCCGCCATTAACCTAGAGCCAGCCCTGCCGAGAGCTGGGCGTCAGGTATATACTCATCACACAGTGCCCGGCTTCCCACCCTCCCAGTGTGGCCCATGCAGGGAAGGTATGCGTTTGCACTGAAGGTGGGTTGGAAGGTAGTAGAGGTAACCGTTCTGAAGGTATTGTGCCTACCCTTGTGGTTGAGAGTTCTATATAGCAGACTTCTTGTCTCACCTGGAGACCAATTTGTAAACTTTGGGCGTCTCCTAGTGTTGCTAAACTAGGGTTAATCTTTGCCCACAAATGAAAAAACTTAATTCACTAACCACATCTGTAGATTTCTGCATATCAAAAAGTATGCCAGGTGTTCATGAGAGTGTCATTATGGGACTATAATGGGAGGTAGCGTAGCCAGTGTGGCGATAATAACCCCAAAATTTGAACTTATTTACAAATTGGAGTTAAGAGTCTAAATGAGTGTGGGGCTAAGGCTTATGCAGTTCCCTCCCTTTTTCAGTGTGTGCACAGGAAGGGACTTTCGAAAAAAAGTGTTGCCAATCCTATAATGATATTAATAATAATGAATTTTCTAAAGCCCATTTCTACCTCAAATGAGGTGTCTAGGCGCTACGTACAGGTATCCACACACCTAAATGCAGCAATGAGACGTAGCCGAGTGGATGACGACCAGCCGCCTGAAACTGAACTCAGACAAGACGGAAGTCCTCATCCTGGGCTCCTCGCCCTCCGCCTGGGACGACTCCTGGTGGCCCCCCGCCCTGGGCACCGCACCCAAACCGACAGACCACGCACGCAACCTGGGCTTCATCCTGGAATCCTCCCTCTCCATGACCAGACAAGTCAACGCCGTCTCCTCGTCGTGCTTCAACATCCTGCGCATGCTACGGAAGATCTTCCGGTGGATCCCCACCGAGACCAGGAAGACGGTCACCCAGGCCCTCGTCACCAGCCGACTGGACTACGGCAACGCCCTCTACGCCGGAACCACCGCCAAGCTCCAGAAGAGACTCCAGCGGATCCAGAACACCTCAGCCAGACTCATCCTCGACATCCCACGACACAGCCACATCTCCGGACATCTGACAGACCTGCATTGGCTCCCCGTCAACAAAAGAATCACCTTCCGGCTCCTCACCCACACACACAAAGCCGTACACGATCAAGGCCCGAGCTACCTCAACAACCGCATCAACTTCTACGCTCCCAAACGCCATCTCCGATCAGCCAGTCACGCCCTCGCCGCCGTCCCCTCGCATCCGAAGAACGACAACAGGAGGTAGGTCCTTCTCCTACCTGGCCGCCAAGACCTGGAACTCCCTCCCGACCGACCTGCGCCTGACCCAAGACCACCTCTCCTTCAGGAAGAAGCTCAAGACCTGGCTGTTCGAGCAGTAGCAGCACCCCCCATCCCCCAAGCGCCTTGAGACCCTCCGGGTAAGTAGTGCGCTCTATAAATGTCCTTGATTGATTGATTGAATTAAACTCCCCTAGATCCAACACTGAGGAGCCAAGTTTTACATTTTTTTCATGAAAGCAAACTCCGATTGAACCTGACGAACCGCCAGTGGCAAAGTATTCCTCAACTTCAGTGCCAAGTAGCTAAAAGAACTTCCACCTGAGAGGTATCTCTTTACTTTGGGAACAGACACCCACATCTCCCCTCCCGATCTTACGTTTCTTGTTGGTACATAGGGTCTAACCAGAGATTGAAGATACTGTGGTCTTTTGTTGGGAAACTCCTTGTGACAATAACACAAGGTTTAAATGCTTCACTGGAAGCCAGTGCAGCTCCTTGAGTGCGGCCTCCATCGACGCACTCTTTGGTACAACATCTTTGATGCAGGGGAGGTTGCAACTCTGAGTTAATTTGGGCCAGGTGTACAAACATTAGGAACACTGATTGTCTAATTGCGATTCTACCCAACTCGCAATTAATAACTAAGGGCCATATGTATCATAGTTCCGTTTTGCGAATTCCAAATAGCGAATTTTAAGGAATCGCTATTTGGAATTCGCAAAACGGTATGTATGTACAAAATTGCTTTTTTATAGCGATTCCTTACCATTCCTAATTTGCGATTAGCAAATTGCTAATTGCAAATTACCCATTCATTTCTATGGGCCAGGAGGCCCATAGGAATGAAGGGGCAATTTGCGATTAGCAATTTGCAAATTAGGAATATTTTCAAGGGTGCAGGGGTGTCTCAAGAACACCCTGCTGCACCCCTGAAAAAGACATTAGGGGGCATTTGGCATACATACATGCCCTAAGGGCATGTGTGGGCGTCATATGGCACCTTTGGTTTTTTGGAAAAAAGCTTTTTTAAAAGAATTCACAACTTACCACCAACTAGAATTTGGTGGTAATTTGCGATTCCTTAATGGCATTTTTTGCATATTTTTTCTTTGGTACATTGCATTTAAGGAATCGCAAAATTTGCGATTCCTTAAGTGCAATCGCAAAATAAGGAATAGCAAATTTTGCGATTCCTTATTTTGTTGCAAAAATGTTTGATACATACCATTTAGGTAATTAGCATTCGCAAAGGCCGAAATTTGCAGAATTTCGGCCTTTGCGAATGCTAATTAGCTTGATACATATGGCCCTTGGTATTCCTAATGTATAAAACTGGTTGAGTATATTTAAGGATTCCTTGTGGGTTGCAAATCGACCTACCTCATGAATACTAATCTAGATCACAGTTTGCGACCCATTAGGAATCACAGCCATCACAGGGATGGTGGCTTGCTAAAGTCAGTAGACCACCATGCATGATAAAGCAATCTTTTAAAAAAAAATGCAATCCAATTTTCCTTAAATGAAAACAGGATGCATTTAAAAAGAAAAAAAGATACCTCGAAGTTTCATTTTTTAAGAGCAGGCAGTGGTCCTGTGGACCACTGCCTGCTCTTAATAAAATTATTATTATTATTATTTACATTCCCAAACCTTCCCCTTTGCGAATGGGTTACCACCTGTTATAAACTGGTGGTAAAGTATTTACCGTTTTGCGACTGAAATTCGGTTGCAAACAGCAATACATACCATTTTGTACCTCTGAAACAGCATTTTTCTGGTCGCAAATGGTCCGAATCTGCGAACTAGGCGGGTTGCGACCAGTCAAATGCTTTGTGCATCTGGCCCCAAGGGACAGATATGTGTATGTTTCGCTTAGTGATTTCCAAATAGCGAATCTTCTGAATCACTATTCGGAAATTGTTATTGGAAGTGTACAAAAGTACACTTTCCACAATTAGCAATTTGGTAAAAGTCGCATTCACTATTTTCTAGATTGAAATCACAAAATCTTTAAATAAGTTTTAGGAAAGTTGCTTTTTGAGAACAGAATTGTTGGAAAATGGGTTATTGCTAGGGGTAAGTATGCACCTACCACAAGTAAAAAAGCCCCAAACACGGTATGGGGTCCAGTAAATGTCTCGGAAATTAGCCCCTTGCTCAACCTTTGGTAGCTGCCAACGAGTAGTCAGGCCTAACTTATGAGACAGGAGAGGAAAGCATTTAAAACACCAAATAATTAAGACACAACACACAATAAAAATCCTACACGAATTTATGAAAATAGGAACTATTTATATGAACAAATAGACACCAACATGACAAATATCTACTGTATGGAACCAGTGATATAAATTTGTAAAGACTAACCACTTTATAGAGCTTAAAATCATATAGCGCCACTCTGGGACATCTGGTCCCACTTGACCGGGACAAAGTCTAAGTTTGAGGCTGACCAGGATGGAGTCCTGGTCGGATACACTGAGTTGGAGGCCCTAGTGAAAATCTTTCTTCCAACGTCCCTCGACCCTTCACAGAAGGCTGGATTCGGAGAGGATTCGCCAGCTTGACTTTATGTGCGGCTGCGGTCAAATCCTGAAAGACTGGAGGGCTGGAGCTTTCAGTGGGACAAACCTAAAATCCAGGCCGGGTCGCAGTTGAAGGTATTTGGCTTGACTCTCGACGTCTGGTCATCACCTCTTGGAGCTTTTTCACAAAAGTTCTCCAAGCTTCCTGAACCTCTTCTTGTAGCTTCAAAGTGCCCAAATCACAAATCCAAAGGCATGGAATCTCCTAAATGGTCTCTGGGATGTCTGGACTCCAATTCACACAGTACACCTGGCCAAATCCTTAAAAGTCCACTGGATACACTGCTGGAAGGGGACTCTCGGTGGAGATGATGCAGGTGGGCTTTGTTAAGCTGTAGCTTGCCAGGAGTACACTAGTTAACCCTTCTTGAAGCAAGGTACAGTCTCCAGGGCTGTAGTCCCAGATTGTGCAGCAGGCACACTTGTCAGAGTGCAGGCCTTTGGGCGCAAATGCAGATTACAGTAAGGCAGTCCTTCTTCTCCTTTAGTTTCAAGAAGCAGATCAGAGAGAATGTGTAGCTCTCACACATTTATTCAGTGTTCAGGGGCAACAGGCGGGGGCACCTTTGTCCAGTGAGATGCTGGGTCCATCACCACCCCCTTTTGTACCGCTTTTGGCTGCAGTCCATCACCACCCCCTTTTGTACTGCGGTGCCAAAAGCATGACAGCTTCCTCCAAAGTGTTGCATATTCTTTGCCCAAAAAACACTGCACTTCCAAAATCCAACATGGATGATTTCTCTCCAGAGGAGTAAGTTCTAGCTAAACGAACCCACAGGGAGGCTCATTACCATTAGCTCTCCCCCCCCTGACCTCTGCAAATTCCTGTCCTAAGCCTGCCATCTGGCAGAGGCACAGGATGTGGGACGCCTGGCAGTCCTTACTGATCTGCTCTCTCTTTGAGCACAGTTTGATTTACCCAGCTCCCTTCTGCAGGACCCATCCTCCTCAGCTTCAGAGCTCGCTCCATTAGAAAAACTCTGCTCCTGCCAAGCCACTTATCACCTAATCAAAGCAGCCTGGCTGAGCCTGTTAAGGCTGACAAATCAGCAAACACCCCTAGAAGGCTGGATTTTTGTTTACTGAAGAGAAAGTTTTTTTACTTTTCTTCAGTGCTAGTTATGATAAATTCCACAGTGGCAAGTTGTTGTCTTTATCAACACCAATATTTTAAGTCCTTGAATGATATTTACTCCTTTCCTAGCAATAGCTATACCTAAATAAAATGTTGCAATGCCAGCCTATTGGGCTAAGCATCTACAATGGGGAAAAATAAAATGGACAGTTGTTTTCCTCACCTGGGCATATACAACATTTTATAAGCCCCTGCTTATCTTTACAGGGCCCCCCACCACATGGACACCTAGGGTAGGCCTCAAGGTGCCTAGTATGTAACAATAAGGTAGATTATCACTTTAAATTGCCCTACCATCAAAGTGAAGTTTGCCAAAATGTACTTTTAAAGACAGTCTACAAAGCCAGGCTGGCCCCCAGCAGTTCAAACATGCAAGTGCAGGAAATATGCTCAGCCTCTAAACTTCCATGCCCTATTATATACTAGGGACCTATAGGTAGTTTGAACCCCCTAGCCCTGTTATATACTAGCAACTTATGGGGTCTGTCAATACCAATTGTAAGAATTTACTTTTAAGACAGGTTGCAAGGCAGGACTGCTTTTAACCTCATCCATGCTGAGCTCGTCACGGAGTACAGTTGAGCTGTACTCATGACGAACTGAGCTCGTCACGGCCGTTGGAACATTTGCACGCGGGGGTAATTACCCCGCTGTGCTGAACGTTCTAAAAACGGGTGCGGCCGTGACGAGCTCAGCTCGTCATGAGGGCAAATCCAAGGTGCCCCATGACAAGCTCAGCTCGTCACCAGCATGGGGGTGCTGTGCCCCCCCCGTGCACAGCAGGGGGAAAACACCCCGCAGCGAAGGTGTTAAAAGGACAGCAGGCACATAGCAGCACTCACATGCAAGTGATGGAAATCTTCTGGCCTCTAAACCTCTATGCCCCATTATATACTAAGGACTTATTGGTAGATTGAACCCCCCTCGCACTATTATCTACTAGGGATTTATAGGGTCTGTCATTGACCTGAGCCTGGTTGGCAGAGCTAAGTGTACAGCCAGAGTCAGTTGCCACCAGTCTCATTCAGCAAATAAATGGGGGTGAACAGGGCAAAATGATGACTTTCTAGCAATAATGATGGCATCACTATGAGGAAGTGTTCAAATGCATTCCCCTCCTAGTGTTCTACAACACAGAGGAAGTGAGTGCTGTTGCAGGTGTAAATCAGTGGCCTCTTGAATGAATTTTTGGCTGCAAAGAATTACAAATATGTTCAGGGAAGAGGCAGACCAAGACCTTGAAGCTGGAAAGCGCAAGCTTACGTTTTCAGAGAAGGAGTTGGAGCTCCTCACCAAGGACTGTGTTGGCCATAATGAGGACCTGTTTGTGTATGGCTTAGTGGCTAAAGCGATCAACCTCGAAGCTGGGGAGCTAAGTTTGAGTCTCGCAGGGAAGCTCAACATCCTGTGATTCTGCCTAACAAAATGAATGTGCCTGTCTGTAACCTTTGGGCCAGAAACACTAAAAAATATAAAACCTGGAATGACACCCTGGAGAAAATCAATTCACTTGGAGTGACGCAATGTGCTTCCTCAGAAATCAGGAAAAGATGGTACGAATGAAGAATGCGTATGAAAGAGAACTTAGCAAGTCGCTTGGCAGAGGCACGTGGGACAGGCAGAGGATCATCCCAGCAGCCAATACCCACACCCATGTAAACCATGATTGATACAGCAATTCAGCCGAAGGGTGCTGTTGAGGTGTCCAACATAGATACCTCCAATCTGTAATCTACATTGGAAGGTAAGATTTTCATTATATCATGATAGTATAAGAAATACAGACATTTCATCAGTGCATGTCAGAAAGTTACTCCATTTTAATGGTTGTTTCAACTTTTAAATGCATTATCGGAGTTATAGTACCAATAATCATCAATTTATCATATGTAGAGAAACACATGTAAAATAGTTTGCTCCCAAAGAAATTGGCACTATGTGTAGCCGGTGATGAGAGAAGTGAACTCAGAGTTACCTACAATCTCCACTTCTCATCTAAACTACAACCATATACTTTTTATCAGATGTATCACAACAGATAGTGACAAAGAGCAAGATGGGACTGATAAAAGTCCTTGTGAAATTGAAGAATCCTCAAACATACCTGCCACACAGACAGAGCAAGGAACAACCAGAAGAAGAGCTACAGTTTCACCACTCCCTGATTTCCCAGATACAGGAGATCAACCAACCCCAGGCAGGGAAAGCACCACTGCACCTTTGAGAGACAGACAGACAGATGCGTTGCAGGTCTTTGTAGAAGCATCGTCATGCCACATCTTCTCGTAATGCTGGTCTCCTTGCTGCGGAAAATGCTACTGAGACATCTTAATTGTTTGGAGGGTTAGAGGCTTTTATGCTCACTGTGCAGCGGCTGCAAACCAAAAAGATTAAAAATGTAAATCGACAACTTATGTGCATCAATCGCACAATGTCACAATTGCTCGATAGGCAAGAGAGTCTTAGGAAAACATTAAGGATGGTCAGATCATGATGAGTAACAACTTTGCAAGACTGACTGGTTCAATGGATAGACTTGTTACAATATTGCAACAGGACCACTCAACACATTGGCGTAGGCATCACCAGCACACGGTGAGGTTTGATACAGTAAGCCGATCCATCAAACGTCTGATACAGGCGACTAGCAGTTTATTTAGGAACGCTGTCTAAATTCAAACTCAGATGGGTCACTTCTGTAGTGATGTAGTCCGTGGCCTAGTACAGATTACATCTGCCTCGGAATACATTCAAACTAGTGTAATATCAGGGCCTGCATTAGTAGGGTTAGGGGGTAGAGAAGTGCATCAAGCTTAAGCAGGCTCTCTGTGCTTGATGTCTCAAACCCTAGGCGCACACAACCACATACATCTACCTTCAACGAGGATGGACCATGAATTCTTCTCTACCCTAGCTCTATCTCAGGCTGGTTTCAAATGGTAGCTAGGTCCCGGTCCTTCATAACTGACTACTGGATGCTTCAAAGGCCAGCGTACGAGGATCTCTCAGTCACTTCCAAGCACAGCCCATTCACTTCTATTGTATTTTGATAGGACTGTCTTAACAGAATTATAGGCCCCCGGGGCCCTGCCTACACAACCACTCAGGAATAAAAATGTTTAACAGAAAATGAGTGTTAAATTCTGGCTGCATGTCGCCCCTATGCGCGTGGGGCCAACGGGCAGCTGCCCAGCATGCCAATGGCTTAAGATGGCACAGTGTTTTGAGTCACTGTAGCTTTCCCTGGATCCAGCATGATGCTCCTACCAAGCTACCAAGGATACTCTAGGGTGTCGTCAATGAAACTGGTTTACTTACTAGGAACTATATTGATTTATGTTGTGGGATTTTAGCCACATATGGCATCACAACTCCAGTTTTGCTCCCATAGTATAACAATCCTCCCTACATTGAGCTGAACACATTTAAAGCCTTGATCAATATTTGTTCTTTCCTTTTTCTGTTCCCTCTGAAGTGGTTGGAAATAACACTTAAATTACACAGATGCTATGTTGATGCATAACTGCTTATTTTGTTCCATAATTGCCATAATTAGGTTTTATGGCAATGATAATGAGCTGCAAGGTTGAAGGCCTAGTGATTTGTAATGGATATCATCACCATAAAATAACTTTTTGGACCATAATACGTTATACATTGTGGGTCCGATTCACAAAGGTAAAGTTAAAACAAAAGTCTGAGGGGCATATTTATAAGATTGATGGTGCAGTGAAGCAACTTACCTTGCTGCGCTCCCCTGTGCCCTGGGACAAGGCAGGAATGCACCGTATTTATCTAATATGGTACATTCGTGTCCTTTCCTTCTGCACTTGAGCTCTTTTAGCAGCCTAGCACTAACGCAGGCAACCTTGCGCAAGGTACCTTCGCGTGCTTCAGAAATATGACTTGGACCTTTGCGTCATGTATGTACCACTACGCATGATGCAAGCATGATGCAACACCCTCATAAATATGTTCGTAAGTTTAGACCTGAAGTCTAAGTTTAGACCTAAATTTTAAATTTTACACCCCACTCGGGTTGACAAATGCAAAAAGAACAATTGATCTACGGAATGCTAAACAATATCAAACACTCACCCCCAATCAGAGATCTGGGCCTAAAGACATTGTTTTCTTTTTGCTCATCATGCCATTCCAGTTTGGACCCATTCATATGCAAATCATTTTTGACACTGCTCCCTATGGGAACAGTCTAGCCCAAACTGCCAGGCCAGGTCCTCTCTGGACCGGAAGAAAGTATCATAGGATAGGTTTTAGGGTATCACTCCTAATCAATCTGGATAGCCTGAATCCAGTGGCATATCGAGCACGGAACCCACGTTTGGGCATACCCATCTCACTAGGTTGCTTGAGTTCTGTTCAGGAAGGACCTGGCCTTGCATTTTGAGCTGGCCTGTTCCCATGATGAGCAGGGGCAAGACTTTTTTTGCCTATGGCTGGATCCAAACTGAGGTGGTATGGTGGGCAAAAAACAATGAATTGGGATGAGGCCAGAGCGATTGCCATTGGCTGAGATTAATTCAAGCATTCCATCCTTCACCTTGTTGTTTTGTTAGTTTGCCACCCTAAATACACTGAGTATAACTAGTCATGGGTCCTGGGATCACTGAACCACTGGGTCCTAGCTGTACACGACTGAAGAGCTCTAACTAGTTTGAAACCAGTCCTAGGGTGCTTGTGTTATGGTTCAGAGACGGCCTGGCGTTGCAGTTCATGTTGGACTGTTCCCATGAGGAGCAGGGACAAGACTGATTTGCATATGGCTGGGTCCGAACTAAGGTGACATGGTAGGCAAAAAAAACTATGGATTAGGATGTGGCCTTAGTGATTGCCAATGAGTTGAGTTTGTGTGTGTTTTTTTGCAATTGTGTCAGAGGGTGAATGAAAGGATTAATCAGTGGGTTGATAAATGGATGCATGGGTGCAAAGATGAGCAACAGAGTCCATTTATGATGGCTTATTAAGTGCCTATACCAACCTGTGACACAAAATGTACTGCTCATAGTCCAAAGCATCCAATAAAAAAAGTAAATGTAACACTTAAAACTAAAATTTGTAACAAAAGTATGTATATAACATCTTTTGACTGATACAGTTCAGAAAAAGGTTACACTTCAGAAAAAGCTAGTAATACACTATAAATGTTATCTTAATTGCAAGAATTTAAGACTAGTTATGAATTTAGAGTTTAAATTAGAATTCCATATATAGGTCAACAATATTGCAAATTGCTAGCCTGCAATGTGACATTGTGGCTCATGAAGATAGTTTTCTACAGGGTGCTTATCAAGACCATATTTTAAAATCCTATATGTGGATCATGTATGTACCTACTGGGCAGTCAACAGTCAACTTACAATATGCAAGTTAGTAGTATCTCCCACCTTGCTTTTCACCCTACTCTCCAAGAGAACACGGCTATAACCAGGGGTTTGAAAAGATAAAACTACACCCATGGGCAGAGCAAATATCCCACTTTATTCACAGGGGCAAAGCTTGGTCAGTGAGAATGTAGGAGGCGGGTGGGAATGAGCTTCAGATTTGATAACAATCACACTGGCATATAATGTTAGAATACATTATAGGACAAGCAGGGTGCATGAGAGAGGCTTAAGTTGCAGTGGATAGGGAAGGGAGCGGAGTGCGGAGGGTAGGAGTACTAAGCGAAGGAAAACACAATATTTTTAAGAAAGAAAAAAACATTTTGAGGACTTTCAAGACAGAGAGGGAGAGAGTTTATGTGCATTTTTGTCTGTGTGTATGTAAAAATTCCTGGTGAAATCCGACAGACACCTCACCATACCCAACAGAAATCACTTGTACCCAACTGTGTATAAAGTAATACATTTTTGGGGGGTGTAACAATCCAAGCACCCCCTGAAGCTCCACCCATGTTCATTCACATCAATATATCATCAATAAATTGTACCTTCTGTGGAGTGCATTAAGAATGCTGCAGGACATTAATGGATAATACCCTGATACCTTTGTAACATGACGACCGTCAGAAGGTGCCTAAATATTACTAGAGTAAGTTCTTAACCCTAAATACGAAAGGTCAACCAGTAACAAAGTAACACGTGTCTCTGCATGTATGTACTACCCCCTGGGGAGGAGACCCGGCACTCTAAGCGAGAGGGCGAATGATAGTGGAGAGTGGAATAACGAGAAAGCCACTACAACAATGTTTTATATGTTTTCTTTACCTTTTCTGAATATTCAAACCCTAAACTTGACCGTGTATTCAGATAGAGAGGGCTTCAGACAAGGGCATTGTTTCAAATTGAGAATAATTATACAACTTGTACACCTTTATTTGTTCATGGCTAATATATTACTTGTCTTTTTTGTAGGTCGTGGAGAAACATGCAGAGCCTGAAATGACCCTGTTGACCTACCTTAGAAGAAAATGTATCCAAAGAGGGCCGCAGAATAACCTTCATGTCCAGTTTTTGGCATGCTTTGAAACCTGGGGCTGGTCAGGATGTTGTTATCTATTTGTTTGCCAACTTTGTTCTCCCTTAATATATTGATGAGAAACACACGAAAGGTTAATAATTGCTTTTATCACATTAGGGGCATATTAGCAAGAACCTTGTTAAAATTATCGCTGTTTTAGTGGCAGGAAACTGCCGCTGAAGTGGCGATAAGGGGCTTGATAATATGCCCTTGTGAATTCCCATAGAAGCCCAGGTTCTGATTTGAAGGACATCTAACGTGGGCTTCTATTGGAATTCTATAACGCATATAAGCAAGCCCATTATCGTCGTTTTAGCGGCAGTTTCCTGCCGCTAAAATGGCGATAATTTTAACGAGGTTCTTGCTAATATGCCCCTAAGTTTTTGAGACACTGGCCCCGATTCACAAAGTCGCTAATGGCCATACCCATAGGTTTACAGACGTAAATGGCTCCCAGGTGTGGCAGTACCTTATGTACCATACCAGGCATGGCCTGCACCGACCCCTATCTCTGAATGTCACTCCTGCACAGCCATGAAAAACACCACACTGCAGTTCCACATGTACATTGGTCTGAAAACTGCATGGTGTAAAATGGTAATGTACAGAGACACCTACACTGCAGTTATATGGAGATTGTTGTGTACATTTTGAGTGCATTTTGGAATGCCAAAAAGTCAGAGCCCAAATAATTTACTTCATATATTCTTCCATGAAACTAAAATGTTGACATTACCTTCAAAGTAAAACAAAATACTAATCAACAAATCTAAACTATTGAAATATTTCAAATGAAAAGCACGTGAAACCAGTCAATTCACTCGTCCCCCTTGAAGTGCAGACACATAGGGCCATATTATAAAGAACTGCGATAACATTATCGGCGCATTAGCGGCAGGAAACTACCGCTGAATTCCCATGGAAGCCCAGATTCTGGTGTGAAGGACATCAAACCTGGGCTTCTATGGGAATTCACAAGGGCATATTATGAAGCCCCTTTAGGCGATAATGTTATAACCGTTCTTGATAATGTGGCCCAATAGTAGTAGCTGAGGCCACTTGGTAGGCCAAGGAGATACAGACAGAGCGCGCATTTCCAAGTTCGACACGTCAGTGCCACCACTCTGACCAACTGCCTCAATCTTCTGCCAGCCACGCGCATTGGTTTTAATGCTTTACATTTAATTTACTGTTATTTTAATTGCAACACTCTATGCCACAGGGAAAAGGGGCCACAGTAAACAAAGAACATGGGACTTGAACATTTTTGACTCATGTTTAATTGTGGCTTGGCTGAGTAAAGCTCGATTACTTACCGGTAACTGCATTACTCTGATTAGGTACTTTGCCTGGATTCATTAAGTAGTGAGAAGAGGTCAGCCTCAGACACACCCACTATTTCATTCCAAACTTTTAAAAACTCCACTCTCCCAACCCATGTCCTGTTTTTTGGGTCTCTCTACTGCAAGTTGACTGGGTGGGATGGCGTGTATAATTCATCCAAGTAAAGTAACTAATCGGAGTAATGCCATTACCCGTAAGTAATCAGCATTATCTCCTCAAAGGTACTTTGCCATGATTAATTACATAGTGAGACCTAGAAAGCCAGGACAAAAAGACCAGGACAACAAAAAGGTATTACGATCAGATCAACATTTTAATAAAGTTCTCATCTATTCATGTCATGCCAGAAAGAACTTTAATACCAAACACATTCTTAATCGCTGTCTCTTGGAGAACTCAGTAATGTCAGAGAAAAGTAGAAGGAATTTGCCATGTGGCTGCCCTACAAATTTGCAACTAAAGAGGCTCCCTGTGATTCCGCTTAGGGAGCAGCCATGCTTCGTGTTGAACTTCCATCAAAGCCTGCATGAGAGTCCTGACACTCTTTGTATGCTAAAGAAATAGTAGACCTGATCCATCTACTAAGTGTTTGGATCGAAGGTTTATGTCCCTTTTTCCCTGAAGAGAAAATAACTAATAAACTAGAACAACCAAGGGTTCTGAATTCCTTTTCCTCTCCAGATACTTCTTTCACCATCAAAATGGTGGAGTATTGACTCTTCCTGTGTCTGAGGATTAGACAGGCAAAATGATTTCCTGTCTGTATGAAAAAACATATTAACCTTTGGACAAAAGATGGACTTAAACGTAGTACTCTGTCCTTAAAAATCCTCAGGAAAGAGAATCTATGAGAAAGAAAACCTGTCTCTTCTAAACATCTGGCAGATGTCTGGCAGATATAAGAGCCACCAGAAAAACAGTTCAAAAGCACAACAAATCCAGGGAAGTAGATTGTAAACAACCTACTGACTAAATCAAAATCTTTTGTAGAATATGTAAATTGATACTTCTATAGCGCACTACTCACCCGCAAGGATCTCAAGGCGCTTGTACGAATACCGCTATGGAACCCATGCTGGCTTTCCCTGTGAGGTGTCCACTCCTGGGCACCCCCAAGGTGGAGGCCAGGCATCCTTAGCGTTGTGGGGGCCGTTGTGGAGATTAAGCAAGCTATTGGCCAGAGTTGCAGAGTGGGACTCCATGATTGGAATAGGCACCCAGGCAAGAATTATCAGGTCCGTGGAATTTTGAGCCCAAGACCTTAGAGGCGGGAATTGAACCCTGGTCCTGGGCCAGAGCTCTGCATCAGGGTCTGCTGCTCTAACCATTGAGCCACACTTCTCCTAAGGGTGAGTCGAAGGTTTTAATAGTTGCCCATTGAAGCTTGACGGTTGCCACTTTAAGACCAAGCTCAAACCCATCCTGTAAAAACTCCAATATCTGTAAAAGGGAAGCAGTACATGGGGAGATCTGGCATTCCTCAACTACGAAAAAGATCTTAAATGGCGGTTATAAGTCTTCAAATTCGAAGATCTTCGTGAAACTGGCCCTGAGTTAACCACTCTCTCCGACAGACCCTTTCTTAGCTCAGCCCTTTCAATTTCTAGCCGTCAGTCTCATTTTTCGCAAACTGCTGGCCTGAAAATTAAGATAGGCGAACAATGGCAGGCTCCACTCAGTGTGTCCATTTTCATCCTCACTATAAGAGAGTACCAGGGGATGCGAGGCCAGACTGGTCCAATCAAGATCACTTCCACTTTTTCTCCGGGGAAAGGCGTACAGCAGACCTACTTACCATTGAAAGAGTGTCCAAATCCCATGCATCTTCCTTTCTCCATCGTGAACAGTACATCGGTATTCGAGCATTCTGTCATGTGGCAAAAAGATCTGTAACTGGGTGGCCCCACAAGCTGCAAATCTGGAAAAAGATGTGGCGGTTGAGACACAATTCTATGAAAGGAGGGATTTTTCAACTGAACTTGTCTGCCACCACATTTATTTTGTCCTTGAAGTCGATAGCTGTTAGAGACGTGATATTACTCTGAGCCCAAAGAAAGATGTGATCCATAATCAAAGAAAGTGAAGACACCTTTGTTCCCCTTGCTTGTTGATGTAAACCTTTATTGTTATATTGTCTATCCGTATTACCACTGCTTTGCCCTGAAGTTCCAGAGCAAATATCATTACCGCCAGGTAAACTGCTTGCAATTGTTTCCAGCTAGGTGATTTTGCTGTCTGTTCTAGAGCCCATCTTCCCAGGGCCTGCTGGGTTTCCATCCAATCTCCTCATCCTGAAGGACTGGCATCTATCATTATGGTGTTCTGTGGTGTCGCTGTCAATGGAGCCCCTTTCAGAAAATTGACTTTGTGGAACCCCTATGAAAGTTCTGTCTTCATAAAGGAAGTGATTAGGGTTGGATGGAGAAGATCCTGTGTTACTGCGGACCAATGCAACAAAATGTGTCTCATTAACCTGTTGAGATGAAATCTTGCCAAAGGAAAAAGGAAAACAGCTGTTGCTATGTCTCCCTGGATTTGCAACCATTCTTCCGCTGTTGGGTTGGATTACGAAATCTATGCAATATTGTGTGTTTGAATGTTCTTCCTTTTGTCTGGGAGAGTGCTTAAGTCTCTGCTGTTATCAAATTTTGCCCCTATGAACATGTACTCCTGGGCTGGGACTAGGTGAAACTTCTCAACACTAATTAGAATTCCATATTCTTGTAATATTTCCAAAGCTTTTTGTGTGCGTTGTTCCATCATGTGAAACAATGGAGCCACAATCAAGCAGTTATCGAGATATGAAAGAATAGTCCTCCTTTGTTGGAGTAACAATGTCATAAGGGGAGATAGCTCTTTTCGTCGTGGCGATGATTTGAGAATGAATGCAAGTACTTGCAATTGGCAATGGAGCGGCCCACTGCAATCCTCAAATACTAATGATGCCTCAAATGAACCTAAAATTGAAGATATGCATCTTGCAAATGGATCGTCACCAGAAAGTCTCCCTTTGGACCCAAGGATAGCATAAGCTGCAAGCTAGTCATCCTGAATGAGTTGTCTGAACTCATCTGTTGACAGATCTGAGATCCATTACAGGCCTGTAATCTCCTGTGACTTTTCTGGCTAAGAAGAAAATTGAGTATGTTGCTTTTACTTGTTCATCCAATGGAACCCAAATAATTGGCTTCTTGACTAGAAGAGTTCTGTTTCCTGACAATAAAGAGGCTATTTTTACAGGACTTAACAGAATTTTCATTACCATAGTTCCAGTCTCTGGACAGGGAGGGGATAGAACTTTTTTCCGGTAACCTCTCTGAATGATACCCAGAACTCATTGATGTCATATGGTTTTCATCTGCATTCTGGAATACTTTAATGATTGCCCTCCTACACAATCTGGAAAAGGGAGGTTCTGGTAATTTGTCAGGAATGCTGTCTTCCCGTCGCTAAAGTTCCTGAAGACTCTTTCCCCTTAGCCATTGTCCAGTGCTCACAGTGCTTCCTACGGCCCATGTAGGATTTGGCTTCCTTTTTATATGATGTATCGAACTATTTCTTCCATGCTTTGGTAGACTTAGTTGATGAAGACTTGTAAGGAAGAGTGTGCTTTCTGTGTTTGTGAATCTTAGTTATGAATTCATCCAACTTATCTCTAAAATGCTTTAAAAGGGGATTTTATGGAATGGCGCTTTTTGGGAGTAATCCACCTTCCAATCTCGAACCCAAAGATTATGGCATGCCAAAATTTGTGCGCCAGACAATATTGCTGTAGACCTGATTATATCAGATGACATATCCGCTAAATATTTAGCATGCAGTTCCAACTGCATGAAGATGTTGGCACAATCTGTTCCCTCTTGAAAAGCCTATGATAAATATTCAAAATCATGAATCATAGACTGTGCTGCATATGCTGCATTGGTGGCCACTGTCAATATCAAGCTACTAGCCCCAAAGGCTTTCTTCAGTTGCTCTATCAATTTTTTGATCCACCATGTCTGATGGAGTGCATTCATTCACAATTATAGTGGTCTTTCCAATTAAAGGAGCAACAATCGAGTCCACCGTCACATTCGGTGGAATAAGCTCCTCTCCCTCTAGCGGAGCCTACGTCTTCACAAGAAATCTGGGAACTGCACATAAGTCCAAATCTTTCCATTATCGAAAGATTAGCAGTTTTAATTTTTCATGAAGGGGTAATTCCACCACTGGAGGCTTAACAAATTGTGGCAACAGCGCCTCCTGGTTCTCTGGCTGGGGCGCTGTATGGAGCCCTGAATTATCTGTAATGTGGTCCAGAATCATTGTCAACTGCTCTTTGAAAATATATTTCATTAGTAGAGTACAAATCAACTACCACACCTTTCATAGCCTTTGCCAGTTTTCTAGAGTAATGCAGAGCTTTATTCAAGACTTCCTGGGTCATATTTTCCACCTCTGCTGCTGTTAGAAATGCAGGATTATCCGGAGTGCTAGACTTTTTGTGATCCCTCTTCTCAAATGTCTCCTCTTGGCTTATGGAAGATGAAAAACTACCATGTCTTCTCTTCTTCGTTCTTTTACCCTCCATACCGTCGCTGTGTTCACACCGGTGTCTACAACACACTGAAACAACAAGGGGCCTTACATAATCATTATCATGCAAATGCATTGGATAAAAATAATATGCAAATGGGAAACATTCGCCATTTTCAAAATAAGTACTTTTCCTCACTTACTTAATGGCCACTCTGGTTTAACACAGGGTGCTCTACTGCCTTCATCACATCTGCATCTAACCCAGCTCTCTCTTCACCGAGACAACCTGAAGACACTGAACAAACATGTGCAACTCCCGGGACTCCATCAGAAACATCACACACACAGCACCTTGGAAGAGGAGACTACACGCTGTGCGTGGCAACCTTCTCCAAATCTACCTGAATGCTACAGCGAACGCTGCAGCTCCTAATGCAGATGAGTGTCCAAGACACAACCTAAAAAACAAGATGTGGGTTGGGTGGGTTGTTGGGATGTTGAAAAGTTTGGAATTATTTGGTGGGTGTGCCTGAGGCTGACCGTCTCTCATTATGTAATTAGTCAAAGCAAAGTACCTTTGAAGTGGTAATGTAGCATTTCTTACCTTTGTATATACAATGATGCTGACGGATCAGCCATCCTATCCCTATTTCAGTTCATCACCATACAGAAGATATGGCCACCTCCGGCCCGTCCGTCTCTCTCAATCGCTGAGAGCGCGTGAAATTTTGACTTTTGAACGCACACACTGGGTCAAAATAAGCTGATCATGGAGACTGCACAATCTCCTGTTTAGCTGAAGCATGCAGAGTGCATCTGTTAACCAGGAGGGTAATAAAACAAGTGGAATCAAGCAGTAACTATATATAGTACAAGTTGTGGCAATACTGGGACTGTTTAACCAATAGAGAACTACAATGAAGAAAGTAGAAAAAGGCAAATCAAGTATATCAATGGCTTTGAAACGTGCTCGGTCCTCACACTTGGTACACACAGTAAACGTACATAATTTGTACAAAAAGAATCTCCAAATTGGCCACAAAATATAATATCTAAGGAAAGCTTGTATATGCCTCTGTATATAGGACTGGGAAGAGGTCTTTTCCAGGGGCACAAGTCGTACACTTGTGGCAGCTGAGCCAGAAAAGATCAGGGATAGCATGGGCACTGATATGTCCTCATGCACTGCATTAAGTTTGTCTGTTGAGGTCAATATTATCAAATTTAAAAAAATCTGAAAATGTTTTCACATTTGACTTCATAAGTGGCATCATATATCACAGTAAAGAGGCTGCAACAGATGTATATGTTTTTACATATATTTATCTGAAATTGTTCATTTTCTACTGTATTGGCCCAGCATACATGCGATTTGTAAACACTTATACCTATTAGCTGAACACAATCTGTACAAAATTAGGTAGTAAAGTAATATGGTAGTTACCAACCACTATGTGAACTATAAAACAAACTTACACACTCATTGGATGATGCCATTTGATATGTCATCAGTGATGTTTTTCATTGGTTGTAAGGAAGCACACCACATACACACATTTGCCTCAAAGGATGTACATTTTACAGTGGGGTGTTTGTCTATAGAGGGGAGAAGAGATAGCATGGAGTGAAGAAAGCATTTGATGCATGGAAGGAGTTTGTGAGATATACCAATAATACTTTTTTAACTTTGGAACAATATGGCAGTAGAATTTCCAAGTATTTATATAATCACTGATTGATAATAACTAAAACCTGGATTTCACTTGTAAAGTGAGTCACAAAAAAGTCATCTTGTTTGACCCTGAAATTAGGATTTACATAAGCATGATTTGCATCTCGTTAAACAAAAAAGCCATCAATAACAAATATCATTCTGCGTGTCACTACTTTCTATTGTTTGCACAGTATTATTCGATAATCACCAACATTCATCACAAATACACTCCCGTCACACTGGACATTAACTTTTCTCTTGGTACCTCAAGAAAGGTTGCACGAAATTTCACCCACTCAAATCAATAACTGGGTGAGCTTTTCTTCAGTGGTTTTTGTTGCTTGTGATGAGAGTCGTCCATGTAAATTTCCATGTTGAATGGAAATTATATGTTTTGGGGAATCCTCTGTATCCTTTGACCCCTATTACCAATCAAAACCAAGTTATGACCACTGAAAGGTTGATTTGTGAATGCAATTACCCCAAATGTTTTGTAATTAAGAATGCAAACATGGAATTTCCTATGGAATACGATGTCACCATGTCACCATCAACTACAGAGGTAAATTAATAATATTTATGATTGGGTTATGATTGGGTTAAAGGTCATATATGTGCAGCAAAGCGTGAGGGGAAAATAAAATATCTACCCCAAAAAATACCAGTGTTTCAGAATATATGATTTTTTGCCATATGAATGTAAAAATATCAAATAAGTTTAAGGAAATAACTTTTTAATGTTGTTGCTACCAAATGTTATCTTCCTTAACTTTCCTTCTCTCAGTGGGTTTACCAGGAACAAAACTGGGATGTGGGGAAGGTGGATGTGGTGCATGTACTGTTATGATATCTCGATTTGACACAATACAGAAGAAGATAATGTATCCTTTTTATACTGTGAATTATCAGATCATCATCAGATTCCAATAAGGGACAATGTCACATAACTTGTAGAATGTTCTTGTGTTGAGGTACAGTAATAAATCACTGATGTCTAACAACTGTTTACCTTTGAGTGACATAAAGACAGTGAGCTTTAAAGTATTCTGGTAACAGCTCCAATATAGCAAATGTTCCTACTGTAAACTCTTAAATTTTCCATACTGTAATATAATCATACTCAATCGAATATCACTCACTCCTGCTATATTTACAGCATTCTGCTGGGAAAGCATCTACCATTCTGCAATTTGGTCAAAATGCATGCCAAACCAATGGTTATGGTTAACTTGGGAAATTCCTCACAAGCCAATTGAATAGAGCAATATTTGAGGCAGAAATCATGTCTTTTCCCTCTGGCACAAGCTTAACCTTAATCTTGATAGCTGCTCTCTGTTACAAAGTATAATTGTAGTCACGAGGTAAATCCAAGTAGAGGTTTATTTATAAGTTAGAAGAAGATAGTTGTAGGCTACAAGCTGATTGATGGTAGGTTCAGGATTAGTTCAAGCTAGTTCATGGCCCCACCAGGAGCTGCATCTTCACAGCTCAGCCCACTCTCTCCAACCGTCATTCTTCCAGTCCACCAGGCACACCAACATCCCACACTGTCATCAGGCATTCTAAGGTTCCATACATACACACATGCATACTGGCTGAGCAGCTTTAAATGCAAGCACAACATACTCCAAATATGCATTGCCAGCCTCTCCAACACATTGAAAATGAAGATGAAAGACAACCGAGGCAGAACCATGTGTGAAGGGGTAATGGTATGTCAAGGGCAAACTAAAATCCCAATTGTTTATGGGTGGTTGATATTACTTGGCAAAAATTTGCTTTGGTGTACTGAAAGAATTTTAATACTTTAAACCGCTTTGAAGTAAAATCAAAGATGAGTCCTTCCTCTTTTGCATCTTCTCACCTTTACTTTGATGTTGGGGATGAAACAAAAAGGAGTCGAGCTGGAGCTCCATCTAGGACTTTGGTGTTTCCCAGTGTTAGATCTGCGATTTTACTTAAACAATACTGACAGCACTTTGAGTGTGGGGAGTGCAGAGCCATGCGGTGAGGTCCACACTCAAGTCATTCTTGTTCCTCATGATTTTTATCCTTATTCTTTGCCTTGCTCCAATAGGTTCCTCTTTTAGGGTAACACGAACCCATAAAAAGGCATGAGAAAGAGAGTGATAATTGGGACTCTGACAGAAGGCTCATATACCTCTTTCTGCCACTTCCCCTCCCATCCCTTTGCCATCTACCTGAACAAGCATTCATTGGTGACTTTTTCCTGTGCCAACCATGCTTCATGTATATTATGGATGAATTTGCTCATTACTAGGGAAAAAGGTAACCCCTATAGATACTGTTTTGGGTCTGAGACAAAAGGGTAGAAAACAAACCAAATTTAATGTGTGCTGGATCCCACTAGACCAGTATTACTTCACAGACAGCTACCAAAGGTTCAGAAGATTGACCACATAAATACACCTTATAAATTCAGAATATACTAATTGTACCAATTAAATTCCCTTATTTCTTTGTTGTAGTAATAATTTTTTTGGATATGTTTTTGGACACAACCAATGTTGATTTACACACAATGCAAATTTAAAGCACATTTAGGCCCATATGCATCAACAATGCCATTTGCGATTCCTTATTAGCGAAAAATAAGGATTCGCTAATAAGGAATAGCAAAAGGCTATGCATGAAGAACTCGCTAAAAAAATAGCGATTTCTTAAAATTCCTTAATTGTGACTCGCAAATTGCGACTCGCAATTAAGGAATACCGCCCCATTCATTCCTATGGGCTTAGAGGCCCATAGGAATGAATAGGAAGACATTCTCAATTTGCGATTCTCCATTAGAGAATCGCAAATTGAGAATGCAATTTTAAGGGTGCCAGGGTGTCAAAAGGACACCCTGTTGCACCCCTGAAATCTGCCTATGAGTACATCTTGCACACACACATGCCCCAAGGGCATGTGTGTGTGTAAAATGGAACTTTGAAAAATGCACTTTAGCGCATTTTTCAAAGTTTTTGCAAATTACCATGAAGTTCAACTTCATGGTAATTTGCTCCCCCTATTAGCGAAATCGCTAATTTTTTTACTTTGATGCATTGCATTTAAGGAATCTCAATTTGAGATTTCTTAAATGCAATCGCAATCTAAGTAATCACAATTTTGCGATTTCTTAAATTGCGATTTTTGCATTTGGGATGATGCATCCCAAATGCAAAAATAATGGTCGCAAAGGGGCAGATTCTGAGAATCTGCCCGTTTCCGTCCGTTTTTTCTTTTGATGCGTGTGGGCCCAAGTGGCTTAACACTGCCTTGTAAATAAGGTAAAGCTGCTATCGCCACCACAACCTCTGAAAAAGTAACGTTCTGGTGGCAAGCTTGCAAATATGTCCCTACGTTTGAGGAAGATGCATTTTTGGAATGCTGCACTGGAATTATAAGATTGGGGACTTCTATGCACTGCTGGAGCCCACATAATTTGACAAAGGAGGTTAAGAGTAAGCCTTACCCTTGCAAATGTCAGGGATATTCTTTGAAATCAATCACTGTCATCAGTTTCATAAACAAATCAAATGAAACAGCTGGAGCCCCCTAATGTGTCCAATTAAACCTTCTCCAGGAAGCATTCGCTTCATGGACTGAGCCAACAATTGAGATAAATCATTAAATCACACATGTTCTTGCACAATGAGTTCATAGTAGGATGGCTGGAACCAGAACCTCTGCGCAGGCGCAGACCAGGGTCATTGTGAGGCCCCTTCATTGTTCCCTTGGAACATCACCACCTTCTTTCTTTCTCTTATTTTTCTTTATTCATTTCCACATTTCCTTTCATTTCCACTCCCTTCTGTCTTTTGCTACTCTGTTGCCCCATTATGTGAGATCTTGCATTATTGCACATGCACAGGAGCACACTGGTAACTAGTTTTATACAGGTAACAATGCACACTTATATTTTACTCATGGCAAAAAAGCCATCATATATCTTTTATTTTGTAGAGCCAGGCTTTCTCCCAGATTAGTTTGCAGAATAGTCATTGCCCAATGAAATCAACAATTTGTTATCCATTGGACAAACTTTGCATTAGGCCATAATATAACATGAATTTTGAATATTTTCAGTGTCAGAATTTCTAATATGTTCACATTGGCTCATATTCTCCAAAATGGGCCTCACAATTGTGCAGCTGTGTTTTTTTTTGCTGCAGTGCCCAATCCACACTGCTGTGGCACCCTGGTTAGACTGACCTATGGGGCAATCAAGCACTGCCAGAAGGGCTGAGCAGGCCAATGTGTGGGCAAGTTTTTGGCTGTTTTTGGGCCTGTTGTACGGTCTGCTGGGCTGGTTTTTACTGATGGTTTGTCTAGTTTTACCACAAACATTGAATGCAGCTAGCATAAATGCAGGCATGCAGTCTCCAATACCCTGCAGAGCACTTATTAAGTATGTCTTTACAAATTCAAAACGACCCCAATTTGCAAATATGGGTCCTGTTTTTTAGTTGTCTGATTCATTCATTGGGCCACTTATTTTAGAGGCTTGGTGGCAATGCCGGGAGAGCCTGCAGCCTTCGACCAGAGCTGCCGAACTTGCAGCTGGGAAAGCGGGTACGAGCCTCTGCGTCGGCTCAACATCCTGTGATTCTGGGCAAATCACTGAATCTCTCCGTGCCTACCAAAAATGAATGTGTCCTTGTGTAACATAACTGGTGCTCATGTAAAGCGCTCCAATACCTTCGAGTTGAGTTCTCTCTAGATAAATCTGCAAACAAAAAACAAATGTCAAATAGAAAATGTGGGTGAGTGCAGATGCTGCACAGGCATGTTGCACCCGGCCCTCCACACAAAGGCTCCCAGGAAACAATGGATTTATGTGGTGTACAGATGTCAGTAAGCTCATCCTTCCTTGCGCATACCTATACATGTAAATGCCATTTGTAAAGCGCACAGCTACCCCCAACAGAGGTGTCCTGGCGCTGTCCGTATACAGCTTAGGAACCCTTCCTGGCTTTCCTTGTGAAGTGTCCACTCCTGGGCACTCGCAAGGTGCAGCCAGGCATCCCAGCACTGTTGGGGCCATTGTGGAGACTAAGCAAGCTATTACCCTGAGTTGCAGAGTGGGACCCATGATTAGAATAGGCACCGAGGCGAGAATTATCAGGTCCGAGGAAATTGAGCCCAAGACCCACCGAGACATGTATTGAACCCTGGTCCCGGACCAGACCTCTGCATCAGGGTCTGCCGCTCTAACCATTTGAGCCACACTTCTCCACACATACAAGGGAGCAGAACTGAGCAGTACAGGTCTTCCAGAGCCCATTCCTATGAATTCTCACATTTACACTCCCACCTCTGAGCGTGGAGTGGGAATGTAAATGAAATGCAGACAGGGGATATTTATGTGGGGTTTGCACTGTGCTACATGCAATTCGCGTTGCGCGTAGTTGTGCAAACTATGCACACTCTGCGAGCATAGCGTAGTGTTCCGCCCAGGCTTACATATAACCATTATCCTGCAGTTTTTCCCTCGCGTGGCATTTCTGCCGCAGTTTTTAGCATGCAGCTAAGTACCACGCTAGTAAGTGATCCTGATGGGTTTTTACCATTAACTGTTTTCCTTTACTTCGCAGTAAGAGGTGGATAGAGGTAAACCGAGGTAAGGGTGATTTTAGGGTTAAGGAAAGGGTAGAGGTAATGGGGAAAGGGTTTGTCAGGGTTCAGGGGCAGGTAGAGGTAATGTTTTAAATATATCAGACTTTACAGGCTTTACAATGCATTATAAAGGATTCAGTTGTTAAGCCCTGCGTGTTATTACAACACATTGTAAAGGTGAAAAGCATACTAATACCTACGGTAAATGCATGTGGAGTATATATAACAGCGGAAATTTATGGTGGAGCAATGCATTGAAAGGTGCATCTGGCACACTGCATGAGTGCAGAGTCTGTGTGAGGGCAAAGGAGGTGTGCACAAAGGACTTTTTTACACAACCCAAATCCCATTTGTGAATTTGTGCAATGTGCCCATTGGTGTGGCGGGAGCAGGTTGTAGTGCATCTCTACTTCACATAAAAAAATCCTATGTGCAATTGTGCAAATGTGCGTGTGGAAATATCTCTGCCATGTCACAAATGGGAAATGCTTAAAATCGTGAATCTGCACCAAAGCCATGATGTAAACCAGGGCAGGCTTTAGGGCAGTGCGACTGGTGCAGCAGCACTGGGCGCTGACCTGTGGAGGTGGGCGCTGTGACCTCAGGGTGCACCATGTTTAGCAATATCTTATAATAGGAGATATGATGGGCACATTTGCAGGTGGTAGTGAGGGAATTTGAAGAGGTGGTCATGGGGCGTTGGGGGGGTGGGGGGCGCCAAAAGTGATTGTCGCACCAGGCCCACCAGCGCTTAAGCCGCTGATGTCAACTTTGGGTGCTGATCTTTGAGTTTCCTATGGGAATAGGGCCCTTGGCTGTGTTGGGGCATGAGTAAAATCCTATCATTTATATGCCTTAAGGGATTCAACATTGAGTACTTGCATGGAAAACATTGCAGCCCCATGTTACCAGTTAACTGACCTTAATGCTTACTAGCCACTATGCTGCAAATGCTTGCCTGGCGCCTGTCTGTTCCCTGCACCACGCAGCAGTGACCACCGTGGAAGGAATCGGGAGTACGAAGACAAGGCTGCACCCTGTGCAGGTGAGATCTCATCAGTGAAGGTCTGTGCGCATGCGCTGCCTGCCATTTTCCAACAAATAACCCATTGTCTGACCATTGAGGATAGAAATCTACCTTTGTAGGTCCAAATTTCAAGTATATGGTCTGTGCTCTACAAACTTCGTTTTATTTTTTGCAATTTGCTAAGTGTCTAAATTGATCAAAAATATGTAGTTTGCCTATTATTCATTAGACCCTTTTCCACTATGAGGCACAGATATGATTCTTGCCTTTTTACCGAAATTCACATTTGAACACGTTTCACAAGCAAAAGAGCGCATCATTGTCAAATCGAGTGCGCCATCTGCAAACAGCAAACCTGATTTGCGCAATGCTGTTTGCATCTGAAACAGGTGCATATATTTAAAAGTCTGCAGGTTGTGCAAACAAAACTTATCTATTCCAAACTTTCTTTAAAGTGTGTTTTTTCCAGTTGAAAGCAAAATTATTTCAGGTTCAATATATGCAAGAGAATTGATTCCACAGCAAAGTTATAGACACGCCAAAGGAAAAATTACTCATGCAAGAGCCTTCAATATGCAAATATGTATCTGAAGGTCTGTCAGCGTGGACCTGGAATGTTCAAGTCCTGGATTTTGTTGGACTTTTCTGGTAACTGTAGCACGTTGATCATGGACTGATTTGTGAAGCTAAATCCTCTGATTTGTTAAGAAAGTGCTAAATCTTATGGAGCCTACATCAGCAGAATTCCACCACCAAACTGTCCCCATGTTCACCCATGAATTCTCCAGTCAAGTTAGCAGTTCTTCAACAAATCAAAGGACTTCCATTGCAACCATACACCTTTAGAGTACAGAGGAAGGCAGGGTGCCTGATGGAAGACCAGCTGCCATTGAGGACACATTGTTGGTGGTCCTCGTTCTGACAGAAAGAGCGGAAGGCCACTCAATTAAAAGATGTCCTGCTGACATCATTCCTGAGAGAGGACATTCTCTCCTGGAAAGCCACAGAAACCATAGCAGATCTGAACCAAACGTTGAATGTCACCAATGCACGTCAAGGTAACTTCCAGCCCATGAGATGCATTAACGATGAAAATCCTGGAGATGCACGTTGTGAACTTTGGTTGTTGGTGGTGGTGTTGAAACCCTACTCAAGCAACAGCCGCAATCCTTGTGAGGGTGAACCACAAAAAGCCACTAAATTAACCTGTTTTTAACCCCTGTGGCAGCTTGGCACAACAGCTCTCAGGCTTAACCTAGAGGCAATGTGTAAGGTATTTAATCAGCACTTAAACAGCAATAAAGTGAAAACACACAACATAAAAAAGTCCCACACCAATTTAGAAAAGTATGGAGTAAATGCAATATATTATTTGACATCAAAAGAGCAAAAATCCAATCAGTAGAAAAAAAAAAGATATACAGTTTAAAAGATTTTAGGCAGCTATAGCGCAGGCGTCTCCAACCTTTATCTATAATGAGAGCTACTTCTGATCAGTGAAAATCGTTGTGAGCTACTGTAAGGCCAAGTAACTTGTGCATTGCTACCAAACACACCCTCACCCAGCTTCATTGAATATAAACCTGTAGCCCAATACTATTGTTTGAACAATATACTGTTACTAGGGGTACTAGGATAGGGCTGCCATGTGCATCAGTGAGTACATGGTCTAGGGAGATGTATGAACATGCGTGTGAATGAATGGGATATATGTGTATGGGTGACTGAGAGCCTGTGTCGTAGGCACAGGACATACCTTTTGCTATATGTGGCAGTTATTGGTCTAATAAGGAAAACTTTTCTGCACGTGATGGAACATTTTTCTGCACTTTAAGTTTCTCCCATTTAAAAAAAAAATCTATTTTATTAGATATAAATAAGGCACCATACCTACCAGCCACCGGAAGCAAGATGGATGCCGTGTCTAAATGCAACACTGTGAAATGGCAGAAAATTCAACTGAAGAGTTAACTTTATGTGTATATGCATTTAATAAAACTCATAATTAAAATGTTCTCCCGTGTCAAAGTGTCTTTACAAACAGCAGGCATTTTACTCCCAGTGGTATGTAGACATGGTGCCATATATATAACAGGAAAATAATTACTTTATTTAAATGTGAGGAATTTAAAGTGAAGAAACAAGCTTCATAAAACATTAGGACTTAGTAGGCTTAATTTCAAGTAGAGAAAAACATTAAGACTTTGAGCCTGATTATGAGTTTGGTGGTCCGACGGAACTGCAAACCCACGGCGGTGGTGCAGCAACCGCCGCGCCTGCACTACAACTGCCTAATGATGACTTTGGCAGTTGGATCGCCTTAGAACCACTGCTACCACCAGGGACCCGCGATTCCTGGTGGTCTTGCAGCGGTCCGAGGCCACAATATGCTGGTGGTGCAGCAGCTGCACCGCCAACCATATATTATGAGTTTCCTCACTGCCCTCCTTTTCATAGTGGTGAGCCCGCCATGAAAAGTGTGATAGTGAGGAAACTTAGGGGGCCCTGTGGACACCCTAATGTCTAGGTGTATTGGGGTGCATGCAGGGCAGCACAAGGTGTGCCCCACTGTCTTTCTGCATGCCCAATTCCTGCATGGCATGGACTTTACAGTCTATGCAGTGCTGGAATGCGATGTGGCGGTCCCACGGCATGACTTTCTCAGGCTTTCCTATGAGACTTTGAAAGGCAGTGCCGTCGGTCAGCCGCCGCAGGACCGCCCGCTCGTATTACAACTTGGGATCTGGTGAGTGGTCGGTGGTGGAGTTTGGCAGTGTGGGAGCGGGGCGGTGGCCCCCGCTCCCACACTACCAAAATCATAACTATGCCCTTAATGTTTCAAAGAAACATTTTTCCTCACCTTACATTTCTCCCATTAAAAAGAAAATTACAGCATTTTGCAGTTATAAATATGGCACTCTGCCTACCAGCCATTGGGAGAAAGATGCCGTCTGTTTGTAAATGCTTTGAAAATGGAGAAAATGAAAAGTTTACTTAATAATTACTCCTCATTTTACTTTTCTCCCATTTAAAATCTTTCAGAAACATCATTTTATTCTCAAGCTCCAGTATTGCGTTGAGGACATCTTTTATTTTTTAGAGTTACCTACCTCAGTTCTGAACTTCTGTGACCCACATGCGTCATAAATCTGAGTGGAGCACTGCTCATTATCAGGCTTTGCTATCTGCAGCCTGATAATAAAGTAAAATAAACTCAGCCTTTCCTTAACTTTAAAAGGAAAACACAATACTAATTAACTGCTGTTCTTAGTTAAAAATGAACTAAAGGCTTGGAGCTACCCTGAAGGTGTCTGTGTGCCACTGGTTGGAGACACCTTGTATAGCACATTAGAGCACAAAGCGCCACTCAGGTCATCTGGTTGTGCTAGACTATTGGGAAAGTCACAAGTTGAGGCCGACCACGATGGAGTTTGGGCTGGGTACAGGAACCAGGTTAGTCTAGCTGAAAAAGTTACCATCCCAAAGTAAGGGGTGAAGGGTCCAGTTTGCGGTGGAGGATGCCACGGGGAATAGGGAGATCGTTGCAGATGGTCATCACTGTAGCACGACGAACTGGATGGGCATCGCAGACATTCGTCACTGTAGAGCAAACGTCCTGTCATGCTTGCAGATGAATGTTGCTGGAGCTTCATGTTGGTGGTCATCGGCTTCATGTTGGCGGTCACCGTGAGCCATCGATGCTGTAGTGTGAAGTGCAGATCTCGCATTGCCGGTTGTCACTGGCGGTCACTATAGTGTGAAAATTCATGTCCACCGGAGCTTTGTGTTGGCGGTCAGCAAGATCCTGCTGTAAACTAATCAGTTGTCTTGTCACAAAGAGGTCAAAAATTTAGGATTTCTCCTTTTTGAGTGAGAGGAGTGCAACCTAAAGCTAGCCAAGGGTCCAGGACCTGGAGCTTGTTAGTCTCTGTAGCTCAGTACAGGAGGTCAATCAGCTGATCCTTTGAGTCACTCCGCATGAGATAAAGGGAGCTAATCCAGTCTTCCTTCACAGCAAGCAGGGCAGGCCTCAAGCAGCAAGGCAGTAGGGCCTGAGGGTCCCCTTTTTATACATGGTTTTTACTTTAAAATGGGAGAAGCTTCTGCAGTTCCCCCTACAGTGGTGTCTGGAATTTAATGCCTCTCTGCCCTGGGCCCAGCCTGTTTGGGGACACAATAGGCTAGTGTGAAGTCCTTTGTGTGTGAGCTGAGCCAGTGCCTTTGAAGTGAAAGTTGTGTATGCAACAGCTCTGCCTCAATCCTGCCAGAGATGGACCATCCTGCCAACACTTAGTCCCCCTATTTTGATACTGTCTGAGAAGAATACACAAAGGCCAACTGCCAACTACACCTAGTCATGTGACCCTGGAACAGGTTGCAGGCACCGAAACTGATATTTTCTGAATTGTGACTTGAAATCAGACTTCACCATTAAGGAGTGTTTTAAACTATAATTTTCCAGAGACCAAACATGACATTCCCATCTCCTACTATATAAATGCTATCACTTATTAAATGTAATACGGTAACCCAAAGTACCTAATACAATTATTTTCATGGTAAGGGTGTTCCAGTACTTGTGATTGGCCATGTATTGTGCTGGATTCACTCCAGTACTGAGCTGAAGTAATTTACTACTGTTTTCGGACACTTTTTGGCATCAGTATTTTTAGATGAGCAGTTTGTGAATAGCAATGGGCTTACTGTCTTGCAGGTGGGTGCATGCCGCTTCCTAAACCTCTACCTAAATCCCTCTGTACTCATTCCTAAATCCCTCCCATTTAGTAATAAGTATGTCCCTTTTTTCCAGCCACTCCCCATGATCCTTCATACTAAGTACTAAATGTATATGTGTGAGGATCTCTCCATAGAAGAGACAGTAGAGGTGGAGATTTACACTCTTAGGTTTGAGAATGCCATTGTGTGGTACTTTAGTAGTATTTTCTAGTACTATTAATGTTACTACAAAATGCAGTTTGTGAATACGCTCCTTTGATGTGCATAAGTAGGCAATTTCCACCGGCCAAGGAACTCAATTAATGATTTGTGTCAGACGTCACTTTGCCCTGGGTTGTGTTTACCTCCTATGCGCTATGTTTTAGCATCACCATACTTATTTATCTCATACCAAAGTAATATCCGGTTCAAACATTAAAATTACCATTTTAACTAAAGGTCTTATATGCAAATCATATCCTTTATTCCAAATAAATCTTTTGCATTTTAGTTCAGCCTTTTATTTCATAAACAACCATTATTTATTTTGTGTGCCCATGTTCCCTAATGCATTTTGGGCCCCAGCTTCTTCTGAACAGGTAGGAGAACAGAGGGTGGAATATGTCCATCTCTGAGCAGTACAGGCTGCTGAGAGCAGAGTGGAGCCTGCCCCTAATGTACTTTTTTCCTGAGGAATGGCTGGGCTCTGAAATGCATTAGTGCACAGAGGATCAGAGAAGATGTATGTTTGCAATAAAGATGTTGTGTATATATTGATACGTTACTGTAGTTTTCTGGATGTGTGATGTATCTAGCTTAGAGGATGATTTGCAGCAATACGTTTGCTCACTGTACTTTGGGAATTTTCATTGTAAGTGATGCAGGCGAACATTAAAAAAAGAAGCAATGTTCAACCTTGAATAAGAAATCATGCTGCAAGGCACATCAGTACCTAAAACAAACACAATGTGTATGTTACAGTCAATGATGCACTCTTCTGCCTTGTTTTAGTAATAGTTCAAATATTGTTGTACATATTCCCCTTTCACAGGAACGAATAGCAAAGAGCCATGGCTCCCAGTGTGGGTTCTGTACTCCTGGCATTGTCATGTCCATGTACACCTTGCTTCGCAATTCACCGGAGCCGACTATGGAAGAGATCGAGAATGCATTCCAAGGTATATCTTTTCCACTGTAATAGGACTACTGTTTGGCATCGCGACAATGAGAAGTGCTATAGATACACATTATGAACAGGGATGACTCAAAATGAACATCTTTGGTTGTGTTTGTCCTACTAGGAGCCTATACTTGGCCAAGCTTCAAATTAAAGAATCATAAGCAAAGGCAGTTGGTCTGTGATGGCTCACAACCTTTTGGCTTTGTTAATGCTTGTTTCGCTAAAAGGTTTTTGTGAGAGCTACCAGGCCTTCGCCAATATAAAAAAAAATGATTAGTAAAAAAGCGAAAAAAGTACACATTGCCATGGTAGTCCATGCATTGACGAATACTACTTTATGTGTGAATGTGCTCTTTGTGAAAGGGTGGAATGTTGTCACTTAAGTGAAGCTAGCCAATGGGTGAAGTGGGCTGATCCAGTGCCCCCTAATATATGCTTTAGTGACCAATAGAAAAATATGAACGACAGTACAGTAGACCAATGAATGTAGAGGACTGTCTGAAAGCCCTATAGGTATCGTATACACTCAATGGATAGAAATGTTAGCTAAATTAAAAATTCTTGGCAAATTTAAAACCTAAAAAGATTTGCAAAGGACAAACACAGCAACAGGATTTCTCTTCATATGGACTGAAACTCTGGAATGATCTTTCTTTCACATCAAACTTACTCCTCCAATGATTCAATGCAGAAAGGGCACAAATCCCACCTCCTTAAAATCTAACACCATTGTGTGTAATACTTACTTCGCCTGTCTCTACCCACTGTGATGCTCACTTTCTTTTGGACTTACTGTGCTCATTACAAACCTATATGCTTGTCTCTTCATCCACGCACATGGACTGTGAATCCTTTTGCTATGTACAATGCTGAGCCACACACTGGAGCAAGACTTGCATTTTAGAAATAAACCCCAATAAATTAAAATGAAATGGAATAGAAACACAAGGGAGAAGCACACATTTGCTTTCTTAATCAGTCCCACAGTAATTTTAGTTTATGAGAGGTAATTGTTAGGTTTCATTTTCTCAAGAACATTCAGCCCTGATGTTCTTCTCACTAGGTTTTAGTCCTCCCCTGCTTAGTTACGACATAGGAGTGGTCAAAGCTTTATCAACCATGTTGTATTGGTCTTAATCCCAGATGATGGTTAACAGGGATCAATGCTACAACTCCACTTCTACATTTAAACCCCTTTGCTTAGGCTCCAATGTCTGTATCCAGGTTACAACAAGAGTTGGGGTTTGTTTTGGATCCTTCTTTGTCTTTTGGATGCTGTATTAGTTTATTCAGTCACACAGTCATGGTTCTTCCTTGGTCTACTGTGCATTAAAGAACAGGGGTCAGTAGACATCATCACCATCACAGTAGAAAGGATCATGGGAATTTGGTCTATATTGATTTTCCCCAAATAACAGAATCTAGAGAGAATAAAAGTATGTATCTGGCTAATGGTGGGCGTAGACAGCCCTGAGAATATCTCCTCTGTGCAGAGCATCTGCAGGTGGTCATCCAACGGACCACACTAAGCATATTTTTCACCCTGTGACCCTGGTTGTGCTCTCACTTACCTGAAGGAAAGCATGCATTGGATGGCTGTGGTTGTCCCTAATGCAACCATTAACTTAAGAGGAACTCATGTGTCCACAGTGTTTATATTAATTGCACCCTAATCTTCAGGGGTAGTTGGAGGCCCTACAATATTATTTCTAAATTAAATGCAAGCATCATTTTAAGAGCTACACCAAAGGAAATCTAACAAGCAACAGGATACTAAGGCACACATTATTTAAAAAAACAGAACCAAAAGCTAAAGAAGACACACTTGGACTGAAAAACAGCGCCAGGAGAAAGCCACACCCTGAGCGATTTAAACTGACAAGGGGAGACTTAGATAATAAATAAGCACACATACAGGGGGTCTGAGTCCAAGAGTATGGGGGAAGGCAGCGGGAGAAACAAAGATACATGTTGCTGTAAGGGAGTGCTACAAAGTTGGAGTAGAAGGAAAGAAAGACTAGCTGAAGTGTGCCAACTGCCTAACATGTGAAATATTCAGGCTAACAAAAACTTGGTCTAGATTTTTTTTTAAACTTTCCATTGGGTTTGCATTACAAAAGTGAAGCAAATCAGCGCAAGGTTTTGAATTGAGATTGACTTTCCATCGCAAAAAATATTTTGTATTTCAAAGGAGACCTAAATGAATTCAAACTAGTGCTACTTTGCAACAAGAGGGCGTACCACGGGCTGTGCAACCACCCATTGTTTTTGACGCAAAGATCTATCTCCTGAAAAAGGTAGACAGGACGTTGCACCAATACTGTGCATCCTTGAGGCAGGCATAACATTGGAGAAAAGTGTATTTTTCCCAAAACCTTCCAACCTTGTTGTGTGCTGTATTGTACGGGACACATACAAATTTAGAAAAGTTCTAAGGATCATATTTTCTACCTTACGGGTAGCCTTCTAGTACAAACATAATATTAGATATCACACACCCTTGCATTACGTTTTAAGGATGTGTGTGTGGGGCAAAAGAGCCTAGAGGGCGCCAGTACAATGGCTGACAGCAGCAGCGCCATATCTTTGTAAAAATGGCGCTGTCATGCTGTATCTGTTTCATACCACGTGGCGCAGCAACTTATGTTGCTGCATGGAGTTGCTTCATTTCCCAGTATATCTGGTCCCTTATTCCTTGTTTGCTTGGATCCCACGGTTATCCTACTCTCGTAAAGATGGTATCTGATTGCGCATAAGCCAACCAACCACATACAGTGCTTCATTTATAGAAATAGTAGGAGAAGGTGAACAGAGGTGTGGCAAAGCCCTTTCTGATTGAAAGGAGGTTGTGCCTGCCAGGGATGAGCATTGTCTGATCAGTACTGTGCATGATGATCCATTGCAGCTAATAGATATTGCTTCAACAGAGATCTATGAGTCGTGATTTGCCCCCAAACTCTTTTGCCCCAGATCGGGTCTATATGTTGACATATAAATCTCCATATGTAGCAGTGACGCATTCAGCATGTCTGGTGTAAAATCACAGATGATGGACAACTCAACGTCTAAGTGCAGTGGAAGGGTATCACCCCACTCAGACCATCATTCCAACACCATCCACCAACAATCTAGAGACAGATCGTTATCAAAGAAACACATCAGTGCAGCATTTGGTACCAAAGTGTATTCAAAACACTGATGGATTGACTTACCTCTGTGGATAGCCTAGAGTCTTCTGTGCTCCCTGGACCTGGTATGCCAGCATTCACTGACATAGCCTTTCCGCTGTGCACATCACTGATCACACCTAGGACTCCTTAACTTTCTATCGTACTTGCATTCGATGTGTGCCTGTGCCTTGGAATGATCAATCTCCTTCAATTCCTGTTCTAGAGTTTCTAGCTTCACATATAGTCTACATGACATTTAAGTGTCAGATGCTTAAGACAGAGAATGGCTGTTAAGTGCACTAGCCTAAGAGAAATTATGCAGAGCACTCCTTGTCGTTATATTTAATGTTTGTACGGCTAATCTGGAGCTCACTAAGCAATGAAATAGTATTGGCCTGTCATAGCCCATGACTTAGATCCTTACAACCTTTTTATGCAGTGCTAGATCTTGCAATCACATCAACCATTAGAGAAATAGTCAATCCCCGTCCCCATTTTTGCTGTCTTACTATAGACATCTCTAGCTGGCTGTCGGAGAGAGCATTGTATTCAATATTCCACAGAGCCAATCCTTGCACAAGATTGGATGGCCTTGGTCTCTGTCTCAGTTGTCTTAATCTTATTGTGGCTTTCCTGCCTTTCTGTGTTAGACCCACCCGCAGGAACATTTTGCTTTCGCCATCAATTCATTTGTCAGCTCGCCCTGCTATGAACGCAGCCTTGAACCTCAAAAACACAGAGCCAGGTATTAAAAGGTGCAGCAGAAATGCTGAAGCTGCAGCATTAATCGTGACAGATACGAAGACTAGTGTAAACAAGCATTGGCAACGCCAAGCAGTCTTGCTTGAATGCTAACGTAAGCAAGATTGATTGGCATTGCCAAGGCTCTTTGCCTCCTGCAGTGGGAAGAGTCTCATATCCTGAAACCTGATTACAAGCTTCCTTGCACGCTACCATGTGTGATCCTAGTAGTATTTTCAATGTAGCTTTCACCTTTCACATCAGGATTATCAAGTGAAGATTTTAAAAGGTCAATACAATATACAGTTTTTTTCCTTGCATTTACAACAAAATAGCAGCTATGGTCAAGGACATTTAGGGCCAGATGTATCAAGGCTTTTGCGACTCGCAAAGGCTGAAAATCGCAGAGGCTCTTTATTGATTTCCTTATAAATGTTTTAAATGCATAGTGGCTGGTAGAAGCTTCCTTTTTGCTGGGTCTGCCTGATCTGACCTGATGCCTGATCTTGAGCAGGGAATCTTCAAGATAAGTTCTGGCAGTCTCCCTGTTGCAACTTCTGCCATAAGTGGTAATTTGAAGTGCCAGGAGCAGGATACATCTGCCCCAAAATGTGTTTAGGGCAGTCTAAATGCTTGTCCTACCTTTAGAAAAACCATGACAATTGTTCTCAACAGGTCATTATGTCCAGGTGTAACTCCATCAGATATAGATCTTTGGAATTTGCAGTATGTGGAAGTCATTAACTCTGAGAATGTAGGATTTTGTTTTGAAAGTCAAGCCGACACCTCACTGTCTGAGACCGGTTTGTGCTCCAACTTCTTTCTCCTGCCCCCTTCAAAAAATGACAGTAGGAGCGTTATGCTACACTATTCAGCTCTAAATCTTAGTATCAAATTGTCCCACGGTCAACCGTAAAATGAAGTCTGTCTAGTTTATCCTCTGCCTGTGACGCCTCTGTGTGCTCCACCTTGCACTCGAGCAATGCGAATGCCACTAGCGTTTGAAGGACCTCTTCGGTGTGTGTTGACCATTGTGGAATGGGACTCCTGATCCCCCTTTCACTGCTTACAGTAGAACACTGCATTTCCTTCAATTATCATCCTTGCATCTCCCTTTCTTGAAAGGCAAGTTTTGAATGTAAGATAGTGGTAATTTGACTGTAAGGAAGTGTGAGGGGACTGCTAAGAACTGGTGAGTACCCAGGAACAAAACACAACTGGCCTTATCTCCACACAAATGGGAAAAAATGTATCATCTTGTGGTTTATTTACATTTTGTCTTTTCATCATAGGAAACTTATGCCGCTGCACAGGATACAGACCAATCCTGGAAGGCTTCAGAACATTTGCAAAAGTAGGTGCATTAAACCATTCAGATTCAACTATGTATCACAGCACCAGCATTTGAACAGATATGATTGCAGATTGTATACCATAATTAAATTTTAAATTTTTTTTTTTTAAATTGGCTGTCACCTTATAAAGAGTGAAATGCAGCCGCGGCCCGTACAGGTAAGAGCGATCGGGCCGGGTGCGGGGGGATTTTGAAGGACGATGACCAGGGAAAATGTAATAAATAATGAATTTGCCCTGGTTATCGTTCGTCAAAATCCCCCCTCACCCGGCCCCAACGTCCCACAGCCCTTACCTGTATGAACTGCGGCTGGTGACATGTAAACAAAACATTTTACATGTGAAGTAGGAATATGGAGGAATATATGAGATTAGCTGAATTTGAATACTTAGGGCCTCATTCTATGGTCCCTGTTATTTAGAGCAGTAATGCTGCATCCCGTAAATATATCAATACCACCGCGTGTTGTATTCACCCTGTGCAGTATTAATGCATAATTCCATATTCTGGAAGTCGGAATGTGGCATAACATGAAATATTAGAGTTAGATCTCCAAACTGCTGCATGTCTTATCTCTTTCAAATACATTTTCCTCTTTCAAACTTTACCAGGATTTTCCCTATGTCCAGGGAAAGCTGTGAATGTACTTCAATTATAGCAAAGTTTATAATCCTAGTTTGGGCAAAATCTCACATTTTTGCCCAAATTAGTATTTCCAGGTTATTCAAATTAGTATGCTTCATAGCCCAATTCTGAGGATTTCAAAGATACAGACAATCATTAGGACATTGATCGGTAGCCATAGTTGGAAATGTGTGAGTGTATTGCGTTCAAGCAGAGGTATCTGAGCATGATTTAATGCCTGCTTTTAGTTGAAGCATGCATTTAGTTGTAATTGTCCCTAGAATAAACCAGTATTTCCTTCTTTACTTCCTGGTCGGTGATTTTTACACCAGCAGTCTTTGGCCACACTAACCTGGGGAATGTGTGGGGAGTGTACCATGGTAATTCTAGTGTCCTCAAAATGTATGCTAAAATCCAGTTTGCTGGCCAAACAAACAAGGAGTAGAAAGCAATTGCAGAGTAGAGATTCAAGAATGAGGGCTTCATCTGCCACCATACAACTTTGATAAACGGACTTAAAGAAAAAAATAAAGAACTACTGCCTACTGCGAATAATTAACTGCTGGTTTAAATTATGCAAAGAAGAGAAAGATAAATAAGAAGCCTAAAGAAATCGCCATTGCTGTTTAAAGACAATTGCCCTGATGAGTTTCCTGGTACTTCGCGCCCAGGAACAGAAACGCGTCGGTAGATAAATATACAGAGGACTACTGAATAGTTTAATTTGTGATTAGAAAGAAAAATCTCCAGTTTTTCACAAAAAAACAATTTGCCCTGTATAAGATTGAATATCGAATATAGAGGCCAGTGCACCTTAGCTACATCCAGGCATGAGCTCTGCCTGAGGACACTCCTTGTCTTCAACTAGTGAGAGGCTCTTTATTGATTTCCTTATAAATGTTTTAAATGCATAGTGGCTGGTAGAAGCTTCCTTTTTGCTGGGTCTGCCTGATCTTGAGCAGGGAATCTTCAAGATAAGTTCTGGCAGTCTCCCTGTTGCAACTTCTGCCATAAGTGGTAATTTGAAGTGCCAGGAGCTGCCATCTTGATTTTGGGCCAACAGGATTATGAAAGCTCCTTGCCAATCCAGTGATTGCTTTTGCACTCTAAACTACAGTCTGATCTGTGCTGGCGAGGTGTACTTAGGCAAGCTGAAGATGATTCTGTATGCTTTCACTAGGGTGCTGTCCAGTATTTTAGCATCCCTACCTCTCTGGAGCTTGCTACTGTATGTAATAGTTGGTAAGAGTTTGGCTTGCACTACTTGGTAGAGTGGGGACAGCATTGGCCCCTTCAGTTTTGATTTTAAATTCTTAAGCCTCACTGCCAATGCCAGACGTTTTCTTCTGATTGCCTCTCCCCGGCACACAATTTACCTTTGTTATCGACAATCACACCTAGATACTTATATTGTGTTGCTGGCTGAATTTGTGTGTGGCCCCAAAACCACACCGGTGACTTCTTCCTGTTGTTGCTCATCGTCATGGTGCATGTCTTGTTGAAGTTTATGTTCAATCCGTTTTCATCAGAGTATTGTTGTTTTGCATTTAGAAGATTCTGTAAACCCACCTTAGCATAGAGGACACTCGGGGCATGGGAGCTGTAGACATCGAGTGCCTGTGTCAGGTTGGCTAAGTAAAAATTGAAAAAAGATGGTTTCCAGAGTGGCCGCACCCCTGCTTCAGCCTTTTACTTGTTGGTATTCGTCTTGAGAAGTATGTTACTTCTCCCAGCTTTTTCTGCACCCAGATATCCGTGTGGAGAGTTATCAATAGGTCCCGCAGAGTCTGGGGAATACCCCAACGTGTGAGTTTACTGCAATGCCTGCCCCACTCCACGTGGTCGAAAGCCGCCCTGAAGTCAATATAGCAGAGGTAAAGAGACTGTTTTGAGGCTTTTGCTTTATCAATGAGGAGTGATTTGGCCAAGATGTTGGTTATCGTGCCGGAGGTTTTTGAGAACCCAGTTTGGTTGGGAATATTATAGGCCAAAGGTTCCTCAAGTAGAGTTCCTGCAAAGTATTTTGACTCATTGTTAATGAAGGCAACTAGATGGTAATTTTATGGCAGGGACTTGTCCCTGCTTTTATATATCGGGATATTAACCCTCTGCATGCTGATGCACTACGGTGCTCATGTGCTGATGACGGCTGGGGGCCGTCATAAACCCCCCTACTCGCGATTTTGCCGCACAGGCGCAGAATCGCGGCCGCATGGATGGGCTTAACAAACCTATCCAGGAGACCGGGATTATGCTGCAAATTTCAAAGAAAAGTGGCTCAAGCATTTTTGCCGGGAATTCTGCGTTCTGTTTAAAAATGCTCAGGGGGATGCCATTGGGGCCTGGGGCCCCTTCTTTCCTTCCTTTCCTGATTTGCCATCTAATTACATTCATTGGAGGCGACCCGGGAGGATGCCATGGTCTGATCGATGGTTGAAGGGAAGGTGCTGGAGTGCTGCCTTTCTTTAAGGAGATGTCTGAACAGATTTTCATTCATGGCTCCATGGTTTCCTGGCCTATGGCTTGTACTGTGCCCTGATGGTTGAAGTGGTCTCCTAAAAACCTTGCCAAGGTGTCTTCTGGAATGTGAGAGGTAACTCCCCATGTAATGGATGTGCTAGCTTGTTGATCGTCCCCCAGAATCTTGCACTGTCATTGTGCTGAATGTCTACGAACAGCTTTACCCAAACTTCATCTTCTTGTGATCTGTTGGCAGCCCACTGCAGCTTCTTCAGTGTTGTTTTTTGCTTTCGCAGTTATTTCAGCAGAGTGTGGTCCTCGGGGTTGTGTTGAAGGGACCTGAGGGAGGTGTTTGTAGTCCTTTTAACTTGCTAAAGTTGGTCCCATTGGGCCTGTGGACAGGATTCAATAGGGTCGTGCTAGTTGTTAACTGATTGTAGCGTCTCCCCGGTGTGTTTGCTCTCTGTCTTCTAGCTGAGCCGCAACACTGATCAAGGTGAAAATAGTACTAGCACAGTGGTACTAACACACTGACCAACTAGACTCTGTGCAATGCAGTGGCTGTTTAAAAGATTAGTCATAGATATTGCTGGATGACTGAATGGCTAGACCAGGCGTTGAACAGAACCTCTGTACATACTATGAATTCAAAAGACCACACAGCAGCAGGGATTACTACAATGTACAATATAACAGCAGGATCCAAGGCAACAAGACAACACTGACAACACTGACAACCACCTTGCCTACGTAACGCCTGTTCTTGTGCCGAGCACTTATTGCAGTATTATACCTCAAATTATACTCTGTTTTCTCTTCTAACTGCACACTTGTCACTTTTCCTCTTGTGCACTTTTGACTACCTCATGTATTTTTGGTTGTTCATCATTTTTTACTACCTCAAGTATTTTGTTTGCTCACAATTGTCACTATTACCTTTACTACCTCATGTATTTTTGGTTGCTCACAATGTTTACTACCTCAAGTATTTTGTTTGCTCACAATTGTCATTATTACCCTTACTACCTCATGTATTTTTGGTTGCTCACAATTTTTACTACCTCATGTTTTTTGTTTGCTCACAATTGTCACTATTACCTTATGTAAGTAACGTATGTTTTAGCAATCTGCTCTTTTGTAATGTTTCTCATTATGTTTCATTTCTGTTCCGAATGTGAAGCGCTCTGACGCCTTCGGGTAAAGTCCGCGCTATATAAAAATGCATAAATAAATAAATAAATAAATGAGTGACTGCAATCTTCTATGGTGCTGTACTACATAAACACAGGCAGGTGGCAGGTGGTCAAGTAGTAGTAGGTAAGTAGTAGCAGGCAAATAGCGGTAGCTGTAACAAGCAGGTAGCAGCAGCAGGTAGCAGCGGGTAGCATGCAGCGAGTAAACAGGTGGCTAACTGTCCTTCCCACAACCTTATACCTAGGACCTGAAATTTTGGGCCACCAATCCAGCAGTTGTTTATACCATTGCATCTTGCCTTGCCAGAAGCTGGAGCGCAAATGCAAACTTCTGCCAAGGAAAAGGTAATTTTCCTAAAAGTTACTTTCTTAAAAATATTTATTAAAAATCCAACTTCACCATTGAATTGGATTTATAATAAATATACAAATAGTTGCTTGATTATTTTCTAACTATTTTCATTCAAGAGATGCAATATTAGGAATTCTATCTGTATGTTGGTTTCCGACATAGGACAGCTTTTGGGTGCTGGTTACATTTCTACATGTCCTACTTTTAATTACCATGAATACTGACTTATAAGCTACTCAGCCTACGTAGGAGGGACATATTAATATTTGAAAGGAATGTTTTGCCCTGTCAAAAGTATTTAATTTGAAGGTAAAATCGCAGTTTTTACACTGCCACAGTCAGGCTACAATGTTAGGCTTGAAGCCATTATTGTACTGCCACTGTTGTGGATGGCACAATAGGTGCTGGGTCTACTAGTGGCATCTAACCTATGGGTTCTGGGTACATCGTTAACCAAATACTAGGCACGTATAGGCAAGTTAAATATACCAATTAGGTGTATTTATTTATTTATTTAAAGTCTTATATAGTGCATAGTTACCCTGGAGCATCCCAGCGCTTGTTCCAGAAACAGAAAAGAGGCAATCGCAAGTACTCCAGGTCAGCAGTTAACAAAAAAGATGTGTTTTCAAGAGTTTGCGAAAACGGAGAAGGCACGTCTCCGAACGCAGATTCAGGGGGAGTGAGTTCCAGAGAACGGCTGTATTCACTGAGAATCTTCTTCCCCCTGTGCGTGCCTTTTTAACTTTGGGGATCTTGAGCCAGTGTTTCTGGTCTGAGCGTAGGCCAATTAAAATCATGTTTAAAGGGGAGCATAGGCCCTTTACTATTAGTTATTAGGGATAAAGTGCACAGAGTGGGGAACATCCTTTTCGACGCGTATGTTACCCCGCAGTACTTTTACAACGCGTCCGTTACAACGCAAGTCGTAACCACGACTTGCGCTGGAGGGCGCTAGAGGATAAAGAATAGTATATTTACTATTCCAACACCTTCCCTAGTATCCACGGGTACTGGTGTTAGAATAGTAAATTATACTATTCACTCTCAGCGCCCCCCAACGCAAGTCGTTGTAACGACTTGCGTTGTTAAAGAAGTGTTGTAAAAGCACGCGCTGTGACGGTACGAGTCGTACCGTCATACATCCACACAGAGTTCTGAAGTAAACAAAAATATAGGGTTCAGCATAAGTAAAAAATCTGGGGTGTTCGTGCAGAAAAGGTGAGTTTCCTACAAGTAGGATGTAGAAGCATGCTTCCGATAGTTACAGCACATTCAGTACTTTGTCCAATTAAATGAATGAGGGTTGAGGAAGGCAAATTAGCAATATACTGCTGTAATCCAAGTTGCTCAGAAGGAGCGAACAAAGTAGTGTATTGATCTCATAAATGGGGATGTGATGTTTTGGCCTTGTAAAAGGGCATGCGAGGTGGAACTCCTGAGGCGAAAAGCCGGGAGCCGCTTGCTTCATTGTTTTAATCTTTGTGTGTCACCTTTTGGATAAATTGCCGATTTTATGTGCACTTTTACCTCTGTAATGAAGCTGTGACTGCCATCCCCACCGCTCTGTGGGCTCAGCGCCGCCTCAGCGCTGACAGCCGATTTCTGGGAAGGTAACTCGGCGCCATTGCCGGCGTGCGACTTAGCCACGCCCCCTTGGTGGCCACGCCCCACCCCACTCCTACTTAGATCATGTGTCATTTCCGTACGCGCAGCGGACGGGCGCAGCGGGCGCGCCGTTTGCGCGCCGAAGGCACGCCTAAGGCAAGCCCGTCTGCGCCCGTCCGCGCCTGGACCGTGCCCAGGGCCAGACCCCCTGCCGGTTCCGCTGATTCTACCCGCACGTGCTGGACTAACACCCAACTACTGCTCCTAAATCCCTCCCCCTGCTCGGCCACTACCCTCTGCAACCCTGACCACTTGGAAAATGATCCCTTCCACTGCCCTCAATGTAACTTCACACTCCCGCCCTATTTACCTCGTTTCCCCTCATATCCTAAACCGCAGCTCTCTTCGTCTCACCACCGGACGCTGAAAGCAGGCTTGGTTAACTGCCGGTCACTACCCCGTCATGCCAACGACATCTGGATGTCAATTTCCTCTGACGAGTGGGATATTTTATTTCTCACTGAGTCCTGGATCACTGACTCCTCCTCTCCGGATATCTATCTTGCCATCCCCCCAGGCTACGATATAAAGTGCATCAATAGGGCTGGGGGAAAATCTGGAGGCGGATTAGCCGTCATCCTTAAATCCCATCTTCAGCTGACCGCCACCAAACTTACCAACATCGGTATAATTGAAGCCATGTACTTCTCTGTATCTGACTCCGCTGCAGCTATACTGGCTGGTACCTTAGTCTACAACCCCCCTACTGCCGCCTCCACTTCTCTTACTGCACTTATTCACCAGCTGGCTGACCTATCCCTTAAACACCAACATTTTCTAGTCTTAGGTGACTTTAACCTCCACGTAGACAACCCTCTCTGTGTGAAGGCTAACAATCTGTTGGAAACCATGGATAGTCTGAATCTCACACAATTAGTCACTGGTCCCACTCATGTTGCTGGTCACACCTTGGACCTTATCTTTGCCAACTTCTTGACGATCTCAGTCCTCCCCCCCTTCCCCTCACTTGGTCTGACCACTATCTTATCCCCTTTTCTCTCGCTCTAGGCCGGAAACCTGCTCCCACGGTCCCCAGGAAAGAGTTGGGAAGAAAGTGGCATAAGGTCACATGTGCCACTTTGGACCCAGTATTCCACTTTCAGGCGGAATACCTCTCCACTGATATTGATGGAAATGTCTCTAGGCTGAATACCGCCCTAATCAAAGCTATTGATGCCATTGCTCCCCAGAAAATCATTGCCTCCACTAGAACACGTCCCTCCGCCCCTTGGTTCTCCACCTCCCTCCGCGAGGAAAAAAGCAGATGCAAGGCACTCGAACGTAAGTGGAGACAAAACTATGACCCTGAAGCTAAACTGACTTACAAATCTGCTTTGAAAAAATTCCTCAAACAAAAAAAAATTACTATGACCATTTCTCTCTTCAAATTGCTAATGCCAAAAACTCGTCAAAAATCCTGTTCACCATTGTCAAAGACTTCATTAATCCTCCTGCTAGGGCCACACAGAACTCTGCTAGTCAGGCCCTATGCGAGGGACTCTCTGACTACTTCCTTGAAAAAATAAACAAACTCTGTATCTCCTTCCCTAAAGGGCTAGCCTCCCTGCCTCCCTCCATTAGGTCCCCAGCTTCTCCGTCCTTCCTTTCCTTCAATAAACTTACCCTGGACGCTGCCATTAGGTTACTCACCCTCTGCAAATCTGGCGCCCCCTCAGACCCAGTCCCTGCTAAACTTATGGGAGAGCTGGCTCCTTCGTTAGCCAGCTCCTTCCTTTCCATCTGGAACGCCTCCCTCCACCATGGCTTTTTCCCTACCACTTGGAAGGAGGCTTTGGTGATTCCTATCCTGAAAAAGTCAGATGCTGATCCCACTATCTTCGCTAACTATCGCCCCATTTCCCTTCTCCCTAAACCTGCAAAAGTCCTGGAAAAAGCCGTGCAGCTGCAACTCACGGAGTACTTGGAAAGCAACTCTTTGCTGCACGACTCACAATCCGGATTCAGAGCGGGATTCAGCACTGAGACGACCCTGCTGGAAGTATCGGAGACGATCCGGGAATGCGTGGACAGGGGCGGGGAGGCCATGTTGGTTCTCCTCGACCTGTCCGCTGCATTTGATACTGTCTCCCACCCCATCCTCCTTGACCGACTCAAACAGATAGGCATTGGCGGCACCGCCTTCAACTGGATCGCGTCCTTCCTTTCAGGAAGAAGTCAGATGGTTTTGCTGCGATCGTTTAAATCTGAGGATAAACCCTTGTCATGTGGTGTGCCACAGGGCTCTGCCCTCAGCCCTCTATTTTTTAACATCTATCTTGCCCCACTGGCCGACGTTGTGGAGTCCTATGGAGTCAGGGTGGTCTCCTATGCTGACGATACCCAGCTGATGTTTTCCTTCAGAGACCACTCGGAATCCGCGTTCACCAACTTCCGCCAGTGCCTCAACAACATCAGTGCCTGGATGACTGATAACCATCTTAGACTCAATGCAGACAAGACAGAGGTGCTGTTTTTTAATCAGAAAAACTCCATCCCTTCCTCTTGGTGGTGGCCCTCGGCGCTTGATCCTGCTCCCTCTCCCATTCACTCTGCTCGTAACCTGGGATTTCAGTTTGACGACTCCCTCTCATGCAAAACTCAGGTTAATAAAGTTACTTCTGCCTGCTTCCTGAAGTTGCGCATGATCAAAAAGATACTTCCCTATCTCCCTCTGGACTCCCGTCGAACAGTTACCCATGCTCTCATTACGTCTCACCTGGACTATGCCAACAGTCTTTATGCTGGTGCCCCTCAATATCTGATAGGCCGGCTTCAGATTGTCCAGAACGCGGCAGCCAGATTGATTGGTAATATCCCCTACCGTCAGTCAGTCTCCGCCTATCGTAAGGAGCTTCACTGGCTACCGGTGGCCAGCCGTATCCAGTTCAAGATCCTTACCCTTGCCTACCGAGCCATCAATGACCTCGGACCCAATTATTTGAAAAAACGAGTCTTAATATCCCACTCCATCAGATCCCTGAGATCCAGCGATCTCCGCCTTCTGATCTCTCCCCGCTTTAGACTCACCAGAATGGGCGGCAGAGGGTTCAGTGTTATCGCGGCAAAATTGTGGAACGCTCTGCCAATCGATCTTAGATTCTGCCCTTCTGAATCCATCTTCCGGGCCAGACTCAAAACTTGGCTCTTTTCTGTACTCTGATTTATTCCTGCTAACTCCCTCCCTGCTCTTTTCTTCTCCCCTGGAGGTTCAGGTTCTAGCGCCGGGACACCCCCTCGGGGGTAGCTGCGCGCTCTACAAACTACATAAATAAATAAATAAATAAAATGTATAGCTATTCAGTTCTTGATATGCAGCAGCAGTGGCTGTGGAAGTGATGCAGGATGGCAGGGTGCTACTTAAGAAGAAATACCAAAGATGTCGGCTTGATCGTGTGAGGGGGAATCAGGATAGGAATTGGCAGATTAGGGGGTTCCTATTTAGCAGAGAAGGAAATAACTTCTGTGGTGGAGGAATTCTGGGATATTATCAACACGACTAAAAGGCATAAAATAAAACAATTCTTGAAATACTTGTGATTTGTACTTGTATTCAACAGAACAATAATTACCCCTTGTAATTCGACCTAGTTGTCTTAATTTAATCACACTGATCACTGAACTCAATAGGTTTTTATATAAGATATGCATACCAAAAAGACAATATTTCAATACAAACCATTTCTTACGATTCTAGACTATTTTGACAAGAACCAGAGTTTACGTAAAACAGCACTTAATCAATCTTCACTATGAGCATAATGTACTTGTAATTCATAAACACAATCTACATATGCAAAGAGCACATACACACACAGTTGAAAACTGCAGCATAGCCTGCCTTCTTTCACAAAGCAATTAGATCTAAGGTGAAATTAAATATGTATTTTGGAAAGCAGACTTCGCACTTTACCTACCATTGTTAGGTGGTCCCTTTCCCTTTGAATACAAGGACATTTTCTGACATAATCTTGTCTTTTGGATTATAGCACTGAAATTCGTGTTTTCAAATTACTAACCACAGTCATAAAAGCATATTCTCTCTCCTCAACACGCCAAAGGCCTCCCCCCGCTAGTTTTGCTCCCTCCACCTCTGAACATTAACTTCACCCAAACAAGCAATCTGCACTGCTATTTTTTTCCTTTGATTTTTCTGGGAAGCAGACAGCTATTTAGCAAAAATGTAAAAAATCTTCTTCAAAATGTTCAGCACTTGTAATTGGGTGATAGGTTAGTGCAATAATGTTATGTAAGTTGGAGGCGCCCTCAGGTCAGGGAGTGAAGGGCAAAGGTTAGGACTGTTCTTAGAATGTTTGTAAAAGGTGTGTGCTTGGAATGTGTCTGGCTGAGTGCAGCATTAGATAACTGGAAAGAGACATCCTACTAACGGTCTTTCCTCTAACATGGGCAACACAGTCTCACTGCACATCTGTGCTTTTTTAAACTCAAAGTAATATATAATTATTTTAATATGGGGCATACAATATCCAGTATATAATCTAGTCAACCCAATGTTGTTTAGGTTAGACAGGAAAGCATACAATAACTTTCTGGTTTTTGTGACTGCTCCTATTTTGGCACAAGAATCAGTAAATCTCCCACAGCCATTCTGGGAGAATATATTTAGCAACTTTGCACCTCAGAGGATCTATGACTGGGAAAGGATGTCTAACGGCACTTATATGTTTATCGAAGACGATAGCAAGAGTTTTTAATCCTTGAAAATACCTATAGGAAAAGGGTGTTGCAAAACCTGACGTTTTATTCTAATTCTTTATTTTCCTCAAAGGATACTGGCGGCTGCTGTGGAAAAAAAGGAAAGAACCAAGGATGTTGCATGGACAAGGAAGAGAAAACAAATGTAAGGCGGATACAATTATTTATTTATTTATTTATTTATTTATAAATGACTTCCTTTTATATTTTATTTAAAATATGTCTTCTCGAATGGGCCAATTGCTGTTGCCGTTTTCTGCTTCTTTTTTTTGCAGTCATTTCATTTGCTCTTTTTTTTATTATATAGAAAAAGGATCCAGACGAATACATACTTACCTCAAAGAAATCCGTTTTCTACATCAAGCATAGTTAATTACTTGAAAGTATTAGCTATAACATGCAATATAAAACAAGAAAGGTCTCAGGCACAGCATATAATTAATATATATATATATATATATATATATATATATATATATATATATATATATGTATATATATATATATATATATATATATATATATATATCAGATACGCACAAACCAGGGTTGATGTGTTCCGGTTTGTGCGCAAAATCAAACTAAAGAAATTCTTTGCATCTAAACCTTTAAAAGAAACAACATCGGGTACAACTACGGCTGTAGGTGCTAACCAGCAGGGTCTCACAGCAGGCGACATGAATCTTTTTATGGACCTAGTAAGCATGCAAGGTGAAAGTACTCAATTGTCAGCGAATGGTATAAACCAGGTCCCAGTGGGGGCCGGTTTGATGGATTTCAAAGCAAAATCGAATTTTTGCCCGATAATGGTCAAGGATAATATTGACTACTATCATGAGTTAGTTAGTCAAGAAGCTGCAACACACGGTGGCTCGTACCAAATTCAAATATTCTAAAAGTGAACAACAATACCGTGATCTCATCAATAAATTACAAAGCAATAAATCTGTGATTATTCGCCAGGCGGATAAAGGTGGTAATGTGATCATCTGGCCTAGGGAAAAATACATGGAGGAAGCATGGCGACACCTGAATGATAAAGACTGCTATAAAAGAGTGGATATAGCGACCATTAAGGCATTCTGGAACAATTTCTATATCAAATTAGTGGCTTGAAAAGGTTTGGGCTTGTTGAGCTCTGATGAGCTCAAATTTTTAAAGAACGATCACCCAACGATCCCTAGTATTTACTTTATACCTAAAATACATAAACAGCCATTGAATCCTCCAGGCAGGCCTATCATTTCAGCCTGCGGCAGCCTGCTTGAGAATACCTCCAAGTATATTCATTTTTTCCTCCAAGAACACGTGAACAGTCTTCCCACCTTTATTCAGGACACTGGAGATTTTCTTAGGAAACTCAATGACATTACATGGCAGGAGGATTATCTACTCATCACGCTTGATGTGACCTCGCTTTACACCAGTATTAACCATGTTGATGGCCTCAAAGCTGTTAGATACTTTTTGAACAATCGGCCATTACATTGCCATGCCCATAACAACATGATTGTCAACATGATTGAAATGTGTCTGTATAACAATTTTTTTATGTTTCAGCAGATGTGCTTCCAGCAGACTAGAGGGGTAGCGATGGGTTCCTGCTTCTCTCCCAGTTATGCTTGTTTGCATAAGGGACTGTGGGAGAGGCAGGTTCTCGGAGCACAGTTTGCTGAAACCATGCACACCAATGTTGTTTGCATTTACAGATACATTGATGATTTGTTTTTGATTTGGAGAGGGGAGGAGAGTTTGGCCATTACATTTATTGATAATCTGAATGTCAACTCCTTAAACTAAAAATTTACCTCCAACATAAGCAAGTCCTCTGTCAACTTTCTAGATGTTGAAGTCTTTATTGATCAACTAACAATCCATATTAGATTACATCGTAAAGCAACAGCAGGCAACACTCTACTGCATGCGTCCAGTAACCATCCTCGCCATCTGATTCACAGCATCCCCTACGGGGAGATGCTGCGTATTAAACGCATTTGCAGCAGAGTTCAAGACATGGAGGAGGCTCAGGCGGCGTGCCGTTTGCGCTTTCTAGCGAGGGGCTATAATGATAAAACCATTATGACAGCCATTAAACGTACACAGGCCCTACCTAGAAGTGAAGCGCTCATTACAAAGGCTATGAGACAAGGCACCCTTCCAGAAATCATGAAGATACCATTCGCCTAATAGTCACCTATAGTAAACAGCATCAGGCGATTAGAAAAATCATGGTAAAACACTGGTCGTTAATTCAAAATGACCCAGTGTTAAATATGGGATCCTTTAAATCACCAATGATAACTTACAGAAAATCTGGATCAATGCAGAACAGTCTAGTCAGCAGCAGTCCAGAGGTCTTGGCTAAGACCGACTGGCTTAGCAGCCGCACAGGCTTTTATAAATGCATGACTTGCAAAGCCTGCAAACACGGGGTCAACAAAAAATCATATAATTCCCCATTCTATGATAGACAGATTGCTATTTCAAAGTATCTTACTTGCAAGACTGATTTTGCGATTTATGTCTTGGAGTGCCCTTGTGGACTTAAGTACATAGGAAGTACTAAACTTCCAGTCCACAAGAGAGTGCTTCAACACATGAGGTACAGTTAACAGGAGTATGACCCATATACCTAATTAGGACTGGGTAGGAAGGTGTAAATGAAAAACAACGTCCCAATAGGAAATAATAAACAGTCAATTAAATATGCATGCACATTGCATTGCTAGCAAGGGAAAAAGGAGACTCTCTAATACATTTTCAAGCAAGGTAGTAAATCATCTTGTTTTATGAAGTAGAATTATGGTCGGAATAATACAGTTATAAGCAGCACTGCATATATTCAAATTAGAAGACAACCAAAAAGAAACTCGGTGCTCTACAAAAGTGACTGTGGTGCAGGTGGCGACGCAAGTGAAGAATTGAAACAGCAGAAACGGCGCACTGTGAGAGGGTGCAATTATCTACAGGGGTGGTTCGGATCATGTGACAAAGTGAAATCAAAGATACAATGCTATATTTCCATTTTTTGTTTTTAGGAACCACAATATAGAAAATGCGCCTATTAATAAGCTGTGGAGTCGACGGCGTTTCGATCCATGTAATTCACTCCGGTGCCGGCACGCTGATCTGATGACTCGTGCTAGTTCGGCGGATCACAGATGACCGCCCAGCGCTTATAGACCTAGCCCCCGTGCAGGTCACCATTCAATTACTGACGATCATCTAATATCGTCCATTTTTTCAGCACGCCCCAAACAAGACAGCCAAGTCCTGATGATGATCCTTATTTACATGGATCGAAACGCCGTCGACCACCCACTGTAGATAATTGCACCCTCTCACAGTGCGCCGTTTCTGCTGTTTCACTTCTTCACTTGCGTCGCCACCTGCACCACAGTCACTTTTGTAGAGCACCAAGGGGCATATTATCAAGGACATGCGATACGTTATCGCCGCTTTTATCGGCAGGAACCTGCCGATAAAGCGGCGATAATGGCCTTGATAATATGCTCTAGGAATTCCACTCGAAGCCCATGTTAGATGTGAAGACATCTAACATGGGCTTCGATTGGAATTCCTAGAGCATATTATCAAGGCTATTATCGCCGCTTTATCGGCAATTTCCGGCCGATAAAAGCGGCGATAATGTATCGCATGTCCTTGATAATATGCCCCCAAGTTTCTTTTTGGTTGTCATCTAATTTGAATATATGCAGTGCTGCTTATAACTGTATTATTCCGACCATAATTCTACTTCATAAAACAAGATGATTTACTACCTTGCTTGAAAATGTATTAGAGAGTCTCCTTTTTCCCTTGCTAGCAATGCAATGTGCATGCATATTTAATTGACTGTTTATTATTTCCTATTGGGACATTGTTTTTCATTTACATCAACACATGAGGGCCATCACGCATTGTGATGAGGAGTATCCCGTCGCAAGACACTTTAATGACTGTCACAATAGAGACCTGCAATTGCTACAGTATTATGTCGTTGATACAGTTATGCCCCTCAGAAGAGGTGGCGACAGGGAAGGATTACTTCGTAAATTAGAAACTTATTATATCCTCAATCTAGACAGTAAACATCCAAATGGATTGAATTCATGGGAGGACCTTCATACCTGTCTTTAAACTATTGTTTATACTCTATTGACAGTTGATCAGTCTTAATAGTTTTACATTCATATCTGTCTTCTCTTTTAGCACACACCAAATGACTGCTTCATGTTTTTCTACTTTTTTGATAAATTGATTTCATGGATTACAATCAATTTTATCTATTACTGAATTACACTTTTTAACAATTTTACTATTTATTGATATTTTTAAATAGTGATTTGTTCTACACTTTTTATATATTCACGGTTTGCACATATTGTTCTTTTTAATATTGTATTGCACAGCTTTGCATGTCGCCTTAGTCATCATAATTTGGTTACCAGCAGGGTCTTTGCCTTTGATCCTAATTATTGAGAAATATCGATCAGATCATATATCAATTGCAAATGTATTTTACAGCTATTTCATGAGTCAGTATCTATTGCAGTTGTAAACCGTTATGTTCTGCAATAATTTTTCTGACCTTGGTTATGAATTTCAACATGTATTTTATAACATCTGTATTTTACAGTTATTATTGTCAAGTATCAACCGCAAAAAGTTTGGCATTTTGCACATGTACCAATGTTTTACATGGTTTTAATTGCTATTTTAGCATTTATTTAATGGATTTAAATTGGTATCAATACCACCATCCACATGTGTATAATGTTTGCAGCATCATTACAATTATACTATGTACTGATGTTGGGTTGACAAAGACGCACTGTTTAAATTGGGATAGTCATTTTGTCTATTTCCATGATGATGTTTCAAAATACGACATGCACTGCCACTTTAAATTTGTAAATTACACTCCATAGCGTGTCATGTGATCAAGGGCCAAGGTAGGCTCGTGTCATGGCTGAGGTGCGGGGTTTTATGCACTAATAAAGAAAATTGCACCTTTAACTCCTGGGTCCGCTGTCGTCCTTCCACTGCCTTCAAGTGTCGACTTCCCTGTATATATATATATATATATATATATATATATATATATATATATATATATATATGCCACGAACACCTTCTCAACAGAAAGTCAGAAGCCACTGTAGGGGAATGCAATGGAGTCTCTTTATTGAGGCTGAAACAGATGAGCATGGGCGTATGCATTTCGGCCGTGTGGCCTCTTCAGCGCCCCAGGTGTACCAAGTGAGATTTCCCGCCCAACATATATATATATCAAAAGAACCATTGATTACTTCTCACTCCGTAAGGAAGAAGACTCTCACTCAGGAATAAGTGCAGAATCAACAAGAGCTTTACTTCATAACAAGACGTGTTTCGGCCATCGCTGGCTTTAATCACATGTGCCAGCGATGGCCGTATATACATATAGACCTACTGGCCTACCGGCGGTTATATATATATATGACCTACTGGCGGTCGGTCGCCAGTCGGTAGTTATAGTTAGGACCTAGTTTCCATAGTAAAAGCGTTTTCTCTTTTCCCAATAACTTTGGCGCCAGTTGAGGAATCTTCACAAAATTTTCAAAACTAGTGGCCCGCTCTGGTCAGCTCCTGTCTTGCAAGTTTCTGGGTGATTCGCCAAGCGGGGGCCGAGAAAAAAGTGGGTCCCAAAACATGTTTTCTCCATGTTAATTTCCGTAGGAAACTTTAGACACAGTTACAACCTGAACTGCTGAACGGAACTACACCGAATTTGGCAAAAATGTAGCCCTTGGTTCAGAAAGAGCCATTTCTTTTAATGGTGTAAATCCTTTCAGTAGTTCCTGAGAAATTAAAAAAATAGAGGTCGGGAAATCAATTTTCCACAGGAAACCTTAGCCAAGGCTACAGCCCGACCAGCTGAACGGAATTATACCAAATTTGGCAAAAAGGTAGTGCTTGATTCAGAAAGCGTCCTTTTTTTTAAATGGTGTAAATCCGTTCAGAAGTTGCTGAGAAATTCAAAAATAAAAGTTTCGATATCTAGGGACGCAGTGGAGTAGCGACCCCTTTTGAGCACATGCTTCACTGTGATTGGCTGCCAACACTCCAAACCAGGAAGTGTTGGCAGCCATCTTGTTACCTGGTAAAATCGAGTCACAAGACATCAGGGAAACAAAGGTGAAAAAAAGGAAAGGGGGCAGGGTAAAAACACCCTGACCCCCTAGGCCAGCTCAAGGGGCCCCACAAGGAACCCCAGGGACCAAAACCCCTTTTTTTTTATTTAAGAGAAATTCACGCAGTGGTGCGAATCCCGCATAATTTAATTGAGGTCCCCGGGTGGGCCAGGTCCAAGGGGCATTGTCATAAAATATTAGTGGGGCCCGCAGGGGCCCCCGCTGCCCCGGGGACCGCCACACGCGGGGCTTGTTAAATTTGTGAGGGGCCTCCAAGGCCCCTCACAAATTAAACATTAAAATATTAAAATACATGAAAATATTTGCGGGACCCCCTTACCCTCACCCAATTTAAAAAATAAATAAACATAAAGGCTGGCCCCGGAGGATGGGGTCCCCTGGGCCAATTTAGGCCTCAGGAGAAGGGCCATGCATCCCCCTCATTAAAATAAATATGTATGTGGCCATGGGTCAGGCCCTGGGGGATGGGGTCCCCAGGGCCCAAAACAAGGAAAAAGAAGGGGGGCCACACAGCCCCCCTTCAATTTTTTTTTTAAAAAGACCGGCATCGTGCCGGAGGCCCCGCCCCCTCCTAGCAACACTCTGCAAATGCGCCCTCTGGTGCGTTGTAAGTTGGGAAATTAATTCCCCTTCAATACTGGGGGTCCCTGGGGACAACTAGCCCACCAGGGACCTCCAGTATGCGCCACATGGCTGAGTTGCAGAGAGGTGGTCCAAGACCATCGCCCCTTTTTACACCTCTCTGCAATGCAGCTCTGTGGCGCTTACTGGAGGTACCTGGTGGGCTAGTTGGACCCCAGGGACCCTCAATCAATCAATCAATCATAGACATTTATATAGCGCACTACTTACCCGGAGGGTCTCAAGGCGCTAGGGGGGGGGGAGTGCTGCTACTGCTCGAATAGCCAGGTCTTGAGCTTCTTCCTGAAGGAGAGGTGGTCTTGGGTCAGGCGCAGGTCGGTCGGTAGGGAGTTCCAGGTCTTGGCGGCCAGGTAGGAGAAGGACCTTCCTCCTGTTGTCATTCTCCGGATGCGGGGGACGGCCGCGAGGGCGTGACTGGCTGATCGGAGATGTCGTTTGGGAACGTGGAAGTTGATGCGGTTGTTCAGGTAGCTAGGGCCTTGATCGTGTAGGGCTTTGTGTGCGTGGGTGAGGAGGCGGAAGGTGATTCTTTTGTTGACGGGGAGCCAATGCAGGTCTCTCAGATGTCCGGAGTTTGGCTGTGTCGTGGGATGTCGAGGATGAGTCTGGCTGAGGCGTTCTGGATCCGCTGGAGTCTCTTCTGGAGCTTGGCGGTGGTTCCGGCGTAGAGGGCATTGCCGTAGTCCAGTCAGCTAGTGACGAGGGCCTGGGTGACCGTCTTCCTTGTCTCGGTGGGGATCCACCGGAAGATCTTCCATAGCATGCGCAGGATGTTGAAGCATGACGAGGAGACGGCGTTGACTTGTCTGGTCATGGTGAGGGAGGAGTCCAAGATGAAGCCCAGGTTGCGTGCGTGGTCTGTCGGTTTGGGTGCGCTGCCCAGGGCGGGGGGCCACCAGGAGTCGTCCCAGGCGGAGGGCGAGGAACCCAGGATGAGGACTTCCGTCTTGTCTGAGTTCAGTTTCAGGCGGCTGGCCGTCATCCACTCGGCTACGTCTTTCATCCCTTCGTGAAGGTTGGCTCTGGCGGCGGCGGGGTCGTTGGTCAGGGAGAGGATCAGCTGGGTGTCGTCAGCGTAGGAGATGATGTTGAGGTTGTGTTGGCATGCAATGGCTGCGAGGGGGCTCATGTATACGTTGAAGAGGGTGGGGCTCAGCGAGGATCCTTGAGGGACACCGCAGATGACTTCGGTGGCCTCTGACTTGTACGGTGGTAGACGGACTCTCTGTGTTCTTCCGTCGAGGAAGGAGATGATCCATTCCAGTGCCTTCTCCTGGATTCCGACGTTGCTGAGGCGCTGCACTAGGGTGCGGTGGCAGACAGTGTCGAAAGCCGCGGAGAGGTATAGGAGGATGAGGGCCGCTGTTTCTCCGTTGTCCATCAGGGCTCGGATGTCATCGGTGGCAGCGATGAGGGCGGTCTCGGTGCTGTGGTTGGCTTGGAAGCCAGACTGTGAGGGGTCGAGGGATCCATTCGTCTCGAGGAAGGCGGCCAGCTGCTTGTTGACGGTCTTCTCGATGACTTTGGCTGGGAACGGGAGGAGCGAGATGGGGCGGTAATTCTTGAGTTCGGTGGGGTCCGCTGTAGGTTTCTTTAGTGGGGCGCTGAGTTCGGCGTGCTTCCAGCTCTCCGGGAAGGTGGCGGTGTCGAAGGAGGTGTTGATGGTGTCCCGCAGGTGGGGTGCGATGACCGCGTCGGCCTTGTTGAAGATGTGGTGAGGGCAGGGGTCGGTCGGAGATCCGGAGTGGATGGAGTTCATCATGTGGATGGTGTCTTCGGTGCTGATCGGAGTCCAGGTGCGGAGGGTGGTGGTGGGGGGCGGTGGTTCGGTCGTGGCGTGCGTCGGTTGAGTGCTGAAGCTGTTGTGTATGTCCGCGATCTTGTTGTGGAAGTAGGAGGCGAGGGAGTTGCAGAGGTCTTGCGATGGGGTGATGTCGTTGTTTCCGGCGTTGGGGTTTGAGAGCTCTTTGACGATGTTGAAGAGTTCCTTGCTATTGTGTGCGTTGTTGTCCAGCCGGTCCTTGAATGCAGTTTTCTTAGTGGCGCGGATCAGTTGGTGGTGCTTTCGGGTGGCAAGCTTGAGGGCGGTCATGTTGTCCGGTGTTGGTTCCCTTCTCCAGGCTTTCTCGAGGGCTCGGCAGTTCTTCTTGAAGCTCTTGAGTTCGTCGGTGAACCAGGGGGCCTTCTTGCTGCCGGGTCTGCTAGGCGAGGTCCTCAGTGTGGCGAGTTCGTCCGCGCAGTTGTTGATCCACTTCGTGAGGTTGTCGGCGGCCTGGCTGGGGTTCGCTGAGCTGGCGGGGGGGTGCTGGCTCAGGGAAGCGGCGAGCTGGTCGGCTGTGATCTTGTTCCAGCTTCTTCGAGCAACCGGTTGCTGGTGGTGGTGGATCGTCGTTCTTCTGAAGGTGAAGTGGACGCAGCTGTGGTCCGTCCAGTGGAGTCCAGTGGCGTGGCTGAAGGCGATGTCTTTGCTGGATGAGAAGACGGCGTCGAGTGTGTGTCCGGCGAGGTGGGTGGGGGTGGATACCAGCTGCTTGAGTCCGAGGTTGGCGAGGTTGGCGAGCAGGGTGATGGTGTTGCGGTCGTTGTTGTTCTCCAGGTGGAAGTTGAGGTCCCCCAGGAGGATGTAGTTGGCGGAGGGGAGGGCAGGCGGGCTGATGAAGTCGGCGATGTCCTCGCTGAATTGTGTGCGTGGTCCCGGGGGTCGGTAGATCAGGGTGCCTCTGAGGGTGGTCTTCGGGTCGGTGCGGATCTGGAAGTGTAGGTGTTCAGCGGTTTTCAGGGTGTCGTCGGTGTTGGTCGTGATGTGGATGGTGTCCCTGTGGATGATGGCGATGCCTCCTCCAGTCTGTTTGACGCGCTCTCTTCGGGTGATCTTGTAGCCCTCTGGGATGGCGATGGCGATGTCGGGCGCTGAGGAGTCGTTCATCCAGGTTTCCGTGAGGAAGGCGACGTCAGGAGCTGTGGTGTCGAGGAGGTTCCAGAGTTCGATGGCGTGCCTGTGGACGGAGCGGGTGTTGAGCAGGATGCACTTGAGGTGGTTGCTGCTGGTGTTCGGCATGGCGGGCGCTGGTGTGGGGCAGGTCCGGATGCAGGTGAACTTGCAGGCGTGGCAGCTGAAGGGTCCGTGGGTGCGCCTCGGGGTGGCTCGGTAGCATCCAGGGATCCCGCCAGTGTTGAGTGCGATGAGTTCGGTGGCGTTGTAGGACAGTCGGGTCGTCTTCCGTCGGTGGGGGCCAGGGGTCCTGGCGCTGGGCGCGGTCCGGTCGCGGACGGGCGCAGACGGGCTTACCTTTGGCGCGCCTTCGGCGCACAATCGGCGCTCCCGCTGCGCGTTCGCACGGTCGCCATATATGGCGAAGTGCGAGGGAGGGCGGGGCAGCTGGGAGGCGGGAGCGGGGAGGGTACAGAAAGAAATGGGGGGCGTGGTCAGCGGCGGTGGCGGGAAGTGGGGAGCGGGTAGGGAGGAGACGGGGGCAAAACAGGCAAATAGGCAAGAATAAAAACAATTAAACAATTAAACAATAAATACAATAAAATACAAACAGTGCAGAGGGGCACACGGCGAGATAGCGGGGTGCAGGAGCCTGCAGGTCAGGCGAGCACAGCGCTACGCCGTGGGAGACCACGCCGCTCGGTGGCAGGGGGCGTGGTCACACGGCGGCGGCCGGGGCAGCGAGGCAGGCAGGCGGGAGGCACACGCAGCAGCTGGTGGCCGTGCGGCGCGGGGGGTGTCCTAAACTAGGTCAGGATTCAAGGGGACTTAATCCTCCAACTTAAAGCTAGCCACGGGTGCATTTGCACAGTGGTGAAGGGTGGGGGTGGGGCCTGACGTGACATGTGTGCAAACACGCTCTGTGGTGCATTTTAAGTTGGGGAATTAATTCCCCTTCATTCCTGAGGGTCCCTGGGGGCCAACTAGCCCACCAAGTACCTCCAGTAAGTAGTGCTTACTGGAGGTACTCGGTACTTGGTACTGAGGGCAACCCTCTCAAGAGATGATTCCTCTGCAGACGGTTGCACTCACTCACTTCACCCACCTGCAAGGGGATCTCTAATGCCCATTGAAAGTGAAAGTTGGTTGCCACCTGCACAGAGAAGCGTTTAAACAGCTGCTCTGTATCTCTCTTGAATGCACTGCCCTGGGTGCAAGTGCCGAGTTTGCGACTGTCCTACTAGCAGCACATTCTTCATAATGGGGCACACTTTCCTTGTTTGCATCCTGCACACTTGCTTAAAGGAGTGCTGTGGCACGAACATGGAAGTTCCACCATTTCAGTAATATGGGCCCAGAAGAGCAGGGAACTGTCAGCCATGGAATTCTCTCTTTGTAATCCTGCAATGGTAGGTATGGCTCACTAAGGGAGCATTCTGATTGGCTGTCCAGCTCCCCACATATGTCAGAGGGTACTGATAGCTCTTGACTGTTTCACTCCCTTCTTATGCAACCCGGCCTTCCTAAGTTCCATCTGTGCCGTGATGCGGGCGCGTTTCAAGTGTCAACTCTACGATTGACACTTGAAATGCGCCCGCATCACGGCACAGAACGATTGAAAACCGACAGAGAATAATAAGAATACGTGCAGTTCCAGCGTATGTCACAGGACTGATAAGTCCCCTGATGAAGGGCACACGCCCGAAATGCATTGGGCACAATCACAATAAATGCTTTGAAATGCTTTGAAAGCCTTATGAAGGAATAACGCGCATCAAAGAAATATGAAATAAAACAGAATAAAAACATCGAATACACTTTTTTGGAAGAAACTTTATTGAACGAATGAGATGAACATTTGATTTACGAGTGCATCGAAGGGACGTCACTCCTGAGGGAATTGCCGCTTTCTGAAGTTCTGATGTAGTTTCATCACTGTTGCATTTTTGATGTGACTGATGAGGACTCAGCTGACACATGTTTCGCTTAAATTAATCAAGGCAAACACATTTATTTAGTCTTCAAAAATTGCTGTTCAGTTCAGGTATGTCCAAATTATTTACAAGTGAACATCATCATACACTCCACTTTTACCCTATTTATAGTTTGGTTAATGGTGCTTGGTAGTGTACGTAAAAGGCTGTGGAGTGTCAATATTATGGTTGTAGCTTTTTGTGCATTGCTGCTTTGATTATGTGGATGTGTGCGCTTTCATAGGCGTTGTCATTTAGGTTATCATGTGTGGGGAAGTGGTGACACAGATGGGGCTGTGCATTTATATTGTCCTTATAAGGTAAGTGGATATGGCACATCCGCATCTAATGTGTTTATTGCTCTTGTTAAAATATAACATATTTAGCTCTGAAAAGCAATCCTGCCATTTGATAACCTTTATCTTTTATTTGCAGCTCAGCACATCAACTCCTTTGTTTAATTCAGCTGAGTTCCAGCCTTTTGATCCAACACAAGAGCCCATTTTTCCACCTGAGCTATTGGTAGGTGCGTTCAATCCATGCACTGAGAAAACAAATAGATTCTCTCTTCATACTATGCAGGCACTATATAAAAATAAAGTATTACTATCATTGATATTTATAATAAACAACTGGAGACATAGCACATAGCGCGTTGTGTATTTTACCGGAGTATTTTTCTTCCTAATAATAACATATTTATTATGTTTAAAGCCTTCACCATATTTAGATTTATCTTGTGGGAATTGAAAGTACAGAATATTGCGGCAAACCTCAGGGTACACTGTTCATCAACTGTGGAGTAAGGAATGGTGGTACCAGCCACCTGAGCATTGAGACAAGTGCTAATAAATTGCACATTGGGAGTTTGGCAACTTTAGAAGTTGGGTTCACAAAGCATTTACTCTTCCATAAGAGTCACCATAGACATTTTAGAAGTATAGCAGGTAGAGCTACATATAGCTGTTAATTTGAAAGTGCAAACCTCTGGACGAGGGACTAGCATGAAGCCGCATTGAGGTCTAGGAAGCTGAACCAAAGCTCAGGGGTTTGTGGTGACGGCACTCCTGGTGAGGAATATATGTGACAGTGACACAGCAACACGGAAAACATTGGCAAATGGCGCAGATTTCTCACCAGGAGCAGACTTTGCTAATGGATGGCAGCTCACCTCGGTAGACAGTCGACATAGTGGAATATACTAGCAGCATGATATATCAAAATAAAGAGAGCAAAACAAAACTACTGAAAATGAGAATGCAAAGGGGGCTTACACTATCCACTTCTAATTGAAGTGCAAGGTATTGGTGCTAAAACTATCACACAAATTTAGGATAAGAAAGAACTGCACATGGATGAGATTGACTAAGCTCACCGTGGCAGGTTCAATCCTAACATCAAACATCCAACGAAGGGATTATTGGAACTAATTTTGAAAGTATTACACACATGCATCACTGCCTACATGAAAGATTTAGCATTGTATTGTATAAAAAAGACATGTATTTTCTTAGCTATATAGTTGTAATTCACATAAATCGTCCGCCACATGTTTTGCGACTATGGAAAGAGTAATTTCTCAAGGTTACATCAATGTGGCACCATATTGCAATCCTATCCATATTTTACTATTTACTCTACTAAGTTTACACAATTAGTCGAACCCAACTCAACGCCAGGTAACAAAGGAGGGCAATACACTTAATAAGAGGTGGTCATAGGGTACTATTGACCGCTGCTGTATGATGATGTCAATATGATAAGCACAATGCTAGAGATGATCCCTTGGGTAGAAGTCTGAGGGCAATGCAAGAAGTTAGTGTGAACTTGATGCCTTGCTTAGGACTTAAAGGCAGAAGAACTGGAACTCTGCATTTCCTTTGTGATTGAGCGGGATGGGATAAACACTGTGGGCCTTAATGAAGGCAATGAACAATTTTTCCAGTGTTTAATTAATAACCCGAAAGTCATGAAAAAATGTCTAATCCTTTAGAGAACAGTGGCAATGAAAATTTGGGGATTGAGATATACTTATCATTTGCATAAGCTATTTTTATCTTCAAATTAATAACCCCAAATTAATTAATTGCTACAGATTTTTTATAAAGAAAAGGTTTAAATGCTTAAACAACAGCAAAGTTAGTAACTCTTCTCAAGGTAAGAAAGAGGAAACATTCTCATTAACCAGAATGGGTGTTTTGAGATTTTTTTTTATAGGAGTGGGCATAACTCCTTTAAACCTGGATAGCTTAATCACACAGAATTACCTAACAATTCTAAGAAATTATGCAGAATTATGTGAGAAGAGTATTTTGCATTTAGCCCTATTTTTGTGATGTAAAATTGCCTCCTTATGTCCAAACTGGATGGATAGATGAATTTTGCGCTAAGAAAATAACTCTAAATGTAACAAAATATAAATAGCAGCACAATCAGTCGCTTGCACTCAATACATGTGCTCTCACGGTGGGATTTTCTCCCCTAATTGCTCTTAATTTCTCAAGTGGGAATAATTGCATTATTAAGGTAATTTCGCATCAAACAGTGCCGCAGAATTATTGTAATTACTCTGGCTTAGTAAACATTGCTCCCATGGCCACTTTTTATAGAGATAAAAAATTATCTTAAATCTAGGGCCTAAACCATGCCATTCCAAATCTGTAAACACATAAAGACATCCAACACTGTCAAATGTCTGCTGTTGCCCCCATTAGATATTATGAATAAATATTTTTACTTGAGATATTTAGACACATTTTAGCATCAGCGGCGACCTGTGCAGGTAAGTGCAGTGGGGCAGGGGGAAGTAGACAGATGACAGAATAGGGAAAATTAATTAAATAAATAAATCCTATTCTGTCGTCTGTCGACATCCCCAGCCCGCTCCACCACGCTTACCTGTATGGCCCACTGCTGATTAGCATTATCCATTATAAGGCTTCTCATAACAAAACCCATCTGCTATAAGCCTATTACATAATGGATTAATTTGTCTAATTCCAAAACTAACACCATGGCAATACATTTTCAAATCAGATTAATTAAACTAATTGGTCTATAGTTGACTGTATCAGGTTGATAAAGGAAAACCCTCAGATCCTGGAGCATGCTATTTTTTCATTTTAGCAATAGTAATAGAAAGTTCCTCAATTGTGACGTCATCTTCTAAACGTAGAGTTACAGTAATCTAGTCCAAATTATTACTGTATTGTTAAAGAAATGTAAGAAATCTTGAGCAGGTGTATCTGTGTCTGCAATATATATACTTTTTTGGAATTTTAGACTTATTCGTCCCAGCCAAGTAATGGACATTAACCATAAGCACTTTCAGGAGACATTTTAATGAAATTACATGTTCATTTTCATTAACTCATCTAATGAAGCCTAGATTTGGTTGTGTAGTTTGTGTGCTGTAGGGGTTTGATATTTTTCAAGATGGTAAAAGATTTTTTTCAGTATGTTTTTTCTTAACATCGAGACAAAATTTATAAGAAACTCTCTGGAAGCCACCTTGAATGCATCCCATAAGAATGGAAAACATAATCCTCTTCTTTATTAAAAAGAAAAAAACTCCTTAGCAAAATTTTCATCTGCTAAAATATATTTTTTTCTTTCAGAAGGACATTAATAAATCTTCATTTCCCAGCCTTATTATTTGGCAAGTAAACATCTCACATAACTGGGGCATGATCTGAAATTCAAATAGCCCCAATTTCTGAGTTCTATATATTTATGCATACATTGTTCGTGGTACATATGTAATACATACCAAATGTGGCTCTTGTTTAGGGGAGAAAAATGTTTATTCTCAAACAGCAGGATTAGACAGTCTCCCGGTATCCATTAAATCCCTTTGAGAAATGATCATTGTCAAATCTTTTTTGCATTTTATTTGGCACCAGCCTTTGAATTGTTCTTTAAGAAAAGGTCAAAAAGTGATTAAAATCTCTTCTCCAAACAATATTATCGTAGGTAATGCTCATTAACTTCATACCAATTATCTTCCAAAAATTATTCCACAACTTGATTTGCTATTATTCCGTTTGGCTAAAGAAATGGTTGGACGTTTGTTAATCTAGAAAAATGTAAAGAAGCATTTAAAACCATATACATTAACAGTACACAGAGGGATATTATTACTTTTACAGCCCTTCTAACCATCTATCCTCATCATCACAATTTTCTGATAGAATTTAAACTGCTTATCTTTTTTGCCAGCTCCTGAGAAGGCTGAAATTACACCACTCATCTGTCTGATATTTTATCCAGATTGCCTATACTTTTGACATTTTAAGAAATAATTCTCAACATTGATAATTACACAACTAATGTAAGTACAACACCTGCATATTTGGAATATATGAAAATAAACATCACTTCAGATAAGAATGAAGACAGTCGGAGGAGCTACGCTAGCAAGCAAGATGGCCGCTTAAGCTCCTGGCTCCGCCGACCTCCGCAAGCAGCTCGTATATCCTGCAAGTCATCCTGATTTCACACCGGACTCCCGTATGTGTGAGGAGTAGCTGACTCTGAAGGCGCAATCCCGAACTTTTTATCATACCGGGTGACAGAGATATGCCGTGTTTCATTCTTGGCCTGCCCCGGAGCTGAAGCCGGGGCCTCGATTTCCAACCCATCCGGGCTGGAGTTGAACAACATCGGCTGGAACCTTGGGCTTTGTCCGGTCTCCCGAAAGGAGATATAATCTTCCCGGTTTTTGACGGCGACTTAGTATCCTGCCTGCAACACACACACTACGGCGTGTCACATCATTTGCTGGCCCCGTATCCGACGACTGGAGACACAGTAAGCTTGCTGTGGGGGTGCGGATGGGAGCCCTGATCAGTGGTGAAGGAGTAACATCGTGAGGTGAGAGCGCCTGTTGTTGGTGTCTGATCCAGATTTGCCCACTACCCCGGAGAAGTCGGCCTCCGGGGGTCTGCATCCTGATCTGTTGCTTGCGAGAGGAGATGGAGGGGACAAAAAACACGCCACCGCTCCACGCCGTAATGGCGGCCATTAGAGCGCTCCACTCACAGATCATCGTCAACTACCGGGCACTTTCGGAAACGATGGAAGATCTTTGCCGGAGACCGGACAGTGGCTTTTTGCCATCATCGCAGCCAGCAGTGCTACCAACGGAACATCGTATATCCGACTTCGAGGTCCCTGTGCAGGAGCCGGACTTCTTTGGCGCTGCGGATTCCTATAATACAGATCGTGCGCCCGTGAACATTGTCAGCATTCCCTGCTTGAGCCCTATCTCGCCGAATATCACTATGGACAACCTTGACTGCCTCAACAAGATCACCTGTGACTATTGGAGAGTTTTATCATCCTGCCACGCTTTTCCTCGCTTGCTTTGTGTAGACTGCGAACTTTTATCCTTTAATTGGCTTGCTCGTACTGACTCAAATTTCCATGATAGCTTTACCGCTCTTGTTGCTGCTGTGGCCTGGGTTACAATTGCTCCAGTGAACACTCGTACTGGCCAGGGTTGATTGGTGGGGCTTTTCAGGACACGGGACAATAATGTAATCGGTTGCTGGGATTGTGACCTGTGAACTGCGGGAGTCGGGTGGTATGTTTGGTACTTCCCTGGATTGTTTGTGTATTTTGCTGCCCTTTCTTTTGAATTTGACTCCGGGGGGTCGCATCTGGTGGGGGGGAGGGGAGTCCGGGAGCGTGTGTTTGTGTTTCTCCTCCTCCGCTGCTTCCTTCTTTTAGGGATGCTTCTGGGCGACAGGCACGCTGCTAGTGGGTTAGGCCGTAGCCATTGCAGGGGTGCAGGGTGGTGGGGGGGTTTGTTATTTTGCCTTTGTTTTGTTCTATGGCCCCTTTTTTCTTCTCTTCTCTCTTTCGGGTATTCCTCTGGGCGACAGGCGCGCTGCTAGTGGGGTAGGCCGTAGCCATTGCGGGGCAGCAGGGTAGGTGGTGTGAGGGGGGTTTGTTATTTTGCCTTTGTTGTGTTCTATGGCCCCTTTTCTTTTTCTTTTTCTTTTTCTCGCAGGGTCCGGTCGCGATAACTTTCGGTTTCATCCTGATGTATATGAGTGGGCGGGGTATGGAGTGGGTGGCTGTGATGATAGATAGGTAGCTTAGTTCTTTACCCTTAGTTACCTTACTGGCGCTTGCGTTTCTACTGTTGGCCTATTTTGATCCAAGACTGCTTTTACCACCTACCCGCATATTTTATACTTCCGAATGTGTAGCTCCGGCTATCCTGTATCTTCTTCTTTATCTCGTTCTGGGGGGGGGGTTAAATTTAAAATGAAACCTTACTCATATCCTTGATTCAAAATGTTTCCGATATATTGTCTGTCCTTTACCGCTGCCGGACCCATGGGTTGTCGGCTGAAGAACTGTGTGATTGGCATTACTGATCCATGTTCCATGCATGTGGTACTGGCCCTGCCGCTGCAGGGTTATTTTTGTATCTTGTGTTGAACGATATAATAAAGGTTTTCAAAAAATTTTTTAAAAAAAAGAATGAAGACAGTCAAAAAAAACATTTCTTGTATCAAAAGAAAACAATATACAAAAAAGGAACAAACAAACTTAAAACAAAAAAGGATAACTTTCAGTCTTTAAGAGAAAAGACTGAACATGCTTAAAGAGAACACAACAGAACAGCAAAATAATGTCAATAACATTAACAAGCAAGGAAATGTGAACACCCTAAGTTGGAAGAAGTATATCTCAACTCCGATCTCCCTTGACAAAAGGCATCCACAATAGCAGATACTAAAAATGACAAGAGGTCTCTCACAAATATCACAAATCCAAGGAGAGAGGAAAAAGAGATTAAACAAGAGTATTTAATATCAATCAAATAATGCACAGACCAAAAGAATGAAAATACAACTGCAGCTATGACAAGACCATATATTAGACTACAACATAGCAGACAATTAAGAACTCATGAGCAAGACTTTGATATGTCCATCTCCTTTCCTCAACTGCTATGAATAAACAACTTTCACTTCTAAGGATCGTCATGTGGGGTAGATTTCTCTTTATAGATAACCTTTAGCAAATATTGATTGATAAGACCTTATCTTGCGCTAATTTTTTTCAGAATAGATCTTAGATTCAGGAACTCCATTCTTCTGTTATCTGCCAACATCTACCAACATCTTATGCAAATAATAGCCTAGTACCTGACTAATTGCTTCCTTCCCTTTGCTGCATTTGAGTTTTAAGGACTTACTAGATGCCAGAGTTTCAGGCGCAAATGATGGTCCCTCTGAATATGTAAAGGAGTAAGTCAAGCAAATCTACTATTTGTGGCATAAGTTTATTAAGATAAAGAACCTTATTTGCTCCTTCTGTACCCTTAGTAAGGCCATATAATGAAAGCTCTTTCTTCGGTTCCTGCTCTCAAATTCCTCTGTTTTTTCAAAGATGTGGATTCATTGTTTCAATTTTAGTTTCTATATTGTCCACTTCAGACATTTTAAACTCAATTATAGAAATTCTTTGGCCCTACCTGGACCATTATCCATTAATTTCCTCTGACATATTCGTAGTTTTAACCCTAAAAGCTTGCAGGGTTTTAATTTCTTCTAGAAGATCATCTAAAGAGGCAGAAGCAATTGACTTAGTAGGAGAGGGAAGATCTTTTTTAGGTCTTTTAACAAAACTCAACACATCAACTGATTTATTCTTCAGAGACATCAACTGTGCACAAGCAGATATGTAAGGTGTAGGTATGCCAGATATCTGAGCTGGAGGCTGACTAGGAGCTTAAATATCCTGTCTTAAAGTGTAAGAAGCAGTATCATATAAATCTATATTCGGTTATAAATATAATCATAAAAGAGCGTAAAATCACAATACATGCTTTCCATAAAACTGTAAAAAGAAACACACATGATGGGAAACCATTAAAGTGATAAAAGAAGGAAAAACAGTGTTGATAATGCATTGCTTTAAAAATTCTCCATGAGCAACAACAAGGTTAGTTGGATTTAGAGCACCTAGATCTCAAAACAGTTCGTACAAAGCATGAGACAGCAAATAAAACATGTTCATTCTGTAGGAGCCTCAAGTACATAAGCACTGGACGAACTTAAGCGAAATTCAGGGATTTCAGTACCGGGAAAATAAACAACTTAATGTAGGGTATCTTGCGGAGACATGTTTCAAGACAACTCTATCCACTGGGGGATGCTAAAAGATGATGCAACAGATGAAACCTGAATCTTGCCAAAACAAATCAGCCCCTCTCATTTGCTCTGCACGTTCTTGTTGCAATACTACACATTCTAAACCCATATCCCTCACCCTTTTGAGCTCCAAGGGATGCAGGGAGTGATGATTATGAAACATATCCTCCCTGCCCATGCTGAGGAAAGCAGACTTCATATAGGCAATACAAGATATTTTAAGTGCATGGTCAAGGGAGAAAGAATCATAGAGGATCTGTTTGTTCAGCTGGGCTCTCTCCCCAGTCCAGATCTTAATCTAACAAAGCAAAGGCCTGGGAGCAACAATGTCTACTATATATTTTACTCTAAGCTGTTCATGAATAGAGGAGACCGGGTACTTTTAGTTACTTGCAGAATGCATCTTGGAAACATATTTTCGGCACACTGGATCTTATCAACCATACTGTATCGTCATACCTCACAGCCCTATAGAACTTGGAGACGCACTTGGCCTGTTAAAGCTTGACTAAGGTGCTCAAAGACCAAGAGCCAAACCTCTGGGCAAAACTATCAAATGCCCCGTGGCCTTAACAAGCTCCAATCTCCTTTCCTCAATCAAGGGCTTCCAATTCTCATTCACATGAAATAGCACCCCGAGGCAAGAAAAAGCTGACACTTTGGCTAATGTGCGATTTCCCATCTTGAATGTTTTAGAGGTAGTAGACCGTGGACCAAGTACCATAACATATGATTTTTTAATCACAAAAAAGGTCCACACTGTCCATAAAAGAATCAAACTTGTCTAGTAATGACTTCAATCTCACTGCAGCACGCACCATGAAGACCGCATCATCAGCATACAATAAAACTGGGAGCAATCTATCTCCTGCCCTTGGGCAATCAGCATGCACTTTGAGAAGAGTCAGTTTAAGCCTGTTTATATAAAGGGTACACAGGAATGAGGTAAGTATGCATCTCTGATGGACTCCCCTACTGGTGCCAAAATGCCTGCGGGCCGACACATGCTGGACTTGTGGCTTACTTCTTGTCTTCTCAGGGTCCAGGGATGGGATCCTGGACCCCTTCCCGCCATCGTGGGGGAGCTCGACAGCGCTACCTCGTTACCTCCTCTTCACAGGGCCCAGGGATAGGGTCCTAGGACCCCCTTGCTCTTGCAAGGAGTGCAACAGCACAATTTTCTCCTTTGGCACCCAAAAATGGAGCACCTTTTAAGTGACTGATTATAATTGCACAGTATTTTAATTAGAAATGTGATTGAATTGCTTTACTACATTCCCAGTCATGCTTAGACAGGAATTCTTGATAATGCTTTATTTGCATAATGAGATTGACAGCCACTAGTGATTAAAGTTTGAGTGCTTTATTGCTAGTATTAGGTGCCCTCAGCCATGGTTACATGTACTTATTGCATTTATTCCTATGGTGAAATGCTTGTTGAACTAATGTGGTGGACAGCCACTTGCTCTGGTGCCAGTATTAAGTGTTCTTATTCCAAATTACCTGTGGCATTTAGGGATAAGATAATGTTTAGACATGCAAGTTGTGGTACTAGACCCCACCCCTCTTTAGGCATGTGTAAGAAGGTTTACGCAATGTAATTAAAAAGTTATTCCATCAGCTTACGTATATTGATAAATTGCTGCATAATATTGAGTAATGTGCGTAATAAATGTGCTTTACCTTTTTCTGAAAAAACACAGACTTAACATTCATTTATTGAGGGTTATTATTGTGTATCTGTGAATGGTGAATACTAGGCCACACCACCTCCCTTGAGTAGGCCGTGGACTACTCTGCAGCACTACCCTATGAGAGGCAATCCCTACAATGGGGTGTTTAGTTCCCAGTGGAGGACAAATGTAGACCTATTACTTGTATAGGCCACACAACTAACAAGTTGTTTTTCAACATTGGCGTGAAACATAGTATCCTATTCTGGTGCGCATTGATAACATTTGATAAGTCCAGTTTTGCCACACATTACCTATGCATTATTGAGCAAATATTAGAGTGCAGGACCCTGAGAAGGGTTCGAAGGTTTGATCATGTGAACTAAAGGTATGCGAAAGGAAAGCCCCCACACACATCTGTCATGTGATGGGTCAATGTTGTATCTGTCTTGTTATGACTAGTTTACATTCACAAAGGGCAGGATGCAGGGGAAGGGCTTTCAAATAAATGTTTACTTAAAGTTAATCCAGGCCATAATGTATGCTTTGAACCCTAACTCTACACACACCAGGCCTGCATGAGGAGGGTGTCTCCACTAAAGGTTTAGGGACAGCAACTGATACCCACACCACAGAATGGGTGTAGAGGGTAGACCTAACGTCTTGGGGCTTGGAGATGATTGGGGGCCCTGGAAAATTCCCATGCTTGTTAAGGGCCGGGCAGGTTGCCAAAGAAGGGGGTTCCAGCTAGTCATTCTTCCATCAAATATTTCCAGACCATTCGCGTAGAGTTTTTTTTTTACCATGGGTAGTGACACTCTGTCCGGTTCCCCCGGTGGGGGACCCCCGAGAAGTAGTTCCATGGTGGGAGGAGGGTACAAGAAATTTGTGGTTCCTGTGTTCCCCACAGGTTATCTAGTGGGGAGGGTGAGCAACCCAGGGGTGGTCCATGGTACAGGGAGGCCTCAAAGGAGGGTGGGTCTCTAGTGAGGTTGCCCAGTGGTAGCCCCTAGGCTCCATAGCTGGGATAGGAAACTGACCCTGAAGGGATCTGAGAGGGATGATGGACTACCTAGTTACCAGGAGGAGGGTTGTAGTGGACCCTGCTGTGTCAGGGTAGGGTAGGTGGTTACCCAAGGAAGCACTAGGATGTCATCCTAGAGCATGTTGTTTTGAAACTGATGTGGTGGCTGAGGCAGGATGCCTGGCCGAGTGACCACTCAGGTAGGTCCTGTGTGGTCACATCCCAGGACAAGGAAGGGGATGAGGCCACGTCTATTTGGGGGTACTCGGCGCAGTTGATGAGTGACAGGCGGCAGAAGCCTTTAATGTGCAGACTCCTGCCTTGGGCACTGTAGGTGTACCAGCACTGGGGTTTGTCCCTGGAGACACTTTCAAGGTGGCAGTTGGGGGGTGTCCTCCCAGCAATGTGCGGAAATGGGGTTCTGCTCACAATGGTCTAGCACGCTGGTAGACACTTCTGTCCCAGGCTGTTGCTGGGAGATGTTAATTAGGCAGCCCGCAGTGGAAGGGGCCTGGCAGACCTCAGAAAATGGCAGTACCGCCCAGGAGTCTGGTGGGCCCCATCTTAAGTGAAGGAACCCTGTGCTTCAGACTGGGGTGATTGTGCCTGGACAGTCAGAGGGTGCCTGGGCAGTCTCCCGAAGCACTGCAGGGAGACTGAGGACAGCTCTTAGAGGTGGGCCTGGGTACAGCTAACTCAGGGCCCATGGGCTCCCCAAAGGTACTTTGAGAGCAGAGCACCCCTCTCAGAGAAAATGGTACATAGGCCCTGTTCTCACAATGGAGAACAAGGATAGGGTCCAGGTTACCAGGGTGGTTCCATGTGGCGCTACCAAGAGGGGAGGAAGCTGCGGGCTGTCTGATGAGGCACCCTCACTGAGACACTCTCAACTCTGCCAGTGGAGTGATGAGGTTGGTCTGATGTCCTACAAGAGGGCCAGACCAAGGGCCAAGGATGCATCTCTGCAAGGGGACCCAGACAAAAGAGGGAACTGAGTTGATAAACTCTAGAAGGGGGACCTTCCAGTGAACCAGGTGATAGGTACTATACCTATCCCTTGTGGAGGCATCAGTGCTGAGGCACTGTACTCTTGTCCAGAGGAGTGGTGGGGGGTAGTGTTGCATGACCCAGTGCAAGGGTAGGCCTAGTTCTGCTCAGTCCATGTACAAAATGAGTCACCATGAGGCCCACCCAGGCTAAACCCATGGTAAACTGGACTCCACGTGTTTGCCGCCAGTATCCGTAGAGATAGACGTACATCACTTTGGACTACATTTTAATCAAAATCTGATCGAAGGTGATGTGGGTATTTAAAAATGAAAATTGTGGACTCTGTGGTTTCAGTAGTATAGTCTTATATTTGTAAGAAGTTCACAGTCTTAAAGTAAGTTGCGACAATGCAAAATGTAACACCACAACCGTTTTTCTTAAGTAGTCCAGGTGAACTAACTATAAACTGGTGTAAGTGGAAGACAATCTTTGAGCATTATGCTCAGGTTTCTGGAACCAAGTTGAGTGCAGAATGGAGATATGTTTGCAAATGCACTGTCTAGGTGGGGAGGGCCAGGAGGTTCTTGAGGATTTGCCAGAACTAAGTGCGGAAGACCAAATAGGACATAATGAATTTGAAGTATGTTTTACAAAACTAGATCAACATTATCTAACCAGAATGAGCACAATCATGGAACGCTACTATTTTGGGCTTTGAGAACATGGTGGTGATGAATTGGTTGAAGAGTATATTACACATCCTCACAAATTACCTGCAGCATACAAATCTGGTGGTTCAAAAGAAGAATGGATCAGAGACCAGTCTGTTTTATGATGGAAGGGTGACTAAATTAGACAGGAGCTGTGGCTCAAAGATAAGCCACCATTGGAAGAAGTAATTGTTGTCACAAAAACAGTGAAGCACATGCTAAAATGTGAATTGGAATTGAAGGGTGAAAGAATAAGTCAAGTTCTAACACAGAGAAAAGTGAGGAGACTGTTTGTATGATAAAGAATAAAAAAACTTGTAACAAAGAAGTTAATAAAAGAAAATCATTATAAGTCTAGTTGGGTAAATAGATCTTCTGGAGAGTGTGTTGCTGTGGTAGAAGTGGGCATAGAGCGAATGCTAAATCGTGTTCAGCATTGTATGTAATATGCCTTAGTTATGACAAGAAAGGTAATTTTCAGAAATGTTGCAGGAATAGGCAGAGGAAGGAACATAAAAAGGAAGTAAAGGAAATCTCACAGAATATTGTCTTTCAAATTGAAGGATCTCAACAAAAACATCCAAGTGGTATAGTATAGATTGAAGGAGTGGAACTGAAAATGAAGTTTGACGTATGCTCGCACTTAACTATTATATACCTATGAACATTGGTGTCAAGTTAAGAATCAGTTACATACCATGGATAAACATGGGGGTTATGGTGGACAACCAATAAGCATGAGGGGATATTTTAATGCATATATTGAATTGGGAACAAGATATACAGTTGGAAATGAATATGTAGCTGAAAAAGGGAATGGCCTATTTGGGTGGCCACATCAATGTTTATTTGGAGTTACTATGAATCCAAATGGTGTTTTCCAAGTGCAAGTACAAAAAGTAAAATCTAATTTTTGCGATTTTGTATCTGAATTTTCAGCTTTGTTTAGAAAGGAGTTAGGTTGTTTAAAAGTGTATAAGCACTGTATGAGACTGAAGACGTGGGCAAAAGAAACAATAACGTTATCAGGGTACCTGTGGCATTACAGGGTAATGTGGAACTAGAGCTAGGAAGATTGCTACAACAAGAGATCATAACATCAGAAGAAGCTGGCTGGCACCAATTGTGGTAGCCAAGAAAGCTAATGGGGATATTAGGTTGTGTGTAGATCTTTAAATATGGAAGTGGTGGGGATACATTTCCTCTCCCCAATATTGATGAGAGAATTTCTTCATTGATGGGAGTGACATTTTTTCTATGACATTAGATCTCACACAAACTTATCACCAGGTACAATTAATCGAAATATCACAGGAACTAACTGCATTTATAATGCCTATAGGTGGATTCAAGTTCACAAAAATGGCTTTCGAACATGTATCCACAGCCTCAGTATTTCAGAGAGTTATGGCCTCAATACTGAAGGTAGTCAGTGTTAAATGTTATCAGGATGAGCTTTTGATTTTTGGTTGTGCACTTGTTGAGCATGTTTACAGAGCGAAAGTTGTATTGCAAAAACGAATGGATGCTGGTTTGACCCTGAAAAGAGAAATATCTAAATTTGCTCTGCAAGAGGTTAACTATTTGAGTCATTTAATTTCAGGAAAGGGTGAAGCACCAAAGCAAGAATTAGAGGACACTATTTCCAATTTAGTTGCACCATGTACTAAGGACGAAGCAGTGTTGTTTCTTGGCATGGTGGATTATTATGGGAAGTTTATCCAGAACCTGGCAGATAAATCAAACAAAATGAGACTGTTACTGGTGAAGAATATGGAATTTAAGTGGCCCTTGGAGTGTCAGAATAAGTTTGATAATTTAAAAAGAGAATTGAAAGATTTGTCTAATTTACAGGGTTTTGTACTTGGAGAAGAAAAAATTATAGTTACTGATGCAAGTTGTAAAGATGTAGGGGCATTACTGAAGCAAAAAAGAGATGGTAAGCAACAGTTGCCCGTACTTCTGGGAAATTACGAGGGGCAGAAACGGATAATTCCATTGTGCAGATGGAGGCATTGGCTATATACTGAATGGTTTCACAATTTTATTTGGGGGACTCATTTTAGAGTTGACACAGATCATAAACCATTGAAAGAGATATTTCAAAGGAAAGGTCTAGATTTGATATCATCAAGGATCAGGAGATGGGTTGTGGCTCTGCAGGATTTTGATTTTGTTTTCGAATATGTTCCTGGTGTTAGTAATTTGACAGCAGATTGTTTATCTAGATTAGTGAGAAGTGTAGAAGAAGTTGATCTTTTAGAGGATGTTCAATAAGAAGAATCATTTAATGTGTGTGAGTTCTTGATAGGATGTCTTTCAGAAGGAGTGTAGAAAGAAGATATAAAGAAAGATGATGAGTTAATGGAAATTGTCAGTTAAAGAAATCGGGACAACATTGACAAAATCATGGGTTAATGTTTTTGATGAGTTTGCAGTGGACAGGGACATATTATTGAGAGGGGCAACATTGATATCTCCAAGTTCTTTGAGAAGGAAATTAGTTGAGGAGGCACATCAAGGTCACGTGGGGATTGTAAAAACCAAGGAATGGTTAAGAGCTAATTTCTGGTGGCTAGGGATGAAGTTATGTATTCAACGTGCAGTTAGAGATGTAGGAATAGTGATAAGGTGTTGACACCACGTACAATGCCAATGGTAAGTCTGAAGTTACACAAACTTTCATGGTAAGAAGTTGCCATTGATATAGTGGGGCCATTAAGAGGTGAGCAAAATATCCCTTTCTAGTTGGTAATTATGGATTTGTACTCTAGAAGGGGGGAAGTTTCTTGTGTAAGGGAAATACCCACTGAACGTTTAATCACATTCTTACAAGAGGTGTTTAAAAGGGGAACTTTTCCAAAATCGCTACTAACTGATAATGGGCCAAAATTGTGCTCTAAGGTGATGGACGATGTTCTCGAGTCATGTGGTATAGAGCACAAAAAGTGTTCTGTTTATCATCCTGAAACAAAATGAACTATAGAAGGGTTTAATATAGTGATAAAGAAGAACATACAGTTATCAAAAGTGAATTCTCTAAATTGGGCAAAATAGTTACAGAAATGTATTACTGCACACCGTATGACACCGCGTTCTACTACACAGAAATCTCAATTTGAATTATTCAAGGGTAGATCACCAAATACTTTGTTGTGTCCTAGCTAGTCCTTTGAAGTGGGGGTGACTTTAAAGAAGTGCACAGAGGTCCTCTCTTCCTGCCCTGGTTCCAGACTCACTACAGGGGGGCATGCAGCCCTTTGTGTATGGACAGGACACAGCCTATTCAGGTGTTAGTGTGAGGCTGTGCCCGGCTCTTCCCTCATATCATCCACAAAGGCCCATCAAGACACATGTAAGCTCCCTTTGTGTGTGGATGTCTAGAGGGAATGCACACAGCTCAGCTGTCACCCAACCCAGACTGAACAGAGACAGTCAGCAGGCACCAAATGGCTAAAGTAAGTAGATGCCAACTTTACAAATGTGTTATAGAAAACAAAGGTTCCTAGCTCATTCAAAGTCATCACAATACAGTATAGGACACAATGGAATACTATACGTTGAGGTTTCCTTGCCCAGCCGGGCGAGGAATTTATTTCCAAGAAACAATGTCAAATATACATTTATATTATTGCAAACAATAGCATGACACAAGCCTGTGCCGTACCAAAAAAGGAGGAAGAAAGAATGATAGTAGAGTGAAAGGGGTGTTCTTCAGGCAAAAGAAAGGAGCAAAACAGGGCACTGTGAGTAAATTAGAAAGTAATGACAGTATCGCCTGAAGTGGAACATCCACAATCTTTTTGACAATATCGTAAATGTATCCCCACTCATGGGTGTCGACGTTTCGATCCCTATTGCTCAATTAAATAAATGGGATCATCATCAGGACTTATTGCCTCTTTCTCACTTTTGGGAATATTATACGGGATGAATAATTTCTTCTTTTCTAATATCTCGAGATCTTTGAGAATGAGTTTCTCGAAAGTGATGATCTCTGGTGGAATCATACTTGCCGTTGGTAAGAATGTGGACGGGGGGCAAAAAGGTGTGTTACTATTAGACTCTGGCGAGGGGTGCAATTGAAAAAATGCTTTCAGCCGAATGAGTCTGAAAAAACTAAGTAACTCTGTCTGCAATTCCATGTAGTTTGGACGCACCGTGGGGACAAAGGAAAGTCCTTTCTTAAGGAGTTCCAATTCAGAATGCTGTAGAATGTGGTTGGATAGATTGAAAATTGGTAATATTTCAGTCATATTGGATGTCGTGGGTACTACCATTGGTAAAAGTTGTTGCGGGTCTTCCGCTCTCCTGGAGCGTTGAACCACCTCCGAGGTTTCTTCGCCCTCCCTCTCTGTGGGGTACCCGACTGGCCTCTGGATAAAAAATTACCTTGTGCTCCTCCACCTCCTCTTCTTGAGTTACTCCCTCCCTCTCCTGGGTCTGAATTATCAGATGAGTCCTCTGAAGTTTCACAGCCAAAATCCCAATACACCATCACGTTCTGTTACGAACCAATTCAGTCACTGTCACTGCACAGTCCATGTCGCAGTATACCACGCATGTCACTGTGATTCCGAATATTGTCAAAATAGTACTTCATGTGTTTATTACCTTGCACGAACACTCTGCACCAATCACACACTGCGAATCCGGATGTATTACAGAGATGACAGACAAGTGCAAGCTACTCCTTAGGTTTGAACTCTTATATTTTCTTTGTTTCTCCTAACAGGCTTTTTACATTCAGGCATAATTTATTTCTAAGTCCTGATGATGATCCCATTTATTTAATTGAGCAATAGGGATCGAAACGTCGACACCCATGAGTGGGGATGCATTTACGATATTGTCAAAAAGATTGTGTATGTTCCACTCCAGGCGATACTGTCATTACTTTCTAATTTACTCACAGTGCCCTGTTTTGCTCCTTTCTTTTGCCTGAAGAACACCCCTTTCACTCTACTATCATTCTTTCTTCCTCCTTTTTTGGTACGGCACAGGCTTGTGTTATGCTATTGTTTGCAATAATATAAATGTATATTTGACATTGTTTCTTGGAAATAAATTCCTCGCCCGGCTGGGCAAGGAAACCTCAACGTATAGTATTCCATTGTGTCCTATACTGTATTGTGATGACTTTGAATGAGCTAGGAACCTTTGTTTTCTATAACGCAGTTATACCCATGGTCCTTAGCTATCCTCTGGGTTCCCCTTGTTTATAAAAAACAACTTTACAAATGTGGCATTTTGCTAAACTGCAATTTAAAATCCAACTTGATCATAATATGTGAGTTTAAATGTTGAGTCTATTGGCACCAAACTTGAAAAGTCTAACTCTTCACAATTGGGAATTACACTGTAATAAGTTAATCCCAAAGATTTCCTATGGGAGAGATAGGCTTGGAGTAATGAAAAGCGAAAGACATGTAAAAACTAAAAGTAATCGTCCTGCCTTTTAAATACACTGCACCCTGCCCTGTGGGTTTGACAGGGCCTTCCTTAGGGATGACTTATATGTATAAAAAGGGAAGGTTTAGGCCTGGCAAGATGGTTACCTTGCCAGGTCGAAGTGGCAGTGTAAAACTGCACATACAGGCTCTGCAGTGGCAGGCCTAGTCATGGTAAGATGGCTACATAAGTGGGTGGCAGAAGGAGTGCTGCAGGTTCACTAGTAGCATTTAATTTATAGGCCATGGGCACATGTAGTGCACTTAACCTAGAACTTACAAGTAAATTAAATATGCAAAGTGGGGTGCGACCAATATTACCATGTTGAGTGGAGAGAGCACAAGCACTTAAGCACAGGTGAGCAGGGCACAGAGTCCTAAAGCCAGCTTAAACAAGGTCAGAAAATGGAGGGACGTAGAAAAAGTTGGGGGAAGATCACCCAAAGCCTGTCAGGTCTAACAGTGCTCACTTTTATAATAGTGAATATAGCCTCTTGATTACTATAAGCAATATATTCAACATTATCATATTTTTTCTATATTTTTATAGATTCAAAAAAATGAATACCAGAAGCTGCTGTGTTTCAGAGGGGAACGAGTCACGTGGGTGCAGCCATCAAGCGTTGATGAGTTGCTTTCTCTAAAAAATCAGTACCCTGAAGCCAAGCTGGTGGTGGGAAATACAGAAGTTGGTAAGGACTTGGAAAGCATGCAATGTAAAAAGGACTTGACAGAGTTGACCATGAAACAAACAAGCATGATTTAACCTGTACATCAACATGCTTATAACTTTGGCACCCATCAGCAAGAAACACATTATTCTTCACACAGATAAACCCACTGTCAAGGTGCATAGTGTTCCAAGACCATTTCGTCCCTCACCCTCATCGCAGTCCTTACATTAAGACAATTAATTGTTTAGGCAACAACAAAGTGTGCTAGCCCTTTAAATTTAAACGAAAAAAGGTGCCCCTTACCGATAGGACATTCATATACCTCACACAGAAGTCCTGTTTACCTGTTTCACTGATACAGGATCTGTGGTAGATGCTAGATACTGCTTTGTATTGTGTCATGTTCACTTTATTCATTATTTTATATGTTTGAAATGTTTAGGAGATGCAGTATTTGTACATCAGTATGAGCCTAGCTATGCAGGTTGATATCCTGGAGGCCAGGCATTCCCTTAGAGTGTGTTCAGTGACACAAAAGACATAGGGCCTCTGTAGTTGTGCTTTGCTCATTTGGAGGTTGTGTACTAGTGCTAGGTTCTCCCATATTATCATTTGTTTAGTCTTTAAAGCAACAGGGACCCTACCATGCGGGATACTTGCCTCTTTCTCCCATTCCTTGGTCTCTTGAACCACCATATGATCTTGGAGTACCTCTTTTAGGGAGTGTGTTAGTTAAACTGCTTCAGTGGAACCTCTCACGGTTTGTGGGGGGGAGCAGAAACCTTGCTATGCCGCTTACTCTCATCCCCTCCACGAAAAGGATGAGCCCGCTATTATATATGCATCCTTTTGGATTGAGGCTGAAGGTCGGATGCACCCTCCCCACTCTATCTCAACTTCTAATCCTTAATGGAGTGTGGGGACACTGTTCTCACACACCCAATTTTAAAGGCATTCTCTGGCTGTACAGTGGCAATACAATGAGCTTGGTGTCTACAATTCTCAGCGGACAAGTACCACGGCCCACTGAGATGGGTGGTACTGCTCCGTGAGTGATGGTTATTCATGGTTCCAGGGATTCCGCGATGGTTATTCATGGTTCCAGGGATCCCGTGATGGTTATCATGGTTCCAGGGATCCGGCGATGGTTATTCATGGTTCCAGGGATCCTGCGATGGTTATTCATGGTTCCAGGGATCCCGCGATGGTTATTCATGGTTCCAGGGATCCCGCGATGGTTATTCATAGTTCCAGGGATCCCGCGATAACTCTTTCTTTTATGTTTATCTATAATTATGTTGTTTTGATTGCTCTGTTAACTGTGATAAATGTACACTGCCATTTCATGTTTCGCAGTATAGGTGTAGAAGTGTCATCATTAAACCAAAGATGCAAGAGTGTATACTAAAATATTCTCCTTTGAAGAGACTCTCATTGTCTAATGGATAAGGAATCTGACAGTAGATCAGAGATTAGGCGAACAAGGTTCATTTAAAGTCATGTGTTGCCTGCTCATGTATAGGTGTTTCTAAATCATTTCTAATGACTAAAATACCTTTATCATATGCCAATCTGCACATGGCAAGTTCCTCTTAGATGTCAACGCCCTTTTCCATTTGAGCAGACTTAATGAGGTTTGCTGCTGTGGGGGAATTTCTTGTTCTGGCTAGCCCCAGAGGAGTGTTTTCTATTTTTAAGCTTTTGTTAAAAGAGTTGGCAATGGCGTTGTATCTAACTAGTTTCACCAGTTTTGCATTAAACGTGCTTTCTGTCGCATAAAGGAATGTATGTGATGTGGTATGCATGTATGTGAATCTTGGAGATCCCGGCCTAGCCACAAGGCTGCGTGCTCTGTACAGGAAGCAAAGTTACAGCCAACACATGATTGAAAAGGCAGTTGGATTCTATGACCAGAAGTAGGCTTCTACTATATTGTGAGGCAGTATTCTTTAAAGAGGTGTGTCTACAACTCTTCCCTAAAACGGAGCAGAGTTGGGAGGTTCCTGATAGATAGAGAAATGTGGTTCCAGGTCCTGGGTGCATTGATGGATAAGCTTTGTTGCCTTGTTTTTTGTTACTTTTTATTGTATACTTTTGTACACTTCTTTGCCTTCAATCTGATAGTGTTCTGGCTGCGTGGGTGCCGGGGGCCACCGGTGATATTCAGCTTCTCCATCAGACAGGCATTGGTGCAAGTCATACAGGCTTTGTAAATGATGCAGCCGGTTTTTAAGAGAGTGCTGGCTACCAACGATGCCAGTGGAGTTCCGCCAGGATGTGGGACATCTGGTCAGTTTTCTTCGAGTCCGGAATGAGACATGCAGGCCTTAAGGGAGGTCAGGATGGAGTCTGGGAGGCCATGGGACAGGCACTGCCACTATCCAGATGTGGACAGTAATATAAAAAGTCCTACAATAACAGCAAGATAAAGGCCCAGAGTCTTCTAATGCATCTGAGTTTCAGCTAGTGCAAATTGGCACTTTGCTTATGCAGTTACTGATTCAAAATACAAATACATTTGTACCATTGTAAGCAATACACTTCTGTTCCCATCTTTTCCTTTGTTCTGAACCTTGTACCATTGACCTATGTGGTGTATTATTCCAAGCTCTGCTACATGTTGTGCTCCCACTATTTCAATTTATTTTGAATTCAATGCAATCTGCACATTTGCTATTTTTTAGGCATAGACTGGTTTGCACCACAGAACTATACATCAATCATGAATTGGAAATCAAACCAAGATCGTGTACCTCCAATGGGGTTTTGCATGTTTGCATTATAAAACTTTTCTATTACCCACTACAGTGCCATTGACATATGTGGCACAATTTAACAAACTAATGCCCAGATGCATCAACCTTTTTAGGAAGTGCAAACGGTGCGATTCGCAAAAATCGGCCTTTTGCACTTCCTAAATTGGTTTCTGGGATGCATCAAGCTTTTTTTGAAAATCGCTTTTTTTTGCGAGTTTCAAAAATGCGATTGCATTTAAGGAATCGCAAATTTGCGATTCCTTAAATGCAATGCATCATCCTCAAAACATTTGCGATTTTACAAATTGCAAATGCAAATTACCACGAAGTTGAACTTCGTGGTAATTTGCAAAAATGTTTAAAAACGCATAAAAATGCATTTTTTAAACTTCTAAGTTACAGACACACATGTCCTTAGGACATGTGTGTATGTAACTCAAATGTAAAAGTGCATTTCATGGGTGCAGGGGGGGGTCCTTTGGACCCCCCTCTCCACCCTTGAAAGGCTTTGTTGCATTCCGATTTCAAATTGCGAATTCGCAATTCCCATTCATTCCTATGGGCATTTCAGCCCATAGGAATGAATGGGAATTACGAAATCGCTATTTGGAACTCGCAATTTTATTGGGATTCGGTAAAAATTGCGATTTTTACCGAATCTCAATAAAATAGCGAAATTAATGATGCATTGCCATTTGCGATTCCTTATTTGCGATTCCTTATTTTTCGCAAATAAGGAATCGTAAATGACAACGTTGATGCATCTAGGGGTAAGGCACATGGAGTATGTTTTCCTACTCCATATGATCCTTTCACTATCACTTCTTCCTTGCTCCACTTTCTATCTAGTGTCTCTCCTTCTTACCTGCTTTATTGAACTCTTTCTCTATCCCTTATCCCATCTAGTTCTATTTCCACTCAATCTCTCTTGTATCTCCTGCTCTGCTGTCATTTGCATTATTTCCTTCTTTATTTCCTTGGTATGTTTCTCTTTCACACCCACTAATCAAACCAGTGGCTCTTTTTCCTCTACTCCTCTTCTTGTCGCCACCCTGTCCTCTATTCAATATCTAGCTTACTCCCGAATGTATTAATGTGCTCCCTTCCCTCCTATTTTACTTAATCGTCACTTTTGCTTCATTCTCTGCCCAGTGTTTCCCGATTTCTCCTCCTCTTTCTTCCTATACTTTGTTCTTTTTACTTCTCCACTCCCTAGTCTTTCTCTCGCCTGTCCCCTTTTCCACACCCATGCTAGTCTTCTTAGGGTGCAGAGAGAGACACAAGTGATCCCTTTAAAATGTGGCTCAATGTCATTGCAGGTTCTTAGTAAAAGGGTGCTCGCACAAACACTTTGATAGTGTTATGGGTGCTCTCGGCATTGCCATCTCTTTATTCCTATATAAGACTTAATTACTCTGCAAGCCCTCTTCACCAAGTCTCTCTCTCCTTCTTGTCTATCGAACGTCTCCTTAACTTCTTTCTTCTCTTGCAGCATCTCTATTTTTTGTTCTTCCTCTCTTCAGTGCATCTTTGTGCTCTTCCTTTCGCAGTATCCCTCTTTCACCACACCCTCTCCCCAGTGTCAATTTCTCCTAAGTCTATGTCCATTGTCTTCAATTGTCCACTTGTGCTTTGCAGTATATTTCATTCCTTCTTCCTCAGTGTCTTTCTCCTCCTTTTGTCCCAAGTAGTTTTTCCTCTGTCCACTGTCCGTCTCTTTCCTCTCCCTCTTCCAGAGTCACTCTTCTCATCGGCCTTAGATGGTCTCTCTTTCTCTCCGCCCCATCTGCACCGTTATTCTTTCTCCTCTTCCCCTGCACTGTATATCTTCATCTTCTTTCTCTCCCGCATTTCTTTCTCCCCTTCAACTGTCCAGTGGCTTCTTTTCTCATCTCAACTCCCACAAGTTTTTCCCCCTCAACCTTTAATTATTTCTCCTCTTTTGTTCTCCTGTAAATTGGTTTCTCCTCATCCAATCTTTAGAGTATTTTTCTCTTCTCCACCTCTATCCAATGTCTCTTGATTGTCTCTCACTCTCTTCGGTGTCTTTCTTTCTCCAGTTCTTTTCTTCTGTTCTATATCTATTTTATTTTATGCTTTTTCAGTCCAGCGCTTTCCTTTTTCCTCACGCAGGTCTCTTTACACTCTTCTAACTCTCTCTAGGATCAGTCTGTTTCCTTATCTTCTCTCCAGTGTCTTTGTCTATTTGATGTGTATCTGAACCTATCAGTGAAAATCACCTAGTAATTCACTGTTATCCACCTATAATTCTTTATATAATATAATTCTTCTGCCCAAAATCTTCTTTTTAACAGATCTTTATTAAGAGGTGAACAGGGGCAGCTCCTCCGTAATGGTGGAGGAGCGTTGCCCCACTAAGTGGCAGCAGATTAAAACAGATGAAAATAAAATTATAATAAACCAATGTTATTATCATTTTATCTTTCTTCATACCTGCAGGCTGCTAGCGAGGCCAAAGGGCGGGGCGGGCCATGCTACAGTGTGGAGGAGGGGTGGTGGGCACTACTAAGTGCACATGACGGTTTGCCTGGCTGTCGTAGGCTGGCCAAACCGTCATGCGCACTTAGCATAACTTCACCCGGATGTGTTGTACAGCTGGATGGAGAAAAACCACAGGCTCCTTGGCACTATCTGAGCAGTAAACCAGGCTGCTTAGACCAATCCCAGCACGTCTCTCATCGCTGTGAATACTATTTCCAGCAAGAGAGCAGCATCAGGATTGGCATCTGGGATCCTGCGAAGTGTGCACCAGCCGGCCCTGGAGTCGAAGATCGGGAGAGGAGCAACAGAGCGACTACTAGAGTGTATTTTGGGGGAAAGGGGGTTTGTTTGTGCCTATTTTTGTAATCCTCCCCACATCCCCCTCTCCGCTCCACCACTTTGGACCCCGAGCAGCCACCACTGGAGAGGAACAGCCTGTAATACAAACAAATTATCTTTTCCTCTGCTTGTTAGCATACAGCTGAATGCAATAAAATGAGTGAGTATCACTCAGGTTGTGTGACACTTGGCAGAGCTGCTGCTCGTTGTCCATGTTCTCTTTGTCATCCACTGCAACGCTGCATCAGTGATGCCTCCTCTTCTCCCTGTCCGTCCTGCTGTTGGCACGTACCACTCTGAATCATTGTCATATTTTACCAATGGTGCAAGCTTAAGTCAAAGAGGCCATGGAGTCTCCTTGCATGCACCTCTTTTGAGAACACTCAGAAGGTCACTTCACCTGCACCTCAATACATTTCCTTTTCTATGTTTTATTCTAGGCATTGAGATGAAGTTTAAGAACATGCTGTACCCAGTGATAGTAGCACCAGCCTTGATCCCTGAACTGACCAGTGTTCAACAAACAAAGGAGGGTAAATGCACACCTCATTCATTCTTATTACATCATGTGGACGAGCATACTGCATTTGTTGGTAAATGAGAGTGAAACAGTGAGACTGTCAAACTGAATGTAGATTTTCCTAGTTTTTATGACGGAAAGTCTTAATTTTATTAAAGACACGGAGGCGAGTATTATGCTTTCTAATCTTGCATTTATTGCAATAGCAGCCAGAAAGAGAAAAAAACTACAGTTCCCAGAGGGCCAGGCAACAACTGGGCCATGAGAATGAGAAAAAACGAGAGTACGATAACCAATCAGCACCAAGGACATAGATAAGAGGCCATACTGACAGCGCAGCTTCCTCTTTTCGCTGACGAGCTGGTCAGATAAAGTCACTGAAGAAAGGAAAAACAGAAAGAACAATAGAAACAGCCATAGTCCAGGAACATATTTCTTGAATCACAGGAAACCAAAGTCGAAGTCCAACACAGGTATCTGGAGGAGCCGGGAGAGTCGAGGAAGTCCACAAGGGTGAAGCACGAAGCCGATGGAGAGATCTCTTATGATGAAGCAGGTGGCAAGGCTGGGTTCGCTGTAGGGAGGGAGAACACAAGTTAGCAGTGTAGAGGTGGGATAATACTCACCTCCGTGTCTTTAATAAAATTAAGACTTTCCGTCATAAAAACTAGGAAAATCTACATTTTATGACAAGACCGGAGGCTCCTATTATGCTTGTTCAAAGCATATCAATAACATCAGAAGCCACAGAATGAATAGGTTTACAATAGAACATGCGGAAAACACTGTCATTGGACCATCTCAGAATGTCTTCCAAGCGGGAACCGGACCAAAAGGCCTTAAGGCCATGGCTCCCCTGGCCGAATGCGCTCCGAAAACGGAGACGTCAATACCGGCAAGAGACATAACCCAACGAACCCACCTGGCGAGGGTAGGGGAAGAGACGGGAAGGTGGGGATTTACGGAAAGAAATAAGTAGTTGGGAACAAGAGGACGCTCTGAGATTAGCGGTCTTTTGTTCATACACTTTTAAACATTGTCCCACACATAGTTGGGGTTGATCAGGAAAGTAAGGGTAGTAAACTGAATCTAGGTTAGTCTTTGTTCTCCTGCGAATCTGGAACAGAACACCTGTAGGAGAAAATTGCCTAGAAGAAACATCGAGAGCTCTGACATCTGAAACTCTTTTGATAGAAATTAAACAAAGCATCATAGTCAATTTAGCGGATAACATTTTGAGAGAAAGGTTAGAATTAACCAGACAATTCATGAAAAGTTTAAGTACAATGGAAACATCCCATAAATGGTTATACTTAGCCAACCGAGGTTTAGCACAGCGAAACCCCTTGAGGAGGCGACAGATCAGGGGGTGAGCCCCAACAGGTTTGCCATCAATCTGAGCATGGTTGAGGGAAATCGCTGAGCAATAAAGGTTGATGGTACGATAGGCCTTACCAGAGCTGGCCTCAGATGCCAGGAAATTGATGATAAAATGTAGAGGGGCTGAAACGGGATCGATATCCCTTTCCAAACACCAGCTTGCCCAAAGAGACCAGGTGGATTTGTATGCCTTGGAAGTCCCAGGGGCCCAGGCCTGGTTGATGAAGAGAGCAGCTTCTTGTGAAATGAGGATGTGAGGAGGGGGAGGCCGGAAACTTTCCAGGCCGACAGAGTCAAGGAGTTGTCCAGAATGAGATTGTGGCGAAGGCCCTGGGGATTGAGAAGCAGGTCGTCGAAGGAAGGAATCAGGATCGGAAAATCTGTTGACATCTCCAACAAGGAGGGAAACCAAATTTGCGCCTGCCAAAAGGGGGCCACTAGAACCAGAGAAGTGGCTTGGCGACGAACCTGAGACAGTACTCGGTTGATCATCAGAAAAGGAGGAAAGGCATAATTGAGGTGAAGAGACCAGTCCTGGAGAGCGCATCTGTAGCTAGAGCCAGAGGATCCGGCCGCCAACTGAAGAATTGGGCAATTGACAGTTGAGGCGGAAAGCAAAGAGATCTATAGAAAAAGGACCCCACTTGCGAGAAAGAGAGCGGAAAACGGAGGGACATAGCTTCCAATCGCTGGAATCGTGGAGAAACCTGGAGTGCCAATCCGCTACGGAATTGAGATTTCCAGGGAGATACTCTGCTGTAAGGGAGAAATGATGGGAGAGGCAGAATTCCCACAGACTTTTCGCTAGATCCGCCAGAAGCTTGGACCTGGTCCCACCTAGATGGTTGATATAGCAAACCGCAGAAACATTGTCCATGCGGAGAAGGATGGAACACTTGATTCTGTCTTTGGAAAGGCTTTGGATCGCAAAGGAACCTGCAAGCATCTCTAAACAGTTGATGTTCAACTTGGACTCCTCTGCGGACCATGTACCTCCAGTCGAGATTGGTCCACATCGGGCGCCCCAACCCGACAGGCTTGCATCTGATTCTAATACAAGATCCGGAGCAGTGGCGAAGATAGTGCGTCCGTTCCACGCATCTAAATGGTCTATTCACCATTGGAGCTCGGTGCAGGACTCTTGGTCTAGGGCGACAAGGTCTGCGTAGGCGAGGCCCTGACGAAGATGACTGATTTTTAAGCGCTGAAGGGCGCGATAATGAGGAGGGCCGGGGAAGATGGCCTGGATGGAGGAGGACAGGAGTCCAACAATCATGGCAAGAGATCTGAGGGACAGAAGGGATGACTGAAGGACGGAGGCAATCTCTGCTTTGATTCTGGATACTGTGGAGAGAGGAAGGAGGAGGGAAGCAGCCACCGAGTCCACGAGGAACCCGAGAAATTCCATGTTCTGGGACGGAGACAAGGAGGACTTTTCCACGTTGACTAGGAAACCCAAGTCCAGAAGAAGAGACTGAGTTGTCTGAAGATCGGACAAGAGAGAAAGTCTGTCGGAATTCATGATCAGAATATCGTCTAGATAGATGATAAGCCTGATCCCGAGGGAGCGGAGAAAGGCGACCACTGGCTTCAAGAGTTTTTTGGAGCTCCATTGAGCAGAAGAAAACCAAAGGGGAGAGAGGTAAAACAATAGGTCACTCCGGACCACTGAAACTGAAGAAATTTCCATTGGGACTGATGAATAGGAACAGTGAGGTAAGCGTCCTGAAGGTCCAAACGAACCATCCAATCTTTCGGACGAAGAGTGTCTCGTAAATGGAGAATAGTCTCCATTTTGAAGTAGCGAAAATTACAAACTGGTTGAACCACTTGAGATTGATGACAGGACGAAGTTTCTTGTTTTTCTTTTAAACCAGAAAAATGGAGCTTAGAAAGCCGGAGGAGTCGAAGGGAAAAATATGAATGGCCTGTTTTTGGAGCAGAAAAAGAATCTCGTTTGAGATTAGGCTGGCCATATGGGTGGAAAAAACTAGAGGGGGGGAAAGGAGGTCTGGAGAGGAGGGGAAGAGATCTCTATGAGATAGCCCTGACCGGTGTTGAGAACCCAGGGGTCTGAACTTATGGTGCACCATTTTGGTAGGAACAATCTTAGACGGCCCCCAACAGGAGGGGAAGAAGAATGGCTTACCTTGTTGATTGGGGTTGGAGTTGTGGTAGGATTTTTGTCCTTTGCCTCTGAAGCCACGGCCCCGCTGTGTGTAGAATTGGGGCTTGTAGTCTTGGGAGTTGTTATAGGAGCCTCTGGAGCCTTAATTGTAGGGACGGCCGGAAGAGCGACCCCTGCCTCGTCCGGCCTGTCCAAAAACACGAGGAGCAAACACTTTTTTGATTGATTGTTGCGCCTTATCCAAGGAGGCGAAAGTAGAAACAAATCTGCTGAGGTCTCGGACCAAGTTGTCACCAAAAAGAAGACCATTGGATTTGGGACCAGGATTCATAGGAGCAAGGTTGGCCAGTTTCGGATCCAATTTGATTAAAAGACCTTTAGGCCGTTCGTGGGTAATTGCTGAATTGGCGTTGCCCAATAGACAAAAGGCTTGTTGACCCCACATAGAAATGTCCTCCGCAGAGAGATCAGCACCTTCAATATGGGCAGATTCCGCCATATCCAGAATACGGGCCAGAGGACCCACCATATCCAGAACCTTGTCCTGACAAGAGGACTAAGCCTTGTCCCCCCCTTTGCGGGGGTCTTTGCCAAATTTAGAGAAAAAAGTCAAAAGAGCCTGGTCAATAGAAGGAACTTGCGTGATCTTATCAGGTAAAGAGGGTTTAGGGCACTCGGACTTGAGTCTAGACCGCACCGCAGTCTCCAACGGGAGGCGTAAACGGGCCGAAATGTATTCGCCCACATGATGGGAGGGAAACCATTCCGTGGAATTAGGGTGGCGAATAGAAGAAGGGTCAAACATGGGGAGGCCCTCTGAGTCGAAAACATGTTCAAATGTGAAAGTGTCGGACTTGGAAAGTTTGGAATGTGGGGGAAGGGGGTCAGCCACATCAAAAACATCAAACAAATCGTCTGCATCAGCCATATCATCGTCTGTGTCCAAGACGGTGGAAATAACCAGTTGTTTGACTGGTGACTCTGCTTGCTTAGACTTGTGTTTCTTTTTGCCCTCGGTACCAACAAACCCCTCCTTGATAGGAGGCCTGGGAGGCACTAAGTCCTCTGTCAGATGCGAGTAGGACTCGCCCATCAAAAGTGACGATTTCTTAGATAGCACAGGAGCAGAGTGGTCCACCTTACGTTTTCTGCTATCCCCCGCAGACTGGGCCAAGACCTTGGACATAAGGCTGAGCATTGAATTCTCCATTGTCTTTGACATGCGTTTCATATTCAACTCCACCACATGTTCCACAGAATTAGTGATAAAGGTGCTTAGGTCTTGTTTGAAAGAACCACCATCTCCTTGGAGGGAATTTCCTCAGAGGAACTGTCGCGTTCCATTATTCCAAAGCAGAACAACCAAAAGGTGGCAAAGGGTTAAGGAGAACAGCAGTGGGCGTGAGAAGGGCGGGTCAAAAGTGTAGAAGGACCGCCTGCGTCAGACAGGAAACATGAGGCCGAGCTGAGGAGAGGCTGCCAGAAGCGCTGAGGAGCGGGAGGGAGAGCGCGCGAGTAGCGCGAGGGGACCAAGCCGGGCGAAACCACCGGCAAAGAAGAAAGAGGGGGGGGGAATGTAGTTGCCCACTGAACACAGAAATGGAAGAAAGGACGCGCAGAAAGCGCGACAAGTGAGAGCGCCGCAGGCGCGAAAGAAACGCTAAGCAAAGCGAAGGTAAACATACATAAAATACCAAAAAACAATGAACATAATTTAATTCATATATATACTAGGAGCAAAAGATAATAGCACTTATCTGACTGCGAGCAGCAAGAAAAGAGGAAGCTGCGCAGTCAGTATGGCCTCTTATCTATGTCCTTGGTGCTGATTGGTTATCGTACTCTCGTTTTTTCTCATTCCCATGGCCCAGTTGTTGCCTGGCCCTCTGGGAACTGTAGTTTTTTCTCTTTCTGGCTGCTATTGCAATAAATGCAAGATTAGAAAGCATAATAGGAGCCTCTGGTCTTGTCATAAAATTTGGTCTCATGCCACTATAAGTTAGCACCACGTTACTTTGCTGTCTGGTGTTGATATAACTGGGAGAATTGGGGCACTGCAAGCAATCACTTGCTAAAATGTGGAAGCTACAGATGCCTGCTGTTCCACTGAGTTATTGCCTCAATGCTGCTCATCTTGCTTTGAGCTCACGCAGTCTTCACCCTCTTGCCCCAGGTCACTGACTGCTCCTATTTCCCACTCACCCTGTCATCATGTATGGAGTCATCTTTTCCTGATCTGTTTCTGTGCTGTTAATGTGTCCTGTAAGGTGATGATGCTCGTGCTCCTGTTGTCCCCACATGCCCCTATATGTATGTTTCTTCGTTGGCAGGTTTACCACCACCTCTGGCATTCACTTTATACAGTCACTTCAAGCAAACTTTTTTTGGGTTAGCTTCAGGTCTTTATATTCTTGTGGCCAGTAGCGAGCCAGATCCAAAAACTGAAGACAGTATTTTATTTTGTTGTATTTGTATTTACATTTTTGTTCAGCTGTTAGAACAAAGAGAGCGCTGAGTCCCAGCAGATCAGGTCCTTCCAGTTAGTTTAAGTTCTAATTCACCCTTTAGCTTTACACACAAGTATCTAAATGTTTAATTGCGGACTGTACGTGACAGATTTCTACGAATTCCTGGTGCACCTTGCTGCCTTTACAACATTTTTGCCCCCAAGCATTTATTATGAGAGAAGGCAAAACAGGAACTGGTGCACAACACAGGTGTGTCACATGTGAAGCCAGCTCCTGCTACCAAGGGTGTGGGTATATGTATAAAGCAGTAATTCGATGGCAAATAACAGCTGTAAATTATTAGGTATCTGATAGGTCATGATATTCTGCAATGACAGTCATAATGAAATGAAATGAAATTGCATTTTATAGCGCGCTCTATTACCCAAAGGTGTCTAGGCGCTGAGAATTTCTGGCACGAGGGAAGAAGGACCTAATAGAAACCTAGTGAGAAAGATAACATGCAGAGGATATAATATATCTGTATAGCCTTGCCTGTTTATTTTTTTTAAAAAGCCATGTCTTTAGGGTCTTTCGGAATGTCAGTCAGTCAAATTAACTTTATTCGATTTGATAAAATCATACAACGTACATAAAAACAAAAACTATTTACAATTAAAAAAAGAATTAAACAGTTTCTTTGTGAACAAGTTAATTTGGCATAATGTATTCATTAAAAATGTTTAAAAGCAAGTTATGTACACTGGTTTAGCAAGTTCATACTTCTTCTGGATCTGGTTGCTGCCACAAGGAAATTGGCCATGGCGAAAGTAATACATATATTTCCTAGTGATTTTAAATATAGCATGGCTGGTCTCACCTGGGAGAAGCCAGCTTCTCTTAAGACAGGTAGCAAGTATTTTTTTCTTTGTGCAGAGAAGAAATCACAAAACATAACAAAGTGCAAAGTGTCCTGAACTGAAAAATTGTCACAAGTGCAAGTGGGTGCTAACTCAGGTTTCATCCAGGTGTTAAAATTGCCCAAATAGAAATGAATAAGGTTAAATCTAAATTTTGTTCACACAAATCTATGAAAAGGGTTTGTGACAAAACATAAATAAGGCTCCATTGCAAGTGACTGAAGTGACAAATAATGCATTCGAACAAAAGGCTTTGATAATTCTGATTCTTCTCGCAACAGGCATGCCCTAGACATAAACTGTTTTTTTGTGGTAATCACATCCTGCTTTGTAATGCCAGAGGGGGAAGTGAATAAGTCTGGGCGTCCCAGGTCATTAAAAGATTTGTACAAGTATGCCAGCCATGGTATCATGTGACTATTCTCCAGGCTCATCACATCCCTCATGATCATGTGATTTAATGTTAATTCGGGATTTAGCCAAGTCTTGAGCCAATATATTAGCGGTGCCAGTCTCAGTTTGTCCTGAACATGATCCAAACCAAGTTCCGTGTGGATAGAAAAAACCGGAGAGGATTGTGGGAGGGACAAAACGGAACGTAAGAATCTATTCTCTGCTACCTGGATTTTATCCAGGCGCACATAGCCCCATAGAGATGCGCCATATAAAGCCACGGGGAGGGATTTGCTATTATACACCTTGATGATGGCCTTCATGGGTCTATGACCCAACCTTTTGGCGAAACCTAGGATGGCCATGGATGTCCTTGTGACCGCTAGGCTTTTGGCATGTATCTGGGGTCCCCAGGTACCCCTACTATCAAAAAGAACTCCCAGGTAGGGGAACACAGGGACTCCCGAGACTACCTCTGCTGTGCAGAAAAAGGTTTTCGTCTTCGTCTTAGCCTTTTTCCCTTGTGCACCGACGACCATGGTATGAGATTTAGAGGCATTAACCCTCATATCAAGCCGATCCATGAAAGTCCCAAATGCATCTAGCAGTTTTTGGAGGCATACCCCTGTGCGTGCAATGAGTACAGCATTGTCCGCGTATAGGAGAGCAGGGATCTTAACTTCTCCTACACGCGGTACGTCACTTGCTGCCCCAAGTAAATACTTGCCTAGGTCATTTATGTACATGGTAAATAACAGGGGAGTTAATATGCAGCCTTGCCTAACCCCCCGCAGCGAACTAAAACGTGACGTGCATCTTCCCTCTTTAGTTACCCTTACAGCGGAAAATAGGTCCCCGTGTAAGGATGCTATGAGCGCCACCAAGTCTGCGTCGATCCCCATATTCATTAAAATTTCCCATAACTTGGATCTATTGACCAAATCGAAGGCCGAGGAGAGGTCCATGAATGCTAAATACAAGGACCCCTCCTTGGCCACCGTATACTTGGTGATCAAAAGATGCAAGTTCGAGCACTGTTCTATCGTGCCTCTTTTTTCCCTAAAACCATACTGTATGTCGGCCAAGCCCCCGCTCCCCTCCAAACTATCTCTTAACCTAGCCAAAAGGACCCTGCCCAAGATTTTATTAGCAGAGTCCAGAAGGGATATAGGCCGATAGCACCCTGGGTCATCCCTTTGGCCCTTTTTAAATATAGGCACTATGGTGGAGGTGGCCCATGTGTTTGGGGGGGTGAGCTATTTACGGCTTTGAACACGTTAGCCAGGATACCAGCCCAGAGTTTGGGTGAGTGTATATAAAAATCGGCTGGACCCCGTCTGGGCCGGGGGCTTTATTCTTTGTAGTGGCGCAGATTGCATTTTCCACCTCCCCACTGTTGAAATGTAGGGGTGTGGCCACCAGACCTGCAAAGTTTTGCAAATGAGAAAGGTCGCCCGTTTCTCCATAGACAGTGCTGAAATGGGCCAGCCACTTCTCATCAGGTATTACACAGTCAGTGTCTGTGTTGGGGGAGTCCGAAAAATAGGGGTGGTTGACTACGGCCCAGAATTGCCTGCTGTCCCGCAGAATATTAGTGTCAACTAATTGTTCCCACGCCTCCTGTTTGATACCATCCCTTCTAAACTTAGTGGCCTTCCTGTACTCTTTTCTCAAAGATGAGACCAGAGTCCTGTCCCTAGGGTTTGCTTTAAGAGCAGATTTTAAAGCTCTAAGTGCCCTAGTACAGGCGGAATCGAACCATCTATGAGGCTTAGGCTCTCCCCTACCCCTTGGGGCCATAAGGTTGTCAGACACTATGTGGCATATTGACTGGAATGCGGCCATGGTGTCGTGGCCTGGTGAGGTCGGATCCTGATCTGCTCTTCAATCTGTCGGCCAATGTCGGTGTAAAAATCATCTGCTACCACATTCCCCCACTTCAGCCGCATACCTTGATCTATTGGGCGGAGGGTAGGTCCATGTTTGATCTGTCCTGGCCTAGGGCCCATAGACTCCCCCCAGCGGATGATCAAAAGGACAGGGTTGTGGTCACTAAAGGGGGATGACACAGTGCGGTAAGAAATAATACACTCAAGGATAGCAGAGGTCACGAAAATATAATCAATAACAGTCCCCGTGGGTGAGCCCTTGAACGTCGGTGATCTATGGGCCCCCTCCCCTGGTGTAAATTCAAGGAGGTTAAAGTTGGCCAGGAAGTCCTCCAATTCCTCGCCAGCCCTGGTATGTTCGAAATGTGGGCCCTCCTGTTCCCAGGTCTCCTACTCTCCCAAAGTAGTACAACCAAAATGACAGGGGTGGATGTTAAAGTCGCCCATTAACACAAATTCATAACTGGTGAGGGTATTTTGGCTGAGTACATTTAAAAAGGCATCCAATTTTGAGATGTTATCGCCACCATACTCCTTATTGACAGATTTATAAAAATTAATAAACAGAGTACTTTTTGACGGGCAGGCTTGCCTTTCTACAATTAAACAGTTTGGAGAGTCATAATCAATTTGTTTTAGGGGTCCAGTGAGGTCAAGAGAGAAAAGGGTCAAGAGGCCTCCCCTCGCTCTGCCTGCAGTACTAGGGCAGGCCGCGACTGAAAAGCCTACAAAACCATCCAACCACAAACGGGATGTCGTGTCCCACGTTTCTTGCAAAGCAATGACATCATGGTCTGAGACAAATGCAACCCATTCATTGTCACTCATTTTTGTGCTAATTCCGGCAATGTTCCAACTGATGATTTTACAACCTTCTTCTTCCTTAGTGGCTGCCATAGAAACCCTTTCGTCCTCCTTAGGTGTTGTTGACTCTTCTGTCGATAGTCAGTCCATATCATCCAGGCCAGACAAGGGAGAGAACTGATTACTTAAGCTCACACTTGTCCCCTCTACCAAAGTTGCTGCCTGAGTGTCATGGTGTATCAAGGTGGGTGGGTTAGGTAAGGTAGTTACTGCTTGCCTTATGGTGGACTCGTGTGCATTTCTGCGTGTGGCTGCTAGCCTTTGACCCTGCCATCTGGCCTGATATTTGATATTGGGTTTGTGAAAAGGTGGTGGTTGGTAGAAAAAACCCAAGGGGACAGGCCTAAGGCGATCCCTGGCTGAGATTATTGAGCCATCCCAGAAGAGTCTATCAGCCACATCCGCCCTGCAAAAGTTTACAACCACACAGTCACCATAAGTTGTTTTGGGTTGTTTACCGATCCACCCCACCCTTCTTGCATGGATGATCAGCTCCGCTATGTTTCCACCACAACATTTTTTGCCACTCCAACTCTTGACTTTGGTGATTAGTTCCTCCGTTGATTCCCTTTCCCCTTCTCCCAGTGGGTCAACCCCGATGAACACTGCAACCAAAGGGGATGCTTCTGGTGGGAGATGGAGTTTATATGTACTTGGCGAGGACCTTTTCCTGATTGGTTGGCTATTATCAGACGGTGCTAGTGCGGCTGGAGCCACGCTGTGGTTACTTATCGTTGCTTGATGAGGAGGTGTGCTAAGATCACAAGGCCTATTATCGTTAGGTAAGTTTCCGCCTATTGAGTTAGTCACAGATGTAGACCTCTCTGCGTTCCTGTTCACTCTCGGTTGATCAAGCTTGCCATCGCCCGTATGAGTGTAATTAGGGGGGAACGATTGGATGATTCTGTCAATGAGGGAACATTTCTTCAATAATCCTTCCAGACAAGTGTTTAAAGTATCCACAATATCTTTGGCAATGCCCACCAGCAATGGTTCAATCCTCGCCACAAATATTTCCTCCAGTTTGTCCTCCATGGTGGCTGATCTGTCTACAGTGAGTGGCAAGCTATTGGCTTTTTTCCCTCTCTTGCGTGAAATAGTTTTAGTGGCTATCTGGGTTTGTGCGCTTGGAGATGAGGCCGGTGGGGCGGGTTGTGGGTCAATAGCTGGTTGGACGTGAGGGGGACGGTTGGCAATGACCACAAGGGGTTCCAAGGGTACGCCGGATGGGGTGCATGAAGGGTGGGTTATGGCGTCAGCTATAAGCGATGTTGGTGGGGTGCTTGGGGAAATCAATGCAGTGGCCAACTCTTGCTCCACATTGGCAATCTCCTTCGTTAGGGCCCCCACAGCCGAGGAGAGGTATGACATAATAGAGTAAGAATGCCTGGGCATTTTAGTATTTTTCCCCCCCTCATCCGTGTTAGTATGTTTCTTTCTCTTACCAATCTGGGATGTTGGATGTTAGCGATGTGGCCCAGCCCGGCCTCCTTCGGCCCCTGACGGCCACAGACGGCCCGCCCTCTGCCCGGGCTCCGCCCGGCGCTGCCCGCGCGAGCCCGCGACGCGGAGGAAGCTGTCTCCTTTTGTGCGCCTCCTGGCGCTGTGTGCAGGCAGTGGGCGGTACTTAGAGCCGGCCAAGCTGGGAGTTGTGGTCCGCTCCGCTCCGCGGCCTTGCGATGGTGCTGCACGGCGGAGGGGGCGACCACAACGTCAGGAACCCAGCGGCGCTGAAGGTGAAGGCAGCGTGCTGTGACCCCTCCTGGAGCCGGTAATGATTAGCAGTGCCCCCCGCTCCTCTCCGGGAGCTGTCTCCTTTTGTGCGCCTCCTGGCGCTGTGTGCAGGCAGTGGGCGGTGCTTAGACCCGGGCAAGCTGGGAGTTGTGGTCCGCTCCGCTCCGCGGCCGTGCGATGGTGCTGCACGGCGGCGGGGGCGACCACAACGTCAGGAACCCAGCAGCGCTGAAGGTGAAGGCAGCGTGCTGCGACCCCTCCTGGAGCCGGTAATGATTAGCCATGTCTTTAGGGTCTTTCGGAATGTCAATAAGTTCGTTTTTTGTTTTCAATCCCAAGGGTAGGGAGTTCCATAGTTTAGAGACTTTTAGGTGGGAATAGATCCCAGGCACCAAGCACCCCTTAAGACAAGAAATGCTCCTTGGTGACCTCTGTAAACTTATCAGAGCCTTGGTCCATTTAAGCTTCCAGCCAACAGATCTAGGGTCATCTGATTATGCAATCATCTGACTAGAGTTTATTTAAGAATTTTAAAAACGTTCACGGGCCATGTGAGACCAAGATAATACATTCATTGGACAACATATTCTTTGGGTCATTGGCTCTTTTGGTATCTTTAACATTCTCTTTAAACAGCTGCACTGTACTAGATCTAAAATATCACTCTTTTTATAAAAAATATTGCAGATCCACAATGTGCTAATGGAGGGATTTTGGGTCACATGTAAGTAGGTTTCATTTTGCGATGACCTAATAATGAATTTTTGCAAATCTCTATTAGGTCATCGCAAACACCTATGCAAAAATGTGTCTAATAGATTTAAAGATTCCAAATGGGGACGCAATTTACCTACCTTATTGATATTCATGAGGTAGGTCTCAATTTGCAACCCATGGGAATCACTAAATAGCACAGGGATGGTGGCCTGCTGGAGAAAGCAGACCACTATGTCTGTGTTTGCTTTTAAATAAAACAACAGTTTTTTTTATTTAAATGCATCCCGTTTTCCTTAGAGGAAAACGGGATGCATTTCAAAAACAAAAATGACAAGTTTTCGTTTACATTCGCAAACGGGCTCCCATTCCTGTTTGTGAATGGGTTAAAAATGCAAATGTTCTTTCGAACACCTTTCAGTAGCAAAACATTCTTACATACCACTGTGAGTCACTATTCGGAAGGGATGTCCTTAACGTGCTCCTTCCTAATACTGAATCGCTAACCCATTTTGCGATTTGGTATTATGTTACTGAATCGCAAAATGGGCCTTCGTACATAGAAAAATGCTTTTTTCCTGTCAGAAACAGCCAGATTCTGTAAATAGGGCCATTTGGGAAATGAAAAATTTACATACAAGTGGCCCTTTGTGCAGTTGTGCATTTAAAAGAGGGGCAAGTGACTGCCCATTATAAATAGAATTAATCTTCAAAAGGGATTTCGACTGTAAAAAATGGTCTGGATTTGTATATGTTCATCTCAATTTAAATTTGTAAAAAACAGCAACCTCAATATTTATATAGTCTAACTTCATCTATTTGTGGCCCTTTTAAAAGCCAGTTAAAATGGAACTCCTTTTTCGAAAAGCTATGGGCCCTGCTTATCAAGGGTTTGTGTCACATTTGCACCTAGCAACGTGGCGCATGCGTGACTCAAACCCTAAAAGGCGATTTTTCAAGCCAAGCAAGGCCACTTTGGGTGGCCCTGCATGACTTGATCAATCAGATGTGATGCAATGCAGAACAAATTGCTTTGTTGTGTTACTCTGCCCTGGGAAGGCGTTCCCACTCAACTCCCATGGATTTTGACACATTGCCAGATGGGAATGCGCCAAAAAGATACGCCTTCTCAGAAGAAGCATATTGAGAAGAAATCCCTTTATTTCTCTTTGTTGCTTCCTCTTTGTCTATATGTTGCATTCTGCACCACACATAGAAAGAGGAATATGCTTTTCAGGATTGTTTTTTTCAAAAAGGTGCCAAAAACAATATTGCGTGCATTGCAGGCACCCTTGCAATATGGTGCAAGAACGCCTGCATTGGCGCTAGGCAGCCCATTGTGCGCCAGTGCTGGGCTAAGGACAGGAATGTGCTGTATTATAATAAATATGATGCATTCTTGCCCTTTCCCTGTAATGCAGCCTTGCACAGTGCTGGAAGGTTGCTTTCTGAGCTGTTTGATAAATAGGATCCTAACAGTTTTATTTTTTTCAATGTTTATCTTTAGAAATTTTGTTTTACAATGTCCTGCATGGATGCCAAGTTTCTTCTAAAAGACTCCTGAGGGTGTAGTGGCACAACGAGGTCATTGGCATACATTAAACAATGTATATGAGATGTGGAGAAAAGGAGTTTGTAGTATTTGGGGCCAGATGTAGGTAATCTCAATTTATCTATTCTTAAGTACCAAATCTTACCGATTCGGTATTTAAGAATAGGTAAATGGGATGTAGATAATTTTTCGGTACAAATTACCGAATCGGTAAGATTCAGTAATTAGGAATCGATATTTACCGATTCGGTATTACCGATTCAGTAATTCCCATTCATTCCTATGGGCCTGGAGGCCCATAGGAATGAATGGTAATTACCGATTCGGTAAATACCGAATCGGTAATAGGGGGAACCCTTTCAAGGGTGACAGGGTGTCACATTGCCACCCTGTTGCACCCCTGAATAGTGCACGGGTGGCACACATGCTTGCCCTAAGGGCATGTATGTCTGCCACGTGGGACTGAATAAAAATGCAAAAAATTGCTTTTTTAAAAGGAATTAGTTATTTACCACCAACTATTAGTTGGTGGTAAATAACAAATCCTTAAATGTAAGAAGCACTCACTTGAGTGCTCCCTACATTACAGATTCGGTAATTTCCGAATCGGTATTTTGACACTTTAGGAGCGTCGAACGTTCAGCGCCCAGTGCTGAATGTTCGAATAACGAGTGCAGCCCCGTCGGCCAACGGACGTGCGCAGCACTGGCAAGGTAGTGCTCGCGACGACCGTTGGCCGACGGCAGCACTTAAAGGGTTATGAATTCGGTAATTTACTGATTTCTTAAATTTACAGATTCAGTAAATTACCGAATCCTGAAATGTGTCCTCCTAAATCGAAAAGCCTAACACCGGTCGTAACGGACGAAATTCGGTAATTTCGGCCGTTACCAGCCGGTATTAGGCTTCCTACATCTGGCCCTTAGTCAGCTGGAGGGATCAGCCACATATAAACTAAAAAGAATTGAAGCTAGTTTGGACCCACAGCATAATCCATTATATTTATATATCTCCTTAGTAAGGTGACAAGAGGGGTGTATTTCTACTCGACTCCAATTCAGCGTATGTAATGTTTGAATTAAAGTCAATCGACTCCGAGAATAATCCTGGGATTGCAATTGTCCCCATAGTCTCCCTCTATCAACCATATCAAATGCTGTACAGAAGTCCGCAAAGCAGCTGCATAACTTAATGGATTTCTTCACAATTGCCCATACCGCACGAAAGTGATCTGTTGTGGAATGGCCTTCTCGAAAGCCTTCTGGTTTCATAGGTGAACAATTACATTTGACGAAACATTCCTCGAGCATGGAAAGTAATACTTCGAAGAAGACCTTCTCAGAGACATCTAGAAGGCTTGTTAGCCTAGAATGTGTTAGAGTATTCGCAGCAAGGGTATAATGATAGACCCCTCTCCAAGATTCTGGGATTTTTTCTGATTTCTGCCATCCATTGAAGTAAAGGTTTGAGATCTTCTTTCTACCATTCGTTGTTAACTTTAATAGTGACTCCATGAATTTTGCCAGGTCCAGCGGCCATACTCAACTCGAGCGATGATATTCCCCGTTTTATATTTTTCAGAGAGAATAATGCAGTTATCTCGTCATCCTTATTATCTGGTGCTTTTAGGGAGTGGTTAACCATATAATCTTAGATTACGTGCGATAACAGCAACTCACTTTCTCTTTCCAGGAATTGCCTTCGGTGCAGCCTGCTCTTTGACCTGCATCGAAGAGGTACTGAAGAAAGCTGTGGCTGACCTCCCTCCTCATCAAACAGAGGTGTTTAAAGCAGTGTTGGAGCAACTCAGGTGGTTTGCAGGACAGCAGATACGAAATGTGGCGGTGAGTCAGCGAAAGATGGATTGACTGTATCAATAAAGTCCAGGTATAGGAGGGAACTGGAAACCAAATCAACACAGGCATCTTGATTGGCAGATTAGGAACACTGAGAATTAAGAAAGATGGGCTTCATGTTTTTGGAGGGGGAAACTGATCAGGCTGGTTGCAAGGGTAACAGGGGGCCCATTCAAGAGTTGGGGGTCCTTGAACTTGTGAGTACGTACTCCGTGATACGCTACAATGTGTTCAGGAAATTTCTGGATGCATTTAAGTTAGTGAGAGCAAGTAAAATGCAGGCAAGAGTGCTTCCTCCCAAATTAAAACGTATAATTAAGGGTCATGTAGTGTTCTTTGTGAGATGGGCACATATCTCTATAAAGCGACTTTGGAGTTCTCCAAAGTCGGTCCTGGGCTGCAGAATCTATGCATGATTTTTAAGATAACTACATTTATCTAAATGGGAATCCTCTAAAAATCTGGCATGGATCCGACCCTCCATGACCGACTTTGGAGAACACTGCTATAAACGAGTGGCATAGGAATCTTCCGCAATTTGCTGATGGAGCTCCTTATGCGCTCAAGAATTAAATTTTTGGGATCTTTTGCATTCATTTGGCACCACCGCCTCCTTACCTTGAATTATATTAGGTTATAACGCAGTTATGTGTATTTAAAACAGACTTTGTTGCATTTTATAGTATGTACCTCGCTGAAATGTATAACAGTGCAATTGAGCAAATTGTTTCTTTTGAGAAACCTAGCGGAATATTTGCTCAGGGGGTTGTATCATTTGATGATCTATCAATGTACAAAAAAAGGAAAGTAAAATTATAGATAATGGGCCTGTGGGAAGAGAGGTGGAACACTGGTCAGGGGAACTTTGGGGCTTATTCACAAGCCCCGTGCACGGCTGTTACATAACTTTTTCCCTTATTGATGCACCAGCGGCACAAGATGCTTATAAATAATCTCCTATACCCCTGTAGCCAGGGCAATTACTGACGCTGCAGCCCGGGAAAAGGAATGGAACTATGCCATAGGACTGTGACTCTGGCAGATCTAGCGAGTCCTCTACACCAGCTTAGCAAACTCCTTGCTTGGCCAAATGACCCTACACTTGAAGGACAGAGTCCTGTGAGGCTGCAATAGGAACATTATCCTTCTCAAGCGACCCTGCTGCCTGGCTCGGGCAGAGAGATGCCCTGCTAGCCAGCCAAGAAGGGGTATTTAGCTCAGCTACAAGGAAGTGAACAGTGAGGGAGTATCTTTTGATGGTGGTGAGCCTCTGTCATCTTGTGATCTTCAGTGTGAAACAGTATATTTATGCGTCACAGAGAAAAGGAAGGAATGTGCTGTATTTATCCAAGACAATTCATTCCTGTCCTTTTCCCTTGTGCTGGTGTCGTTTTGGCAGCCTAGCGTAAACGCAGGCACCCTTGCACCATGTCGCAAGGGCACCTGTGTTGTGAGCAAGATTGTTTTTTGTGCAGGAAGGTGGCCCTGAGAGGCATTTTCCTCTTTCTATGTGCGTTGTAGACTGCCACACACATGCAGAGAGGAAAAAACTAGGTGAAATAAAGATATTTCTCCTTGTTACGCCTCTCCTGGGAAGGCGTATCTTTTTAGCAGATTCCCAGGTTTACCAGGGTCGGCAAATATGGGAATGCGTCCAAAACCTTGTGAGATGAGTGGGATCACGCATGCGACGCCCATGGAACGCCTCCTTTGTGCAGAGTGAGGCAACAAAGCGGTTTGGGCTGCATTGCATTAAGGACAGATTTATAAAGCCATTCAAAGTGGCTTTGCGTGACTTCATAAATCTGGCTTAGAGGTTTGTGTCATGCATGTACTATGTTGCTTGGTGCTAGAATGAGACAGACCTCTCATAAATATGCCCCTTCATCTCTCTATCACATTCCGCTACTTGCCTTAAGACAGAAAGCCGTTTTGAACACTATCTGGCCATCCAAATTCAACATATTCACCTTTTGGTTCTCCAACTGAGAGAGGTCCTACTTCGAGGAACCCTTATGTCTGGTTCCCAATCCCTCACTCTTGGACGCTGTCAGCCGAGCTGAGGAAGGGTGCGGATGCTGGCACTCACTTCTTCAGGTTTCTGTCTTTAATGTGAGAGAAGGATTCCCCAGAATCTGAGCTCAGTGAGAAGATCACTCCTTATAAGTGCATGCCATGTATTGCACGAGAACAGTTATCTACACAATGTGCTCCATGGTCTAGATGCATGTACGGGAGTCAGCCATGTACAGCCAAATGGAATGTTTTTAATGTAAAGTGTGCATCCTCTAAACTAGAAGTAAAGGTTGCCTTATGCAGGTGCAATTGAGAAAGGGCCTTATAGTAAAACATTTTGTTTCATTTACCAACCTGTATGTTGATCTACACACCTGTGCAGTAGCGGCCAGTGCAGGTAAGAGCAGTGGGGCGGTAGGGTGGGGTGGGGAGGAAGTCAACAGACGCTGAGGAGGGAAATTTAATAAAATCACAAGAAAAACACTTAGCGAGTGCAAGTTAAGTGGTTTTCTTTTTTTTAAATTGAACTTTCCCTCGTCGTCGTCAGTCGGCTTCACTTTCTCCCCTGCCCAGCCCACCGCTCTTACCTGCACAGGCCGCTCCTGCACCTGTGAGCTCACTCTGACAGTTCCCGCAGTGTCAAGGCCTTTACGTATTGTTCTGCCAAGACCACAGTGACATTCAGCACAGTGAAGTGTATCCAGCGAAAACCTTTAGACAGAAACATGATGAGCAAACCAAACAGAAGAAATGGTGATCAAAAAATCTTTGTGCCAAAACACTGACTGAAAATCTACCTCAAAGGAATTACATAAAAAAGGTTAAAACGATTTCCAGAAAAAACAATGCATTCAATTTTGAATCGGAGAAGCTCATAAGATATAATGTTTTTAATACAAACAAATTACAGAAAACGTTTTAAATATGACAAATAATTAGCATTGGTTTTGCCAATGCTTAGTGTCGTGAGAGTGAGCTGCACAAGCCTGCAGTGGCACAGGTTGTGACTAGGTATACTGAGTGTGGACATCTAGGATGTTACTAGGTGTCCCGCGAGTGTGCCTCACCAGCCTGAAGTTGCACAAGCTGCCACTATGTGTCCCAGGTGTGAGCAAAGTATGGAGACAGTGGTTTGGGCTGAAACCGTCTCATAAGCAGGCCACTGGAACTGTGCAATTGTTCTGCTGCAGTGTTTTACCGCATACGTATTGATTTGTTGCATTTGATACATAATCCATAATTTACTGCATAATTTGCAGATTTTATGCAAAAAAATAGTTTTTAGCGCAAATGGTTCAAAAGTTACTAAAAACTAGGGCGTGAAACATGTCTACCCCTTGACCTCTATCACTACTCACTTTTGGAATAAATTAACCTTTGATGAAGCATGACACCATAACAGGTGTGCGAGGACAACTCTTCAAATCCGAGGAATTTCCCAATCACCTCCTCTATCCAACCTTCAAATAAAAAACCTTTTTGTTCATCATATGTATTCTATCTACACAATCTAGAACCGAGTAGGCCAGCGCATATCTGTAGGAACAGCTACCCCCCCCCCCACTATAATCGCTAATAAGGTGCAACCAATGCCGAGACACTGTTAACAAGTGTAAAAATGACAAAATAATGCAGTATTGCTATCATAAAAAGTGCTGCCTTACAATGCATAGTTTGGCTTTTCTTGCCACATAATTTACTCAACCCTATCGCATAATTTGGCCCTCTCCAGCTCCATAATGTGACCCTCCCGTGCTGCATAATCCCAGTGGCCTTACTCAAAAGCAGATACATCAATGGTCCTCTGCTCAATTATTCAAGAATTCATTTATTCGGCAAATCACTAAAAGGTTCATACACTGCACCAGTGGTTCAGCTATTAATACCTGACGTTCTAACTGCAAACAAAGGATAGCGCTATAATATGTTTCCACTATCGCAAGCTTGGGGAACAAGACCAGGGAACCAACATGGGAGACGCGGATAGTGGAATGCTACTGAAAGGCACAGCAATCAGTTGGTTGATTGATTGATTGATTTAGTACACATAGTCTGTGCACTTCTGTGCAAGCCTGTGTTCGCATGCAACAGCAGATTATGGCCAAATAGCTTGGCTTTGCCAATGCCTGTTTTTAAATATTGTTCAATATGAACTCATCATGGCCGCCCGAGATGCTAAACTTCAGGGCCTTTAATGATTTCAATAAACATTTAGTAAATCCTGGCAGTTGTTCTGGTATAGTTGCTTGCATCTTTGTTCGAGCTGCTGCAAAGGCAAACTGAGGTGTCAATGCTTACTCAACAGCTGGACATTTGCATCCTTGCAACGTGCTGATGGTTTATCTTAAGCTTTTGTTTTGAAAGTGACTCATGAAGGTTGGAAAGGGAAATCAATGAACCTTGTCCCACTCAGGTTAGTTATGGCTGCACTTAGACAATGTATTCTGTGCAAAAATTAGAAAGCAAGATAATAACTCCCTAGAGAGTCATTGCTCCTTGTCCCCAAATACTGTGCGGTTAGTGAGTAAACAGCACAGGAGTGTTTCCTCGAGAAGTGACCCCCGCCTCCCACAACAGGATACATTTGTAAATGTCCTGTGCTTCTGCACACTCAATGTCAAAGGCTGCACTTGCTAACGACCTGCAAGTGATTAAGATAAAGCATCCTTTCAATTTACTGCACATATAAAGGGTAATGATTAGCTTATATTTATCAGAAGTGACCTCAGGTCACCTCTGTGTGGGGACTCCAGAAATATCCCATTGAGCTGAATGAGTGCATGGTTGGGCTTACTGCCTTCTGCTGGGGAGGCCTTACCCTTAATGGGAGACCTTACACAGAAGGACCTAAAAGCCTAAAGAAAAGATGGCACCAGGAAAGGGTGAGTGGGCTACCATGATGCCAGGTCAGCGATAGAGCTTAGGGGCGTTGGACTAAGAGTCAGTGGGAAAGCAAAATAAGGCTCTAAGGGGCACCTTTCACAGGAGGACACAGTCCATGACAGTGGTGCAGGGTTCACTCCTGGCCATTTACAAGGTGCAAAGTGGCCCTACAATTCCCCAACACCACCTCACCCCAGCCCACAGGTCATACAAGCAGGCTTTGGAAAAATAAAGGGAGGCATAGAGGTGCTCCCTTCACAAGGAAGCATGAGCTTAGAATAAGAGTCAACCTACTGTTTTTCAAGAAACTGATGGTGGCTATCAGCACTTGCTTAGCGGGGATTGATCTCTAACACTCTATTATCCCTATCAGCCACATGTATATATTTCTGTATATAGCACGTATGCACGTTATGCACTTATAGTCACTTTCAATGCGCCGCCACTCCCCCCCCCTTTTTTTGGGGGGGAGCACCTTGTGTTTGATAGAGCAAATATAAGTTTTACTTCTCACTGTCAACAATCAAAGAAAAAGTTGCAAAAATAAAATAAAGATATAAATATGTAATGCTAAGTTATTTGTGTTAGAGGTGTTTGTATCCCCTTCTTAACATTTTGCTGTGGAAGTAAAGGGCTGCACTTCCACCATAGGGGCCACCTTTTTGTTAAAAATAGAATAGGAGTCAGGCAGCCCATGACAATGATGCAGGACTAACTACTGCTTCCTCAAGAGCAGCAATGTGGTACTCAGGTTCCCCATCACACCCCAACACAGAACAAATTGTGTCTAGTTAAAGTTCCTGAGGATCCAAATTCTACCCTGTGGATGCTGGAAAAAATTAGTTTTTGGGCAGCAGTTGACCCTGTTGGTGTCCCATAGGAGTGACATGCAGGTGGCAGAGTGGGCTGTCCTGAGTCGGGGGTTGGGGAGGAGGCATGGGCTTGCCTCAGCACAGCAGCAAGAGTTAACATAGGCAAAGAACTGAACCCCAAACCAGATCTACCTCAGTGAAGGGCACAATGGGAAAGATCAGATTAACTGAATTGACTTTATCTTCTACAAGTGCATAAAACAGGTGCTGGGCTCTGCCCTGAGACACTGAAGCTTATCATGATGCACCCCCCAGTGCTCGCTTCAGGTGGTACGGCCCTGGAAGTGTGAAGAACTCTGTTCTAAGGATATACAGTACAAAGTAATTAACAATAACAATTTTAATCTAAAAGTCAAGGATGGTGTCAGTTTGAAAAGTATTTAGTTCTATAACGTCTAGTTGATTTTTTGCACTTGCTGTGTCCTACAAAGGTGATATGTTTGGCATTGTGGTTGATCCTGAAGGCCCTACACAGTTTAGATATTTTATATTAGACAATTAGGTGCAGTAAAGTTGGCCTAAAAAACACACACAAAAAATCTTTAGCGTATTTAGCCATGGCTAGTTTCTTCTTGTGACCAAACCAAATTAATTGTCTCTTCTTTAGCATTTTTACCCACTTTCATCAGGTCTCTGTATGATATGACACATCTCGTTTTGGATACTTTAACCCCTTCGCTGCTTCTGTCGGCCAACGGCCGTCGCGAGTACTACCTCCATAGTGCTGCGCATGTCCGTTGCACGACGCGGCCCCGCCCACTCAATGAAACGCCCATGGTGAATTGCAGCTGCGGTTAAGGCGTTAAAGAATTAACACCCTTAACTCCTTCAGAGAGGACATTGGGCCAGATGCACTAGGAAGCAGGTCGCAAACAATGAAGGCAAATTGTGCACTGGCTTTTTGTGACCGGCCTGTAATTTAGCCATGTAAATATATACTAATAGGTTACAACACTAAATTTACTTTAGCAGGGGAGTCACAGAATGACCTGTCTAATGAATATTAAGCAGCAGATCGCTATTTGTACACTACATGGCATTGATTACAAAAGCAGGGATGGTGGTGAGAACGCTCTGGGGCGTTTAACCCCTTCCACGCTGATGACGAGCTGGGCTCGTCATGGCGTAGCCTCCTCGCACGCTGATGTCGAGCCCAGCTCGTCACGTAACATGCGTTTTCGCATATCTCAGCATGCGAGCGGAATTCCGCTAGCGCGCATGAGGTTAATCTAATTTGGTTCTTGTCAATGGATCTTTGTAGTAGCCTGAGAGCAAATGGGGTTAACAACAATTCATATCTCCAAATGCAGTAACTTAAACTTAAAAGATTTATTACAACCTCAAAGCCAAACTGATATAAATCAGTCTCAAGAACATGCTATAGAAATACAAAATGATTAAAGGTAGACCAAACGTCTTACAATGTTGGTCCTCAACAGCAAAGAACAACAAGGAATCTCAGGAGCAGCGATACAAAAATTGAGGAAAAGTACTTGGTGACTAGCTGAAGAATTTTGATCCTTCTCCCCATACATGGGAAACCCTGTGTCATCTAACAAATCTTATACTAACCCAAGGATGGGGGAAGCCCTAAATATTCAAGGAGGTAGGAAAGGTGTCAGCATCAGAACCTCTGTAGAAGTTCTTAGGTAAGGAATCATGTATAGCATGAAGCGACACAATCAAAGAAGTCAGAAGGGGTCTGTACCTCTCAAAGTCTGAAAAGAATCTAAATAAATCCAAGATGGGTTCACTAATTTGCACAAAGAACTTCGAGAATGATATGAACTCATAAGCTTCTCCATATCTCTCAGTTCCCAGAAAGAAGTTGGCACCTTGAACATTACTCCCATCTTCCAGTTCCAAGGCGTCCTTGGGGCATTCCCTTAATCTGATAGCAATAACTGATAACAGACTAACACTCTCTTCATTCTTCATTAAAATTGTTCGACCTTGCCAGTTTTTCCCCGCCTCACTATCTCATACAGTCAATGTGCCATTCACTAACTAATAAATGCCTTTGGTTTGCACCTGCAAAGAAGGAAATGTGCAGAAAAATGACTTTCATTTAGTTAGTAGTAAAGGTCAGGACTGTAATCTTAAGGCTCATTTATCCTACCAACTTATCATTTCTTATTTAGATGCATTTTAATTCTACAACCTACATATAATCCCAATAAATGATTTAGTAATATAGAATCAAACAGTCTCATACTGTACTTTCAAATGGTGTATTATAATTGGTAAATGCATTATTGAACAAAAACTGAGTAATTCATTTAATTAATACCTGGCTTTTAGCGCACCACCTTACAATCTGGACATATGAAGATATTCCTGAAAAGGAAAACATTCATATTCACACATATATTAAAGACACAATAAATGATTTAGTGCACCATATTTTATTAGTAAATGTTTATCACACGAGTACGCATGGCCAAATTTGAACATATGCGGCCTAGCTAAACCGAGAAGGGCGGAGCTAAAATTACACTGCTCCAGTGACCTGCAAGGAACAGCATCCCACCAATCCTGAGTTTACATTCTCAAACTGGAAACATGTTTTTAAAGCAGCCTGTGATCGTCAAAGGAGCAGGTGCTGCTCTAAAAAAGGTACCTTTTTGGGAACTTTTCTGAGAAAGCAGGCTGTAGTTACAGGATGCCCTAGCCCATCCAAAACAATTCACAGTGGTGTGCATTGAGATGTTAGCAACTGTTAAGTGATCTGTGTCCACAATTGAGGACACAAACCATTGATACAGTTCATTGCATATCGTAAATAAGAGTGGACGCCCTTTCATTGCTCCACCAAATTGCAATTTAGACTGTGATGTAAAACTCCTTTTGCAATTTAGAAAGGCTTTTCCAAAGTGAAAAATTGATTGATTTTGTGGTAAAAACTATTTTACGGTGGCAACGCAGGTGATTTTTCTATAACATGGTTTGTGACCGCAAATGCTTTAGTACATCTGGCCCACAGAGGACATGGTTTATATGACAATTACAGTTTTCACCTCAACTGGTTGTTGTTAAGTGAAGTTAACTTACATCAGTTATCAGAAATAAGGTGCACCTTGCCAATTCGCTGCTTTATGACTGTAGTTTGTAATCAACTATCAATGATCAACTTGTTGAAGGTTACATTTAGTGATTGCTACAAATGGTTGTTCGACCCTTATGCCACTTAAAATGTAATCCAGGGTAGAATGAAGTTGGTGACCAAAGATCACACTTTGCTCATTAGGAATTGGCGCCCACTGCAACTTGTGGCTTGTTTAGTGTGCTGGAAAAATCAGCAGAGAAAGACCTTGAAGGTCTCTTTTTTCATATTTTAGAATAAGCTGCAATTTTCTTGACCTGCTCATAAAACCACGGCTGACTAAAAGTGGGTATTTACTCTCTACAACAGATAGGTCAAAATTGATGAAGATTCTTAAAACAACATTTCTAAAGTCTGAAAATCTGTTGAAAGGATTCCTATCATTCACGTTTCTAAGCACCAATTACACTCTACAGCCAGTATAGCCTGCAGTAGCAGGCTATACTGGCCATTAAAGGCCCGCTCCAGCGTTAAAGTCCGGAGCCAAAGGAGAGAGCCTTTAACAAGGGAGCAGGCCTTTAAATGCCGGTATATGCTGCTACGGAGGTCTCTATAAGGCTATTACAACATTTCTCCCCTAGAGGGTAGAATGTTCTAATTAGTAAAACAAAGGCCTCACAGAGGCCGGGGCATTTGAAATCCCCCTGGACTCTAAGAGGCCTTTGTTCGCAGCAATAGCTGTGAATAGAAAACATTGGAATGTTGCTCTCCGGGCTTCTATCAGCCAGTAGAAGCCTGGAGCACTCTATTGTCTACAATGGAGCGCTCAACATTCCAATGTTCTAATCTCTGTTGAAACAGCCAATGCAAAGATTTTGTTTCAACTGACAATGTCAAAGAATACAAAAATCCCACTTCCAGAACCAAATGCCATGCAGAAGAGAAAAGCGATTCCTGGCCACCAGGCCATGTCTCAGGAATGTAATGTAAAAATCATATTAGACCTTGGTGTAATGGTCTATTAAATGTAAGAGTTGTGCCACTGGGAAAAGCACTGATAACCAATTGAGATATGCATGTAAACTATACAAAATATACACATAAACATCCAAGTGAGCAATCAGGGTTAAAAAACAAACAGGGGCTCTGTGATGCTGATGTCTTAATATAGTTCTCTGTATTCACCAGCGAATTGGAATATCTATCAAGTCTTGTGATTGGTAACATTGATCAGAGGAGCTACAAATGAAAGATCACTGGGCTACATGACTTTATGTTCAGATGCAACTACTTCAGAAGACCTGCACCAAGCTGAGGGGGTGAGGCCTCAACCTGTCGCGTTCTAATCTAGGACCCCGATCAATACTGTGACCTTATGCCCCTATACGGCTATAATCCATTTATACCCCTATAATAGCATAAACGATCCAGAGCGATATTTCAGAAACTCATCTCTGGCCTAACACGATCAGAGCCACATTTCAGAATCACTTCCTCTGCAGCTCATTAGAGCAAATGACACAGCAGAAGCCACTATCTAAAATTCCTAGATTACACTCCGAGTTCTTCAACAAGATAAAACTCAGCAACCTGGGAAAACCCCGCTTGCTATGTTTTGATTAGTAATAGAACTCTAACGAGCACTGAGAGACGATCACTTCCTAGTGACATCTTTATTGACGTCTTATGTCCAAAAACTTACGTCAAACAAGGCAGGTATAAATATTACCAACGTTGCCTTAAGCAAACGCTGCCTCAACGACATCAATGATAGCGATGGTGTGGTGAACATAGTAGCAGAACAGCTGTCCCCTTCAGAGCCCAGCAGATGCAAGCTGCCCAGGGACGCTGCCCCTCCTCTTCCTCGACGCGCTGAAAGAGACGCTGTCTTTTTCTCCTGCCAAGAAAATCCAGCTCTGGCGTTTCCAGCCTACTCTTGCGAGTGACTGGGATATCGAGTCCTGGAAGGAGATACAAGACCTCCAACATTCTATTTCAGAGGTATGGTGTTGACTAAACCCTTAGAGAGAATTCTTGAAGCAAACCTTGGCAAAACCAACTTAACTAAAACTGCTACTTACTTACTCCCTCCCTAGTATTAGGCTTAGGTCAGGTACACTGTGGTAGGCGTAGTTAGAAGCACCAGTTGAGTACGTTAGTCAAATGTATATATGAATGGATATATTTTATTCATTTTAACCATTGTATGGCTAAGAAACCATATCAATGCTTTTACAGTATTATTTCGCAATACTCATTTTACTGTACGCACTTTTTATAATAACTAGTCTTGCAATTGTGGCAATTCATTTCTCTTGCATGAGAAGAAAGACTGTTCAATAAATAATACCTTTTTATTGAAAACGCCCGTCTCTCTATTCTCTGCACTTTGGTGAAAGTAATCTGCACAAAACTGACTGAGTAAAATAACTGTCTATTGTTGCCTGCCAGAACCCTTGAACCTCCTGAGGCGAAAAGCCGGGAGATAGCCGCTAATTGATTTTAAATTATTTGTGTGTCACTTTTGAATAACTTGCTGATTTTATAGCACTTACTCACCCAGGCTTCACAGGACTCGGTCCTAAAAGCACACCGCACAGCTGCCCCTGCGCTGTCAGCGGACTCACAAACAACCACGGCGCCATTGCCGGCGTGCTGATAGGCCACGCCCCCTTGGAGGCCACGCCCCCCTTCCGAGCAGGTATATAACGCTGAATAATAGCGTTGCCTGCCAGAACCCTTGAACCTCCTGAGGCGAAAAGCCGGGAGATAGCCGCTTATTGATTTTAAATTATTTGTGTGTCACTTTTGAATAACTTGCTGATTTTATAGCACTTACTCACCCAGGCTTCACAGGACTCGGTCCTAAAAGCACACCGCACAGCTGCCCCTGCGCTGTCAGCGGACTCACAAACAACCACGGCGCCATTGCCGGCGTGCTGATAGGCCACGCCCCCTTGGAGGCCACGCCCCCCTTCCGAGCAGGTATATAACGCTGAATAATAGCGTTGCCTGCCAGAACCCTTGAACCTCCTGAGGCGAAAAGCCGGGAGATAGCCGCTTATTGATTTTAAATTATTTGTGTGTCACTTTTGAATAACTTGCTGATTTTATAGCACTTACTCACCCAGGCTTCACAGGACTCGATCCTAAAAGCACACCGCACAGCTGCCCCTGCACTGTCAGTGGACTCACAAACAACCACGGCGCCATTGCCAGTGTGCTGATAGGCCACGCCCCTTGGAGGCCACGCCCCTTCCTCCCTCCCCATAAAGTATGTGTCTTTACCGTACGCGCAGCGGACGGGCGCAGCGGGTGCGCCGTTTGCGCGCCAAAGGCGTGCCTAAGGCAAGCCCGTCTTCTCCCGTCATCGCCAAGTCATCGCCACTCGCCAGACCCCCTGGTCGTACTCCATCAGCACCCCTTCATTACGACAGGGAACAACTACTTGCCTGGAATTCTGGACGGTCCTGGCCCACATAACAGGTACGCTTGGTCTCACCTGCCTTTAATGTAAAACTTGTAATTTTACTACAGCCAACCCCCACACCATTCGACAACTACAAGACTTACCCAATACAACCCCCATTACGGTCCTCCATCTCAACGTCAGGTCACTAACCAAACACCACTTTGAGGTCAATACCCTTATACTGGATGAAAACCCTGACATCCTCTTCCTCTGTGAAACCTGGTTACGGGATGGCACTTCAGTCATACCTAACCTCACGCTTCCAGACGACTACCTTATGTCGACCCTAAATAGGGATGGAAGAGGAGGAGGTATCGCCATAATCTATAAAAACAGTTTTCATGCTTATTTACCAAGGAAGAACGTCCCGACTGTGAATGTGCATATTTTAAGATCACGATTAATCCCAACTTCACCATGTCGGGCCTCTACATCTATCGCCCACCTGGCCCCGCTTCAAAATTCATTGATGCTCTTCTTGAGACAGCAAACTCTCTAGTAACAAAAAATGCAAACTTCACCATATTAGGCGATCTCAATCTTCATTTTGACCTGCTTAATGACGCCACTATCAAAAATCTTCTTGCTGATTTCTCTGCCTTGCAACTTAACTCTCTTATTCTAACCCCTACGCATCTAGCTGGTCACTTTCTAGATCCAGTATTTACAAACATCGAGGAGTTTAAAACAGATGCACCCTTACCGATGGGATGGACAGACCACTACCTTATTAAACTGACCATTCTAGTCAACAAAATAAGGCATAAAATCGCACCTTCTCATCATCTAAAAAGACCATGGCACAAACTATCCATCAGCGACCTTCATACCACCCTTGGGGAATTCCATCATGAGACCAACCTTGATATCAACGTAACCTATAGCACGTTTCATGACTGGATCACGGGAGGATTAGACGCCCTTATCCCAGCAAAATGGACGAAAGGACGTAGCTCACCGTCCAACCCATGGTATAATGATACCCTCAAAACCATGCGCAAAGACTGTAAAAGAGCTGAGCGCTTATGGAGAAGGGAATACAACAACGAAGATAAAACCAACTATCTACTAAAACAAAAACTGTACGACAAAGCCATCCGCGCTGCCTGAACCGCCTTCTATGCAGACAAAATCAATTCTAGCCCTACCCCTGCCAAAGAAGGCTTTAAACTTGTCCAAGAACTTCAGAGTGGTAAATCCCCCCTCCCCAGTATCTCCTCTGCGCAACAATGCGAAGATCTTGCTACATTCTTTGTTGACAAAGTACAGAAAATCTATACTTCTTTTCCTCAGCACTCTCCCAGCCCCACTAAAAGCCCTACTCCCTCCCCCAACTATACTACCCTGACTCATATCCCGGAAATTTCCACTGACAACCTCAATAAACTATGCCGAAAAGTTAAAACTGGTTCTCCGTCAGACCCCATGCGCCCGGCACAATTCTTAGAGTCACTTAACTTTTTTCTACCTTCCCTGACCTCTATTCTGAACCTCTCCTTCTCCTCAGCAAGTGTACCATCTGCCTGGAAGCAAGCGTGGGTCTCACCCATCATCAAGAAACCTACCCTAGATCCATCTAAACCGGAGAACTTTCGACCAATCTCCCTGCTCCCATGGCTGTCCAAACTTGCAGAAGCCCATGCGAACAGTACTCTATCCCAGCACATGGTCCAAAACAACATCCTGGACCCATCACAAAATGGGTTCAGACCAGGCCATAGCACTGAATCTGCTCTCCTGGCCACCACCGAGTACCTCCGGACGATCTTAGATGCCAGTCAAAGTGCTGCGCTGATTCTTCTCGACCTCAGCGCAGCCTTTGATACGGTATCCCACGACATCCTTCTTAATCGTCTAGAAACATTCGGAGTATCTGGCCATGCATCGGAGTGGTTCCGATCGTTCCTCAAGCAGATCCTTTCGGGTCTCAGCACCCCCCTTTCTATCTAAACCCCAGCCCATTGCACAGGGAGTCCCGCAGGGCTCGGCGTTGAGCCCATCCCTTTTTAATCTTTATGTGCAACCTCTTGCCACAGTGGCCAAAGAGTGGGGTCTGACACTGGTGTCGTACGCCGACGACACACAGCTGGCCATCACTCTTATGGAAGGCCCTTCTATCTCAGCCTCCAGATTTAAAAACGGTCTCTCCGCAATAGCCCAATGGATGACAGACAACTGTTTACAGCTCAATGCTGGTAAAACAGAAGTGCTACTCCTTGGCAAAAACACCAGCCTTTGGAATGAGCACTGGTGGCCGTCCTCCCTAGGCACCATCCCACCCCCCAAATCCCTAGTTAAAAATCTAGGAGTATGGATGGATGCCTCTACCAACTATCAGGCCCACACCAAAAAAGTCGCTGGCACCTGTGTCGGCCTGCTGAGGAGTCTTAGCCACATACTGGGCTTCTTTGACGCCAAGGTTCGCCAGCTCATCATTCAAGTTACCATCCTCTCGCGTTTGGACTACGCCAATGTACTCCTCCTTGGCGCCAACAAAGGAGAGATAGCACGACTGCAACGCGTGCAGAACTCTGCGGCTAGAGCTCTAGTCGGCCTCCCTCGTAGATGTTCGGCCAGAGCTACAATCCGAAAACTACACTGGCTACCCGTTGACTCCAGAATTAAATTCAAAACCCTTATCATGACCTTTAAAATTATCAAACTTGGAACCCCAACACTGCTACGACCTCTACTCACCTCCTACGCTCCGTCACGTAACCTGCGATCCTCTAACCAGCACCTCCTGCATGGGCGGCCGCTCCTTTAGGGTCCTAGGAGCCAAACTATGGAACAGTCTGCCACAAAACATCCGCTCCATAGAAAGTCTACTGGCCTTCCGAAACGCCATTAAAACGCTTCTATTCCCTCTTCCCTAATTCCCCTCCACCTTCTTCTCTCAGGCCAGGGTCTTTGGTTTCTCTAGCGCCGGGACGCCTCATTGCTGGGGCAGCTGTTTTGCGTTTTACCAAAACAATACAATACAATACAATACGACTCTAGAGGTTGACTCTTATTCTAAGGAGCAAAGTTGTCATGTTTATGCGGTTGTTGGAAAACTGAATCCCTTCTTGTCTGTACCAGGGAAGCTGATCACTTCCTTTTCAGTCAAGAAAGTTTCCAGTGACCTCTGAGCTAGTTGGTAACAAACCCAATTAAGTTTAGCATAGTCAGTGGAGACCTGGAAGATCCGCACTTCTACGTCCATACTACTGTTTATGTTATTCCAATGTGCAGGGCCTATTGAGAAAATAGGACTTACACTACAAACCTACAAATCTGCATATATATTCTAGCTACTATAATGACTTGTGCTAATTTTCTGTATGATAAATACATGTGCCAAACCTGGTTAATAATGAGGAGTCAACATTGCAATTTACAATAATTTTCCTGAGTGTTAGCGAAATAGTCAATGAAACCCTACATAAGGATTACAAGTCTTTGGAAAGTGCAAGCGTCTAACACGTTCTGTCTTTGGAGGACTATTTTTAGGTGTATGTATATAAGTGCATGAGCAAAATGCAGTCACTCAAAGTGAAAGCATCCAGTGCTTGGAGAGGACTGGTTTGTTGATCTATACTTTCTACTGGGGTACGAGGGAAAATAGTTTGAGTGATATGGCAACAGACCAATGACGAAAGTGTGTTGGTTGGTAGGTCCTATATATGTATGTATTTTTGCATGATTTTGTTGAAAAACATGAGGCTGGCAAGACAACTAGAGCTATCTTTAGGCCTGACCTAAAAAAGGCTATTCATGCATTCTAAGGTAGGGAGTAATGTAGTGAGCAACTGAGGAGATATAATAAAGGAGGTGGGACCGGTCAAGGTTTCGAGTCAAGTTAAGTGATCAAAGTGTCCAAGTGACCTAGCTCTTATGTCCCCTTTGGTCACCTCACAACAGCCCCCATGACAAAGTCAACAACTTTGCCACATGAATGCAGTTGAACTTGCTCACCATCGCTTACCATGACAACATGACCGTTTGCCAATTATTTAATATATTTTGTTACTTGGCATAGATTTATTTGTAGTGCTCTGATTTTCTGACAGCATAGATTGTAATAATTGTATTTATTTTTTCCAGGCTGTTGGGGGAAATATAATGACTGCCAGTCCGATATCTGACCTTAATCCTGTGTTTATGGCAAGCGGATCCAAATTGACCGTGATGTCAATAGGTAAGCAGGGGATATACCTGTATATAGTAACAATCATAATAATCAAACTATAAGGAGCGTGTTCGTCTAGCACAGAAAAGAGGCACAAGTTTTCTGTAAGGAGTAGTACGTTGTTCTGAAAACATTATGCAATACAGGGCACACGTTCTAAGAAATAGAACTCATTGTTTTGCTCTATAATGAATATTAAAAGTGAGACGTTGAGCCAGTTACACAAATTAATGCATTGTACCGAATGGACAAGGTAGCACCGGGCTTCACGAGTAGCACATAGGCTGGAAAGTCCTAGCCTGTCCCTGAAATTTGAGTGACACAGACAATGGCAGAAGAACCTGGAAATGTGATCCGCTTTAAAGGTATGATAACAAGGACATGCCAATGATAAGACACTGAAACACACAATCACTAAGAGAGGCAGATCCTGCTTACAGACTCTATTCCATTATATTGCAGGAATTTACAGCATTTCCTTGATTTGATGGGACCATAATTGCCTCCTTTTGTGAATATGGGGCCTGAGACATACCAAGATAGTGTTGCCCCATCACCCACCCTTAGGAGGGCACAATTGAAATAAAGTAAAGCCCGGAGATACTTGTGTTCTGTTTCAACAGCCAAGAACATGGCCTCATCCATCCCCACTTCCTGACTATGTTATCAATATCTGATTATTCTGAGCATCCTTTGGTGATAGTCACTATGCTTGAGGTAACCCTGCCTCTGCTCAGGTTTTGTGTAAAGGGAAAAACCTATACAAGACCTCACCAATTCCCAGAAAGGCTCAGGGTGAAGGTATGTTGACCACTTCTTTTGCCCATCCTTTTTGCATCCCTCTTGACGTTCCCTACCTTGTAACACTGCCCCACATCTACCTTTTTTACCCACACCCTCCACCTAACTAGAATCTGCATATTCCATCACAATACTTTCTCTGGTAACTGTCAAATAGATATACATACAAATGTACAGTTTTGGAGAAAAAACAAAAATAACCTGCTGGACCATATTGGTCGATGGATTTCAATAACCGAATAGCTCAAGCCCGATAAGCATACTCACAACACGTTCTATGTTTGAACATATGGCGGGCGGTGGTTATTGATAGGGCAAGTAAAATGGTGGATTATTCTGTTCCAGCGCCTTGAGACCCTTACGGGTGAGTAGTCGCGTTTTACAAGTCACTTGATTGATTGATTTTCACCAAAAGTTAAGGGAGATAAGTCGATGGTCTGAGTGCACATATATCAATCCTCAGAGAGCCGAGTCAGCCATTCATCCTTTTTCTTTTTATTAAACGACGTTCCATAAATTGGGTAGCAATAACAGCTTTCAATTTGCGGTGCACTATTTAAACTTTTGTTAATTGCCTTCTAAAATGATCTTCATTCCTATTGTTTTGTGGTGGGAGATTCCACCGCTGAACACACTTAACATGTTGTGTCTCTTTTTTTGATCTGAAGATGGTCAAAGAACTATACAGATGGATGAAAATTTCTTTCCTGGTTATAGAAAAACTGTTTTAAAACCAAATGAAATACTGATGTCTGTTGAGATACCCTACACAAGAAAGGTATGTAACAGAGAACACTACTATTTTATCTACATCCCTTTTTTATCAGACAGAAAAGTTATCAATACCATATGAAAATAGAACGTCACTTTAACCCTTAAGTTTTTGGGTACATTTCTAGTGTTTTTTAGTGTAAAGTAGTATTTTATTACCATACATAATGCCAAGACAACACCCTACAAGGTATTTGGCCACATGCAGGGTGGGGTTGGCCAGGCCTTGCATCCAGCTCCCCATGGGGCAGCCAACCCCTCTCCGCGAGGCGCAGCCTCGGCCATGAGGGGAGTGGGGTTGGCTGCAGGCAGCCAATTCCTCACTGCACATGGATGAAGGCCATATGGCCAACAGCCTATTTGCGGAAAATCCCCACAGAGACTCAGACCCATCCCCTTTCCAGTGGGAGTCAGCGAGGTCAAATGCACTTCCATGGACTCCATCAGAAGACCAGGAAACCTCACTGGCTGTCATAGTCTTCTGTGACCCCCCATATGTTACAGGTACCCATTCCCTGCCCCATTATGTTTGAGGTGTTTTTCCAGGACATGGGGACTGGGTCTCGTGTATTGAAAAGGCAGGTAAAACATTTCTCTTCATGTTGCACCTGACAAATACAGCATGAGCACCCGAGGAGTCCTTGCTCCTTAGGGAGTGCGTCAGCTGATAGGTGAAATGCCCCCTCGCCCAATCAGATTGTTCTATTTTTTTATTTTGAGTGACTGTGGGACTCTCAAGAGTCTGAGTTTTTTAACCCTAATTCCGCCAAAACTCCTGAAGAGATTTACACCAAACACAAAAAGCATTCTTTCTGGGTAGTTATTAAGCTTTCTGCCAAATGTGGTGTAATTCCGTTCAGCTGTTTTTGCAGTATTTTAGTTCAATTTTCTTATGGAAAAATTAATGGAGAAAGTAAGTTTTGGGCCACTTTTGTCTTGGTCTCCCACTTAACTGATCATCCCTAAATGTTCGAGAAAGGAGCTGAGGTTGATCAACTTTTGTGGGTGAAACTTTCCTGAAGATTCGTCAAATGGCTTTTAAGTTATCAGCATACCAATAAATCAATTTTGTAGGGTAACTAGGTCCCACTCCTAACCATAAAAAGAAGTGTCAACTGGCACTCTGTTTTATTACAAAGTGATGGTAGCCACTCTGGAGTTATAGTTAGGATTTCCGAATTAGGAATTCCTTAGAATTTTGGTAGCTAGTATCTTTGTGCCTGCTTGACAACTCTCCTCAAGACTTTGCAGACCCAGTCATCCTTCTACATTGGCGGATTATGCGAAGTTTTACAGTGATTGGTTGAGGGGGTTGTAGGGGTCTGTGAATAATTAAGCTGAAGCAGAATGCAAATACGCAGCGTACTGGCTCAAAATATGGAGTATGTGGTAAGGAACGGAACACTGGGAAGTAGATCCTGTTGAAGGCAAAGATTCATTAGTGCGTGGGTTTTGGACTATGTTCCCAAACTGGTGAGAATGATACAATTAACGCTCTCTCCTAGCTGATGGATGGACCTCATGACCAACAGTGGTGAATAAACCCTCTGTCCGTCTCCCGGTGTGCTGCTGGAAGGAGGTATGCGCCTGAGCCGGACCGTTTAGATGCTAATCTGTGAAATTTAACAACCTCTGCATAATCACAAACACATTGGCCTTAATTAGCATGCAACTTATGCTCTCATCTCACATGCCAAACTCTCACTTCAACAAAGTATCAGGGTGCCTGCTTAGACTTTTGCCAACGTTTCAGAATTAAATCATTTTCTGAGGATTCCTAACATGATCTGCAGTCAGGTGTGGCAATGAGTCCACGAGCGCTTCTGCTTATCAAGAAAAATAAAATCTTTCTCTTGTGCTTGTAACCAGTCTTTTTAATCTTTGATTCTCATCATTCGCTGCCCAGGGTTATCTTTTGATCTTCTGAGCATGACACTCTCAACTCAAGCAGTTTTCACTTTTTCTAGAAAAAGAGAACATTCCTGCTTTTAAGATAAGTCTTTTTTAACAGACCATTTGGTTTTATTCACTACCTTAAACAATGTCATTTCCTTTTCTCCAGGGAAGTTTTTCTCTCTATAAGAAATCTCACTAAGTCTTGGTCCTCAGAGTTTTTGTCTTTTATGAAAACATATTTTTCCGCAATAGAGGTTTATCTTTATCCCTTTAAATCTGTGTCTCCTCTCTCGAGGAATACTGCTACTTTGTTAGATGGAGACGCAATAACTGGCAGTAGAAGCAGGGTGTAGTCTCCTTTTATTGTGGAGCCATACCCCAATCTCTCGCAGGTGAAATAGGGTCTGGTCCCCTTTTATTGTGGGGCTACTCCCAGATCCAAAATGGCGGCCAGTGTTCCAAAAGACAGGCCAACGTTTAACTAGGTATTTGATTTGGGCCTGAAAATGATGTAACCCACCTCATGGTTTAAGACAGAGATGGTGGGTCTGAGCCCCAGTCCTCGTCCTGATTGTCTCACGAGCCATGTCAATGGCTGGGGCATAACACAGGGAGGCGTGGGAGTGGGTCTTGACAGGGGTGTAAAAGGGGAGGTCACAAAACGCATTTTTCCAAAAAAGCATTTTTCACAGACATTTATATCTCACAAAGTGAGAAAATGGCTGGACGGATTTACATGAAATTCATCAGGATTAGTCATTATGGAGTGTAGATGGTCCTTTTGGGTACCAGGGGTAAGTAGGGCAAATATTGTTTAAGCTATAGGCCTTTAAACTTAGTGATATCTGTAGCCTCAATATTGCCACAAAATTGTGCTTTATTTTGTGGTAGTACCATGGTACATAGTGATGAAAAAGCATTATGTGATCGGCTAATGACTCCCTTTACCAAAGTTATAGGCAGTCATGTTGTTTTTAGGTCTACTTTGCCTGTGTTCAGGGTTTCAGATGTTGGTAAGTATTAGGTTTGATATTGTTCCTATACATATTATACTTTTTTCAAGTGGTAATAGGTAAGGACAAATTTTTACAAATTTCTCTATATATATTTTAAATGTACAGAGTACCACGGTAGTACATCAGAAGTACCTAGGTACCAAAAATAAATATTAAAAAAAGATGTTAACAAAATTAAAATACTCTGTTACTATAACTTGCATACCTCCATACACAAGACCTCATTTACAAGTTTTTCATGCAGTGAATACCTGCAAGTCTTTTTGTTTGGCTGCCCTGTATCAAAAGAAAAGGGCAGGAATGCGGCATATCTATGAGATACAGCGCATCCCTTTACTCTTTCCCTGCGCTGGTGAACAAATGACTGCCTTGTAGGAAGGATTGTTTTTATGCAGGAAGGGGCACCGTCCTGCACAAAACAATCAATGGTGGTGTTTTCCTCTTTCTATGCTTGCTGCATTCTGCAGCACACATAGAAAGAGGAAAAACTAGGAGAAATGAAGTAATTGTGGTCACAAACCACTTGCAATTTACCGCCCTCTTCAAGAGGGTGGTAATACAATCGCAAAAGGGAATCTCTTCCCCTTGGCAAATGCAGTGGACATTTCATTTGGGGGCAACCATTGGTCCCAGGGCCAAAAACGTTTAATTTTTCTGTTTTTTAAATGCATCAGTTTAAATTTAAGGAAAACGGGCTACATTTTAAAAAAAAGAACTGGTTTATTTAAAAGCAGTCCCAGACATGGAAGTCTGCTGAGCCCAGCAGGCCACCATACCTGGGAGGGCCAGCCATTCTTAATGGGGTCACAAATTGCGAGTGCCTCATGAATATTGATAAGGCACGTAAACCCTATGGAGAATCGCAAACAGTGTCTCTGACACTGTTGTACATGTCATTTTGCGAGGCGCAAATTGATACTTGCAATTGAGCGAAATTTGCAACTCGCAAAATTGCATGGTCGTACATCTGGCCCATAATTTGCAATGTCATAACTCCTATTCAGGCCGTAGCCTAAAATATTGATTTCCGTCCTGTGATACTGCAACAACAATGATGCTAAGATCACGTCATGCATTTCCTGGCCACCCGTGAATACTCATGATAGGCGGTGAGGCAATAAGTAACAGATCAGGCACCTGTGTTCTTCCCCCGTCCCCTGTCTCCAGCCAAGGAATCGTGAGGGCAGAGGAGAGGTAGGGATCCATCGGTGACCCCTCTTAACATCACCTATTGATCAGTCCTCTTAGTAGCTGAGATATAAAGATTGTCGTTATTTTAGTTTTAATATTGTTTTATTGTTATGTTATGTTATGTTACATGGGAATTTATATAAGCGCACGTTCACCTACAGGTCTCTTGGCCCTGAGGAGTCTGAGCAGAAAAAGAACAGAGTCAGACAAGTAGATTATCAACTAGTTGTAGGCCAGGGTAAACAGCCAGGTTTTTAAAAGTTTCCTGAATCGCATGTAGTCAGCCCCAAGCCTAATGGGAATAGGCAGTGAATTCCAAAACTTCGGGCCCAGGTAGGAGAACCGAGTCCCTCCAATATGTTTCCGTCTAATTCTGGGTACCGTCAAAAAGGTTCATAATACATTTCATCTTTTTATTGTTGCAGTTAATGCTATTTCTAATCTTTTAAAGATATATTTTATACATATATTATTTTATGGAAAAGCATGTGAATACAACGTTTGCAGATCGAGAATATAAATGATCACATTGCAGATAAATATATTATTTGTTTCCTTAGAATGAATATTTCTCAGCCTTCAAACAGGCCTCTCGCCGTGAGGATGACATTGCCATAGTCACTTGTGGGATGAAGGTGTTACTTACAACAGGCAACCAGGTGGAAGACATAAAGTTAAGTTATGGAGGAATGGCCCCAGTAACTGTGTTGGCAGTTAAGACATGCCAGAAGCTTGTTGGAAGGTAAGAACACAAGGACAACATACTGAATCTACTTGTAAAGGTATCAATGTGGGAATCAGGAGCAATGATTTATAGACAGTGCCCTCAATGTAAACACTCTGTGATGTTCTCTAGGACCTTCTATTGGCATGTGGCTCATGCGAACTCATGCACATACACACACACATCCACAGACACACACACATGCTTACATGCATGCGCACACATGTGCAGCACATTCACATACACGCTTATACGCATACTCGTATCATGCAAGTAGCTATAAGGCGGCTTTGTCATACTGAAGGCCTGAGTGCTGGATCAATGACCATACATTATAAGAAGGGCACTCTTTCATTAACATGACAGCGTGGCCAATTCAATATTTGGAATCACCTTGTTCCTGTGCATGTTCTGATCACGAATGTTGTGGAGTGCTAGACTAGCCGGATAGGCATGCATTGACTGACTACTACTAATTAGATGATTGACATCTGCAATCTTTGTGGAAATGAAATGAAAATTATATTTATATAGCGCATAGACTACCCTAAGGCCTCGCAGCGCTGGAGTGTCCCATGCAACATGTGCCCCCAAAACTGTTATAGTCACAGGACACACTCACATTTTGCTCAAGTTTGACCAGGCTTCCATAAAAACAAATTTTGCAAGGGCAGCTGCTCCCTCACTAACAGAGCTTGCTCATAGGCATCCTTCATACTGGCTTCTGGGATAGGATGAAGGTTTCCACAGGGATGGGTGCAGTCTAACACTGTGTACACCCTAATGGGCTCTTAAGTACCTCACTGTAGGTCAGAGTAGCCTGCAGTACACCTTGAAAGAGAATCAGGAAAACATGATGCACTGTCACGGTGCACTGCATTCCATCATATGGATTCACCTAGAGGATCAGCTTCGATGATTAACCACTGAAACCATACGTACCCGTGATGTAAAATTTCTTTCTAGAAAAGTAGCCCTCCCTGCACGCCATAGTACTAATCATAGTCAATCAGTTGCAAGTATTCTGTGTGGGGCCCGTCCTGTAGGGCTTGTGGCACACAAGGCAAGTAATCAATTATTTTGTCAAGTACTGCAGTTTTCCAGGAACAATAACAGTATATTGCAAGCACTCTATGTGAAGGAACACTTTACAGATTCCCCTAGATAAAGGGTAAGATGTAAGCTTACCAATCATGTTCATCTAGCCTATGTATGGGAATCAATCTACTGCTTCACTTTCCCCTATACTTTACCATGGGCAGATCTCAGCTACCATGCAGAACATTTCTGTGCTAACTTGACCAAAAATCATCAGCCCAGCATGTCCATCAAAGTCAAATGAAATGCTTTATTTCATAATATCTGTAGGCCTATGTAGTATGTATATAAGTGGGTACATGAATGCAACCCCTGCAGTGATGTTTGCAGGCCTAAAAGATGCATTGTGGCCATTATCAATACTTACAACGGGTTTTAGGTCAGCCAATTGCTTATCGCTGGTTGGTTTTCTTGTCAACTTTATTTGCTTGCTTCTTATTTGATGGTTTTCCTTCCTCTTCTTGAACTTGTGCATACGCTGGAGCATTAACCTCTTTACTGTCCTTTTGATTGGATGACTTGAATCGTTTCACGTCTTACATTCAAGGAACTACTTTATTTTTTCCTGTCAGGACTTGATGGGAGTGCATATCTTGCCATGCCCTCTCCTGCTGTTTTCCCGCACAACTGTAATTCATGGTTACACTCATCTTGTTGCAGGGCCCATTGAGGCAAAATGACACAATCTGTTATTGCGCCATGTGCAGTGGTCAGAAATATTCACATCTCTTATCTGAAGTGCAACAAGATATGGAGAGGATACAGAGGCATGTTATGCGTGCAGTGCACTATTCCTGGAAATGGCTCTCTGATAACAGCTCGCTTTATTTTAACCTCAGTGCATATTTCCCACTCAGCACTGATAACCTCTGATAAGGGAGCCATCTTGAGGTGTGAGTGAGGTGTCAGGTAGGATTACACAACAAAGTCACTCTCCCTCATCCAAAGGGCCATATGACTGCAATGTTATCTGTTTCAAAGAAGCCAGCTGCAGAGTATAGCGCCCTCTGCACAGATAAGACTCGCTGGCTAGAAAGACGCTGCTCACCTGACAGCCACACACCTGCATTCCTCTTCACTCACCCTTGCACACCTCACCGCATCTGTTGCATCTGCAGCGGAGGCCACTCCTTCTCCTACATTGCTGCCAAGACCTGGAACGACCGCCCCTCCACCTCCACACAGACCCCTTACTGGCAGACTTCAGAAAGAGACTCAAGACCTGGAACGACCGCCCCTCCACCTCCACACAGACCCCTTACTGGTAGACTTCAGAAAGAGACTCAAGACCTGGAACGACCGCCCCTCCACCTCCACACAGACCCCTTACTGGTAGACTTCAGAATGAGACTCAAGACCTGGAACGACCGCCCCTCCACCTCCACACAGACCCCTTACTGGCAGACTTCAGAAAGAGACTCAAGACCTGGAACGACCGCCCCTCCACCTCCACACAGACCCCTTACTGGTAGACTTCAGAAAGAGACTCAAGACCTGGAACGACTGCCCCTCCACCTCCACACAGACCCCTTACTGGTAGACTTCAGAAAGAGACTCAAGACCTGGAACGACCGCCCCTCCACCTCCACACAGACCCCTTACTGGCAGACTTCAGAAAGAGACTCAAGACCTGGAACGACCGCCCCTCCACCTCCACACAGACCCCTTACTGGCAGACTTCAGAAAGAGACTCAAGACCTGGAACGACCGCCCCTCCACCTCCACACAGACCCCTTACTGGTAGACTTCAGAAAGAGACTCAAGACCTGGAACGACCGCCCCTCCGCCTCCACACAGACCCCTTACTGGTAGACTTCAGAAAGAGACTCAAGACCTGGAACGACTGCCCCTCCACCTCCACACAGACCCCTTACTGGTAGACTTCAGAATGAGACTCAAGACCTGGAACGACCGCCCCTCCACCTCCACACAGACCCCTTACTGGCAGACTTCAGAAAGAGACTCAAGACCTGGAACGACCGCCCCTCCATCTCCACACAGACCCCTTACTGGTAGACTTCAGAAAGAGACTCAAGACCTGGAACGACTGCCCCTCCACCTCCACACAGACCCCTTACTGGTAGACTTCAGAAAGAGACTCAAGACCTGGAACGACCGCCCCTCCACCTCCACACAGACCCCTTACTGGCAGACTTCAGAAAGAGACTCAAGACCTGGAACGACCGCCCCTCCACCTCCACACAGACCCCTTACTGGCAGACTTCAGAAAGAGACTCAAGACCTGGAACGACCGCCCCTCCACCTCCACACAGACCCCTTACTGGTAGACTTCGGAAAGAGACTCAAGACCTGGAACGACCGCCCCTCCACCTCCACACAGACCCCTTACTGGTAGACTTCAGAAAGAGACTCAAGACCTGGAACGACTGCCCCTCCACCTCCACACAGACCCCTTACTGGTAGACTTCAGAATGAGACTCAAGACCTGGAACGACCGCCCCTCCACCTCCACACAGACCCCTTACTGGCAGACTTCAGAAAGAGACTCAAGACCTGGAACGACCGCCCCTCCACCTCCACACAGACCCCTTACTGGTAGACTTCAGAAAGAGACTCAAGACCTGGAACGACTGCCCCTCCACCTCCACACAGACCCCTTACTGGTAGACTTCAGAAAGAGACTCAAGACCTGGAACGACCGCCCCTCCACCTCCACACAGACCCCTTACTGGCAGACTTCAGAAAGAGACTCAAGACCTGGAACGACCGCCCCTCCACCTCCACACAGACCCCTTACTGGCAGACTTCAGAAAGAGACTCAAGACCTGGAACGACCGCCCCTCCACCTCCACACAGACCCCTTACTGGCAGACTTCAGAAAGAGACTCAAGACCTAGAATGACCGCCCCTCCACCTCCACACAGACCCCTTACTGGCAGACTTCAGAAAGAGACTCAAGACCTGGAACGACCGCCCCTCCACCTCCACACAGACCCCTTACTGGTAGACTTCAGAAAGAGACTCAAGACCTGGAACGACCGCCCCTCCACCTCCACACAGACCCCTTACTGGTAGACTTCAGAAAGAGACTCAAGACCTGGCTCTTCGATGGAGACACAGCACCAAGACACCCCTAGGGGTGACAGTGTCACACTTTACAAATGCAGATTGATTGATTGATTGAGTCTACCTTGTCTACCACTCATCCTCAATGTACAGTTTGCTGCTTTCCAGTAATTATTCTGATTCTAAGTAAATGCAATCCCCGCTACAAACAGGGCCAGCGGGATGCGTTCAAAGAGTGATTACCGAAGAGCGCACAATCCGGATCACACAGGAAAACCAGGGTTAAAAACCATGTGTTCTGGTTCCACTGTTTCCAGCTTAGCTCACTACAGCACAACTTGTTTGTGGTTGATTTGGATAGTTAGGCACCTGGGACAGCACTCCCCAAGGAAATACCTCTGTTTTTGGACACTATTTTACCCCACTGACGACTGACAAAGAGCCAATGGCATCAAACCTCAAGGGACTAGCCTAAAACTTTACAGTAGTCTCATGATTTTAATGGCCAGTCCAGTAACTCATGATCAATACTATGTTTAACCGTTTTACTAACTGCTAGAAAGAAAAGCAAGAAAGAAAATACCATTTGTGACTTCAGTAATGAAGTGTCCTCCCCTAAGGGATTTGTTGAAAATCTGGTAAGAGCATAGAGTGATTTTTAGACTGAAGACTAACAATGTTAATGTTTTTAATTAGCAGGATACCATTTCTGAGCATGGTAAACAACGTGTGCTTGCTTTCTGTCCAGTTAGCTTATCACCCTCATAGTACTTGCGATTAGCCTGGTTTTAAGTAATTCTAATCTTTGCAAAAAACAGGAGCAGAGGAATAACACTTACCAAAGAGCCCAGAACTTGATCACACGGGGAATCCGGGATTAAAAGTCATGCCTGCTTGGTCCACTGTTTCGAGGTTGCTCACTACAGTACAACCTGTTTGGGGGTGGTCCTGGTGGAGAGGTCTCTGGAACTGCACTTCCCAGGGATATGACTCTAAGTTGGGGGACATGTCCAGTTAGTTTTTCTTGTGTGTCCCGTCAAGGTTTGTTTAAAGAGCTCACTAACTTAATTCAGCCTTTACTAAGCACTGTGGAGCAGGCGCGCAACACCCGTTGGAGGGCCTGCAGCTCCACTCTGCCTACTGATCAAAGGTTCAGCCCCCCCCCCGAAATGTGGCTCTAGTTGCGCCTCTGCTGTGGAGTGGTGTGGCTCACTGGTTAGAGGCAGCAGACCCGGAAGCAGAGGTCGGCCCGGGACCAGGGTTCGATTCCCGATGCGGCAGGGTCTTGGGCCATTGTCAGCGGACTCGATATTTCTCGCCTCTGTGCCCACTCCAACCATCGGTCCCACTGAGCAACACTGGGCAATAGCTTGCTTAATCTCTACTAACGGCCCCATCAGCGCCGGGGATGCTTGTCTTCACCTTGGAGATGCCCAGGAGGGACCATCTCACAGGGAAAGCCAGGATGGGTTCCCCAGCGGTATACAGCGCCGGAACGCCCCTTTGGTGGGGCAGCTGTGCGCTTTACAAGTATACGACATTTAACACTTCCAGTGTTTTCAGATAAGGACATGAAAAGGTAGGAGCAGATGGTGAGGCCTTTTCTCTGGGTCGTGGTGCAGTAGATGCCTACAGGGCAGCATTTGTGGTGAATACTGTTGTTTAGCATAGGTGTCATAATACTGTTTACATTTCAAATGGATAACCAAGGCACTCCCTTTGTACTGTAGGCTCACCAAGGATAGAAGAAGAGTGGAGTTCAAGGCTGTCTCCAGGAAGTGGGAAGGAGATTGAAACTATGTGACAGTGTGACACCCTAATCAACGTTGATAAACTCAATGTCTCGCCTGATCTATCTCTTCAAAGTGACCACGGGTCTAATTTAAAGGAGGACAGGGAGGAATAAAAAGCCAATAACGTGCTCCATAATCCATAGTCCTCCAAGCACATTTTCTTTCTGTTCATCAGCCCCGCCAGCATCCCTGTGCCAGACTGTACTTTTTAGCCCTGAGAAAATGTTTGTGAGAACTTATGTCTCACATGCACTGGAAACCCCTGGTGCTCATCTAAGCCTACAGCCTGAGTAATACTGTGAAAGAATAAAGTACAATATAGCTTCATTATGCATGAACAAACATACATTTTCTGTGACAAAACAGAACATTTTCTACAACACTTAAAGGCATCCATGTACAGGGTTTAACAAACCATGTGATCTGGATAACTATTGTGTTTAGGCCTGGCTGGACACATATTTCTCTGTATACCTGGTCTAACACCATTGATGCTCAATAAAGAGTACATGAGTCACTCCAGGTGAGCCATTACGTGTTGCAAGCGTTATTCGTAGTTGGGATCAACCTACATTGCAGTCATTAGAAACCATAATAGTTAGTTAGGATACAATAGAGGTTGTCGTCTATACTCTGTATAATTCGATGGTACTCTGGCCCAGGAGAGGCATGCACAACAACACATTAGCTGTATTCTGGAAATCAGTTCCTACCTTTGTCCCTCCATACACGAACATGACTACAGTGCCTGACCTCATGCATCCATGCACTCACTCATACATCCATTCATGCACCTATTGCCTCATTCTAGCATTCACCTAGTCACCCATCCATACACTCTTACACTCAATGAAGAATACATTTCTAGGTATTAAAAAGCCAGAGATAACGGGGTTGTCAATGCTTGCTGTGGATGTGCATCCACTTTCTTCAATCTCTGGCATTTGGATGATGACTGTTTGGCTTCCTTTCATTAGATTCTTCCTTTCCATAGATGGTGCTTGTAGTGAAGAGCCCTGTTGATCATCAATCAAGGATCTCTGATGCTTGTTGTATAATGACTTTATTGTGAAATACATAACACATTCTTGGCTGGGAAGGTGTAAGTCATACCTTTTGAGGACCAACCAAACATTTTTCAGTAAGTTTCCTTATTGCAAAGTCCCTCCATGAGCTCCTCCAAGCAGAACCACACCGTGAAACAGAAAACAAGGCTTGCAGCGACGAAGACAGGCCAGACTCATTGAGGAATCAATTAGTTGAGAGTCTTCTGAATAGGCAGATGAGTTGATGCCAGTGGGAAGGAGGGAAGGCTACACTCCAAGGCAAGCAAGGCTGAGGGTGGTTGGCAACTTCTTTTTCTACACAAATTGATGAAAAGTGATGATCTGCTGTAGCGGGAAGATGAACAATAGGGAACATGGCTCACAGGAACAGAGACACCAAAAGGGCCAGAGTTTCTGGGATTGGTGTTCTTTTACTGTAGTTGGCATGCACTGAGGTGTTGGACCTGACCATCTCTGCAGGGTCACCCCCAGACTTTTTGTCTTCACCTTCCACATTTTTGCTGAATTTGTTTTTGGTGGCCTTAGGACTCTGTGCACTTTACCACTGCTAACGAGTGCTAAAGTGCATGTGCTCACTCCTTAAACATGGAAAACTTGGCTTTACCCAATTGACATATCTAATTTACTTGCAAGTCCCTAGTAAAGTGCCACTACACATGCTCAGGGCCTGTAAGTTAAATGCTACTAGTGGGCCTGCAGCACTGATTGTGCCACCCATTTAACTGGCCCTTCAAATAAGTCTCAACCTGCTATTGCAGCCTGTGTGTGCAATTTTAAACTGCCATTTCTACTTGTCAAAATAAACCTTTTGCCAGGCCCAAACCTTACTTTTTAATACATATGAGTCACCGCTAGTGTAGGTCCTATACAGCCCTCAGGTCGGGGTGCAATGTATTTAAGAAGTAGAACATGACATTTTAAGTTTTACATGGCCTGGCAGAGAAAAACTCCTAAAGTTGTTTTTCTCTACTGCAAGGCCTACACCTACCATAGGATAACATTGTAGTTACCTTATTACATCTAATAAGCTGTAATTTCCAAATGGGAACAGGTTCCCAGTTTATGTTTGGTGTCTTTGGAATTGTAATGAAAATCCTCACTTATGGTGAAGTTGGATTTTAAATTACAATTTTGAAAATACCAGTTTTAGAAAGTTGGCATTTTCCTGTTTTAGACATTTAGGGGCCTGATTACGACTTTGGCGGTGGAGGATGAGGCCCCCACGCCGCCAAGCCTCCACGCTGCCGCCCGCGACACCAAAGCTCACCGTGGGCCAGCCCCCAGATTACAAGTATTTTTGTAGTCTGGCTAGTGTACCTTTGGCATTCCCATGGCGGTGCCTTTCAAAAAGGCCCCACAATTAGAACATCAAAGGCCGTTCCTGCACGGCATGGACTGTGTCCATGCCAACCAGGAAGAGGGGGTGCATGCGCACAGGGTGGTACAACATGTGCTCCCCTGTATGTATCCCCAGGCGCAGAGGCACAAGGGGGCCCTGTAGGGCCTCCAATGTTTCCTACCCGTCTCACTTTTCACAACTGGCTCACCACTGAAAAATGAGGTGGGGAGGAAAATTGCAATATGCTTGGCAGTGCCACAGCGGCATCGGCGAGCCTATTGTGGCCTCAGGAAGACTGACCTACCACCGAGGATCACGGATCCCCGAGGGCTGCAATGGTCCCTTCATGGTCTGATTACTTGTAAACTCAGCCAAGGATATTGTTGGAGGATGAGAGGAAAGTAAGGCAAGGAGAAGAGCAGTAGGAAGAAGCATTTTAATTGTTGTGGTGGTTGGACCACTGGTGCCGTAGTCCACGACCACCACCTAACCTCCACCACAAGTTTGGTGGTCCCATAGACAGCAGAACTCATAATTAAGCCCTTGGTACCTGTAGCCTGCCCCTGAGTCACACCACTGGATGTAGAAGACAGCTGGGCTTTGTGTTATCCTCATAGACAGCCACGCACAATAGAGAGCTTAGGTGTGCCTGGATTGGCCATAACTGGAGGGATGGAAAGGAGGAGCTGGGCACAGCCCCACTTACACTTAAATCGGCTGTGTCCTGCCTCCACACAAAGGGCTGCATACCCCTGGTAGTTACTCTTTAGCCAGGATCAGGAAGGCAGAATAATTGGGGGCTTCAAAGGGAAGCCTCTAGAAGCTTCTCTCCACTGAACTGAGTAAAAATACTGGACCTCAGACACCAACTATTCAATACACTTCTGGACCTGTGGACTATCCCAGGAAAAATGACTGCTGTGCTCCTGGAAGGACTGTTACTCTGCTAGACTGCAGCTTTTCCAAACCTCTGCCCTGCTGTCCTCTTGCCTGGGAGAGGAGAACTGGACCTGCAACTTCAGCTTGAGCCAGGACTACCTGAGTGATTCCAAGGGCTAGTCTTCTGGCCTCCTGCTCTGAGCCTCAGGGACATAAAAGACTCCCCAACATCCTGCACCAGCATTGCAACCCAGCTGAAGTGGGCTCCTGACCCCCCAAGTGGTGTCAATCAAGCCCTGGACACTTGCTTTGGCCTCAGAGAGCTGTGTTGAAGATTTCGAGCTCTTCATGACTGTGAATGGGCCTGTGTAAGACAAGACTTTGCCGTCCACACCACCATTTAGCGCAAAGCTCTGCCAGTCGCCTCTTCGCTCTACAACATCAAACCACTCATGGAGATTTCCACTGCGAACCTCAAGCAATGCCCATCTGTGACAAAGCAGGATCTTCTCGCTACTTCGATGAACGTCTGCGATGCCAAGCCTACTCTTCCCGCTACTTCGTCAGCCTACTACTATGCTCTCTCTGCTCCTCGCTGCTCCCTCCACCATGAACAGGACTCTTGGCACTGATTCAAGAAGGTAAAACATTCAGTGGGACTAATCTGGTAACTGTAGCCAACCTGCACTCCATTGCGATCCAACTGAATTTGTGACTTTGACCTTGTTCAACACAACCAGATATCCATAGTTGGCGCTTTGGGCTATTTTCACTAAAATCTTCAAAAATTCATAATTCCGTTTCTACAAAGTGGATTTTTGTTATTTTGTTCTTGTTTTATTTACTAATAAATCATCTATTTTTCAAAGGTTGTGTGGGGCCATTTTGCGGTTTGTTTTCACTGTGTTACTGTTTGAAGTGTTGCACAAATGCTTTACACATTGCCACTAAGTTAACCCTCACTGCTATGTGCCAAGCTAACTGAGAGTTGAGCACAGGTAAATTCGGAATTTGCTTGTGACTTCACCCTGGAAGAATTGTGGTTTCTGCTTGAGAAGGGTTTCATCTCCCTCAGTCAGTAACCCAATTTCTTCCATCAGGCAAGTGCTCCCTGCCACTTCAAGACAATGTTTTCATTAAAAGCAGACATTGTAAGGGGCCACTGCACGAGTTGAAGCTCATATTCAGTCACACATTAATCACCCAAAAATACATGAGCACGTCAAGGCTGGACAGGTGTGCTGCTTTCTCCCCATATCTACCTCGAAATGTAGCTGTGATGCTTGGGAGGCCTTTACATCCGTGATTTTCTTGAGCGCCCAGGAGCTTCTTTCTCCATATCTGCTTCGCTGATCGGTATCTGACCTTTCATATGCAAGAGGCATGTGGAGTGGCATAGAAGCCCAGCCCGTTTGGCTTTACTAACAAAAGCGTAGAGACAGCTTCCAAACACAGTGTTTGGAAGCTGTCTCTACGCTTTTGTTAGTAAAGCGCGGGGCAGACTGTGGCCTTTTGTTAAGTATTGATGTTATTCAGAGCCCGTGAAGGGGCTCCGATTAACAGCAATACTTAAACAAAAGGGGCACACAAACAAGGGGGAAAAAAACGAGTGGCACAGAGGGCAGAAGGGCACAAAATACAAGTGGGACGGAGGGCAGAAGGGCACAAAAACGAGTAGAACAGAGGGCAGAAGGGCGCAAAAAACGAGTGGGACAGAGGGCAGAAGAGTGGGACAGAGGGCAGAAGGGCACAAAAAGAGTGGGGCAGCGGGCAGAAGGGCACAAAAACATTGGGGACAGAAAGGCACAAAAAACGAGTGGGGCAGAGGGCAGAAGGGCACAAAAATGAGTGGGACAGAGTGCAGAAGGGGACAAAAACAAGTGGAACAGAGGGCAGAAGAGTACAAAAAAACGAGTGGGACAGAGGGCAGAAAGGCAAAAAAAACGAGTGGAGCAGAGGGCAGAAAGGCACAAAAACGAGTGGGGCAGAGGGCAGAAGAGCACAAAAATAAGTGGGAGAGAGGGCAGAAAGGCACAAAAAACAAGTGGGGCAGAGGGCAGAAGGGGACAAAAATGAGTGGTACAGAGGGCAGAAGGGCACAAAAAACGAGTGGGGCAGGGGGCAGAAGGGCACAAAAACAAGTGGGGCAGAAAGGCACAAAAAGTGGGGCAGAGGGCAGAAGTGCACAAAAACAAGTGGGGCAGAGGGCAGAAGGGCACAAAAACGAGTGGGAAAGAGGGCAGAAGGACACAAACACGAGTGGGACAGAGGGCAGAAGGGCACAAAAACGAGTGGGGCAGAGGGCAGAAGAGGACAAAAACGAGTGGAACAGAGGGCAGACAGGCACAAAAAACGAGTGGGGCAGAGGGCAGAAGGGCACAAAAACGAGTGGGACAGACGGCAGAAAGGCACAAAAAACGAGTGGGGCAGAGGGCAGAAGGGCACAAAAACGAGTGGGGCAGAAAGGCACAAAAAAACGAGGCGGGCAGAGGGCAGAAGGGCACAAAAACAAGTGGAACAGAGGGCAGAAAGGCATAAAAACGAGTGGGACAGGGCAGAAGTGCACCAAAAACGAGTGGAACAGAGGGCAGAAGGGCACAAAAAATGAGTGGGACAGAGGGCAGAAGGGCATAAAAACGAGTGGGACAGAGGGCAGAAAGGGACAAAAAAGAGTGGAACAGAGGGCAGAAAGGCACAAAAAACGAGTGGGGCAGAGGGCAGAAGGGCACAAAAACGAGTGGGACAGAGGGCAGAAAGGCACAAAAAACAAGTGGGGCAGAGGGCAGAAGGGCACAAAAACGAGTGGGACAGAGGGCAGCAGGGGACAAAAACGAGTGGTACAAAGGACAGAAGGGCACAAAAAATGAGTGGGCAGAGGGCAGAAGGGCACAACACCGAGTGGACACAAAATGAGTGGAACAGAGGGCAGAAGGGCACAAAAACGAGTGGGGCAGAAAGGCACAAAAAACGAGTGGGGCAGAGGGCAGAAGGGCACAAAAACGAGTGGAACAGAGGGCAGAAAGGCATAAAAAATGAGTGGGACAGGGCAGAAGTGCACAAAAAAAGAGTGGAACAGAGGGCAGAAGGGCACAAAAAACGAGTGGGACAGAGGGCAGAAGGGGACAAAAACGAGTAGAACAGAGGGCAGAAGGGCATAAAAAACAAGTGGGACAGGGCAGAAGTGCACAAAAAACGAGTGGAACAGAGGGCAGAAAGGCACAAAAAACGAGTGGGGCAGAGGGCAGAAAGGCACAAAAAATGAGTGGGGCAGAAGGGCACAAAAATTAGTGGGGCAGAAAGGCACAAAAAAGTGGGGCAGAGGGCAGAAGTGCCCAAAAACGAGTTGGGCAGAGGGCAGAAGGGCAGAAAAAAGTGGGGCAGAGGGCAGAAGGGCACAAAAACGAGTGGGACAGAGGGCAGAAGGGCACAAAAAAGAGTGGGGCAGAGGGCAGAAGGGGACAAAAACGAGTGGAACAGAGGGCGGAAAGGCACAAAAAACGAGTGGGGCAGAGGGCAGAAGGGCACAAAAACGAGTTGGACAGAGGGCAGAGAGGCACAAAAAACGAGTGGGGCAGAGGGCAGAAGGGCACAAAAATGAGTGGGACAGAGGGCAGAAGGGGACAAAAACGAGTGGTACAGAGGACAGAAGGGCACAAAAAATGAGTGGGGCAGAGGGCAGAAGGGAACAAAAACAAGTGGGGCAGAAAGGCACAAAAAACGAGTGGGGCAGAGGGCAGAAAGGCAAAAAAACGAGTGGGGCAGAGGGCAGAAGGGCACATAAACGAGTGGGGCAGAGGGCAGAAAAGCACAAAAATAAGTGGGAGAGAGGGCAGAAAGGCACAAAAAACGAGTGGGGCAGAGGGCAGAAGGGGACAAAAATGAGTGGTACAGAGGGCAGAAGGGCACAAAAAACAAGTGGGGCAGAGGGCAGAAGGGCACAAAAACGAGTGGGGCAGAAAGGCACAAAAAAGTAGGGCAGAGGGCAGAAGTGCACAAAAACAAGTGGGGCAGAGGGCAGAAGGGCAGAAAAAAGTGGGGCAGAGGGCAGAAGGGCACAAAAACGAGTGGGACAGAGGGCAGAAGGACACAAACACGAGTGGGACAGAGGGCAGAAGGGCACAAAAACGAGTGGGGCAGAGGGCAGAAGGGGACAAAAACAAGTGGACCAGAGGGCAGAAAGGCACAAAAAACGAGTGGGGCAGAGGGCAGAAGGGCACAAAAACGAGTGGGACAGACGGCAGAAAGGCACAAAAAACGAGTGGGGCAGAGGGCAGAAGGGCACAAAAACGAATGGGACAGAGGGCAGAAGGGGACAAAAACGAGTGGTACAGAGGACAGAAGGGCACAAAAAACGAGTGGGGCAGAGGGCAGAAGGGCACAAAAACGAGTGGGGCAGATAGGCACAAAAGACGAGTGGGGCAGAGGGCAGAAGGGCACAAAAACAAGTGGAACAGAGGGCAGAAAGGCATAAAAAACGAGTGGGACAGGGCAGAAGTGCACAAAAAACGAGTGGAACAGAGGGCAGAAGGGCACAAAAAATGAGTGGGACAGAGGGCAGAAGGGCATAAAAACGAGTGGGACAGAGGGCAGAAAGGGACAAAAACGAGTGGAACAGAGAGCAGAAAGGTACAAAAAATGAGTGGGGCAGAGGGCAGAAGGGCACAAAAACGAGTGGGACAGAGGGCAGAAAGGCACAAAAAACGAGTGGGGCAGAGGACAGAAGGGCACAAAAAACGAGTGGGCAGAGGGCAGAAGGGCACAAAACCGAGTGGACACAAAACTAGTGGAACAGAGGGCAGAAGGGCACAAAAACGAGTGGGGCAGAAAGGCACAAAAAACGAGTGGGGCAGAAGGGCACACAAAACGAGTGGAACGGAGGGCAGAAAGGCATAAAAAATGAGTGGGACAGGGCGGAAGTGCACAAAAAAAGAGTGGAACAGAGGGCAGAAGGGCACAAAAAACGAGTGGGACAGAGGGCAGAAGGGGACAAAAACGAGTGGAACAGAAGGCAGAAGGGCATAAAAAACAAGTGGGACAGGGCAGAAGTGCACAAAAAACGAGTGGAACAGAGGGCAGAAAGGCACAAAAAACAAGTGGGGCAGAGGGCAGAAAGGCACAAAAAACGAGTGGGACAGAAGGCAGAAGGACACAAACACGAGTGGGACAGAGGGCAGAAGGGCACAAAAACGAGTGGGACAGAGGGCAGAAGGACACAAACACGAGTGGGACAGAGGGCAGAAGGGCACAAAAACGAGTGGGGCAGAGGGCAGAAGGGGACAAAAATGAGTGGAACAGAGGGCAGACAGGCACAAAAAACGAGTGGGGCAGAGGGCAGAAGGGCACAAAAACGAGTGGGACAGACGGCAGAAAGGCACAAAAAACGAGTGGGGCAGAGGGCAGAAGGGCACAAAAATGAGTGGGGCAGAAAGGCACAAACAAACGTGGCGGGAAGAGGGCAGAAGGGCACAAAAACAAGTGGAACGGAGGGCAGAAAGGCATAAAAAACAAGTGGGACAGGGCAGAAGTGCACAAAAAACGAGTGGAACAGAGGGCAGAAGGGCACAAAAAATGAGTGGGACAGAGGGCAGAAGGGCATAAAAACGAGTGGGACAGAGGGCAGAAAGGAACAAAAACGATTGGAACAGAGGGCAGAAAGGCACAAAAATCGAGTGGGGCATAGGGCAGAAGGGCACAAAAATGAGTGGGACAGAGGGCAGAAAGGCACAAAAAACGAGAGGGGCAGAGGGCAGAAGGGCACAAAAACGAGTGGGACAGAGGGCAGAAGGGGACAAAAACAAGTGGTACAGAGGACAGAAGGGCACAAAAAACGAGTGGGCAGAGGGCAGAAGGGCACAAAACCGAGTGGACACAAAACGAGTGGAACAGAGGGCAGAAGGGCACAAAAACGAGTGGGGCAGAAAGGCACAAAAAACGAGTGGGGCAGAGGGCAGAAGGGCACAAAAACGAGTGGAACGGAGGGCAGAAAGGCATAAAAAATGAGTGGGACAGGGCGGAAGTGCACAAAAAAAGATTGGAACAGAGGGCAGAAGGGCACAAAAAATGAGTGGGACAGAGGGCAGAAGGGGACAAAAACGAGTGGAACAGAGGGCAGAAGGGCATAAAAAACAAGTGGGACAGGGCAGAAGTGCACAAAAAACGAGTGGAACAGAGGGCAGAAAGGCACAAAAAACGAGTGGGGCAGAGGGCAGAAAGGCACAAAAAACTAGTGGGGCAGAGGGCAGAAGGGCACAAAAATTAGTGGGGCAGAAAGGCACAAAAAAGTGGGGCAGAGAGCAAAAGTGCACAAAAATGAGTGGGGCAGAGGGCAGAAGGGCAGAAAAAGGTGGGGCAGAGGGCAGAGGGGCACAAAAACGAGTGGGACAGAGGGCAGAAGGGCACAAAAATGAGTGGGGCAGAGGGCAGAAGGGGACAAAAACGAGTGGAACAGAGGGCAGAAAGGCACAAAAAACGAGTGGGGCAGAGGGCAGAAGGGCACAAAAACGAGTGGGACAGAGGGCAGAGAGGCACAAAAAACGAGTGGGGCAGAGGGCAGAAGGGCACAAAAATGAGTGGGACAGAGGGCAGAAGGGGACAAAAACGAGTGGTACAGAGGACAGAAGGGCACAAAAAACGAGTGGGGCAGAGGGCAGAAGGGAACAAAAACAAGTGGGGCAGAAAGGCACAAAAAACGAGTGGGGCAGAGGGCAGAAAGGCAAAAAAACGAGTGGGGCAGAGGGCAGAAGGGCACAAAAACGAGTGGGGCAGAGGGCAGAAGAGCACAAAAATAAGTGGGAGAGAGGGCAGAAAGGCACAAAAAACGAGTGGGGCAGAGGGCAGAAGGGGACAAAAATGAGTGGTACAGAGGGCAGAAGGGCACAAAAAACGAGTGGGGCAGAGGGCAGAAGGGCACAAAAATGAGTGGGGCAGAAAGGCACAAAAAAGTGGGGCAGAGGGCAGAAGTGCACAAAAACAAGTGGGCCAGAGGGCAGAAGGGCAGAAAAAAGTTGGGCAGAGGGCAGAAGGGCACAAAAACGAGTGGGACAGAGGGCAGAAGGACACAAACACGAGTGGGACAGAGGGCAGAAGGGCACAAAAACGAGTGGGGCAGAGGGCAGAAGGGGACAAAAACGAGTGGACCAGAGGGAAGAAAGGCACAAAAAACGAGTGGGGCAGAGGGCAGAAGGGCACAAAAACGAGTGGGACAGACGGCAGAAAGGCACAAAAAATGAGTGGGGCAGAGGGCAGAAGGGCACAAAAACGAATGGGACAGAGGGCAGAAGGGGACAAAAACGAGTGGTACAGAGGACACAAGGGCACAAAAAACGAGTGGGGCAGAGGGCAGAAGGGCACAAAAACGAGTGGGGCAGAAAGGCACAAAAAACGAGTGGGGCAGAGGGCAGAAGGGCACAAAAACAAGTGGAACAGAGGGCAGAAAGGCATAAAAAACGAGTGGGACAGGGCAGAAGTGCACAAAAAACGAGTGGAACAGAGGGCAGAAGGGCACAAAAAATGAGTGGGACAGAGGGCAGAAGGGCATAAAAACGAGTGGGACAGAGGGCAGAAAGGGACAAAAACGAGTGGAACAGAGAGCAGAAAGGTACAAAAAACGAGTGGGGCAGAGGGCACAAGGGCACAAAAACAAGTGGGACAGAGGGCAGAAAGGCACAAAAAACGAGTGGGGCAGAGGGCAGAAGGGCACAAAAATGAGTGAGACAGAGGGCAGAAGGGGACAAAAACGAGTGGTACAGAGGACAGAAGGGCACAAAAAACGAGTGGGCAGAGGGCAGAAGGGCACAAAACCGAGTGGACACAAAACGAGTGGAACAGAGGGCAGAAGGGCACAAAAATGAGGTGGACAGAGGGCAGAAGGGGACAAAAACAAGTGGTACAGAGGACAGAAGGGCACAAAAAAACGAGTGGGGCAGAGGGCAGAAGGGCACAAAAACGAGTGGGGCAGAAAGGCACAAAAAACGAGTGGGGCAGAGGGCAGAAGGGCACACAAAACGAGTGGAACGGAGGGCAGAAAGGCATAAAAAATGAGTGGGACAGTGCAGAAGTGCACAAAAAAAGAGTGGAACAGAGGGCAGAAGGGCACAAAAAACGAGTGGGACAGAGGGCAGAAGGGGACAAAAACTAGTGGAACAGAGGGCAGAAGGGCATAAAAAACAAGTGGGACAGGGCAGAAGTGCACAAAAAACGAGTGGAACAGACGGCAGAAAGGCACAAAAAACGAGTGGGGCAGAGGGCAGAAAGGCACAAAAAACGAGTGGGGCAGAGGGCAGAAGGGCACAAAAATTAGTGGGGCAGAAAGGCACAAAAAAGTGGGGCAGAGGGCAGAAGTGCACAAAATTGAGTGGGGCAGAGGGCAGAAGGGCAGAAAAAAGTGGGGCAGAGGGCAGAAAAGCACAAAAACGAGTGGGACAGAGGGCAGAAGGGCACAAAAATGAGTGGGGCAGAGGGCAGAAGGGGACAAAAATGAGTGGAACAGAGGTCAGAAAGGCACAAAAAACGAGTGGGGCAGAGGGCAGAAGGGCACAAAAACGAGTGGGACAGAGGGCATAAAGGCACAAAAGACGAGTGGGGCAGAGGGCAGAAGGGCACAAAAATGAGGCGGACAGAGGGCAGAAGGGGACAAAAACAAGTGGTACAGAGGACAGAAGGGCACAAAAAACGAGTGGGGCAGAGGGCAGAAGGGGACAAAAACGAGTGGAACAGAGGGCAGAATGGCACAAAAAACGAGTGGGGCAGAGGGCAGAAGGGCACAAAAACGAGTTGGACAGAGGGCAGAGAGGCACAAAAAACGAGTGGGGCAGAGGGCAGAAGGGCACAAAAATGAGTGGGACAGAGGGCAGAAGGGGACAAAAACGAGTGGTACAGAGGACAGAAGGGCACAAAAAATGAGTGGGGCAGAGGGCAGAAGGGAACAAAAACAAGTGGGGAAGAAAGGCACAAAAAACGAGTGGGGCAGAGGGCAGAAAGGCAAAAAAAACGAGTGGGGCAGAGGGCAGAAGGGCACATAAACGAGTGGGGCAGAGGGCAGAAAAGCACAAAAATAAGTGGGAGAGAGGGCAGAAAGGCACAAAAAACGAGTGGGGCAGAGGGCAGAAGGGGACAAAAATGAGTGGTACAGAGGGCAGAAGGGCACAAAAAACAAGTGGGGCAGAGGGCAGAAGGGCACAAAAACGAGTGGGGCAGAAAGGCACAAAAAAGTAGGGCAGAGGGCAGAAGTGCACAAAAACAAGTGGGGCAGAGGGCAGAAGGGCAGAAAAAAGTGGGGCAGAGGGCAGAAGGGCACAAAAACGAGTGGGACAGAGGGCAGAAGGACACAAACACGAGTGGGACAGAGGGCAGAAGGGCACAAAAACGAGTGGGGCAGAGGGCAGAAGGGGACAAAAACGAGTGGACCAGAGGGCAGAAAGGCACAAAAAACGAGTGGGGCAGAGGGCAGAAGGGCACAAAAACGAGTGGGACAGACGGCAGAAAGGCACAAAAAATGAGTGGGGCAGAGGGCAGAAGGGCACAAAAACGAATGGGACAGAGGGCAGAAGGGGACAAAAACGAGTGGTACAGAGGACAGAAGGGCACAAAAAACGAGTGGGGCAGAGGGCAGAAGGGCACAAAAACGAGTGGGGCAGAAAGGCACAAAAGACGAGTGGGGCAGAGGGCAGAAGGGCACAAAAACAAGTGGAACAGAGGGCAGAAAGGCATAAAAAACGAGTGGGACAGGGCAGAAGTGCACAAAAAACGAGTGGAACAGAGGGCAGAAGGGCACAAAAAATGAGTGGGACAGAGGGCAGAAGGGCATAAAAACGAGTGGGACAGAGGGCAGAAAGGGACAAAAACGAGTGGAACAGAGAGCAGAAAGGTACAAAAAATGAGTGGGGCAGAGGGCAGAAGGGCACAAAAACGAGTGGGACAGAGGGCAGAAAGGCACAAAAAACGAGTGGGGCAGAGGACAGAAGGGCACAAAAAACGAGTGGGCAGAGGGCAGAAGGGCACAAAACCGAGTGGACACAAAACGAGTGGAACAGAGGGCAGAAGGGCACAAAAACGAGTGGGGCAGAAAGGCACAAAAAACGAGTGGGGCAGAAGGGCACACAAAACGAGTGGAACGGAGGGCAGAAAGGCATAAAAAATGAGTGGGACAGGGCGGAAGTGCACAAAAAAAGAGTGGAACAGAGGGCAGAAGGGCACAAAAAACGAGTGGGACAGAGGGCAGAAGGGGACAAAAACGAGTGGAACAGAAGGCAGAAGGGCATAAAAAACAAGTGGGACAGGGCAGAAGGGCACAAAAACGAGTGGGACAGAGGGCAGAAGGACACAAACACGAGTGGGACAGAGGGCAGAAGGGCACAAAAACGAGTGGGGCAGAGGGCAGAAGGGGACAAAAATGAGTGGAACAGAGGGCAGACAGGCACAAAAAACGAGTGGGGCAGAGGGCAGAAGGGCACAAAAACGAGTGGGACAGACGGCAGAAAGGCACAAAAAACGAGTGGGGCAGAGGGCAGAAGGGCACAAAAATGAGTGGGGCAGAAAGGCACAAACAAACGTGGCGGGCAGAGGGCAGAAGGGCACAAAAACAAGTGGAACGGAGGGCAGAAAGGCATAAAAAACAAGTGGGACAGGGCAGAAGTGCACAAAAAACGAGTGGAACAGAGGGCAGAAGGGCACAAAAAATGAGTGGGACAGAGGGCAGAAGGGCATAAAAACGAGTGGGACAGAGGGCAGAAAGGGACAAAAACGAGTGGAACAGAGGGCAGAAAGGCACAAAAATCGAGTGGGGCAGAAAGGCACAAAAAACGAGTGGGGCAGAGGGCAGAAGGGCACAAAAACGAGTGGAACGGAGGGCAGAAAGGCATAAAAAATGAGTGGGACAGGGCAGAAGTGCACAAAAAAAGATTGGAACAGAGGGCAGAAGGGCACAAAAAATGAGTGGGACAGAGGGCAGAAGGGGACAAAAACGAGTGGAACAGAGGGCAGAAGGGCATAAAAAACAAGTGGGACAGGGCAGAAGTGCACAAAAAACGAGTGGAACAGAGGGCAGAAAGGCACAAAAAACGAGTGGGGCAGAGGGCAGAAAGGCACAAAAAACTAGTGGGGCAGAGGGCAGAAGGGCACAAAAATTAGTGGGGCAGAAAGGCACAAAAAAGTGGGGCAGAGAGCAAAAGTGCACAAAAACGAGTGGGGCAGAGGGCAGAAGGGCAGAAAAAGGTGGGGCAGAGGGCAGAAGGGCACAAAAGCGAGTGGGACAGAGGGCAGAAGGGCACAAAAATGAGTGGGGCAGAGGGCAGAAGGGGACAAAAACGAGTGGAACAGAGGGCAGAAAGGCACAAAAAACGAGTGGGGCAGAGGGCAGAAGGGCACAAAAACGAGTGGGACAGAGGGCAGAGAGGCACAAAAAATGAGTGGGGCAGAGGGCAGAAGGGCACAAAAATGAGTGGGACAGAGGGCAGAAGGGGACAAAAACGAGTGGTACAGAGGACAGAAGGGCACAAAAAACGAGTGGGGCAGAGGGCAGAAGGGAACAAAAACAAGTGGGGCAGAAAGGCACAAAAAACGAGTGGGGCAGAGGGCAGAAAGGCAAAAAAACGAGTGGGGCAGAGGGCAGAAGGGCACAAAAACGAGTGGGGCAGAGGGCAGAAGAGCACAAAAATAAGTGGGAGAGAGGGCAGAAAGGCACAAAAAACGAGTGGGGCAGAGGGCAGAAGGGGACAAAAATGAGTGGTACAGAGGGCAGAAGGGCACAAAAAACGAGTGGGGCAGAGGGCAGAAGGGCACAAAAACGAGTGGGGCAGAAAGGCACAAAAAAGTGGGGCAGAGGGCAGAAGTGCACAAAAACAAGTGGGCCAGAGGGCAGAAGGGCAGAAAAAAGTGGGGCAGAGGGCAGAAGGGCACAAAAACGAGTGGGACAGAGGGCAGAAGGACACAAACACGAGTGGGACAGAGGGCAGAAGGGCACAAAAACGAGTGGGGCAGAGGGCAGAAGGGGACAAAAACGAGTGGACCAGAGGGAAGAAAGGCACAAAAAACGAGTGGGGCAGAGGGCAGAAGGGCACAAAAACGAGTGGGACAGACGGCAGAAAGGCACAAAAAACGAGTGGGGCAGAGGGCAGAAGGGCACAAAAACGAATGGGACAGAGGGCAGAAGGGGACAAAAACGAGTGGTACAGAGGACAGAAGGGCACAAAAAACGAGTGGGGCAGAGAGCAGAAGGGCACAAAAACGAGTGGGGCAGAAAGGCACAAAAAACGAGTGGGGCAGAGGGCAGAAGGGCACAAAAACAAGTGGAACAGAGGGCAGAAAGGCATAAAAAACGAGTGGGACAGGGCAGAAGTGCACAAAAAACGAGTGGAACAGAGGGCAGAAGGGCACAAAAAATGAGTGGGACAGAGGGCAGAAGGGCATAAAAACGAGTGGGACAGAGGGCAGAAAGGGACAAAAACGAGTGGAACAGAGAGCAGAAAGGTACAAAAAACGAGTGGGGCAGAGGGCACAAGGGCACAAAAACAAGTGGGACAGAGGGCAGAAAGGCACAAAAAACGAGTGGGGCAGAGGGCAGAAGGGCACAAAAACGAGTGAGACAGAGGGCAGAAGGGGACAAAAACGAGTGGTACAGAGGACAGAAGGGCACAAAAAACGAGTGGGCAGAGGGCAGAAGGGCACAAAACCGAGTGGACACAAAACGAGTGGAACAGAGGGCAGAAGGGCACAAAAATGAGGTGGACAGAGGGCAGAAGGGGACAAAAACAAGTGGTACAGAGGACAGAAGGGCACAAAAAAACGAGTGGGGCAGAGGGCAGAAGGGCACAAAAACGAGTGGGGCAGAAAGGCACAAAAAACGAGTGGGGCAGAGGGCAGAAGGGCACACAAAACAAGTGGAACGGAGGGCAGAAAGGCATAAAAAATGAGTGGGACAGGGCAGAAGTGCACAAAAAAAGAGTGGAACAGAGGGCAGAAGGGCACAAAAAACGAGTGGGACAGAGGGCAGAAGGGGACAAAAACTAGTGGAACAGAGGGCAGAAGGGCATAAAAAACAAGTGGGACAGGGCAGAAGTGCACAAAAAACGAGTGGAACAGACGGCAGAAAGGCACAAAAAAACGAGTGGGGCAGAGGGCAGAAAGGCACAAAAAACGAGTGGGGCAGAGGGCAGAAGGGCACAAAAATTAGTGGGGCAGAAAGGCACAAAAAAGTGGGGGAGAGGGCAGAAGTGCACAAAATTGAGTGGGGCAGAGGGCAGAAGGGCAGAAAAAAGTGGGGCAGAGGGCAGAAGGGCACAAAAACGAGTGGGACAGAGGGCAGAAGGGCACAAAAATGAGTGGGGCAGAGGGCAGAAGGGGACAAAAATTAGTGGAACAGAGGGCAGAAAGGCACAAAAAACGAGTGGGGCAGAGGGCAGAAGGGCACAAAAACGAGTGGGACAGAGGGCAGAAAGGCACAAAAAACGAGTGGGGCAGAGGGCAGAAGGGCACAAAAATAAGGCGGACAGAGGGCAGAAGGGGACAAAAACAAGTGGTACAGAGGACAGAAGGGCACAAAAAACGAGTGGGGCAGAGGGCAGAAGGGCACAAAAACGAGTGGGGCAGGAAGGCACAAAAAACGAGTGGGGCAGAGGGCAGAAGGGCACAAAAACGAGTGGAACAGAGGGCAGAAAGGCATAAAAAACGATTGGGACAGGGCAGAAGTGCACAAAAAACGAGTGGAACAGAGGGCAGAAGGGCACAAAAAACGAGTGGGACAGAGGGCAGAAGGGCACAAAAACAAGTGGGACAGAGGGCAGAAAGGCACAAAAAACGAGTGGGGCAGAGGGCAGGAGGGCACAAAAACGAGTGGGACAGAGGGCAGAAGGGGACAAAAACGAGTGGTACAGAGGACAGAAGGGCATAAAAAACGAGTGGGACAGGGCAGAAGTGCAGACAAAACGAGTGGAACAGAGGGCAGAAGGGCACAAAAACGAGTGGGGCAGAAAGGCGCATAAAACGAGTGGGGCAGAGGGCAGAAGGGCACAAAAACGATTGGAACAGAGGGCAGAAGGGCATAAAAAACGAGTGGGACAGGGCAGAACTGCACAAAAAAAGAGTGGAACAGAGGGCAGAAGGGCACAAAAAAAGAGTGGGACAGAGGGCAGAAGGGGACAAAAACGAGTTGAACGGAGGGCAGAACGGCATAAAAAACGAGTGGGACAGGGCAGAAGTGCACAAAAAACAAGTGGAACAGAGGGCAGAAAGGCCCAAAAAAGGAGTGGGGCAGATGGCAGAAAGGCACAAAAAATGAGTGGGGCAGAGGGCAGAAGGGCACAAAAATGAGTGGGACAGAGGGCAGAAAGGCACAAAAAACGAGTGGGGCAGAGGGCAGAAGGGCACAAAAACGAGTGGGACAGAGGGCAGAAGGGGACAAAAATGAGTGGTACAGAGGACAGAAGGGCACAAAAAACGAATGGGGCAGAGGGCAGAAGGGCACAAAAACGAGTGGGGCAGAAAGGCACAAAAAACGAGTGGGGCAGAGGGCAGAAGGGCACAAAAACGAGTGGAACAGAGGGCAGAAAGGCATAAAAACCAGTGGGACAGGGCAGCAGTGCACAAAAACGAGTGGAACAGAGGGCAGAAGGGCACAAAAACGAGTGGAACAGAGGGCAGAAAGGCATAAAAAACGAGTGGGACAGGGCAGAAGTGCACAAAAACGAGTGGAACAGAGGGCAGGAGTGCACAAAAAACGAGTGGAACAGAGGGCAGAAGGGGACAAAAACAAGTGGAACAGAGGGCACAAAGGCACAAAAAAACGATTGGGACAGAAAGGCACAAAAAACGAGTGGGGCAGAGGGCAGAAGGGCACAAAAACGAGTGGAACAGAGGGCAGAAAGGCATAAAAACAAGTGGGACAGGGCAGAAGTGCACAAAAAACGAGTGGAACAGAGGGCAGAAGGGCACAAAAAACAAGTGGGACAGAGGGCAGAAGGGGACAAAAACGAGTGGAACAGAGGGCAGAAGGGCATAAAAAATGAGTGGGACAGGGCAGAAGTGCACAAAAAACGAGTGGAACAGAGGGCAGAAAGGCACAAAAAACGAGTGGGGCAGAGGGCAGAAGGCACAAAAAACGAGTAGGGCAGCTGGCAGAAGGGCACAAAAATGAGTGGGACAGAGGACAGAAAGGCACAAAAAATGAGTGGGGCAGAGGGCAGAAAGGCACAAAAACGAGTGGAGCAGAAAGGCACAAAAAACGACTGGGGCAGAGGGCAGAAGGGCACAAAAACGCGTGGAACAGAGGGCAGAAAGGCATAAAAACCGAGTGGGACAGGGCAGAAGTACACAAAACGAGTGGAACAGAGGGCAGAAGGGCACAAAAACGAGTGGAACAGAGGGCAGAAAGGCATAAAAGACGAGTGGGACAGGGCAGTAGTGCACAAAAACGAGTGGAACAGAGGGCAGAAGGGCACAAAAAACGAGTGGAACAGAGGGCAGAAGGGGACAAAAACAAGTGGAACAGAGGGCACAAAGGCACAAAAAATGAGTGGGACAGAAAAGCACAAAAACGAGTGGGGCAGAGGGCAGAAGGGCACAAAAACGAGTGGAACAGAGGGCAGAAAGGCATAAAAAACGTGTGGGACAGGGCAGAAGTGCACAAAAAACGAGTGGAACAGAGGGCAGAAGGGCACAAAAAACGAGTGGGACAGAGGGCAGAAGGGGACAAAAACGAGTGGAACAGAGGGCAGAAGGGCATAAAAAATGAGTGGGACAGGGCAGAAGTGCACAAAAAACGAGTGGAACAGAGGGCAGAAAGGCACAAAAACGCGTGGGGCAGAGGGCAGAAAGGCACAAAAACCGAGTGGGGCAGAGGGCAGAAGGGCACAAAAATGAGTGGGACAGAGGGACGAAAGTCACAAAAAACGAGTGGGGCAGAGGGCAGAAGGGCACAAAAACGAGTGTGACAGAGGGCAGAAGGGGACAAAAACAAGTGGTACAGAGGACAGAGGGGCACAAAAAATGAGTGGGGCAGAGGGCAGAAGGGCACAAAAATGAGTGGGGCAGGAAGGCACAAAAAACGAGTGGGGCAGAGGGCAGAAGGGCACAAAAACGAGTGGAACAGAGGGCAGAAAGGCATAAAAAACGATTGGGACAGGGCAGAAGTGCACAAAAAACGAGTGGACCAGAGGGCAGAAGGGCACAAAAAACGAGTGGGACAGAGGGCAGAAGGGCACAAAAACGAGTGGGACAGAGGGCAGAAGGGCACAAAAACGAGTGGGACAGGGGGCAGAAAGGCACAAAAAACGAGTGGGGCAGAGGGCAGGAGGGCACAAAAACGAGTGGGACAGAGGGCAGAAGGGGACAAAAACGAGTGGTACAGAGGACAGAAGGGCATAAAAAACGAGTGGGACAGGGCAGAAGTGCAGACAAAATGAGTGGAACAGAGGGCAGAAGGGCACAAAAACGAGTGGGGCAGAAAGGCGCATAAAACGAGTGGGGCAGAGGGCAGAAGGGCACAAAAACGAGTGGAACAGAGGGCAGAAAGGCATAAAAAACGAGTGGGACAGGGCAGAAGTGCACAAAAAAAGAGTGGAACAGAGGGCAGAAGGGCACAAAAAACGATTGGGACAGAGGGCAGAAGGGGACAAAAACGAGTTGAACGGAGGGCAGAAGGGCATAAAAAACGAGTGGGACAGGGCAGAAGTGCACAAAAAACAAGTGGAACAGAGGGCAGAAAAGCACAAAAAACGAGTGGGGCAGATGGCAGAAAGGCACAAAAAATGAGTGGGGCAGAGGGCAGAAGGGCACAAAAATGAGTGGGACAGAGGGCAGAAAGGCACAAAAAACGAGTGGGGCAGAGGGCAGAAGGGCACAAAAACGAGTGGGACAGAGGGCAGAAGGGGACAAAAACGAGTGGTACAGAGGACAGAAGGGCACAAAAAACGAATGGGGCAGAGGGCAGAAGGGCACAAAAACGAGTGGGGCAGAAAGGCACAAAAAACGAGTGGGGCAGAGGGCAGAAGGGCACAAAAACGAGTGGAACAGAGGGCAGAAAGGCATAAAAACCAGTGGGACAGGCAGCAGTGCACAAAAACGAGTGGAACAGAGGGCAGAAGGGCACAAAAACGAGTGGAACAGAGGGCAGAAAGGCATAAAAAACGAGTGGGACAGGGCAGAAGTGCACAAAAACGAGTGGAACAGAGGGCAGGAGGGCACAAAAAACGAGTGGAACAGAGGGCAGAAGGGGACAAAAACAAGTGGAACAGAGGGCACAAAGGCACAAAAAAACGATTGGGACAGAAAGGCACAAAAAACGAGTGGGGCAGAGGGCAGAAGGGCACAAAAACGAGTGGAACAGAGGGCAGAAAGGCATAAAAACAAGTGGGACAGGGCAGAAGTGCACAAAAAACGAGTGGAACAGAGGGCAGAAGGGCACAAAAAACAAGTGGGACAGAGGGCAGAAGGGGACAAAAACAAGTGGAACAGAGGGCACAAAGGCACAAAAAACAAGTGGGACAGAGGGCAGAAAGGCAGAAGAAGAGTACAGAAAGTAATGTTAATTCGCGATTTCGCTGGAAATACGCGAATTCGCAGATTTTTTTGCGACTTCGCGCGAATTCATGGATCACAGATCCGCAAATTTCACCCATACTTACTTGTAACGTTTCACTTAAGTAGGCCCATGAAAAACATAACATCCAATAAACAATTGTGTGAATTTAAGCCCATCTACCACCTAGAGGGCCTGCTCTTTTGGGTAATATTGTTAATTAACAGTCTTACATATTTCTTGCACCTGCATGGCCAGATAAAAAAGAAGGGTTCATTTGCTGTTCCTTTATCCCATCTGCTCCTTTAGGGAATGGAATGAAGCATTACTCCATGATGCTTGCCAGCTGCTTTCAGAGGAGATGGCGCTGTCCGCAGATGCCCCTGGAGGAATGGTGGCCTTCCGGCGCACTCTCACACTCAGCTTCTTCTTCAAGTTTTACCTGACGGTTCTTGAGAAATCTTCCAAAGTTCTCGATGGAAATGTAAGTGTGGCCAGTAAAACACTTTCGATTTTTTATTGAAAACAATGTTTTGCAGCATGATTGTATAGTAGCAAATTGGAGAGCATGAAATATTATATCACATCGTAAAAAGCTTTCTTAAGAACTGTAAGCATTTTCTATCTATCTATCTATCTATCTATCTATCTATCTATCTATCTATCTATCTATCTATCTATCTATCTATCTGTCTGTCTGTCTGTCTGTCTGTCTGTCTGTCTGTCTGTCTGTCTGTCTGTCTCTATCTTTCTACCTTTCTGTACCTCTGTTTAGTTATTTTAAAAGGGCAGTCTTTTAGCTACAAGTATCAACCAACTATGGTCCTCAATTAAAGTGAAGGAAATCCACCCAAACCCAGTGGGTTTCCCAACCAACCACTGTTTGTCCCCTGCCTCATCTAGAGGTGGGACAACTACTTAGTTTGAGACAGCGAAGGTTCAGTCATCTGTGCCTTCAAAGGCATCTTTCTGGTAAGGCCAGCTGGAGGAAAGCTCCTAGTGCATAATATGCATTTATTTGTTTGTTCTTCAGAAGAAAACCCTTGCTATAGGGAAGGGGTTGAAGAAACCAAATATTTCCAATACTCCTTCTCAGGGGTCTTACCAATAAGTAGTCCATTCAAAAGTGGCAAAGAAATCAACACAGAATCTGAAATATGAAAAGACATCTTTATTATTATTAATTGTGAGGCTCCGTCGCCCAGCCACTCTTAAAGCAACTGAATGAGAGAGTCTGCTGCATGGCCTTCGCACAGGCCTTTTATACAGAAAATTGTGCTCTAGGCACACACATTCCTTATTATTATTAGTCACTCCCAGGACGTGCACACAAAGCACCACTTTCAGGATAAGTCCAGGCTAAGAAAAGAATTGCACACATGCTTGGTTTCCTGTTCCATCAGGCCGGACAAACCCACCATAAAACCTTCAACCAGATCGATGAACATGTCTTAAAGGAAAGGCAGCAACAGATGGGACGGAGATAGAAGTGGTGGGAATGGTGCCATAAAAGATCGGACATGTCCTGCTCTTTGAACTTTATTGCGCCAGCTGCTGAACAAGGAACGGGCTTGGGAGGTTAGCCTCAAGCAACAGGGTCAGCTGTCGTCAGGTCATGCAGAAGTCAGCACAAACCCATGCTAAGGTTATGTCCTTTAAATGCTTGCTCTGCCATGGGGAGAGCCTACTGTAAGGGCAACGAATAACATGGCTGCTATTTACAAGATGAAACCCAAGTGTTCAATGCAAAACCTTCAAATGCACAGTGAATCCATTGGTGTAACATGACGAAAATACTCATGAATAACGCATTCATTATTTGCGGTTCACTGATACCAAATTCATAACAGAATCATGACATTTAAAACACAGGTTCAGAACCCCCAGAACCACAGAGCATCCTTTTGCCCTTACATAGGCAATAACCTATACTCATGCTAAATCTGAGACCATGGCTATATTCATCACTAGCTGGTGTTGATGTAAATACTGTACAAAAGGAATTATCAGTAAACTCTGACCTAACCAGTTCATGTTCAGGAAAAATATGAAGCTCATGTGAAGAAACAGAAAGAGTATGTTGGGAAGTTGGTGCAGACGTCAATTGTGTAGGAGGAAACAAACCAAAGTATAGTAGCCAATAAAATACATAAAAGTATTAAAATAAATAGAGCTATACCGCACTTAGAGAACAATATTCTATAATGTCTGTTTTTCATCTCTTGCTTTTTATCGTCATTCCTCAATACAATCTCCATTTTCTAATGTCGCTCACGCAATCTTGGTAGAGTACATCAGCTGTGATTATTAGCAGGTCATAGGGACACTGCAGGTCCTGCAGGCCTACTGCCACTACTCAGGTCACAAACTGAACCGTTTGTACTCCTACGTGACCCTGCAACTGGCAAATGGTAACCAATCAAAAATTTAACAAAAAACATAATACAATTCAGCAAGGGAAAAAGAACAACAAAAGGTCAAATGCGTAATACTTGCACAGTCCTAAGCAGACAGCAAATCATAGAATTATCTAATAACGTTTTATATTGCTTCCTACGCATTTCAGTAATTCATTATATGTTTAAGTGAAACAATGGTGTTCCTGATCAATGCTCTCAGATGAGAAGGGATACTGTTCCACAGAGAGTGGACTTTATTCTGCTTTTACTAAACAGAATAGTACTTTAAAACAATGCCAGCAAAGCAGCAAAAATTATTTTCCAAACTTCAAGTCTATATAAGCTCACAGAAAATACCCAAAGTCCATCAGATCCGCTTCCAGTGTTTTCTTCGCGTTGGGCCTCTTCAAGTCAGGCCTTTCATGAGGAGACAATACTGTTTAGTTGGAGTGCCGCTCGGGGAAAACACTCACAGCTCACTCGAAAGTCTCAGTGTTTCAAAAACAATGCACCAGTGTCTCTTCTTGGTGGCAAACACTACAAATGATGTGCTGTTCATTGATCAAGGGCGCAAAGCATCTTGTGCAGATCCAAGCACTATTTAGCAAAATCAGCAGCACTTTCAGACTCCAACACTCATCATTTAGTGTCAGAGGACGCTCAAGCTGCTCTCTCCTGGGCACCAGAATGTAGTGCCTTTTTCCAAACGTGGATCCTTGGGTGCACTGCCTTTCCACTGGTGCAAAGCAAAAGAGGTGTGAATGTGGCCAAAACTCGGGCCAAGGGCTCAAGGGAATGTACACTGACAGAGGTTTTCCAGCACATAACAGGTACAGAGCCCAAACAACAAATAAATGAATCAGCTCCTCCTTTCTTCTGCAACGCCTTTCGCAAATCAAATGCCTTGCTTTGGAGGAATCACCGATGTCGCGCTGATGATCGTTCGCGACTTTCTTGTTGCAAGAATTGTAGAGCCAGGAAATCTGTTCATCTTAGAGCGGTCACTGATGGGGTGTGAGCTTAGTGTTGATCACAGGTCTGCAGGGAATCACTCTTCCTTTAACTCTGGAAGATCTTAGCAGGACCCTAGTGATGCAGGATATGTAACACAATTGTTAGTTTCCTTCAAATCAAGCACAAAAAGCAGTTCATATGTTTTAACAAAAGGACTGGCAAGCAGGTGACCTGCAATCTGCAAGGGAGTGACAATGTGCCATGAGCATAAAATACAAGAGCAAAGGCAAAAGGGCAAAACAGTATCTTTAGAATCTTCAGGTATGTTCTTTTCATTATTCTCTGTCATCTACAGCTACACAGGAATTCTATCAAAATGAATTTCCTCACACAGTGGCATTATCTAATGGGGTAAATACATGTGTTCCCTCAATGACTAAGCCTAGGTGTTCCTAAATTCCTTATCTAGAACATCTCGAATAGAAAGATAACATCATTCACATTATCAAAGACATGAAGAAAAGTCCCTTTAAAAATGTGCATTAAGTGCACTATGCAATACAAAAGGCTAATGATCAAATGTGAAGACAAAGAACAAACACTAGAAAGTCCTGGTATTTGCATGTTTAGAACACATCTAATCCCACCAAAAATTAAAGCAGCAGGAACACAAGAAAGCTGAAAAATTAAAAATAGACATTGGAACCAGCCTATCACTACCTTGACAGTCAGTCTGAAAAAAACATTTTACATAACATGGGGGGAAAAAACATTTTACATAACATGGGGGTCCCTAATACATAACTACGGTCTAGAAGTGTACACATAAACAATACACCCATAATAATAAATGGGCTGACTGGTGAAAGGAATATGGGAAAAGGGGAAATGGAATTAGGACACAACTAAAATGCCTAATAACTAAGCATAATGCGACATTGGTCAGGGGCGGAACAGCAGAGAGAAAAAATGAAACCTGGCTTCCTTTCAAGGGACAAAGCCAAATGCTATTTGGGAAACAAAACCTGATTAAATAACGCCATATAAAAATTAGGTCACCGTGAGTCACAGATCTATAATTCTATCCTTAGGTCCAATCAAGGATACATAACAATTTAGGGCTGCCTATTCCTTTAAGGGAATGTGCAGTACGTAACATCAGGTGATACACTTTGAACCTGTTATATTTGTTTAGTTTTTTTTTCAATACAGCCAAATGTATAGCAAAAGGTAGGCATGCACTGGTAAAAGTGCTGCCATTCTTCCTCACAGTATGCAAACCATATCTGTGAAATTTATCATTATTCCAAATTCATCCAATAATTGTGTAGCGGTACATATCGTCATACGGACCTCTTCAGAACACAGGAGAACTTGTGATGGTAACAACATAAACAAAACATACAAAAATGCAGCACCATGGCATGTGTATTTTATGCACTTTAAACCTGCAGCCAAAAACCCAATATTTGGGCCTGTCTAAATTGTCAGGTACAAACTCCATACAAACTCTACACCCTCAGTTTGACATTGAGCACAACGCAGTTGTCGGTCCATTGTCAAATATAATATGTCATGACAGCTGTAAATACCTCAAACAGAAACATGTACATTTTTTTTCTGTTAAAGAAATGACACAAAAACACATCTTTTGTCAATTAGCCAAACTCACGTGTCTTCTCTTCTTAAGAACAATCCATGAAAAATCTGTTGGCAAAAACAGAAAAATACACAACACAAAAACATTGTACCATACACAAAAAATAACTGTTTATTACTTAACTGTTAATGAGCAAATCTGTATTGAACGTAGGCCTGTAACCTATAACCTTCAAAATTGTGTGAAAAAGGCTGCATGTTATTTTTATCTGAAACTGGATGCATCATTTCGTTTTCTGTAAAAGAAAACACAGCTAGCAAACATTGTAGCAGTCCTGCCAAGCATTTAACACGATGTTTAAAGAAACCCCTTTTCATCTCCCCATTTAAATCAAGGTCCTTCATGTTACCACGGTGAAACCAGAAACCTCAGAAACCTCACCCTTAGCAGCCCGTGCAGAGAGGTCATTCTGCATTCCTTGGAAACAAAGGCCTAATTAAAAGGCTGTAAATGGCAACACATGAGGGGCCTTCTCCATAATTTATGGGGAAACACTTAAAAGAGAACATCTCAGCGAGCGCGCTGAGCCAGCTGTTGCAGATTCTCCCAGCCCCCAGCTTCTGCCACAGTGGAGCTGACAAAGCCAGTAGGCTGGATCTAATGAACAATAATTCAAGCTATTTTAAAAACCTTATTTCTCTTTTTAGGCGCTAAAATTATCACTATTCCCATTTTATTAGACTACATTCACTGTCAATTTGTCTCAAAAGCTAAAGACACACAGACCAGTTTTTTAGAGTAATTTACTTGTTGCAATCCTATGGCACACACTTCATCAGTGTTAAATAAGCAAACTGTCCGTAGGCCTAGCTTGAAGATAGAACCTCCAATCCTGATATTAAAACAAGCCTGTGTACTGGCACATTAACCCACTGAATCACAAGAAAGCACAACCTTATATCAAAACCTAAATGCATGCATTTGCTTAAGGCTGAGACACTTTAAGGAAAGCAAAAATGCAGTTTAAACAGTGAATTTACTCAAAATCGACTTTCTGATTTTGGGCATTAAAAAATGAGTATCCTACAATCTTTTTGCAGAATATGGATTACTAGAAAGTCTATTACATAATCCATGAGTTAGGTATGTTAAAATAATAATTTATACGTTATAAAAATGAGCTTGCTTGCGCCCATGGCAAACGAATTTATACACATGGATTCTTGTCATTTTAGTGATGCAACATAACGCAAATCACATTTTAATGCTAAGAGGTCATAGCATGAGTGTTAAGCTTTATGAATATTAAAAACGATTTTGGTAGCACTAATTTTTCTGAATTATTTTTCCACAATTAATAATTTTTGTCTTCTAATAAAACCCAATTATTTCTGTTTGTGATTGTTTTACATATAAGAGCCCGCTACATCCCTTGCCTCTTATTGAGATGCATTAACTCACAAACCTGAGCGCATATGCCTAATTTAAAAAGCGTCACATTCTGCGTCAATTTTAGGGCCTCTGTCATGTAAAAGGGCCGTCATGCAAAATTCCACCCGTGTTGAACTACAAAAAATTGCTGGCTGAAGAAACATTCCTATGCAAATATACTGCAGCTAAAAACGTTTTGCCTGTGAACATTTAATACAGTGCATTTAAGTGAAAACGCTGTAAATGCATTTATTTCTGCAAAAACATGTAATTTCGTTTTTGGCTGGGGCCTTATTTAAATCCATTAAATGTGAACCACACACATTGAGCACATTTCAGACATAAACAGAAAGTGTTGAAAACATTTAGGACACACAATACAGCGCTCTCCAACCATTTCTTGTAAATCGCGTCGTCGCAATGTACAACAAAACTCACAAACAAAATAGACATGTAAACACACATTTTAACCACGCATTCAAACACACATTTAAACCCACAAATCAACACTCAGAACGAAAACAGGACAGTCCGGACTATACGTAGCTGTAAGTCATATTTACAAGAAACACTGCTCAACAGTGTAAAAACCAAAAATACGCTCAATTCACTAGCTGCAGCTGGCAGAACACCAAAAATCGTTCTGCATATCCATTCATAAAATTATACCGAGTAAAGCATCCTTGTTATGTATTGTGTCATATTTTAGTTCCCTGCGGATACAAAAATCACCAAGGAAGAAATATGTTTGTAAATCTAACCTATTTAGATAAACCGGCTAATTCAAACAAATACAAAGTTGGCCAATACAAAGCTCCAAATTCGCTAAGATCAGGCATCATATAGCTCACTAATCCAGCATCAAACTTCAAGGGTTACGGGATTTACCAAGTCCCTGCAAAGAACAAATACCCTCGGTTTTTGGCGTCTGCAGGCGTCAAATAACACAACAAAGAATCAAGTACTAAGAACCACAAATGCAATGGAACCATGCAACAACAAAAACGCTAGCAAAGTGTCACCGACAAAAACACTAGCAAAGCGTCAACAACAAAAACACTCGCAAAGGTGCATACGACAAAAGCACCAGCAAAGTGTCAACTACTAAGGACTCTGGGAGCGACCAACTTAAATACTTATCACAGCTGTACCAAAGAAATAGATGTCCAAATTCTAACTGCCAATTTCTAACTGCACTAACAGTCTCTTTAAAAAAACTTGCGCCAAAAAGGGTTGCTCAGTCAGGAGTGACATCTTTTGGAGAGTTTTAAGTCAGAAAAATCAAAAATATGCCAGGCCGCAAAGACAGAGAATCCCCCAGAACCTCCGTGCACAGAGTACCTCTTTTAGTGGATTTCTTTCTTGCCTTCCCCAGCAGAATTCTGTTCTCTGAAAAAAATCTCTCCTCCAAGTAGTCACTTCATGATGAGCCCACTGAAGAAACCAAATGTTTCCAATACTCCTTCTCAGGGGTCTTACCAATAAGTAGTCCATTCAAAAGTGGCAAAGAAATCAACACAGAATCTGAAATATGAAAAGACATCTTTATTATTATTAATTGTGAGGCTCCGTCGCCCAGCCACTCTTAAAGCAACTGAATGAGAGAGTCTGCTGCATGGCCTTCGCACAGGCCTTTTATACAGAAAATTGTGCTCTAGGCACACACATTCCTTATTATTATTAGTCACTCCCAGGACGTGCACACAAAGCACCACTTTCAGGATAAGTCCAGGCTAAGAAAAGAATTGCACACATGCTTGGTTTCCTGTTCCATCAGGCCGGACAAACCCACCATAAAACCTTCAACCAGATCGATGAACATGTCTTAAAGGAAAGGCAGCAACAGATGGGACGGAGATAGAAGTGGTGGGAATGGTGCCATAAAAGATCGGACATGTCCTGCTCTTTGAACTTTATTGCGCCAGCTGCTGAACAAGGAACGGGCTTGGGAGGTTAGCCTCAAGCAACAGGGTCAGCTGTCGTCAGGTCATGCAGAAGTCAGCACAAACCCATGCTAAGGTTATGTCCTTTAAATGCTTGCTCTGCCATGGGGAGAGCCTACTGTAAGGGCAACGAATAACATGGCTGCTATTTACAAGATGAAACCCAAGTGTTCAATGCAAAACCTTCAAATGCACAGTGAATCCATTGGTGTAACATGACGAAAATACTCATGAATAACGCATTCATTATTTGCGGTTCACTGATACCAAATTCATAACAGAATCATGACATTTAAAACACAGGTTCAGAACCCCCAGAACCACAGGGTTGACTTGGCTATGATAATGAAATATGGTTGGTGGAGCATTTCTTCTGAATGTGATGCTGAAAAGGAATTTTCAGCAAAAAGCTTCAGCAGTAGCAGGGAATTTTCAAATATGGGGGCTAGGTATTAGTGGGGCTGGCAGAGGTGTTGCTTGGCCGCCTTAGCAATTTTACAATCTGCCTGTCAATTCCAAATTACACCTAGGGCCTCATTTACAATATTTTGACACAGGGCAGTGCAGCAAGCTTTACTGCTGTACTGCTGTGCATCAAAATAAAAGGGCAAGAATGTGCCATATCTACAAGATACGGCGCATTCCTGTCCTTCCCTGTGCCGGAGCACAAACAGCAGCTGTGTCCCAGCGCAACACCCTTGCATCATTTTGCAAGCGTGCCTGCCCTGACGGGATTATTGTTTTTGTGCAGCAAAAGTCACCTTCCTGCACAAAACAACCATTAAAGAATTTCTGCAGCACGCATAGAAAGAGGAAAAAACTAGAAGAAATAAAGGTATTTCTCCTCGTTACACATCCTTACGCCTCCCCTGGGGCGATGTAGGATTCTGACCCATTCCCAGGTTTACAAAATGTTGTAAATCTGGAAATGCATTAAGTTCCATTGATGTTGCGTGGGAACACCCACATAAAACATGCATGGAATGCCCCTTTCAAACAGAGTTGTGTGTGAAAGAGACACATATTTACAAGGTTATGAAAATTCACGTAGGGTGACTTTATATGACCGCTTCCCCAAAGGCACTGCTGCAGCCCAGAGACCGGGAGGACAAAACTCCAGCAGTGGACCGCTGAACGTAGCAGCAACACGATGCTGCGGGGACAACAGGGGGCAATACCAACACATACCGTGTGGTGCAGGGCTTGCTGCAGAGGGCCACTGCAAGCTAGCGGCATCCGAGGTGGCCAAAGAAAGGGGAGACAAAGAAAGGGCATGGACAGATGGACCCATCGATTGCAGCCATCCCGGTGACAGTGAGAGCCAGCAGTGAGGCGGCAGCAGGGCGACAAGGGGTGGCTGTATCAGCGCAATTGTACAGGAATGATTAAAATCATTTGCCCATTTATTGTTAAATGGGTCAGGCGTGCAGGGTCAGGGCATAGCAGGCCCGCTCGCACAGGAGGGGGAGGTTTCCGGGCTCCCATGGCATCTAATGGACCCAGGGTGCACACACTTAGGACCCGCGCAGGGACAGCAGCATGTCCCAACAGGGGGAAACAACAGGTTAAACCACGGGGCAAGGAACAGCAAGGAGATTATTTCTCCCCTTACAGCCTGGGGACGCGCAAGCAGAGCTGGCAACAAGCACTTGTAAACAAGGCTCCTGAGGTCTATGCAAGGCCGTCATCAGATCAGCCATCAATGTCTACTAGAGCAACAGGGCTAGTGAGCCACATCCCCCTGGAAGTAAGAGAAAGAATATGGAGGAAGGAATTCAGTGACATATTCTCATTGTTCTTAATACAAGGAGGGTTTGGACCTAACAACGTGTGACAAGAAAGAGGAATATAGGAGAGAAAGGAGAGAAAAGAGAGGAGAGAGAAAAGAGAAATTTCGACAATTGGCTCAATGAATTTAGAATAATGGCCTGCATTATTGTGGAGAAATTTACACACTACGCAGCTAATCTTTGGCACTATGAATCCAACATTCACCATGCACATAGACAGTCCCCAGGGGATGATTGGTTGGGGTACGATAAGAGTTTTAGGCTAAAAATACAAACTCATCTCGAATTAGGATGAAATGAAGAGGATGTGTCAGGGTTTATTCACAAGATGTTGGCAGCAAAGGAGGTCAGGTCTTGGGTAGGGAAAGGTGACGAGTCCTTTCAAGGGGAAGCACAAGACTTTTTACAAGCCCAAAGCCCACAACAGCTGTAAGGCACCACCTTCAAATAGGCCAGCTTCAATCTTCTGGAAGTATGAAGCCAATAAATGCACATGGAGGGCGTTGTGTAAATTCCAATTCACCTGCTCGGTCTGTGGGGGGTCACCCAGCATCAGGTTGCAGACGGAACATGCACCAAGGGGACAAGAAAGAAAAGAAAAAGAAGCACTAGAAGGCAGCGGTGGCCGACACCGGGGGTGGAGGGGGCGCGGGCTTAAGAGTGGGATGAGGTTAAATAAAAATAAATTTCAACATACCTGCTTGACGCTCCTCCTGGTCGCATCTCTCCTCCTCCTGCCGGCAGGAATACGAAGCAGCCTGGAAGCACCCAGGCTCCCCTGAGCCAATCACAACGCTGCAATGTAGCGTTGTGATTGGTCTGAGCGCCGTGGCTCGATGCTCAGACAGGGCATGGGGCCCTGAGCATGTTCTCCACCCAGGCTGTAATGCAGTCGGGTGGAGAAAGTGAAAGTGCGCATGCATGTTATGGTCAGCACGAGATGGCCGGCCTAACAGTCATGTGCACATAGGAGTGGGGGCAAACCACTCCTCAGGTGCTTTGTCTGCCCAACCATGCCTCAACTTGCTACTGAGCGACAGAAAAGGGGATGATGGACGGAGCGGTTAAGCAAAGCAAACACTCACCCACAGTCAATCATCCCCTTTTGTATTGCTTTGCTCGCCTAAAGTTGGCAGGGTATACTCAGACGTGAGTCCTTTGCTCACTTTGCCACTGGATTCAAGCTAGCCTTGTTGATGACGGCTGTAATGCCAGAAACCGGTCCCAGGATGCTTGTTTACGGTCCAGGGTAGACATGGCTTTGGCAGTTCGGGCTGGACTGTTCCCATGAGGCACAGGGCCAGACTGATTTGCATATGGCCATGTCTGAACTGGGGTGGCGGAGTGAGCCAAAGAATGGTGATGGATTAAACCCAGATCAGTTGAGTGGGGGTGAGTGTTTGATTTGCTCAAGCGCTCTGTCCACCATCCCCTTTTGTATCGCTTTGTTCTCCCTAAGTTGGCAGGGTATACTCAGACGTGAGTCCCTTGCTCACTTTGCCACTGGATTCAAGCTAGCCTGGCTGATGACGGCTGAAATGCCAGAAACCGGTCCCAGGATGCTTGTTTCCGGTCCAGGGAAGACATGGCTTTGGCAGTTCGGGCTGGACTGTTCCCATGAGGCACAGGGCCAGACTGATTTGCATATGGCCATGTCTGAACTGGGGTGGCGGAGTGAGCCAAAGAATGGTGATGGATTAAACCCAAATCAGTTGACTGGGGGTGAGTGTTGGATTTGCTCAAGCGCTCCGTCCATCATCCCCTTTTGTATCAACTTGCTACTGTTCACGAAAAAGGAAAATAGAAAATAATAATAATTGAGTTATTATCATTTTATTTTTTCTTATACTGCTGAAAAAAACAGAGGGGGGACGCTTCTCCACCTTAGTGGAGGAGCCGCCTCTGCTAGCATGGAGCCAAACGCCTGGGGGAGCAGGCTGGATGGGGAAGTTTTCAGCTAGCCAGATCTCACATCAACACCCACCAGCTCAGGAAGCTAGCCAACAGATATAACAACAAAAACAATACCACCCTAATAGTTAAAGGTTTTGAAGAGGGATTTGTAATTCAGTGTGAGGGTCTTCTGCCGTTGTGGGAGAGCAAAGAACCTGAAATCAGCCCAGGAACACCCAGAGGTTGTGCGCTAAAAGATAGAAAAGGAGAAAGAGCTGGGAAGGATTGAAGGTCCATTAACATCCCCACTCCCCAAGGAGTTGGTAACCTCGCCCCCGGGGGTAGTACCAGAAAGGAGGCAGGCAGTAAAGGCTCATACACCACCTTTCTTTCCCCGAAGGCATATCAGTGAATGATGGGATCAGTCCCGAGGCATGCTCAGTGGACGACACCATTGACTTAGTAAGGGCAACAGGAAACGGGGCCCTCATGGCAAAGGCAGATATCGAGTCAGCGTTCCGATTCCTCCCAGTTCACCCACCGAGCTTTCATTTGCTAGACTTCCACTGGGATGAGGCAATCTACTTTGACAAAGCAATGCCAATGGGCTGCTTGGTGTCCTGCGCCTACTTTGAGTGTTTCGGTAAATTCCTCGAATGGGCCTTGCATGACAGGCATCTGTAGGGACGCAAACTGCACTACCTCAGCAACTTTTTTATGTTTGTGGGGTGCGCAGGACCAGGGTGTGCAGGGACACACTCACGGCCTTCCAGGTCCTGGCCAAGGACCTGGGTGTACTGCTAGCAGGCAAGAAAACTGTGGGCCCAAAAACAAAGCTAGACTCAGAGGCAGGGACGTCCAGGCGACTGGACGGCAAGGTGATAGCGATCAGAGAAGGGATAAGGACAAATTGCGGCAGGTAGAAGGTGACACTTAGTGAGCTGAAAAGGCTGACCGGCAAACCTAATTTTGCGGTAAGAGTTATTCCTGCATGACGGGTCTTTGCCAGGCGCCTAGCACAGCTAACGGCTGGTCTTAGAGAGAAACACCACCATGCTAGACTGGGGCAAGTGTAAGAGGGACATAACATAACATAACAGGTGTATTTGTAAAGTGCACAATTACCCGAAAGTGTCCTGGCGCTTAATAACAGATGTTTATTGTTACCCAACTCAATGGTACTCATTTTGTCGACCTCAAATGGATGAAAGTCTGGGTGGACCCGCCGGGATTTTGAACATGTGACCATGAGGTCGAACATAGGCCCCTGAAGTGGCTGCTTTAGTCCACTGAGCCACCAGACCCGGCTCATGTAGGATTCATTCCTGGCAAATTTTGAAAGACTCCTCATATGGGGAGAAGGTTGAGTAACAGCCAAACAGATAGCCCTGGTCACAGATGCAGCCGGCACCCTAGGGTAAGGGGCTATACTAGTAAGGGAGTGGTGTGCCAGATTACGGCCCAAGAGGTGACAGGAGTTGGAAACCATCAAAAACATTAAGGGCCAGATGTAGGAAACTTAATACCGGTGGGTAACGGCCGAAATTAGCGAATTTCAGCCGTTACTGACCGGTATTAGGCATTTGAGATGTAGGTGGCTACATTTCAGATTCGGTAATTTACCGAATCGGTAATTTAAGGGATCGGTAAATTACTGAATTCTTAAATACCGATTCGGTAAATTACCGAATCTGAAATGTAGGAAGCACTAAAGTCAGTGCTTTTCACCTGTAAGGATTCGTTATTTACCACCAACTACAAGTTGGGGGTAAATAACGAAAACCGTTAAAAAAGCAATTTTGTGCTTTTTTAACAGTGCCATGTGGCAGACATGCATAGCCTTAGGGCATGTATGTGTGCCACATGTGCACCCATGCACTATTCAGGGGTGCAACAGGTTGTCAATGTGACACCCTGCCACCCTTGTAGGTCTTCCCCCTAATACCGATTCGGTATTTACCGAATCGGTATTCCCCATTCATTCTGATGGGCCTCAGGCCCATAGGAATGAATGGGGAATACCGATTCGGCTAAATACCTAATCGGTATTTACCGAATTTTAAAGATTCTGTAAAAATTACCGAATGAATACCTACATACCATTTACCCTTTCTAAAATACTGAATTGATAAAATTCGGTATTTTAGAATCGGTAAATGTTATTTACCTGCATCTGGCCCTAAGTGCCTTGAAATTTTCCCCAGAGTAGTGGCCCTGTTTGTCTGGAAGGAAAGCCTAAGGGACATGAAGTTGACTCTCTGGTCAGACAATCATGGGGTAGCCCAGGCTATCAATAATAGTACTGCTAGGTGTCCTGACATACAGAGACTAATGCAATGCATGGCTAAATTGCAGCTCAAGGAAAATCTAGAGATGAAGGCACATCACATTCCCGGGGTGGAGAACTCAACCACAGATGCACTCTCCCGTGGGAAAATGGACAAGTTCAGTAAGCTAGCACCAGAGAGAGAGCAGAAGATTACATTTTTTCCAGAGGACCAGTGGGTACTGGCACAACAGACCTGTGCATACTAGTACAGCATGCGCTCAGCCCCTAATGTGGCAAACGGCTACAGGAATTACATAGCAACAGTAATGTGAGTGGGGGAGGGCTCTTGTCATCACTGGGGGATCCTGGTGACACAGCCAGGGCAGTGGAACACTTCATTCAAAGGGCATACATGGAGCAAAAGTCCAAGTCATGGACACAAGCCCACTTGTCAGCAGTGGCACACTTTTCATAGATACACGCAGAGCAGGACCCCACAACTTCCCACTACATCAGGGCAGCCATGAAAAGGGTGGAAGCGCCTGTAAGGGAGGAAACTGGACACACGGCGGCCCATAGAATTCAGGAAACTGACTCAGCTTATAGACACACTGGAGGAGGTGGCAAGGGAAACATTTGAGGTAACGCTATTTAGAGCAGCTTTTGCCACTGCATTTTTTGGGGCATTCAGGGTCAGCGAACTCGTGGCCCCATCAAAGACGGAACTGGGCGCCTAATGTCCGCAGGCAGCCGATGTCAAGACAGGTATAGCAAGGGTAGATATACTGTTGAGAGCGTCTAAGACAGACCAGGTGGGCAAGGGGGCCTGGATACAGCTAGAATGAATAGAAGACCCCAGATATTGCCTGGTGTGCTGTCTTTTCACTTTCAAGGTAAAACGGTCCACAGTGGAAATTGTGACTTGCTGAGAAGGTTCCAAGTCACAGCGGTCATGCGGAAAACTCTGCATAAGGCAGGGCTCCCACCTGCATCTTTTGGATCATACTCCTTTAGGATAGGGGCGGCTACAACAGCGGCACCATGGGATGATTGAAACCGGAATCAAGCAGTGGGCAGGTGCGCTCCAGCTCATTTAAGACATATGTGAGGCCACAGCTCATCTAAAAAAAAAAAGGAGGGGGGAACAGACAGGATACCCTGTCAAGCTGACACTCTACTCGTTGCCTTAACAGGGACCTGCCAGAGGTTAGTCTCGGTGGTTGGCCACACACATATCAACCGGATGCAGATGTGGTTGTCGCACAGCAGACACAGGCAAACAAGCCGGACGGAAGCTACATGCATCAGGTGGTGGGGACGCACTGGGATGAGATGAGAACAGGTTGGCATGGTGAGGAGGAAGCTGAACATTGCAGTCAGTCGATTTAGAAGGACCAAGGGGTTGGAGAGCATCAGGAATGGCTTGATAAAGCCCAGGTGCCCAGAGCTCTACGCCCTGGATGGAGTGCATCTGTCAGAAGAAGGGTTGAAAGTTTTCTGGGCCAACCTATGGGCAACCCTGGTAATGGCAGGCTGCTCCTAAAAACAAGATCCACAGCAAGGAAGAGGGGAGCTGCCGGGAGACAAAAGACTCCCTTACAGCTTAGCAGTCAAGAAGGGGGGCATTTGTCGGTTAAGGAGGCACGCCAGCAGGCCATTTGCCTGGGGATTCCTTAAGGCAGGGTGATTAGGCCGAAAGGTGGGCATTAGCAGAGACTGCACTCGCAGCCCAGACCCCCTGAATGACAGGGCACGAGATGGACAAACAAGGTAGTGAGTTGAGGCCTAACTCCAAGTAGGAGTCTAGCCCCCCGCGCAATCAGCGTAAAACCAACAGGGAACTTTATGACCCCATAAAAGAGCAGGTATACAGGCCTGGACATACTAAGAGGGCACAAGAATGGCAAGCAGATAACAGAACGTGATTGTGAGTTGTCAAAATTGATTTATGGCTTGTCAGCCGTTGTGAGTTAGGACCTGGCCCAAGGTTTGCGAGACTGTCAAAAGTGATTTATGCAAAACACTCAAGGTGATGGACGGAATGTTGCACATTGGCAAAACATTCACCCCCAGTCACAGATCTGGGTTTAATCCATCATTATTTTGCTCACCACGCCACCCCAGTTCAGACATGGCCATATGCAAATCAGTCTTGACCCTGTGCCTCATGGTAACAGTTCAGCCCGAACTGCCAAGCCATGAGATCCCTGGACTGGAATCAAGCATCCTAGGACCGGTTTCTGTCTTTTAGCCGTCATCAGCCAGTATAGCTTGACTCCAGTGGCGTAGTGAGCACGGGACCCACGTCTGGGCATACCCTTCCCACATAGGGCGAACAGCAAAACACACAAGGTGATGTACCGAAGGTTGCACATTGGCAAAACATTCACCCCCCAGTCACAGATCTGGTTTTAATCCATTGTTATTTTGCTCACTACTCCACCCCAGTTCAGACATGGCTATATGCAAATCAGTCTTGACCCTGTGCCTCATGGGAACAGTCCAGCCCGAACTGCCAAGCCATGTCTTCCCTGGACCGGAATCAAGCATCCTAGGACTGGTTTCTGCTATCAGCCGTCATCAGCCAGGATAGCTTGACTCCAGTAATTTATGACCTGGTAAATCGAATGATTATTGACTTGTCACGTTGATGATTTTATGAGCTAGTTAAAATTATTTATGACCCCTGTGACGTGGGTTAAAGGGCCCTGTCATTTGATTTATGACTGAAGAACTGTAATGCATAAAAGTGATGATGCAAATATGTCATGCCTGTGAAGTGAATAAACTGCAGCCAACACCTACCACAAGAAACAGTAAATGTGTTAGCAACGTTTTTGGGGTGCATGGGAAAAGTGTCATGCATGTACAGTTGGATTGGGCACAGTGCTGGGTTTATTGCTTTTCTAGCTCACACTTTCATAGCCGTTAAGGTTCACAAAGGTTAATGAGGGCAATGTATTAAAATAGTTTCAGAATGCTTTGATATGGTTGCATTGACAGCTTGTCGATTTGAAACTATTTTTGAAAGGATTAAGAACTGAAATACACTGTTCAGTCAATTTAGCCAATAACCACAGACAACCTCACTGAGCCTATTTTATTGATTGAGTAGGAATACCAGAAAGGGGTCTTTGTGATTAGGCCGTGCAGATTCGTGCACTTAAAATATAGAAAGCTGGGCCAATTAATGGTGGAAAAAATATGTTACTGATTTCTTTTTATCTACGTTTTTTAGAGTAACTTTGTTGATTTGATTCCCGCTCAGCACAGAAGTGCCACTGAACTATTCCATAAGGATTTGCCATCCAGCTTGCAGTTGTTTCAGGTGGGCAAACGTAGTCATTATTACATGATAAAATATAAAGTGTTTGTGGAAATATTATTTCTCAAAGGTCATTGTACAGGAAGCCATGTTGTAAGTGGCAGAATTGTTATTACAAGGTCTCTCTTACTCACCCAATACACATACAAGTCAACCCATGTACCGAAGTATTTGTTCTGGTCATCTAAATAAAAATATATTTAAAACTGTAGAATTTCCTAGCTGTCTAGCACAGATTTTATTAAAAACAAGGAGGCAAATATTGTGCCATCTTTAATCTTCATTTATTTTGCCAGCAGAGCCAGAACACTACATTAACCATACTATGCTGTTGAAAACAGGAGGGTAATAAATACACCAATCAGGTGCTTCTTGCCTGCAATTGACATCTTTTATTGACGCAAAGACCTACTAAAGTCCATGCAGAGAATGAAAAGATATGAACAGTAATAAGAATCCTAACTAAAAAATGACCAGTTCACTCGAGTCGTCCATCAAGGTATCCTCCTGCACGGCCACAGCCGTACATCGTGTAGTTTGTACGTCTGGATCAACTCTAATTTCTTTATGAAGGGCCTATAATGAACACTGTAATTAAAGAAACATTGCAGTGTTTAAAAGAGAAATTATGGGATAATATACAAGCAATGTAACCCTCTGCAGTATCATTTCATGTATATAAAGCAACAGTACAAATAGAGGAGGGATAATATTGTCCTCCATGTCCTTAGTAAAATCAGAAAGTTCCTTTGCTAGACAGTGAGGAAAATCTATATTTTTTGCAAGACAGCAGGCTCTAGTATGTCTGTTCAGAGCCAATAAAGAAATTAAGCATGAGCCACTGGCTTATAATAAAACATTCTAAAAGAAGAAACCCTTGACCAATTAGCAGATTTTAGGCTCTCCTCAAACATTGCTACAGCCCAATCTATCTTCGAGGCCATAACTCCTCCATCGGAATGCTTGCCAAAGTTTTCAGTATTGACACAGTGACATCCATACCTGCCAACTCGAAGAACAATCTCACTGTGTGAGGAGTGGGCGGGGCTTTGAAGCTTTTTGCCGAGAAGTAACTCCGAGGCACTTTTGAACCCCGCCCCCCCAAGACCCTCCTCCTACAAAAAAGAAAAAAAGCTTGCCGAGGCTGGTGCTGATGTCCTGGGGTGTTTCCACACTCCTTAATGGACGTCGACCCTTCAAAGCCTCGGAAAGCGAGCGGGAAAACCGCTATTTACAGAGAATTATCAGGTCCGTGGAATTTTGAGCCCAATACCCGCCGAGGCGGGGAATTGAACCCTGCTCCCGGGCCAGACCTCTGCCCAGTATTGATTTTGGATGTGTAGTGAAATAAGGATACTCCAACGGCATTGGTCGAGTTTTTATAATGGAAATAAAAGCACCCCCTGGTGAGTATTGCATTGCAGAACTCTCGGGAGCTCTAACATCTGATACCCACCGGAATAAAAAGAAACAGAGGAACATTGTTAGCTTCACCGACAGCACCTTCAAAGAAAGGGAATCCTTATCTACCAAATGCTGAAGCAATGGCAAAACCAAATTACTATCCCAAAGAGATGAATAACATAGTTTTGGATAATTAGCAGAGCACATACCTTTCAATAATCTACACACCATAGGATGTTCTGTAACTGCTTGAATGACAACCTGTTTGTGACTGGCAGAAATTGCAGACGTATAATCTTTAACAGCTTGGAAAGATTTCCCCTGAGAAGTCAATGAAGCTAGGAAATTGAGTACGGCTTTGACATTGGCTTCAAGGTACCTTTCCAGGGACCAGCTACGATGAAGTATCCAAGCTGACTCGTAAGCTCCTGTAATTCCTGGAGGCCAAGATGATTGAATGAGGTCAGAAGCTGCATCTAAAAGCTCAGAGAGAACTCAATATGCCCTGTAGGATTCCAAGTCATTAAATGCAGAGTCCGATCCAAGATCATAATCCAACAAAGGTGAGAGAAAGATATGATGGTTGTCTTTTCTTTCAATAGGTTCTCCAGTTCCTTTACAGCTAGAGTTATACTCTTTAATTATACATTCATACATGCATGCATGCCTTTCAGTCACTGATCTCAGACATAGCACATTGATCAAAAATGCCTCACTGGGCATTGTGTCACCTCAACCTCAAGTACTGTCTAATTGTAATTCAAACTGTAGGACATGAGACATACAGTGTATTTAGGAGATTCAAAGGCATTTAAAAAATAAGTAAAACACTTTATATGCTCTATATTTGATGATTAAATTTGACACCAGAGACACCATCACTGACGACTTCTGGAATGTTTTGATTTGTTCTGCATTCAATCCATCAATTGTGTGTCTTTTGTTTTAGGAGGTACCTGCAGGACAACCCCCTGAAGATATGGTGGGACGGCCCCTGATGCACCTCTCAGCTGCAAAGCAAGCATGCGGTGAGGCCATGTACTGTGATGACATCCCTCATTATGAGAATGAGCGCTACCTTGCACTAGTGACGAGCACCAGGGCTCACGCCAAATTAATGTAAGATCAAACTCTACTGCTCCTCCATGTTAAATCAGGTTTCATTGTCTGCAGGGTGATATATATTGTTACACTGCTTCATGACTCCTAATTAGCTTTCAAGGTGAGAACACTATTGTGGTGAACCTAAGGTTATCATGCATTTTATGTGTGTCCACGTGAGAGGAGCACCAAAGCCCCTGCTTGGTCAGTGAGGATGGCATAGGAGATAAGGAAATAAGAGTAGTCATCGAGGAACAAATACGCAGTCTGGTCTTGAAGGTACCTAAATTGAAGGATAGAAAATTGCTACTTGGTCCATGCACTGATGAGTTATATCTTTAGATAAGCAATCCTAGTGTTCTTATTATGTAACTGGATTGTCTCTTTTTATTTTTCTAAGTTTAATCTTCTTAATTATTGGGAATACTTTGCATAGTCGATATTATGCTCAATCTTGTACACAATCTCAGCTGATTTTACTAATTATGTTGATGATGTCTAAGTTAAGTTTTGCATAGAAAAAACCCAAATAACCATATCAACACCACCTCATATCCGCACCGTGGGTTCCATTGGATTAAAAAGAGCAACCTCTGATAAAAGGAAAGGATACTGACCTAATTTGGCACTGAAATCTTTCTAAGTCAATGTAGTGGTTAAAGTGGCCAGCATGAAATCATCATCATCCAAAATGTCTAGCCGCTTTTTCAGACTGATTACGAAGTGGAATTTAGAAGAGCACTGACCAATGCACTCCAATACTACTCTAATGCCATAAATACAAAGTCTTTCAGAGGCTCCAAAGGTTGTAACACCTAGCAGCCAGAAAATGCATGAACCTTCATTCCTTTTGCTCCTACTAGATATGAACATCAAGCTTGGGTTGCACTGCATTGTCCACAAAGTCTACTGGAGTTTGTAGAAGTCCGGAATGCTTATGTTTTATGGCCATGACTATGATTTTACAAGGAATCCTTGTTCACTAACTGCCTACCGCATGACCGAACAGAGCTTCAAATGGCAGAAACATGGTAGCAGATCCTTGGAAGTCCATGGCTCTAGGCTGTGGAATGTCTTTAACCCAAATCTGGAAGCTGCCACAATTTATGTGTGTTTCAGAAAATAATTCAAAACTGAACATTTCTAATTTGCCTACAATTGATCTCACTAGTCTGAATCTAATGCCTCACCTTGAACAACCAAACTCAATTTTCTTTTCAACAGATTCAGCACTCTAACTAACTAAAAGGGGTCATATCACATGGCACTCTACAAAATGTCAAAATGATCCTCTGAGGATCAGGACTTTCGCATATGGATCTTTAAATAAAAGGTTCACTGACACTTTGATGACTTTGCATAGTCCTCTTGCAACTTCTCTATGTATAGTAATGTGATTGCTCACGGTCCTGGATCTTCATGTGTAGAAGGTTAAGTAAGACCCACTTCAGCTCTAGCATGCCCTTGATGCCCTCTAGATATTACTTGTTTGACTGTAGGACAAGCAAGCTACTATTTCGATGGTGTGAGGTTATTGATGAATCTGATCATGGACAGAAGTCTATTTATATCAGGACATTCTCCTTTGCAAAGGAAGAAACTGAGTATTGCCCAGTATTTCAAAGACCAATGCAAGGCGCCATGTGGCACAGAGTCACAAACATAATTCCCATTCCTGACTATTGTAGAGCCAAGTCCATCATGCATACCTCATTCGGTGACCAAAGCATAAACATGAGGTATATCAAACATTTAGCAGTAGAAATATTGTGTATAAAAAGTAGGCTGAAAAAAAGATGTCAAATGTTTAGTCTACTGAAACAATAGAATGAAAAACAAGTTGTGGCTGTAAAACAAATCAAGAAATGTTGCGCCTTTTAGGGCAAATCTAAATATTCTGGGAGCAGGGTAAGAGGGCATCCTCCTGCTACAATAGAGAGGAGCATTGACAGTGAGGTGGGGAAGGACTGGAACTAATAAGGGGTTTTTAGGATTCAAAGAAGGGTAGTGTTAAAGGGTAGTAAGGTGATGGTAGGTTTTAGGGATTTGTAGCATTAAGGGGTAGATAGGACCTTTTCAATTTTAGGTTTTATACAAGGGTACCATGGCGAAGTATTTCAGGGTTTGAAGCGTTCGGGGATGGGAACGTTAAGGGTACTAATAAACATTATTTGAATTGTGATAAATAATAATGAAGGATAAGACATTGTTGCCCCAACAATTTTAACTCTACTTTAATGTAGTTGACATTTTAAAGGTTAATTTGATTTCATACAACCTAGCAAAAAAGAGATAAAAAAGAGGTAAAGAAGTTTTGTTGCAGTGACTGCTCAGTCTACCTTTTGGTGACCATAGACGTGGCTGTGGTCAGTTTGTCATTGTTTTATATTGTTAGAGTTTAATTCAATGTTATGCTCCAGTGCTTTGATTGCAGCTGCAAGAAAAGGTTTCACTTGCTGCAGCACAAAGGCAATACATCATTTATTTTGTCCCTTTGCTATTTCTTTTCTTAGAAAAACAACAAGATCAGAAAACCATAGAATTTGATTGCAGATGAGAACTGCAATGTCCATCTGTTTTGTAGCTTTCCTTGTCTTGATAAATGTACAAATCTCACTTTATTCATCATCTGCTGTATCTCTATCTCCATCTTAAGTATGCATTTGTATGCAGGTGTCTGTAATTATAGTATCTTAAACTCTTCATGCAACATGCATTTTTAAAATCTTGGTACTCTTTTCCTTATTGTTAGGAAACTGAGTCGGAAGGTCCCAGGGCAGACAGAGGCACCCAATTGTAACAACTTGGGTCTTTTGCCACTGCTGTCCAGGGGGCCCATGAGAACAGATTACCCTTTTTAGCACTTGACTCTCAGGATAACGAAACAGAGAAGTACTAGGGAAGGTGGTGTAGGCTAGAGAGAGTGTGTCTGTATTCCTGGGTGGCCCCAACACTCCCCCGGCCCTCCTGGGTGTAGAGAGTCAAATATGAAAAATTTGAATGTGCCCCATTGCCTTCAATCCATATTGGCCTCACTCGAGTACCTGTAGGAATCCTTTTACATCCGTTTTTTTTAAATCAACATACTCTTGATAGCAGCTTTTATTTTCCAACCCACGTGCCACTGCCTCTTATGCCCCTTATAGGACAATAATTATAAAAACTTTACTAAAAGAAAAAGGGACAGAGGGCAGGTCAACAAAGGGTGATGAGGAGTTTTCGAGCATTAAGAAGAGATTTGCTGGATCACAAAGATTTCAGCATATTGGCCCTAATATCAAGGTGACAATTCTCATTGACACCAGTATGAACGATTTAGAAGCAGTTCTGACAAAAGGTGCAGGAGACTCAGAGAAAACTATATTGTTAATTTCAAGAAGTTTGAATTGGGAATTTTTTTTCGCAGAAAAGAAAAGTTTTACCGATGTACTGGGCAGTAAAAATATTTTAAATGGTTCTGAGGTGAAGTGTGTTTGAAATCAAGACTGATCACAAACCCCTAACAGAAGTGTTCACGAGAATCAGCAATTGGGTCATGGCACTACATACATTTGATTTTGAAGTAATAATACCTCAATAACAATTGCATAACTGATTTTCTTTCTACCTGATGCAAAGTGGAGGTGAAAATATACAGAAAAGTTCACACAATCTTTAATGAGAAAAAATGGAGAAATATGATAGGGGAAATGTACTACTAAAAATATATTTGGTTAATCAAGTCAGGATAGAAAAGCAAAAATGTGTATAACATAGAGTGTAAGAAATATTGAATGTCAAGGATGAACTCTCTGAAAAGGGGGTGCTGGCTTAATTTTCAGGGGTTCCAAGTGAATGAAAGTTAGAAAGAGTTCCATTTTAATTGATAGTGCTCATGAAGGGTCTTTTGGAATTTTCAAAACAAATGAAAGGTTGGGAATGTATTTCTGGTGGCCAGGGCAAGTTGTATAAACTAAGGGACAGATTTACAAGCTCCTTGCGCCACTTTTGCTTCACTTTTCCCATGTTAAAAGTGGTGCAAAAAGTGGCGCAAGGGGCTTGTAAATCTGCCCCACGAGAGAATGTTGCCTTAGATATCATAGGAACTTTGAGCAATGGTGGATGTCAGCAATATTTCATAGTACTTATTAACATGTTCTTGAGGTGCCCACAAATTACTGTTTCATTAATGTTGATTTGTGCACAGTTGGGAAATGTCTTGATGACTTCTCTTCAGAGAGGGCCTTCTGTGCACATTGTTGATAAACAACGGTGTCCAGTTGGTGACAGATGAAATACAAAAGTTCTTATCCAACAAAGAGATTGTGCAGAAGAAGTTCATTGTTTATCAGTGGGGATGACTTCAAAGAGGTCATTTCTTCCTTACCCTGTCACCAGACTCACTACAGGGGGGTAATCAGTCTTTTGTGTGGGGACAGGACACTGCCCATTCAGGTGTAAGTGTCATCTCCCCCTTCCCATCCTCCCCGGGATGTGCCATGAGGATGCAGATGGGCACTCCGATACACCTACCCTTACTTTGTGTGTGGCTATCGAGAGGAAATGCACAAAGTCAATCTATCTCCCACCCCAGACATGTATGGGAGACAGGCTAAAGGCACACAGAGCTTTAAGAGTAGAGAAATGCCAACTTTCTAAAAGTGCAAAAAAGTACAATTAATGAATGGAATACTAAACAATGTCAAACACCCTGTCAGAGATCTGTGCCTTAATCCATTGCTTTTTTTCTCACCACGCCATTCCAGCTTGGAACCAGCCATATGCAAATCAGCCTTGACCCTGCTCCCCACAGGAACAGTCCATCCTGAGCTTCTAAACCAGGTCCTCCCTGGAACCAAGCTGTACCTGGATGATGAGGCCATAACTAGGGAAAAACCTTTCCTGGGTTGATTGAGTTTTGGTTTAGGGAGGACATGACTTGGCAGTTTGAGCTGGACTTTTCTGATCGGAACTGGGTCAAGACTGTTTTGCTTATAGCTGGGTCCAAACTGAGGTGGCATGGTGTGCAAAATATTAATGGATTGGGATCCGGCCTGAGTAATTGCCAGTGGTGGAGATTAATTCAAGCCTTTCATTTGTCACTGTTTTGTATACTTATGAATTTTCTAAAAGTGCCATTTCTAATAGTAATGTTAAATCCAGCTTTTCCGGCTAAGAGGATTTATCATTACCATTCCAATGATATGAAACATGACAAGTCTACTCCTTCTCAATCAGGAATTACAACTTAATTGTGGAATAAGGAATTCCCAATGTTAACCTATCAGAGGAGTTGGCCTCACTGCAGTGAAAAATGAATGTAGAAGTTTTCTGTACCAGGACATGCAAAACTTACCAGTTTATGGCCTATCTTTTAGTTACACCGCACCCTGCCCTATTGGCTATCTACTGCCTATTTTAGGGGTAACTTAGGTGTACTTAAAGGGGTGTTTAAGGCCTGTCAAGGGCTTTTAAATGCCAAGTAGATGTGGCAGTAAAACTACCTATGCAGGCTCTGCAGTGGCAGACCTGAGACATGTTTAAAGGAGAAGAGGTAGTGCACTCTACTAGGGATGTGCAGGTAATTTAAATATCACAAATGTGGATAAACCAATGTCACCATGTTTAAGGGGAGAAGCACATACACTCTAGCACTGGTCAGCAGTGGTAAAGTGCTCAGAGTCCAGACTCAGCAAAAAGAGGCGGTGGCAGGCAAAACGTGTGGGGAAGATCACCCAAGGCTGACAGATCTTACACCGCTCTAATACCTATTTTATAAATCATTATGCTAATTTACGCCTCTTCCATAGCAAAGCAGGTGAGATGCAGGTCTTAAGGCAGAAGGTTTAATTGAATAATTTCCCAGACAAAAAAGGGCGGATAAGCCGAGGGGGCTTAATGATCTATACATGAAATAGGGATTTCAGACTTCCATTACTAGATCACACTGGATTCATACAGCCATTTCTAGGGCCCCTTAGTTCACAATAGCCTTCGGTTTGTGCTTACCAAGCAGTTATAGTTAGGCAGCTTTTTCTCCCTTGGCTAAGATCTCACCAAATGCAAGCATTGGCTCATGCCCTGAGCAAGAATCATAGATTATCTCACTGTGATGGGCTAGGAACAAATTCAAATGACAGAGCTCATGGACTGTTATGAATAATAAGCAACAATAGGATATTTTGCCTGCAAAAGTACCAATGCAGTTGGTTCAAGTCACCTTCCCAGTTGCCACATCGCACCTTCATCTTCTGATGACCATGACCTAATGTAAAACGTTGTATAACCTTTATTTCCTTCACTGTTTGTGTGTCTATGTTGTTCTTACAGTTCCCTTGATACTGCAGAAGCTCAAAAGGTTCCAGGCTTTGTGTGCTTTGTTTCTGCCAAGGACATTGCTGGAAGTAATGTGACTGGTGTTCTGCATGATGAAACAGTATTTGCTGAAGACAAGGTATGAATGCTCACAAGGAAAAGGAGTAAATAATTGACCTAAGAATAAGACCAAGTTAAGATGGCCTAATATGTGTTTCTATTGTATATTTAGTAGAGAACTATCAACAATTGTTGCTAGTTAGCTGAGTTCCACTCAGTCACACAAGGAGAGTGAGTAGGTTAGCTGATGTAAAGTTAACAAAAAAATCCAAAGAAATTAAAAAGTTTACTAATGTGAAACATAACTGGCCTATTTCAAAATACCAATAAAAGAGTGTCTAATGTGCTGGGTAGAGTCTAGCTATTGTGGAGGGGAGGTGGGACATGGATATAAATGCATGTTACACCAAATGAAAAGAACCTGACAGCTATATTTTCAAAACTCATGGAAGAGATGAGGGCTGACATTAGGGAGGAGTGAAAGCATGATGGTGTAATGGGGGCATTAGAGTAAAAATAATAATAAGCAAGATTAGCAATGCCAATAGACCACATATTTAAAAGGGGGCCCACTCTAATTGCTTTGGCAATGCTTATTTGTCTAGGGTTTTATAGCCATTTGTAGTTCAAATTTTTCTGTATTTATTCTATATGCACATATGTCTTTTACTTCCCAGACGTTCACTATTCTTCAGTGACTACATTCACTACATTCACTGTTTGCCCATTCAGGGCTATATTACACATGAATCAGGGATCTTATGATACCGTAACGGACTATTAAACACTATAGGAAATAAAGGCCACAGGACCCGAAGAATGTTTTGCACAATTGTCTAGTATTTTTTTTTTTTAAACATTATAATTCCTATATAATCCGCCCTTGCTCCCTGAATTTCCACATGAACTTTTAAGTAATTTTTAACATCTTATTTGTTTCATAAAAATTGCCAGAAACTTGTTCTCTGTTAATAAAATGGTTTTTATGTCATGTACTTACTCACTTTAAAATGGAGTTTCATTTGTTTACTAACTGACATCGAAAAAGGCGGAGGGCCGAAACGCGTCTGTCAGTGCTGGGAGGTTCTGCACATTAAAAGCACTTTATTCAAATTCCAGTGAGTGCTCTCCTTTCTAATCCGGAACCATTTTGCCACTGTGGAGTTATATATATATATATTACATATATATATATATACATGCATACACACACAGTGGCATTATAGTTAGGTGTTGAGATAAAAACTACTGTTTAAAAATTAAGAATTAAAGAATTAAACTAGCTATAACTTATTACCCCATATTGATGGTGTGTTGTTGGGTTACTCCGAGCCCATTGTTGTGAGGACGCCTTGAAGGGTCGGGGGCTCCAGAATCGGGAGAACTTGTGCAGTAATCAAAACGAGGAGCATGACCCACCCACGCACCAGAAACCTACAATAGGATGCTACTACAGCGAAAAATTGGTGCGAGGTGGAAAGGATTCGTGAAGGGTGACATCCTTTATGAGCGTGCTGGAACTGAAGGGGATATTTTTCAGGTGAAGTGAAAAATCGAAAATTTACTTCACATTGAGGATTTACATCTTGCCTGACTACTCGCCTTAAAACCCACACTTACAACAATGACATTGTCACTTAAGAACACTGCAACCTCTGAAAAAAGGTGAAATAAAAACAAGAGCTTTCCGGGAGAAAGTGACATTGAACTGACAATGCATTGTGGGACCTGTATTTTGAGCGCAAGGTCACGTGAGGAACAATTTTAAAAGGCAGGCAAGAATGCACTTTGCAGACTGGGCATTCCTACTTCCTGCTTTGAGAAAGGCTGTTTGCCGAAACGTTAGCTTGTGGAAGTCTGCTGCGCTGCTGTAATACCTGAATAAAAGCGCTTTCTCTCCAGTATTGGTCCTCACGAGTTTGGTTTACACTGGATGGTGTGTTGATGGGTTACTCCGAGCCCATTGTTGTGAGGATGCCTTGAAGGGTCGGGGGCTCCAGAATCGGGAGAACTTGTGCAATAATATATATATATATATATATATATATGTATATATATATATATATATATATATATATATATATATATGTATGTATGTATGTATGTATGTGTATATATATATATATATATATATATATATATATATATATATATATATTTACATATATACATACGTACACACAAAGTGGCATTATAGTTAGGTGTTGAGATAAGAACTACTGTTTAAAAATTAAGAAAACCACTCATATTCTACAGTTATACTTTAGTAAACTAGCTATAACTTATTACCCCGTATTGCACTGCTTATGGTCCAATATATTACATCACCCATGACATGTTAAATGATTTGAATTTGAATTTTGAGCTATTTGTAAAGCGCACATTCACTTGGCAGTTTCTTGGCGCTATAGGATTTCAAACTGTGGGGGAAGGAGAGAGCTATGGGCTGAAAGCTTGCTGAAACAGAAAAGTCTTGAGGTCTTTTCGAAACTCCATGTAAGAGTATGAAGATCTTAGGGAGGGGGGAAGAGAGTTCCAGAAGGTGGGGGCCAGCACCGAACATTTCTGACCACCAGATCGTTTCTTCTTGAACCGGGGGACAACTAACAGGGATTTGGAAGAGGAGCGCAGATCTCTGGCGGGACTGTAATTAATAATGGCGGAGTTTATAAACGCGGGGGCGGTGCCTGCCCGAGCTTGAAAGGTAAGGCAACCAAGTTTGAAAAGGGCTCTTTGCTTGATTGGGAGCCAATGAAGGGCCATAAGAAGAGGGGAGGAGTTTTGGAATTTTGGTAGACCGTATACCAGGCGAGCTGCCTGGTTTTGCACCTACTGAAGGCGTTGGAGTGCATAGGCAAGGGCGCCATTGTAAATGATGTTTCCATAATCGATCTTGGATAAGATCATGGCTATAACAATCAGTTTAAGTGCAGAGAGGGAGAAAAACCAGGACACTTTCCTAATGATGCGTAAAGTAAAAAAACAGGAGGAGACAACAGAACTTATGTGGGTGTGAAGTGTTAAGTGGTGATTAAGCATGATCCCAAGGGTCTTGACGGAGTGGGAAGGAGAGGGGGAGGGACCAAGAGAAGTGGGCCAAAAGGAAGGTGTCCAAGGTTGCCGCAGCCCCCAGTCAGGATCAACTCTGTCTTATCTGGGTTGAGTTTAAGGTGGTTTGCATTCATCCAATCCCGGATAAACAGCAGGACTGACTGGAAGCTGGAGGCATCTGGTGAAGAAGAAGAAAAATTAAATATAAGTTGGAGGTCATCAGCATAATTGTAGACTGTGACCTCCATCTGTTGGAGTGCGAAAATAAGAGGGAAAATGTAAAGGTTCAATAAAAGGGGGGAGAGGGAAGAGCCCTGGGGAACCCCGCATCTCACCTTGCTAGGTGAGGCTGAAAATTCGGCCAGATGAACTGCTTGTGTGCGCCCCTCCAGGAAGGATCCTATCCAGGCGAGAGCTTGTCCCCCTATGCTTGCCGCCTTGACACGGGACAGAAGAATGGAATGGTCCACCGTGTCAAAGGCGGCGGATAGGTCCACGAGGACCAGAGCCTGAGGGGAGTTGGCGTCAAGTCCTTCCCTAAGTTGGTCCATGACTGAGATGACCACCTTTTCTGTGGAATGTCGGGGGCGAAAGCCCGCCTGGCAGGGTGCAAGATTATTGCTGCTCTCAATAAAGAAGCTGAGCACCTGGGTGGGATAAGACTGCTACTTTTCCTATGATGTAATTGATGATACCACTCAAACCCCTGGCAAGTGCCCAAATCCCTGCTACAGGGTGACCAGATCTTGAGAACCAAAAACCGGGACATAAGATATAAGAAGGACTGCAATTTTACATCACCGTGCTGTGCAGAATGACAACTCTTATCAACATAGGAACACAGAAGTAGCGCTAAAAAAAAAAATGTATTATTAAAACCAGCATCATACATGTTAATTAGATTGCTTCCCTTTAAAAGCTGCTAAGTAGCACACTGTTCGAACACCCAGTAAGTGCTTCTCACTGGTTTCAGTCGACCTCCTCTAAAAACCGGGACATGAGCCAAAATTGCAGAAATCTGCCGGGACATCTGGGGAAAACCTTGGGCTGTCCAGGCAAATTCTGGACACCAGGTCACCCTACTCTGCTACGCACGGCCTTCAGTCAGGCCCTGCGTCTGGCTCTCTTGTTGGCGTCCAAACCCCATAGTGCATGGCCAACCTGGCTTTCGGGCAGGCCCTGTACCTAAATCCCCTGTTGGCACCGAGCCCCCCCCCGCCCCCCATTGCGCATGGCTAAAGGGGGTTGTCCACAGGTATTCACCTCCAGCAAATTATTTAGGAGAGTGGTTTGTTTTTTATCTTAAATAGTGTTTTGCAAGTGGTATCTTTTTCAAATGGCATCGCTTCTCCACCCATTTGCTCTTACTTTGTGTAGTTTATTTGCTATACTTGGTTCCTCCCTAAAAAGGCACTAGGGCTCTAATCTTCCAAGGAAAAGAAATCACAACAGAGCAGGATTGAAAGTACATACAGAGCTCTTGATGACCTCCCAATTTATAAAGACATAGGGCCTGATTTAGATCTTGGATATAATGGAATTTATATTTCGGCGGGCGGGCGGGATACCCTTCACCGGTGTGAGGGAGTTACCCATCTGTGAAGATTTAAATCAGGCCTAAAGATTCAACAAAATAAATACATACTCAAGCTATACTGAAATCACTTATAGATGTTGCGTCTATAATGTGGGAGGAAAGCCAATGGTGTGGTCAAGTTAAACAAGCCAGCTGTTTCCTTATTATAGTCATCCAAAAAGGGTATCTCTGAAGATACTGATATTGGCTAATAAAACTCAAAGTGACATACATCCCTGTTTGTGCCAGGGAACATTTCGATTAAGAAGGCATTTGCTCATTTAAAAGATGCTTTGGGAGAGGGTAGCAGCAGTTGGACTGACTTCCAATGCTTATATATTCCTAGACACTGAGCAGGTATCTCGACTTGATCTGGATAAAGACTTTCACAGCATCAAGCAAGATGATATCAGTGGAACAAAGGAACCTGTGACATGATACTATAGGACATCTGCATTTTACAATGTTTTTTGCACTTGGGAGGCAAAAGCTATGGAATGATGGTAGAGGTGCTAGTTACCTCAATTACTATCTGCAGTATCAAGTCACCTTGATCCCTCTTCAGTGCTATCGATACCATGCAGTGCAGCTGCCCTAATGTTGAACCCTTGGATCAGGAGACACAATTCTTGCCAGATCTGTTTGGAGGTCAAAAAAGCACTCATTACCTTTAAGTACACACGCTGACACAAACATGCATAAACACAAGCACACACACTCTCTCTATCTCTGTCTCTCATTCGTCATCTACCTCCTCACTATCCCTAGCATTCATTCTCTCTGTGTAGCTGCTTGCCCTTCCTATGTCCTGAAGTCAGAGTGTGGGCAATGGAGCAATAGAAGGACAGAGTTGCAAAGCCAATAGTTCTAGCTTGCATTTTGAGTTGTAAGTAAAACATTAAGATTGCCTTCTGCAATGAAAAAAAACCCAACACAATTATGATTTTTTTAATATATATATAGTGCACCTGTGAATGAGATTGAGATATGTGATGATTCAGTATTCTTTTGACATGTAAAATTGTCCCTCATGCGTTGCAATGCAAGCACTCCATGGGAGACCGACTCATACACTGAATAAACAAAGTCATTTATATATATGGTGAGAGAAAAGTACTCCTCTGGGCAGAACCACCTACCATTCTGTGTGTCCTTCAAAGAATTAATAACAATTGGTTTTGCAGACATCTGTGTTGTGAAGCAAGACTTAAAAATGCTTTATGACTGGACATTTTTGTCATTTTATCCTAATTGCAAGGATTGTTTTCCAAGGCATTCAGAAAGGGGGGTGGGAGGGAACAAAATAGAGACATGAAAATATGAGGGTAAGAAAGACATAGTTGTATAGCTGAGGGTTTGGAGGAGACAAATGCTGGAATAGAAATGGAAATAGAGAATTGGAATTGGACAGAAATTCCTTACCTGTTCCCAGTTGAGAACACTGTTCCTTTTTTTGTTTGTTTGTGTATTTTATTTGATAGTGGACACTGAAAAAAACAGCTCCATGTCATTGCTATGTTTACTCATTAATAATATTGTGCAAAGTTGCAGGTTTTCATTTCTGCGCACTTCGCTAAGTTATGTAACAAACATTCTAATCTTGTAATATAAAATATAAATGTGAGAGCAACGATCTGCAAAACTGGATTTTCAGAACAAGAATCAACAAATTACATGTCTGTTTTTCCAAAAGTCTAAGGTATAATTGAAAAAGAAGGTCAGAATTTCAAACCTCTCTCTATATAAATTTTAAAGTTCATGAATTTTGCCCAAGTCTACTGGAGGCATAGATATCTTGCCCATCCCTGCTCAGTACTCTGGGTGATCCATGCCTGCACTGCAGTCTAAACACAGCTTTTACTTTCTGCAGGTAACTTGCATTGGGCATCTTATTGGTGGAATTATTGCAGACAGCAAAGATCATGCTCAGAGAGCTGCTAAATCTGTAAGGGTGACATATGAAGATCTTCCCCCAATCATCACCATTGAGGTAAGGATAACAACGTCATACAGACAGCTGTATATTTACTAATAAACTGACCACTGTGAAGTTAACTTATGCAATACACAATTGTTGATAATGGATAGTATCAGGTGATTGTGTATATTGTGCATATTTTTTTTTATCTTAGAAATGTTTTAAAGCACCGGAATCCATTATCTATCAATATCTTTGTGTGTTAAAATTTCATAGTGGCTATTTATGCCCAGTCGGTGGTGTATGATTTATTTTGGTCTCATATTGAACCAGATAAATAGTATTTTCCCTGCAACAGACTAAAACCTACCCTGATGTCTAATGTGTGTAATTCTTCAGGTCTTTGGACTACTCTACTAAAATGTTTCCTATTTGTCAATAGATCATTAATTTCTAATATTGATTCCCAGGAAGCGATAGAGAAGCAGTCCTTTTATGGGTCATACAAGAAGATAGAGAATGGAAATATCCAACAAGGATTTGAAGATTCGGACTATACACTGGAAGGTAAGTTAAAACCTGCGTTTCACTCTCATAGCATGTGACCAATCTTGTCCTATGAACAACAGTCAATATTTGAATGTTGTCAAATTGATATATAAAATATGATTCAGAAAAATGAAATGCACAAATTCTAATTATCTCTCTTTTAGCAATTAGCAATTGCTTGATCTTAATTTATGGGCGTTAGGGAATTGTTGGGTAGGAGCCAAGAGGCTACTGACTCTTCAGGTCACTACGCCCGCTATAGAACTTGTTGGAAGTGGGCATAACCCTCTCCCAGAATTTCCGTGTATGCCTTTACAGAGCTGGCTACTTCCGAAAGATCGTTTCCACCTGGGTTTAGCCCACCTTGGGGGTGGTACCAGCATGTGGGGGGCACAACTACCAGACTAGCTAAGTTTCCCACCTGTTCAAGTGCCAAACGGGCTCTGGACAATGGGGTTGACTTCTTCTCCAACTTTTTGAAGCTTACCAGCTTAGGAAGGCTAATCAACAGGGTCTCCTGAGGCCAGTGGCTCTCACCCTAACAGTTCAGAGCAGTGTCTCGGGTAGCAGGTTTGCAGAAAACAGTCAGGAAGCACACCAGAAGCTGGTAGGTTTTCCGGGGGCACCGCAATGGTGCCCTCCGGGTGCATGTATGGGTAAATCCATCATTGGAATCAGTGTGGTTTTATCAGTACGAGATGTTTGATACCCAACATTTCTATCCTCAGTGAAGCCATCATGTAGCTGGGGAACTCATTTTCACCAGTATCCAGCACATGTTTTAAAAATACTTCCCTGGTCACTAGCACTGCCAGGGATAAGACTGACCAGCACTTGGACAGATATGCTCATACAGGTATGCCCTCACATGTAATATTCAGCACCCTCCCTAAGGGCTGTCAGGCCCACTCTAGGGATGGCTTGCAAATATTACATGCATTGTTATGGGACATGAAAGCAAAAGACACACAGATGATGGAAGAAATGCAGAGCAAATCAAACATTCACTAGCAGTCAAGTGATCGGGGTTAAATCCATTGTTCTTTTGATCACCATGCCACCCCAGTTTAGACCTAGCCATATGCAAATTCGTCTTGATCCTGTGACTCATGGGAACAGTCCAGCCCGAACTGCCAAGCGAGGTCCACCCATTACCGCAAACAAGCATCCTGGGACCGGTTTTGGGGCATCACCCCTCATCAGCAAGGCTAGCTTGAATCCAGTGGCACAGTGAGCCCGGGACCATGTATGGGCATACCCGGCCAACTTAGGGTGTGAAAGCAAAAGACTCACAGATGATGGACGGAATGCAGAGCAAATCAAACATTCACCTCCAGTCAAGTGATCTGGGTTAAATCCATAATTTCACTTTTGTCTGCACCGAGACACGCAGCTTGCAATGACAGCCTTGCATGTCTTTGTTGTGGGCTAGCTTAGAATAGCACAATTGGTGCAGCTGCCCTTCGCGACCCTTTTAGCACCCAGGCCCTCGGTACCAGGGGTACCATTTACTAAGGACAGAGGGTGCAAAAACATTTGCCAAATGGGGGAGCAATTGTACAGGTTTGGGAAAGAGCTCTGGCACTGGGGGCCTGGTTAGCATGAACCAAGTGAACATCCAGTTGAAGTCAGCTCAGTTAAGAGGCAAAAATAGGGGGTGACCATGTCAATAATGGCTCATTTCCCGCAACCCTCAAAACATAGTCTGACCCTATCCCACTCCTAATAAGAAAACCACGAATGAGGACATAATTGTACATTTTAAGTGGCACCCAAATAGGTCTACAGTTCGCATTTTTTAAGTTAAGCTGTGAACTAACAATAAACCCCCGATGGTGAGTGTAGTCCTTAAAGACTGCAGATTCCACAAGGTACAACAGGAGACTTAACATGGATCCAAGAGTTTCCTACTTTGCAAACTCTGTACAAAGACCACAAAGTACGAAAGGGGATGTAACATTTGTTCAAAAGTTTCATGGCTTGGAGACTCAGTAGAAAGTCCATGAGCTATGAGCCTTAATGACGGCAAACGTGTTACATTTTTAGAGAAACAATCATCTTTCTGCCAAGATTGCAGAGGCAGCATTTCCCCCTTCGAACCTTGTGGTCATATAAACACCACTGTAACTTTGAGCACATACTGGTAGAAGGATGAACCAATGGGAGTGGGGCAATAACCAAATAACAAAATAAAATACAAAGGGAAAAAAAAGCAAAGACAAAAGTTGTACATATCCCTGTGGAAAAGAAGAGATTACCTTCTTTTCCATTTCCTTCTATAAACCTGTACTGTTGCCATACTTGGACAACCTTAGCCTGGGATCTGGGACTTAGTTCTGGCTTTCAGATTCTAAGGATCCACTGGTCTACTGTCACAAATAAACCATTATTCTGTAATCAAACTCCTCTAAAAATTACTGTCCAAAGACAGTTTGTTTCAACTTCCCATAAATTGTTTAGGAAACATCTGCAAACATTTCTGTTCTCGAATAACTTCGAGGTTGGGGCACAAGTGTTTTGGAGCGGTGTGAATTTGCAACCTGTGCTGTTCATACTAGCACCAGGACTTTTCTTTCCTGAAGTAGCTGCTTTGCGCTTTATAAATCTGCTCTCATATCATATAATTATTCACCTGATGATGAAGGGCCTCTCTATGCAAATTGCATTTCCTCTAGTTCACCTGAAAATCTGAATTCCGTTATGTCAAACAATTCTGGAATTACATCAAAGGATATTTATTTCTGGGGTTGTGTCACACCACCTATCATTCTTTCCCGTGGCATACATGTGCTAATATATCATACAAAATTCTCATGCATTCATATTATTACACTGGAATTAAAAAACATTTGTATTTGGATCTTAGATACATGACTCAGTATAATGTATTACATAATATTACATGTGAAATAGAAGGCATATTGTATCCATGCAGGATTGCTGGTATGTGGCTCACAATTTGTGGACCACCTTGGGACACTTAGATATTACCAAGAATTTTAGTAAGTAACATGGGAATATTCACAACCCAGTCTCAAGTTATCTCCATATTGGCTTTGCTTCACTTGACAAGAAACCAAGGTTTTAGCCAAACGTTACTTAGCTTTCTCCAGTCGTTCAGCTGCTTTGCAGAACAGATATCCCCTCCCCTTGAGATCCTCTCTTAGCGGCGTTCTCACGAGTCGGCTTCACTTCATAGGAACTCATTTTCCAGTTTAAAATTGTTTTGCATCTTTTTGCTACAGTTACTGCTGGGACATACTGACTCCACTCCTGTAACATTCTTTGTGGGTTGCCACAGAGCTCTTCATTACCATTGTTAGATTTTAAAGATTGAACGTCTATACATATACAGACTATAATCAGTTACTTTTCATACTGAATTTTTATGCTGTAAATGCCGCTTGACTCCAAAATGTACTCACAGATGTTCATCATTGGGAGTCAGGTTTACTAAGCACTTGCATTATCTTTGTGTCATGCAAGTTGGCGCAAGGGAGCACAGGTCCTGAAGTGACACTTAAAAAGCCACACATACCTAGTTTCAGGGCTTTATGTCACTTTTCAGCCATCTTGTGCTGCCTTGTGTTACTCTGTCTCAGGTAAGCATTACATGGGTATAGCAGGGGCGTTACCTGAAGTGCAACAGTGCCACGAGGGAGCAGATGAGCACCATATCTTAGAAGATATGGCGCATTTCTTGTCTTGCTGTTTTGCTTGAAAGGTTAACAAATCTTCCCCTGAATGTACTTGCACTGGTTCAAATTGATCATGGTTAAGACTAAAATTCTTATCAATGGAGTGAGAAAAGTTCCCTTTTTGTTTGATCACCCCCATCTTTTGCTGAATTTTATTGCTGGTTTTTAGACTCTGTACATGGGAGCATTGCTGTAGCCTAGTGTATGTGCTCTAACCCCTAAAATAAGTAAACATGGGTTAATCCCTGATTGGCATAGCTAACTCTGCTATAAGGACATAGTATATGGTGTAAAAAATACAATCATGGCATGGAAAATGAAATATCATTATGGCCTGCAGCATCTATTGTGCCATCCACAACTGTGACAAAGGAAAATATGGCTTGAGGCCTACCATTGTGGCTATGTATGTCCTATGAGAAAACTAGAGTACAGATTAATATAATAATTCTGCAATCTCTGGTTTGAGACCATCTAGAAAAATAGTAAAACTACTATTTTTATGATTTTTTTTCAGGGCCCAACTGATTGGTAAAGTTGGACATTTAATACCTATATAGTAAAAAGTAACTTTTAGACAGTTACTTTTTCTGTGACTGAAGCTCCTGGAGACTAATTTGCATTAGCTCATCAGCAGATACCCAGCTAGTACTTGGACTTAAAGAAGTGTGAAAACTGCTCCTAGAGCAGGAACAATTGCCTGGGTGCGAGCTGTGTTCTTTTTCCCCTTGCATAAAAAACAATTGGGCTGAACCTAGGAATGTCATTAACTTGGAGAAGTGCCTGGCTGACCAGTAGCAACAAGGACCTGGACTGGTCCCTGCTGGTGGCCTCTGCTTGAGTGAGTATTGACCCGCAAGGGCTGTTCCTCAGGTACTGTAACCCTTGGCTGAATCTAACTGGCCTTCTCGTAACTACTATGATAAGTTGGGACTGTAGAAAAATGTTGGACTTCCAGTCCTCCAGAATACCACAAACAAACACTGAAACCAAACTGGCTGAGGCACGACTTTGCTTTGATTTCTCCTGCTTGTACTTTCTCTCCGTTAAGGAGAAGGGTTAACCCAAAAAGTCACTGGGACCTGGGTATTCTAAGTGCTAAGGAGAGGGGTCCCAGCAATCTTAAAGCTTATCTCCAGCCGCAAATCTGTTTCAGTGGGCCCTTTGTGAGAAGGTATCCAGCCTCATGGAATTCATTGTTTGATAAAGGCTGCAGCCTTGTACTGTTGTTGGATTTTGAGTGCTCCAATAGAAAGACTAAGGTAGAATATAGAAATCTTGGGTGAAAGTGCTAAAAGTATCCAGTTGATGCGAGGTCTTCAATGGGCACAACATTTGAATTTTCCCGCTCTAAGGGTTTCCTACTAAATCCAATAGCCTCAACAGGACCTCACACAATGTCTATCTGGCCGTGGGAGGGCTTCCTCAGATACAGTGTGCAGCCTTGCACCACTGGAGGATTTTTACTTCCACTTTAAAGACTCAAGATAAAATCTCTGCCTGGGACGAATATAGTGGGGGTATCTGAATCATGCTGCTTTGGGGTCAGCTTAAAATCATTCCTTGGTCCCAGTCTACTACAACCATAAACTCATTTTTAGGTCTATTTGGCTTTATTTTTCCTCAGATTTTCTTATTGTTTATTAGCAATGTATTTTCAAAACCCTCTGTATCATTTATCATGCCATTTAGTATGCTCCCCTGGAATATGTACCAAACTTTGGAAGGAACTCAATCTAGTCTCTGAAAATATCACCTTCACCTTTTCTGTTAGTTGCAGCTGCATTTGTTGACTTTCCTCAATTTCTGCTAACTCCAAGAGACCTTTAGGTGACAGTGCACATAAAAAACTAAGAAGCTAACATGTCCCACGGCGTCTCATTTACACACTCTCCCCTAGTGCCAGGGTTTTGCAGATCATGTCCTGTGGCACTAACCCCTATTGTGTGCTTCCTGGTTATAGCATCTGCAGTGTGTAATGAGCCTACCTTTTTACACATCTTGTCGTGTCCTCCATGCTTTGTACACTATCTTTCTCATCCAGTACTTTGCAATGTGTCTTGGGGCCTGCTCTTTGTATATTTCTTTTTTTAGTCTTGCTATAGTCAGCTTTACTGGTCTGCCTAAGACATCTTTGTAACCAATAGTTTTATATGAACTTGGAATTTGTATCTGTCCCTTATATAATTGGATATTTTTCTTGTCTATTTCAACTCCCTCCTCGTGATTTGATGACTTTTCTTCTTATTCTTGTGCTTATCACCCCCAACCAGAGCACGTAGATTTCACAATGATTTTGGATTGGTTCATGTATCCTTCCACTGCTGATGGCAGGGAAACAATATACAAAATAAAATTACAAGATGGCTGCCTTAATTGGCTTTATTAGTGTCTGCAACAGTTTTACAAGAACTGACACTGCCAAAATCTGCGTCCACCAATGTCAAAGCGACACTTGTTTCTGGGGTGGAAAGAAAGGATTGCTATGGGAATTAAAATGAGAAACACCCCTTCTTTGAACCCCCTTCTCAGATCTGCACGAACCTTGTTTTTACAAGCTCAAACCAGATACACTTTTTTTTAAAGTTTCTTGCAGAGTTGACAAATAAAAGTTGTTTATCAATGGATATTCTGATATAACTATAACTGGACTTTAGCCGAAATCCTGCTTACTCAATGCCCAGACTTTGGTTCTGGGCTCATGTTCCCTGGTGTGCAGCCATTTTGCTGCAGGAGAACACTAAAGAAAAAATTCCGAAATAAATGGGCAGCGACTGCGCTCCTGTGAGTTAGTGAATTCTAAAAGCTTTTAAAGCGTGTTTGTCAATCCATCAACGAATATTTCACTGTAAGTTCTCAAACCCGCTTCAAATGTTTTCACTGTTCCTTTTTTTCTGGATAGGAGAGATACATATTGGTGGGCAAGAGCATTTTTACATGGAAACAAACTGCACGCTTGCTGTGCCAAAGGGGGAAGATGGAGAAATGGAGCTATTTGCATCCACACAGAACCCAACAGAGACACAGGTGAGGGGTGCTAAAGATCATGATTAACACAATGAGACTTCATTGTGGTGTTCTGAAGAGCTGATCACTGCAGTCTGCAAACATGTTTGTCTTAAATAAAAAACGTATTGAAAGAGTCAAGGTTGCAATTTAGAGGCATGTATTCGAACTGAAACTGAAGAGATAAATATTTCAATTTGTGGTGACATTGACCTGAAAATATTTAATTCTGCACTTGAATAGTTTCCTCTTCTTGCGCTGACTTGCAAACTTTGGGGCGGAGGCCACTCTAGACCAGCCTTCCTCCGTCCGTCATTTACTCATTTAATCATCTCCCAAGTTCTTTACAGGTGTGATTGAAACGTTAAACCTTGATAACTATCCTTCTCACAGTGCACCTTGGCTTGTTAACCTTAAATAATGAATTTCCTGCTGAAATGCAGTATGCACGTGCGCCTGCGCAGTTGAGGAGGTCAAAGCATCAGCCACTGATGCTGGATAGATATATTTTTTTTAATAACGTTTTAACGTGAACAAGAATATTATGGCACTGAATCATGGGGCATATTACCAAGGGCATTATCGCCGCTTTAGCGGGAATTTTTCGTGCTAAAGCGGCAATAATTGTATCGCCCTATTACCTAGCTGTCGCTAACACCAGTTAGCGACAGCTAGTAGGAGATAGTGGGCCTTTCGGTGCCTACTTTGCATGTCAGCGATAATTATCGCTAATGACATGCAAAGTGGGCGTGCCAAGATGTTAGCGACTGGAAACAGTCGCTAACATCTTTATCTCCTATTACCAACTTTTGGAAATAATCGCGCTAAGCGCGATTATCTCCAAAAGCTAACGCCTGGCCTGAGCTGTTCTTCGCAATGTTATCCAATGGTAGGTGGATAACATGGCTAAGAGCATTTGCTCAGTAATGCATGAATATCGCTGACTTTACAGCGGTATTCCTGCATTTCGGCCGATTTTTATCGCTTAGGAGATAAACCTTGATAATATCAAGGCTCCTAGGCGATAAAAATAGGCGAAGCTCGGTGATATTATTTTGCCCGCTAACCAAGCTTAGCGATAATTATCGCTATAGCTTGGTAATATGCCCCCATATTTTTTTCCAACTGTAAGTCTGCCTGACACATGCTAACGTTTTTAATTTATGCCCAGGGCCACTACAATTGTGCAACAATGGAGGACCGATAATGCATCAAGAAAAAGACTATGGTTCCAAATAGGACATATTACGTTGTAGTATTTTTCCTTAATTTATCCTTTCATCACAGATAAAAACTGTCTCATCAAAGGTGTCACCTCAGTAACAGTCCAAAGCATGAATACATAATTCAGCAGCTGAAAGTTACCAGTCAGTATTTGAAAACGAACTGCTTTAAAACCCCATTTTTTATCATCACTGGCCAAATACAAAACAGCAATCCTCGCTGCAAAAACCACCTACTTTTCATCAAAAATAACTTCTGCTGAAAACAAACCCAGGGAAATCTTTGGCATAGTGAATGACCTGGCATTCTCAGACCGAACCTCGCCCCAAATCCCTCCCTCCCAGCCTCTCTGCGATCAACTCAACACCTACTTCTTGGACAAAATTGCAACCATCAAGACCAACATCCCACCACCCTCGTCTGCCTTCGTCGATCCCCCCCCCCCACCGTTCAAAGCCTTCTCACCTCCATTCCCCCCCTCACTCAGGATTCTTTTCTGGAGATACTCCCCAAAGTGAAGTCGGGGTCTCCGGCGGACGTCTGCCCGGCACGAATCCTGCAGCAAATTTACTCCGGCTGCCCTGAGCCCCCCATCGCCTTCCTCAATAGCTCCCTGGCACAGGGTGTAGTGACCCCTGCGCTAAAGGCAGCCACCATAGTGCCCATCCTGAAGAAACCTGGCGCGGACCCTTCCATCTCGGCCAACTACCGCCCCATCTCCCTGCTGCCCTTTCTGGGCAAGGTGATGGAACGCCACGTCACCGCGGCACTCAGCGCCCATATTGAGGCGAATGGGGGGCTGGCATCCCGCCAGGCCGGTTTCCGTCCCAGGCATTCGACCGAATCGGTCGTGGTCTCAGTCTTAGACAACCTCAGAAAGGGTATGGATGATAACAAACACCAGGCACTGGTGCTCCTTGATCTCTCCGCCGCCTTTGACACGGTGGACCATACCATCTTACTTACCCGTGTCAAGGCGGCCGGAATCGGGGGATCAGCTCTGGTCTGGCTCTCCTCCTTTCTGAGGGACCGCACCCAAGCGGTCCGGCTAGGCGACTTCACTGCCACTCCTCTCCCTGTTACTTGCGGTGTTCCCCAGGGATCCTCTCTCTCCCCCTTACTTTTCAATCTTTATATCTTTCCTCTCATCTTCGCACTCCAGCAGCTGGAGGTCACCGTCTACAACTACGCGGATGACCTCCAGCTCATCTTTGATCTGTCCCCTTCTCCTCTCTCTGTCTCTAACTTCCAGTCAACAATGACATTCATCAGGGACTGGATGAACCACAACCACCTTAAGCTGAACCCGGATAAAACCGAGCTGGTTCTCACTGGTGGTTCATCCAGCCCCTGGAACTCTCTCTTCTGGCCCCCCTCTCTTGGTCCCGCACCGTCCCCCTCAACCACGGTCAAAACACTGGGTGTCAAAATAAATAACCAGCTTACTCTCCATTCACAAATTAGTTCCGTGGTCTCCTCCTGTTTCCTCACTCTCCGAACTATCCGCGCTGTCTCCCGCTTTTTCTCCCCCCAGGCACTAAAGATTATCATGGCCGCCCTGGTGATATCGCGACTGGACTACGCGAACGCTCTCTACCATGGCATCCCCGCGTACAGCCTGCGTAGACTCCAGACTATCCAGAACCAGGCGGCCCGGCTGGTGTACGGCCTCCCTCGTTATCACCATTCCACCCCCCTTCTCAGGGAGCTTCACTGGCTCCATGTAAAATAACGCTCCCTTTTTAAGATTGGCTGCATGGTCTTCCAGGCCCGCCAGGGCACTGCCCCCGCCTTCATCTCTTCATTAATTAAACCTTATGTCCCCGCAAGAGAACTTCGGTCTTCCTCTAAGTTCCTTCTTCAGATCCCACACTTCACACGTAAAAAGTGGGGCGGGTCCAACTTTTCCACCCTGGCTCCAACATTCTGGAACTCACTCCCTGACCACCTCCGTTCTGCTACCCAGTATCTCTCCTTTCGCAGAGACCTGAAAACTTTCCTCTTCAGCCAGGCCTTCCCCACTTAAACTCTCTTCTTATCTTTTCCTCTGGTCTTTTCCCTCAGCTGCCGAACCCCCTAGCGCCAAGAAACCGCAAGGTGTACGCTGCGCTCTAGAAATGTTTTAAATTAGAATTAGAAATTTTTAACGCGGCAGCTCATGTCGTTTTTTTTAAAAACCTTTTGACCAGTTTGAGACGATTGTTTTTTCTAATCTGCAAATTATTCTTGGCTCTTGTGACAAGTGCAGTGAATCAGTAGTTATATGACAATAGCAGAAGGCACAGAATTGCATGATTCCAGTGCTTCTGCTTATTCCTATGTAACATATTAATAAATGGGCAGGAACACAGGTGAGAAATGAGTGCATGTTTGCACCATAATGACACAATTGCATTTTTTAACTAGTGAACAGTTCATCAGTCCTTAAGAAAGACTTGTGTACATTTATCACATTTATGGTAAACACCCAAACATCCTGATTACAAATTATTGATCCATAAACGTTTGTAACTGCGTTTTCTAAACTTGTCAACATATTTGAGTGACACTGAAATGTAATTCATGTCAGCATTGTGTCTCACTGAAAAGACAGAATATATGGGATCAGGTACCACCTTCTGTACATTAAAAGGATATTGCAAGACACCAAGGAGTTTTGTGACCATATAGAGGAACTAATCCAAAGAGCTCGTCGTTAGGACCATGTCTTCTTATGATTCCTGTAGAAGTAGATCCTAGCTTATTGAGTAATTTCTTCCATTTTAAATTTGTTGACATTGTAGTGCACCAGCAGCTTATTTCATTTGTGATGTACATAGACTGACTAAGCAAATAACTAAGCATAAGGAACGTCAGTTGCGAGGATACTGGTGGCATGGGGTGGAAGAGCAGGTTTGCCTCAATTCTGTAGTTAGGTGAACAAAAAGTCTCGCTGTTTTGAACATAATTGTCCTAGTGGTAACACGGTCTGTTGGACCTGGCCCTTTTTGCGGGGTTATCCCTAAAAAAAATTCATTCTTCCTCCTATTTTTCTGACCCTCTGTTTGTTGACTTTAGGACTCTGGGTATTTTACCACTGCTAATCAGTACTAAGGTGCATGTGCTCTCTCGTTTAAACATGGTATGATTTGTTTACACCTTTTTGGCATATTTAATATACCTATAACTCCGTTGTACAGTGGTATCCTGGTGGCTGTAAATTAAATGCTACTAGTGGGCCTGCAGTGCTGCTTGAGCCACTCACAGAAGTAGCCTTTCAAACGTGTCTCAGGCCTGCCACTGCAGGGCTTGCGTGCACAATTTACTGCCACATTGATTTGGCATTTAAAACTACTTGCTAAGCCTTAAACTCTCCTTTCTCTACATCTAGGTCACCCCTAGGGTAGGCCCTAGGTAGCCCTATTGGCAGGGTGCTATGTTAGTAAAACGCAGGACATGTGCCTTTACTGTGTGGGATCTCCTGGTAGTGACAAACAACTTTGTTTCTCACTACTGTGAGGCCTAATCCTCTCGTAAAGCTTGCATTGGGAATTCCCTTCTATGTGTTTAAGTGGTCATTCCTGATTTGAAAGAAGTTGCGTTGGCATGTTTGGTATGTTCAGAATGGCAGTGATATATCACGCTTACTGGGGTAGGTGGATTTTTTATTACTATTTTCGAAATACTTTTAGAAAGTGAGCATTTCTCTGTGCTTATAAATCTAGTGCTTTGCAGCCTGACTCCAATCCATGTCTGGCCCGGTTGACGGCTACACTTTGTGCATACTTTCCAGACAGCCACAACACAGGAAGGGCTGGGTATGACCAGAAAGGCATCTGCACAAACCTGCATACTGATAGTCTTCCTGGGCTAACTTAATTGTGCTGGTATGCTTGCCCATTCATGACTCTAAAGTGCCTCCCAAGGAGCCGAGGGTGTGGGTAGCACTGTTACCTGCTTCTTGGCTTCTCCTGCGAACAGCGCAAAAGGAGCTCTTTATAAATCCCCAGTGGGGTGCTTCATCATAGCCCCTGCACCGCTCAGGCTAACAGGGCTCTCTTGGTGAAATTCCCCCATGCATACAATGCCTTAATGCAGCCCCTTTGCGCTGTTCACCCACAGGTTTCCCCGTCAGCTGGGGAGTGGCGCCTCGTTGAGGTCCAACGTCTGGAGAGAGTAGGGAGCTTATTTGCTTATCACCTTGTGCTTTGTTGGGCTGAGCGCTATGTTCGTTGCTACAATGTGGGTGCTCTCCGCTGCGTGAGGTCAGCCCAGCGCCCTGCCTCCAGCTGCCTTGCCATCCCAGATGACGCTCCTGTCGTTGAAAAGTCCTTCCCCAGTCCATGGCCATGAGAGTTGCTACAGCACCTGGGAAGGCTTCTGCTGATGCCATTTTTCACTCTGCACTGTCCACCAGGATTTCCACAGCCAACCTACAGGTTGCGGGCAACTGGGCATTTCATGCGCTTCCGGTTGCTTGGAATCACAGCCATACGGCGTTGTGGAGAGGACATGGGCAGGTCTGTTTTTATTTGAACATTATTAACAGCGGTCCGAGAGGCCCGGGTGGGTCTTGAACACACTGCAAGTTCAAACCCACTTTTGCTTTGAAATGCTGTGTTGATCAGCAGGTGCCTTCTTCAATATGCACGCAGGGGACCCAGCAAGGTCTACCCGCAGTATTCTGCAGTGTGGGTGCCCCTCTACTTTTACACCTATTTGGGGACACTTGAAGCACTGAATGTTGTGGATGTATGATGGGTGAGTCCTCAACGGAGGCCCTAGCCTCATTTATTTCGGGAAACAGTAACTCCCATATTCCATGTGAGAGGCACCCTGAGACTTCTGTGTCCTACATGATGAACTGGTCACCGTAAACGGCCTAATAGAAGTGAAGGGTGCTGTGGGTTTTTGTTATCTTGGCAATATATATTATGCTTCATGTGTGCTTACTCCATTACTGCTGCATAACTTGCCCTGATACTATGACGCATACCATTTTGATTATTGTTTATTCAGAATAATGAATACCATTTCAGGACCTGAATGGCAAGCAAAATGCTAATGCTACATGGAGAGTCATATGTTTTCTGCTATAACCTAATTTGATGTCCTGATGTTATAATGCATGTTGTCTTGATTTTTGCTTGGTCAGTATAACGAGTACTACTCCACTATTTGCATAGTTTGCGCAGTATTTATGATCCATGTTGCTTTTGGTTAATGTTTTTATGTACAATATGCTATATATTTTTATGTAATCCTGTGTGGAGTTTCTTTTGTGGTGTATTCATTGTGTTACGGGTGTGAGGGTGTTGTGCAAACGCTTCACACATTGCCTCTGATGATAAGCCTGACTGCTCTGCACCAACCTACCAGAGAGGGAGCACAGGTTATCTTTGGTGAGTAACTTACTTGACCTGACTAGAGTGATGGGATCTGCCTGGCTTAGGTGCATATCCTAGCCAACCAGAAACTCCATTTCTAACACGGTCTCATACTGATGCTTCATTTAACTATGCTTCCTGCACCCTGTGGTACATCAACAGACTATGGCTTTTCTCTCATAGAAATCAATACTATGAAGAAGCTTCTTCTCCACTCAATAATGCTGCAGAGCTCAGGGCAGGCCATGTGCAAGTGATACTTGCCTAGGCAAAGGAACATAGCTGAATTATGGAATTATAAAGCACTGCCTGAATTTGAAAGTTCATTAAAAATTCCTGTGGCTCATGAATACCAGAACACTGCAGCCCTGAATCCTTCAAGACACCATAATTTACAAATGAGAAAGATAAATTCTGGCTGGACGAAATTATATTCCAATGCAGGCCCTGTTCTTGCAGACTTTGGAAATATGGAAGCCAGCAGTGAGATCGTGCCTGCTGTCAAAAGCGAGTGTATGGAGCCATTTTCAAAGCTGGTCCCTGACGCATATGAATGTTGTCTATTAAAATAGGTTTAGGTGGGCATTTCCCATTTTATGATGTCGTGTACGAAAGGGACCATCGCTCAATCCTGACATTGATGCACATTGATGCACCCCACCTTTTTTTGCTCTTTTATTGGACCAGCCAACTTATATATGTTTTGCTTTTAATGACAAATGGTAGCTTTATTACTTGCAAAGGGGGAACAGCGTTTACAACGCAACTTTTACCACGCACTACCTTTACCACGCAACTTTTACAACGCAAGTCGTTACAACGACTTGCGCTGGTGGGCGCTGTCGGATAGGGAATGGTTTAATTTACTATCCAAAACCTTCCCTGCTATCCACGGGGACTGGAGTTGGAATAGTAAATTAAACTATTCACTATCCAGCGCCCCCCAACACAAGTCGTTGTTACGACTTGCGTTGTAAAGGTTGCGTGGTAAAGGCATGCGTTGTAAAAGCATGCGTAGTAACGACATACATCCCTTGCAAAGCTGCTACCTTGGCCAGCGTTAAAGCCTGGGATAGGTTTGCTGTTTAACTGTATGGATGTCTGCTTGATTACAGTTTTATTTTAGGTAAAATAAATGTTTTATTGATTGATTGATTTATGGTCCCTTTTTATGCTCTGGCTTGACAGCACAGCTCTTCGCAACACAATTATGTGAGAACCACCAGGAGATGGGCTTTGGCTACACCCACATACTGGGAGCCTGGAGCCATTTTTTTTGATTGAGCAGACGTTGTGTGCTTACACAAAAAAAATGTTTTACATCCACACAGATGTGATCATATTATTTATTCACCGAGCTGCCTGAGGTTGAATTATGAGAGGCACCCATATGGCATTGTAATGCGATTGAAGTGTCTTCAAGAGCTAGGTAATTGATAGCGTTCTTCTCTGAAAGCAGCACAGATGGGATGAGGCAGTCATTAATGTACATGGATTTTTAGGTCTGGCTTGACAGTGCATTCCTACGATATCTCTATTGGCATTGCCAATGCTTTTTTCTGAATGATGTCTATCTGATCACAGCGTACATTGCAAGGCTTGTAGTAGTGCAACTCAACTCATGGGATGCAACCATAAATTGGTAATTATCTAGTAGTGGCAAGCAGTTATTTCATATTTTGAACCTAAGTCCAGTAGTTTTGAGACAAACCCATTTTCAACATGTTTTCATTTTACCTGGTGTATGGAGATATGGCAAAACGTCAAAATTATTGCAGTGTCTAGGTATACAGGAGGTCTACAGAATTCTTGCCTTCTTTAAGCCTTATGCAAAATCGGCTCTCAGATGCTGAACAAAGCGTTTTGGAGTTCAAAAATAGAAATGTGGCCAAGGTAATTCATGTCACTTCTACCAAATCATCCTTTCATTTTGGGAGGGCGGGCACACCTGCTGGTTCCAGTGAATCACAGAATATATTGTCTTAATGGTTGACAGGCTCATAGCAATGCCATTTTTCCTTCTAGGAGGGAAATCTCGAACTTTTCAATTTGGCAAAGGACTTGTTCACATGGATATTGATGCGTTTATCAACAAAAAGTATGGGCCGTATTCATACAAAAACACCCACCCCGAACTCCACATCTCCCTTGGTACGCATGTATGTAGTCGGGCAGGTCCTGCAACTTAGGCATGGGATTACTGATTGATGGGTCACAGGTGGGAGGGTGCATAGCTAGCATGAAAACACGAGGGCAGAGGTACGCATGCTTAAAAAAAAAACCATACAGTCAGATGCCGCATGAGTTAGGAACAAATAGACTCTCTGGACTGTGTCCACGCATGGTTGAGGCCCACCTGTAGTAATCAATGACCATTGACCATTAATCCATGACTCTAAGACAGCAACTAATATTCCTCACCAAGTTTGGTACAGCGTAAAACCTTTATTGCTGTTGTAATATGGTATATAAGCCTAATGCGAACCCAGTGTAAATTGAAACAGTCCTCTGATCTTGTGCCTGTAACTGTTCTCTCGGCCGAGTTGTTTAATTAAACAAACTGTTCCTGTTTTGCCAAATGCCTTTTGTCTTCTCTTTTTACTAATGAATTCAAACCAAGCAGCATACTTTTCAGTTCACTAAGCCTAAAAATATAAAAACATAGGACATTTTTCCCATAGGGATCTTTTGGGTTTGGAGTTCTGGAAAGCAATCCTGAAAAACCTTGACACAGCAGTGTAAGTGGTTTGATTTTGGGTGTAATTTCCAAGCCCCTAAAGTGTGTCATCCAACAGTATAGGGGAAGTATCAGACAAAAGCCCTGGCACGTCTCTTGCTCACTGTTTATGACTTGACTTAGAAGAAACATTGGAATACATTTCAACTGGGCAGGACATGCCTGAGGGGGGTCAGACCTTAAGCATGAATTTGTCCCTTTAGGAATGATTTATTCTGGGCTTGTACTCTGCCAACTCCTGAACTATACTATAGGCCCATCGAGCCAAGGGAAAGCAATTCCAAGCCCTGGCTTAGGAAATGTCCTATCTGGGTGAATGAAACTACTGAACTATGCTGCATGCTGCAGGTACCTGGAGTGCTGGAATCCTGAAATAGACACCCACCTGTTGGTACTGAGGACTAGCATGTGGGAACTGGGCTCCTTCCTGGAAATGAATGTGCTGTCATTTTCTTTATAGGGTACAGCTCTAAAGATGCCAGACACATCAGAAAGAAGGAAACATTTTTAGCATATTTTCCAAATGTTTATTGCAGGTATCTTTGAGAACCAGGAGCTCCTTCAAAAACTATACCTAGAGTCTTCCGTGGACACAACTTTAATATTAGCCCCTTCTGATCAATTCTCACAATATCACTGTTTTTTACAAAGGGAACCAAGTTGAGTTACCTATTCTTCTGGACATAGCATGTACACGGCCTCCAGATATATCCGGGTCAAAATTCATGGAAGTCGGTTTTTGTTAGTGATTTTTTCTAATTCTGAATGTAATTCTGTTACCACAGTTTTCCATTTTTATTATATTGTTTAGCTTTGATTGCTTTTTTTTAATAACACATTTCATTGGGTTTTGCCACACATCAGAGCCAAAGCGGCCCATATACATGTGCAGGATAATACCCCATGAATATTCAAAACAGAAAAAATGCACAGTGCATCCTTAACCACCCCCCTCCCAACGCAAATATTTGACAGTAACTCTAGTCAAATGTAGCCCCAGTCTCCATCTTGGTTCCTTGTATGGTGTGACCATAGTGCCATATTTCGGCATCTAGTTGAGATTCTGCAGTGCAAACAGGCACCAAAAATATTACTCTAAAATTTGCCCATCTCTGCCATGTCTTCTGATGTTTCTGAGGGCATCCGCTAGCCTGGAACACCGCTACCTCCAGCGCCATGCAGTAGTCCAACCCTCTTTTCTATGCCCCTAGGGATGGTGGTGTACTCGCTTTCCATTGGCAGGTAATGTCCCTTTTCACTAGCTTAAACCACCAAAATAGTAGTCGCTTGTAACGGTTCCCATCTATCCCTTCTGTGCTATGAAAGAAGAGCAGTTTTGGAACTAACGGAATATCCCAGACAAGAACCTCAGCCAGGCAGGATGTTACTCCTACATTGATTGATTTTTAAGATGCTATTTTATCATTAATTATTTATTTCGGGCATTTTTATATTTTTGTATTTTTTCCATTAACATTGATGCAGGGCGTTTAACATTTTTTCTTGATACTATTTTACAAAATTGCTGGCAGTGGCATTGAATGGTGCAAGCTGCAGTGGCCTCCTGAGAAGGGCCTTGTTACTTTCTTTACAAATTAAGCACTTGGGGACATCTTTGTTTTCCCTGTATGGCCACAAATGAGGTAGTCAGCTGCATTCTAGGTCAAATGGAATTTATTGAGACGGTAGCAATCTTACAAAGAGCTAATTACAAGAGTCTAGTCTTGAAGTAATAAGAGTGCTAGAAGTTGAACTCACAAATGCAGCAACTAACATTATGACCCTTCCTCCACCTAAAAATGAGGCCATCGTCTCAGCAGAGGGTCCTCAAACAAAAAATAAGGCGAAATGGGACACATTTGAATTATACGACCAGGGAAAAATCGCCAAAACGCTGGCGGAACTTAAGCCAAACAACCACTACCAAGACCCTCTACCGGGAAAATGTGTAAGAGAAGTCAGCCACACTCTAGTTCCGATATGGACCGATATAATAAATGCCTCACTTACACAAGGGACCCTCCCGGACTGCCTAAAAACAGGGCAGATAATGCCCATCCTCAAAAAGCTGACGCAACTGACCCGAACAACTACCGACCAGTGACCAACATCCCTCTACTGGCCAAACTCATTGAGAAATGCGTGCAGGGCCAACTAAGTCAACACATCGCTAAATTTTCGCTACTTGACGATTGCCAATCAGGATTCAGAACTGGTCACAGCACTGAAACTGCGATCCTGCATATTGTTGATGACGCCCTACAAGCCCTAGACCGAAATCAAACATGCTTATTGATCCTCCTAGACCTGTCATCAGCCTTTGACACGGTAAAGCATGAATTGCTAATGACCAGACTACAAGACAGGATGGGTCTGTCAGGGAACGTGCTGAAATGGTTCAATTCTTTCCTACAGAACAGGACTCAACGATACCTGGTTAACCAAGCAATCTCAGCCCCGAGCCCCAATGCAATCGGAGTTCCACAAGGATCAACGCTCTCCCCAGATCTATTCAACTTATATGTTGAACCTCTCACGGAGATCCTTCAAGAATCACAGGTATCCTATCATATGTATGCAGACGACACGCAACTATACATAAAAATAGCCTCCCTTGAGGACATCGACCTAATGAACAGAACACTAAAGAGAGCTTTGCGATGGTTAACAATAAACCATCTGAAACTGAATTCCCAGAAAACAGAATTCTTGCTAATTTCACCGACAAAGAGCCAATCTGAAGTTAAAGAATGGTCCAAACTGGTGACGGCGCTAAATTGTACCCCGACCCTAGTTAATTCAGTCAAATCACTTGGAATTATACTAGACGAAAACCTCGACATGAAAGATCATATTAACGCAATGGCCAAGAGCGCCCGCTTCCATTTGAATTACTTAAGGAAAGTGAAACCCTTTATCTCAGAGTCGGATCTAAAACTGGCTATCCAATCACTAGTCATCTCGAGGATCGAATACGGCTGCACCACATTAGCGGGTCTCCCGAAAACAGCCACAGCACCACTAAAAGCCTGCCTCAACGCAGCGGCTAGACTCATTATGGGAACGAGAAAATTCGATCACATTTCCCCGCACCTGAAAGCACTAAACTGGCTACCTTACGAGGCCAGAATCCAAATGAAGATGGCCTGCATTACACACAAAGCGGTCCACCATAACACGCCTAGATACCTGGCTAAGAAACTTAAGCTTTCAGGGGGTAACAGAATAACCAGAAGCGCTAAAGAACTACTACTACGACCAGCCTTTTTCCACAAGAAAAAGACCTACAACCGAGCATTCTCCGGAGCGGCCCCCAGAATATGGAACTCCCTCCCTCCAAACATCAGGATGATTCAAAATACCATGACATTCAAACGGGAACTGAAGAGCCACTTGATGAGTAAATACCCGACATAGAAAAATTAAGATGACTGAGACGTTCACCTACAAGAATGGAGGTCGCTCCTCGTCATGAAACATGACTGCTGTCGTGTTCAAGCTGAGGCTAGACACCGATAACTATATCTCACAATCAAACATTTAACTGCTACCTCATTGTATTTATCTACCCATTTCATCCTTGCGATGCACTTGAATGCCTTATAACCCTACCCCACCGAGCTAGATGGGATATTTCTGACCTGAGCTCAGCCTGCTCGTCATCTATTGCTAATTGGGCATTTAATAGGGGTATATATATCTAATCACGTCCCTACAATACACTGCCTTCTACCTCATATCTATTTGTTACTATTAATGTTAATATAATGTCTATATGTAATTTCTTTACATGTTAAGCACCTACTGGTAATTGCACAGATAATAGGAACACTCATAGCTAATCACAGCGTTGAGTATAGTACCTGCTACCTCAGATCAATTTGTTATTATCAATGCTATTTGAATGTTGATATGTGTATTTCTTTCCTTGTGAAGCGCTCTGATACCCACGGGTCTTGTCCGCGCTATATAAAACTCTATAAATAAATAAATAAATAAATAAATAAGAGATTGATTTAGCATTTTCCTGGAGATGTGTTATCCTTATACATGAGTATTTAATAATTGATGACCTTCAATGTGTTTGGGCAATTTCTGGTTCACAAAACTTTGATGAATCTTGGGTACCAAAGGCAGTAGGGAGATGGGGCGGTAGTTAGATCTGATACAAAGATCTGCAGTCGGCCTTCTCATTTGGGAAGACTTTTTCCAGGGGTCAGATACAATATCAGAACTCAAAGAGGCTTTGCAAAGTATGGTAAGAAAAGGCACAACACACGGTGCAAGTGCTTTGGCAACTTTAGCAAGGCATGGCTCTAAAGTAGAGCCTAATGAAATGTTTAAAACGCTTGCAGATAGCATCAACTTGGTTCCCTGGGGTCTGGATAAGATTGGCACAAGCTGGAGTAGAATAGTTGGGCGACAGAAAAATATGATCTGACTGCTGTAAAGCAGTATCTATGATAGCAGGTGGAAAAGTGCTCAGTAGGTTTGTAATATTGTCTTGAAAGAATTCCAAGAGCTGAACGCAAAGCTGGTGAGTTAGAGTCACAGAAGTGGCAGCTGAGGTTGGGCAAAAGTGTTAAAAATAGAGAAAATCTCTCAGGATTGATACTTTTACCAATTGATTTTGCTCATGATAGTGATTAGCTTTAGTAGACATTTTGTACATCTACGCAACTCATTTTGTATATCGCTCTTGCTGTAGAATAATACAAGCATTGTCTTTCAATTTTCTTGCATTGTCTCTTGGTATGGAAAGTTCTTCTGCATACAACGGGGCAGACGGCATTGACACATGGAACTTTTAGTTTAATGGAACTCAAGGTTTTAGTGGGATGCCTAATGCTTTCACTAACCAGTTATTAAATAGGGTGGTGTTGATGTTAACTGAATGAGGAAAAAGCATAGTAGCTAAATTGGAAATATCTCATTTAGACCACGCATCGTAGAATTATCTACCATGAGATGTTTTTTCTTTATTTGCAGAAGGCCTGAAATAACATAATGGCCTTGTGATTGTACCACATTACCTCTAGTGCATCTACCAACAGAATTAAGGAAAGCCGTGCAAGACTGTCATTAAAAATGAGCCCGTCTGAGTGGGTGGGTTAGATGCTATTTGAGAAAGAGAACAAAAACTGAATATCTCTTGGTCAATGGCACCTGTTTCATCATTAACACTTAACTGAAATGACCAGGACAATTATGTTGTCTGTTTTGAGACAAATGGTGGAAATTCACGGAAGCATCGGCACAAGAAACCCCTTTACAGGACTGGGAAGTCTATATATCAGCAATGCCTTAAAGGAATGATTGAAACTGATGGATATTGTCACTGGTAGAGTCTATGACTCTTTAATATGACACAGGGAAAAGGTTAGAGCAGTATGACTAGATTTATAAATATATGTGATATCATCTTTAAGGCATAAGGGGCAATCAAGCTATTTAATTTGAACACCTGGGGAATGGATATTGCTTCAACCGGTCCAGAGTCCTCCTTGAACCCGGTTTTAATCAAAGAAACTACATACAAATTCGAATGGATTGATGATTTTGATGTTTTGTATAACCTGAGTTCCATTATTGATGTATATCAAGTGTGCATCAATAAAGGAACTCTTTAAATTAAAAGGCTCTCTCTTTATGTTTTGATTATTGCATTTTATTCTGAGAGGATCAGAGCAGATTCACAAATTCGCATACCATGTGTGAAAGATATATGGTGATAAGGAAGCTCAGTTAAAAATGAGAAGAGAGTAGGAGATTCAAAAGAAAAAGAAGCATGAGTAGTGACACTTGTATCTTCAAGAATTTCTGTAGAAGATAGCGGGACAAGGTATTGGGTTACTCAGTGGGGAATAACAAAGAGCTGATATAAGCTCTCTGTTAACCTGCAAGAATCAAACTCCATGCCATAGCCATCACTAAATCGTCCCAGTGTGGCCTGCACACAACAGAGAATATAGGAGTTAGAACATGCCAGCACAAAATGGCCAATTTAGTGTCGACCACACAAAAAGCCCTAAGATGGAAGACGGGCACCTTACAAACCCAGAAAAAAAGAAGCTCTTACAGCTATAATTAGTAGTGGACCAAACAGAAAATAAAGAGAGATGAGAGCCTTTGAGGGAAGGAACATGGCTATAGTGTGGTTAGAAACTTCTGAAACAGGAGAAACACTAAATTATTAGATTACAAATAAAAGCAGATCAATAAAGCCAGCTGTACAAAGTAGCTTCAGTTTCTGACCTATGCAGAAAGCAGCCATCCTTAAATAGTCCAAGGACTGTCTAAATATCACGGAAAAAAACAACCACTAGACCACTCACTACCTAAAATGGTTTCTCTTGTGTGGAACACATAAAAAGCCTTAAGATGGTGGACAGGCTTCCCAGAAACCCAGAAGAAAGGAAGGGGCATATTATCAAAAGGGGCGTAAAAATTATTGCAGCTTTAGCAGCAGGAAACTGCAGCTAAAGCGGCGATTATAGGCTTAAGAATATGCCCTTGAGAATTCCAATAGAAGCCCATGTTCACACCAGAACATGGGTTTCTATGGGAATTCACAAGGGCATATTATCGAAGCCCATTATCGCCGATTTAGCGGCAGTTTCCTGCTGCTAAAGCGGCGATAATTTTAACGCCCTTTTTGATAATATGCCCCGTAACCCTTTCCCATACAATTAGCAGCAGACCGAATGCAGTTAAAGAAAGATAAGGGCCACAGCAAAGAAGAAACAAGGCAATAGTGCGGTAACAAAATTCTGAGACAGAAAATCTAAAGAAGGTGTTTCTTGAAAACAATTCAATAAATAACAAAACCACTCACTCTGACAAAGAAATTAAAATGTACGCAGATCGAGCAGAACAATGAAACCAGCTGTGCAAGGTAGCTAGGTTTTCTGACCTGTCAACGCCACAGCCATCCCTAAAAAAACGAAGGGGCATATCATCAAGGAGAGGCGATAACATTATTGCCGCTTTAGCGTCCTTTTTTGGGCGAAAAGCGGCAATAATTTCATCGCCTTATCAGCAAAGACACGCTATTGCGTGTTTTGTTGACTTAGCACCTGTTACATCAACGCCCAGCTTTGCATCGCTAATGAGATGCAAAGTGAGCATAACACACAGAAATGAGCAGAAAAATATCGCTAAGCGACATTACTCCTATTATCAATCTGCAGGTTAACCTGTGCAGCGATGATAAAAGGGGCGCTAACCACGCTTATTGCAGGTTTCTTTATGCCTGCTTTTCTTTTGACTAAACCATGTTAGCCTATGGGTGGTTTATTATAGGGCTGAGACCACCCAGCCCTAGCAACAAGATATCGCCTGTCGCTGTGCGTTTTTCGATGAATTTCCAGCAATAATCGCACCTTTTTGCAACTATCGCTGGTTTATATATCGCATCGGAGATAAGCGTTGCTGATAGCACGCTATCTCGACGATATAAACCAGCGATAGCCGGCGATAATTATCCACGCGCTAAGCTTGCTTACCGATAATTATCGCCGGCTGTTGCTGATATGCCCCCAGGGGAGTTCTGTGAATTGCAGAGAACTCATACATTAGCATGCCCATTGCCCAAAATAGCAACGTTAGTGTGGAACACACAGAAAAACTCAAAAGAAAGGAGCTGTTCCCAACAAATTAGCAGTGTACCTAGCTGTTTTAACTTCATTCAGGTCGCACATGTCGTAACTAATGCCTGAAAACTGACTTAATTTTGCAATTCTCGGTTTGGTGTTTGCACCAAGCTTTATTTTGGCACCTTCTGTTTATATGCAATGAAGAGTCACTTCCAAAAGCGATGCCCAATAATTTAGAAGTTGAATAAAGTAGTGTTCTGCAAATTAAGATTGTTAAATAGATGGACATATTTGTAATGTAACTGATTACCTGATAATAGGGACAGCGATACATTTAAAACCTTATTAGGTGTGTGCCTGTACATTCCAATCTTTGGTAAAACCACAACCATCTAGTGTTATAAAACACCGCAACATCTATATTTCCCACAAGTACATTTGGTTGGACAAATTTGACAAAATCTATTCGGGGAAATGTTGTTTACATTTCAGAAGCATTCAGAATTAAGTGGGCAACACGTCAATTCTGCATGTAAATTCCTATTTTAATAAGGAACATCTGGAATCAGTGGTATTTACTGCTCCTGGTAAATACCTCAACCTGTGGTGTACTATTTATAGGATTCAGAAAAATACTTTACACTCTTTAAAGGCACCATCGGAAATGGAATTCATCACATGTTCCTCAAAATATAAAGGATTAAATAAAAACCTTAAATAATGGTGTTCGTTTACCCAAGTCCATACTAAACATCTATGAATTGTTTCTTAAAATTTATTTTTGTAAAATATAGGTCCTGGTGGCCACCGCTCTGGGAGTTCCATCGAATCGAATTCTGGTTCGAGTGAAGAGAATGGGAGGAGGATTTGGTGGAAAAGAATCAAGAAGCGCGGTTGTCTCAACAGCAGTCGCTGTAGCAGCAAATAAGTAAGTTTTATGATAAAACAAAACTATATTATAAAAATTGAGGATAGTATCCTGTCACTTAAGTCAAAGAGGAAGGCTTTCTAGTGGAAAATCAACCACCTGGGCCTTCTTTTCCCCTTATATTTTCTCCCCAAAAGCAACTGAAATCTCAAGATCTGTAGATCTCAAAAGTTTTAATGAGCCTTTCTTAATAAGGACCTCGCTTCTTTCCCTTAGGTCAATATATTCATCTGGTTTTAACATGATCCTCTTCAAGCTGTAAGAACATTATTTTAGCATTCACTACAGAGATCAAAACGTTGTCGTTTTGTTAATTTTCAGATCCGTTTTGAATCACAGTGAAAGGGTTCTTAATACATGACTAGCAGGGATTGTTCAAAATCAACTTATTATAGATAGAGGCGGTCCACTTTTCCAAGTTATTTTGCCACAGACTCTTTATTATTTCACAGTCATATCTTAAATATCTGAATATGTTTCAGTTTGTACAGATGAGTTGCCTTCTCAGAAAAAAAGACTCTCTTGCATTGCTAAACAAAATTAAAAAGTTAGTTACAAACTTAAAATCAGCACAAGTAAGTAGTAGTGCATAGATTAAGTTTTGTGCTCTGGGTATGCATGATATTTTCCCACCTAAATTGACGCAATGGCCACTTGAAACAGTACGCTTGGGATCCATGGCTGAGAATGGTGTTCTTTGTGGATTGTAAAAACAATTTAAATTGATCTGACAAATAGCCAGAAGCGTGACCATAAATATTATGAAAAATCATTCCATGCACATTCTGATCTGGAACTTTACTAAGCACCAAATAGGTACTCACCATTAGCTGGGCATCTGGTCATATTTTTCCTTGCTGGCTATTACTCGACCTCGTTTTTGAATTCTTTGTAATTATACATCAAGTTTTGTAGTAGATTTAAATAGACCTCAGAGAGATAAAGCAGCCTAGAGATGTACCCTTCCGGAACCAATAACAGGCAATGGGCTACACCTACCAAGTGCAAAATTCTGGCCAAACAGTTAATATTATAAATATATAGTGTAATCACTTTAATACTCTCCTTTGGAGATAAATCCTTTTCTTTCATCTTTCTTATCAAATAAAAGATAGACTCACAGTCACACTAATGGAGACATGCATGGTGTATAATGCACTTCATGCTAGACACAGTGCAAGTCAATTGGCTTATAGGGAATAGCAAATGCTGCTATTGTGTAACTGTCATATAAAGGTAAGAATTGACACAGTTGCTGCAATTGAATGACACCTGCTTCTTTGTCAAAGAGGGGTGGGTGCTCGTGAGAATCGCCTTAGGTTATCACATGACTTCATGTCAGTGGGACACAGCTTTCAAGTCTAGGTATTTCCTTTTACGAACCTTTGTCAGCTACAGATGTGTCGAATTGTAGTGAATTAAGCCCACACCTGTTAGAATGCACAGATTTTCCTAAATTCAATCTTTATACTCACAAGTAGGTGATCCAGTGGCATTGATCCACCTGGGAGCTATTGATGTGCCTTCATTCACATGCCAGGTTTTTTGCAACGACCCTCACTCTGAACTTCATCCTCGCTCTGCCTGAACCGACCTTTTCAGTTCCTCTCCAGGCAGTGCTTCTTCTCACTTTGCCCCTAAAATGACCACCTTCCGCCCAGCCCATGACCTCTCCTTTCTTGACTCTCCATGCCTGACTGCTCAAACTAACGACTTGCTTATCTCCATCCTCACAATGTGCACATTCTTCATTTGCTCTTTCAACATTAGCTCCTTGAAGCGAATGTATGTTGTTATCCCGCAGTCTTTTGTTGTTACAACGACGGCGTTGTGATTCCGCATACCATTACTCCGCAAGTCGGAACAACGAGTTGCGGAGGGGCGCTGCATGTTGGAATAGTATAATTTACTATTCCAATTCCAGTCTGTGCGGACAATAGGGAAGGTGTTGGATTTCAAATCCAACACCTTCCCCACCCCTCCGCAAGCCGTTGTTCCGATGGTATGCAGAATCACAACGCGGTCGTTGTAATGACCGCGTTGTGATTCCCTGCGGGGGAAAAGATTTGTGGTAAATGTTGTTTACCGTTTTGCAGCAATAGTGTGAGGGCCTGCAAATGTAAAAGACCTAGTGCACCGTATTATGGCCATGAGGCCTCTCGTTTTCCATGCCTACGTGAAGCACTGGGCAAACCTATTTCTGAACCGGTGTACCGGTGATACTTCATGTCTTCTCTATGAGTGATATTAATCACCAAACCCTATTTTAGGATTTGAAAATAGCACATTTACCACTAAAAGTCCTTAACCTTTTCACCCGTTGTTGAAAAGTTATGCAGGAATTGCAAGCAAACCACATGCAGGGCCAATAAATAGACTACTTGTTTTGTCTCTTTCTTTTGAATCCAGACTTTGTTTCCTTAAGAGTTGAAAAATTCCCAGAGTGTGATAGCTTGCTGACTGCTGATTAAGTTGCTTGACTTCTCAGTGTCCCAAATTGGGAATTCCGCTTTCCAGTAGCAAGTAGCAAGGTTTGACCAATACTACTGACCTACCATGCTTACAGCTGTACCAGAGGATGATACATTACCCCAACAAAATTCTTGCAAGAGATCCTGAAACTCCTTGTATTATACGTTTATGTCCTCCAAGAGTTTGACGAATTGTAACCAATGTATCTAGCTTCAAGTTCTTACAGATCCATTCACAGCCAGTTTCTTTGCTCTCAACTCTGCTTGTCAACGCCTTCTCTGGGTCCACCACAGCCGCCCTGAAGAGTACCAGCAGATTTTGTGTAGTTTTTTCATAGCCTTCCCATGCTTGCTACACCCTGTGCTTCTCTGAACATAATTGAGCCTCTTCAAGAGTTTGACAGATGTGGGGCATCTGCCAAAAATGTGAAGGATGTCGAGTCTGCCCTATTTAGAATGTATAGGGATGCATATGGCCAATGCCCGCAACGGTCAAACACCGCATAAGGTCTACAGCATTGATTGGTCACATTGATTTATATAGTTATTTATTGGCAAACATGTATTTAGGACTTTACGTGCTGTCACTATTACTTCTGCCTTTGTGATTCTATTCTTGTATGTGTGTATGATTGTCCGATTTGATGTCTTTATTACTTGACCGACGAAAATACTTAGGCAACTTTAACAATAAGGCTGAGCTAATATAGTCATCTATTTGTACAGTAGTGGTGCATGTTTAAACATGCACTAGTGACTGTACTTTCTACAATTAGTACATGGATGTCTTAATGAGCAATTCACAAGATAATTGCAGTATTTGCAGAGCAGGGCGTATGTTGGACACACCAAATTGCCGCATTGTAAAAACAAAGTAATTAACATCAACAAATCTATCATGTAATAAGAAATTAAGCTGATTATGTACCTCCGATGCAGAAGGTTGACATGAGAAAAAATACTACATATTGAAATACAAGCCTATCAAATTGCACTGGTATGAATTAAGAGTGATATTAATTCCATATGTGTATCTTGAGTGCACACATTTGAGTGGCGATTTAAAAAGCATATACATGTTGAATGGGCTATATTGCAAAAACATTGAATGTTTCTCCACATTTGAAAGCAAAAGCCAATTTGTGTTAAAAGTGCTCTGACCTAGTGGCAGTGCATCCATCAATAATGAAAGGATAAACACAACAATTGTACAACCCAGTAGGTTTCACTTATTTGTAGTTAAACATAGCACACATGAAAATGCAGGCTACACAGCACCTAATTTGCTACCTTACAGGTTAGTTAGAAGCCACCATTGCTTAACATAAGTTGACCTCATTGTCTCATTTGCTTGCTCCTTATTCGTCAGCTTCTGTAGGATTGCTTCCTCTCTGTGTGTGTCATCTCTCCCCTGGAGAATGGATGCATTACTTTGCCCTTCCACTGCTATCCTTTTCAGATGGTAATTTGTTCTTGTTGCTTAAGCCCTCTATGAGAGTGTGTGTGTTTTTCAGCCATCTCCCTCTGTAACTTTCCCACATCTTTACTGCTCAGCCCCTAGCGCCCACCCTCTCTCCATTGTCTGTGTGCTTGCCTCCATGAATTGTCTGTGTGCTTGCTCCCAGTCAACCTGCTCACCTTCTGATGTCAGTAAATTTACTTGAAACTCGTGCAATGCAGTGCAGCCACCAAAGTTGCTCTGCTATGTTGCATAAAAAGGAGAGACCATAACAATGCCACAACAGGTCTTCACCCGCTTTCCTTGCTGCCTGTAGCCTCCTTCATTTCGCAGCAGCTAGGCTGCTCCTGCCTGAAAATAAAATCAGCCTCACCAGCCCTCAAGGTTCCAATGCGCTAGTCTCAATGACCAGTGCCACTCGCGTTTTTTTTCCCATGCCTTTTTTCCACTTCCCCCCTCCCCAGCACCCCTTTCGGGCCTATTTAATGGAGGGCGCAGCACGGCCGCACCACTGTCAAGCCAAAAGCAACAGCTGTATGCAACCGTCCGTGTCTGCACTGGTCCCAGTGCCAGGAATCCTGGCTCTCAGGAGACGCATAGGTAATCCACTTCATATCTCCGAGCCTTGGACCCGGACGCCGCAACAACTGCTGCCTTGCATCTCCTTGCTCCACAGCTGGACTGTTCACCTGCCACCAATGCCAGTTTACGCGACCCCGTTTTCGACCTTGTTTTCGAACCTTAGTGATGATCCATTAAATGTTGTAGTAGGTTTAAGTAGACCTCGGAGAAATAAAGCAGCATAGAGAAGTCCCTTGCTGGAAAAAATAACAGGCAATAGGCTACTCCTACCAAGTGCACAATTTTGGCCAAACAATACTCACCTTCATAGAAACCTGTGCCACTCCCACCCTGCCAGCCGACACCACCCTGGAACCACTCCGATGCCCCCTGGTCCATGCCTGATCACTCTGCAAACATGCCACCAAAGTCTGGGACACCATCTCCATACTCGCCCGACATGACTTTCATCACAGAGGTATGGCTCACCCCCACGTTGGCACCCAACATCGCCACCATGACACCCAGCGGCTACAAGATGAAACACCAGGACCGCACCAACAAACCCGGAGGTGGCATTGCCATCATACACAAGGAATCAATCCGCTGCACCACCACAGAAGACGGAACCATGCCAATCATGGAACTCCTGAATTTCCAACTTCACACCAAAGGCAACACAACCATCAATGGCACCCTTGCCTCCAGACAGCCTAGACAACGAACCACCTACTGCGTCACCATCACAGGCTTCATTGCCCCGCTCACCATTGAATCCAAGCACTACATCTTCCTCTGAGACCTCAACTTCCACCTGGATGAACCCACTGACATGAACTCCGCTGATCTCCTGAAACAAATAGATGACATTGGCCTCACTGTGCTGGTCAAAGACCCCACACACAGAGCAGGACACATACTAGACCTTAACTTCACATCCTGCAACAGAGTCAAATTCAGCCATACCATGGAACTTACCTGGACCAATCACTCTAACATCCGCTTCACCATCACAGCACCACCTTGCACCACCCCCACCACCCTCAACCCTCTCAGCATCTCTTTCCACACCTGGAACAAAGTGACACAGAATAACTGGACAGATGCTCTCAACACCACCAAGACCAAAGCCACAACCAGCCTGAAACAGGCAGTCGAGAACTTCAACACCTGGATCACCAATGCCGCCAACTAAGGGGCCCCCATCAAACCATTCAAAACCCCCAGATCCACCAAACAAGCAGCTGGTACACTCCAGAACTCATCACAAATGAAACACAGCTGAAAACAACTAGAAGGAAAATGATGCACCAGCAGAGACGACACAAACCGAGCCACCTTTAAGTCAACCCTCAACAATTGCCACCATCAACTCAAAGATGCGAAAAAGGAGGCCTTTTTCAGACTGCATCGAATCTAGTGCCACCACACCAATGACAAGGACCGCCGGGGCGTACAGAGTGATCACACTGTGCAGATGAGTGTAGTCGTAAAGATCAGTGGCCCACCTAAGGTGACAGAATGTGAGGCATTGAAGGAGTGCTGGGGAAGTTTGTTGAGACACTTGCTTACAACGGGAAACCTGTGCCAGCTCGCACTCTGTTTCGTGTGGTGTCTGAAGAGTGTTGGGGGACTTTGCTGAGTCCGCCGGACCAGAGCTGGAAGCCTATACTGTTTCCAACCTCCAGATCTAGAGGACAACAGATTCTGACATCTAAGCCTCCATCCGAGGTCACCAGCTCCCAACCGGACCCACTCCACAAAGTACTCTGTTGTTAAGAATATTGTGACTTGACCCAAGGGGTCTCTTTGGGGAAACAGCCATTACAACGCAACTGAAACAACGCACTACCATTACAATGAAACTTTTACAACACAGGATCCATTACAACACATGCCATTACAACGCAGCTGCTATTACAACGCATGCCATTACAACGTAAGTAGGGGTAAGTATTTAATTAAATTTTAACCCCTACACCATCCAACACTTACCCTACTATTACACCCCCTGGAGTTAGAATAGTAATTTTAACCCCTACACTATCCAACACTTACCCTACTATTACACCCTCCTGGAGTTAGAATAGTAATTTTAACCCCTACACTATCCAACACTTACACTACTATTACATTCCCATTAATTGAAAAAAAAAATACTTACCCATACTTACGTTGTAATGGCATGCGTTGTAATAGCAGCTGTGTTGTAACGGCATGCGTTGTAATGGATCCTGCGTGTAAAAGTTTTGTTGTAATGGTATGCGTTGTGAATGTATGTGTTGTAACGTCATACATCCGTCTCTTTGTGTTTGGCTGCCTGCCAGGAGCAACTGCAGTTCGCACCTCTGCCTGAGGGGAAATATTTCCCCAATTTGGAAGAGCGACAGCTTCCGGTGTCACAGTCTTTTGCCTATGGTTTGGGGGTATAGTGATCCTGCACTCATGAAGATGCCTCTGGGTGCCTGCTGTCCTAATCTGGAGGGATGAAGCCAAGTTATTGTTTCCTTCCACTTTAGGTGGTCCCAACAATCTAATCCAAGTGTCTCCAGTGAGCGCAAAGTGTATCATTGGCTGATGTACTTTGAGTGGCTGAGGGGCAGGGTCGCTAGGCGTAGTCACAACCTGTGATTTCTGGACCATTACAACTTTACGGGTTATGCAATATAGGGAATGTCGTGCTTTATTCTAATGTCTTATCGGGAATAGGGAATACCTCTGAACAGCCTGCATATATGTTTCTGTCACTTTTGATGTGGGAGGGATTGCTTAGATCATTAACACCCTGGGGAAGTACGCACATGAGTTAATATTGCTTATGAGGCTGCAGCGATAATGCAGCAAGTTAATACCTATGACTAGTACATATATGTTCCTGTCGTTCTGCTGCTAATGGGACAGTTTGACAATTGCATATAACTGTAAAGTATATATCCAATTTGTATGTTGTTTTGATTTTGATGTGTGTGCAATACAAAGACCAGCGTTTTATACATATGGTGTGGAGTCTTTTTGCAGAGTCCTCAGTGTGTTGCATGGGTGGTGTTGTGCCAATACTTTGCACTTTAAACACAAGGATAAGCCTCACTGCTCTGTGCCAAGCTACCCAAGGGAGAGCACAGGTTATAGGACAAGTGTATCGATTTCATCCTATCTAGGAAGGTGGATTCTGTCTAACACCTCCCAATCTGGTTTCAGAGCCAACCACAGCACCAGGAATGCCCTGATCACCGCCACAGACAACATCTGTACACTACTTGACAGAGGAGATTCAGCCGTCCTGTTCCTTCTTGACCTCTCACCACCTTTAACACCGTTTCTCACCACACACTCATCAAGAGACTGCCAAGATCGGAGTCAAAGAAGATGCACTCAGACGGATGGCACCATTCCTCACGGGTCGCATGCAGAGAATCTATCTCTCCCTTCACCTCACAAATCAAGAGCACTATCTGCGGCATCCCTCAAGGTTCGTCCTTCAGCCCCAATCTCTTCAACATCTACATGACGCCATTAGCCAACATCGTCAGACCCCACAGCATCAACATCATATCCTACATCGACAACACCCAGCTCATCCTCTCACTCTCAGTAGACCCCACTACAATGAAGACCAACCGCATGAAGAGCGTCAGAGCCTGGATGAAGGACAACTGCCTGAAGCTCAACACGGACAAGACAGAAGTGCTGAACTTTGGCAACAATCTCTCCCTCTGGAATGACACCCGGTGGCATGCTGAACTCGAACCCACCCCTACAGCTAAAGACCATGCCCGAAACCTCTGCATCATGTTGGACAGCAAACTTACCATGAAATACAAGATCAACACTATCTCCATGGCCTGCTTCCAAACTATCTGCATGCCCCGAAGAATCTTCAAATAGCTCCCTGCAAGCACCAGGAAAACAGTCTCACAAGCTCTAATTACCAGCAGTAATGAAGTACTTTACATGACCATTCCCATGCACACACCCTTGCAACATCATGCAAGGGGTCTGCATGATGTTTGGCATAAACTTTGCACTGGGGACAGTTTAAAACCAGCAATTTTGTATGTGTTCTGTACACTTTTCTCCATTTTTATGCCTGCTTCGAACAGGTGGACATGTTTGGTGCAAACCCCTGTCTACAAATATTGATAGGACTTTGCATCAAATATCTGTAGGTAGTGGCATGCGACCTTCCATGTCCATTCAAGAATTGCAGCCTGTAATAGAGTTGACAGTCCAGTAGTTGGGGTGGGCGGAGCTAGGTGGGCAGAGGGGAAGAGGTGGGGTCAAGACAGGAAAGGGTCAGATAGAGTAGGGACGGGGACCGAGCTAGATGTTCAATAAAGAGCTCGTGCATACTTAGTCAGTGTCCGTGTATAATTTGAATGGGACACGACAGCTGGCGACGAAGGTGGGATAGAGCTGCAAACCCACCAGAACAAACCCCGTCCCGCAGCGTAGAGCGCCCAGAGCTCCGCTGTAACCGTGGTCCTGAGGCGCCACGGATGAGACCCCGACGTGATCAAGAAAGTCTGAGAGTGACCAGGCGGTCCTCAAAACGAGCGAAGAAAAGCGGACAGTGCGCCGAGAAAGAGAACCGATCGCGCTGGACGCGCGAAGCCCGCCAGGATCAAAGGCAGGGCGCCGGAAGAAGAGAGCCGGTCGCGCTGGAGGCGCGAGACCCGCCTGACCACCCGCCAAACCGTGAGTGTAAGTCGGGAGCCCACTCCGACATTGCCCCAGCTCGCTGCGCGACACTGTGCAGGCGAAGGAAGCTAACGCGCGAAGACTAGTGCCAGGTCGGCGCGCGCGTGATGAGGAGTCAGCGCCGAGCGGCTCGCCAGCCAAACGTCCCCGCAGCTTGAGCCTACCTGAAAGGCAGCAACCGGCAGCTACCTGCACGCGCGAGCCCAGCAGTGCAGCGACGTGTGTGTGCACCTGGAGAGTGAGAGAAAGCCTCGTGTCTCACAGAAGGGAGCGGCCATCTTAAAGTCAGGCAGCTTTAGAGACAGACCCTATTGGAACAGAGGGCGGCCATCTTTGGGTCAGGCGAAAAACCCAAATAAGCACTGGCAGCATCAAATTGTCACATTGAAGGGTGGACAACGAGCAATCATTGCCAAGTGAGTGCAACAAGAAACAAACAAGCATTGGTACCTACAGTAAGAGGTAGAGGGAACGGACACCAGCAACTGCGACCAGGGTCAAGCACCAGAACTGAAAGCTCACCACCAAGATGTCCAACCCTCCCGCGCAAGACGCGCAAGACACTCCCGCCAAAAAGGAAGTCAAAGGCACGCACCTGCGAGCGCCGGAACCCTTAATAATCACGACAGGAAGCAGCATGGGCCTCAAATGGCAGGAATGGCTGGAGGACTTTGAGGACTACATTGAAGGCTCTAGAATCGAGACAGACAAAGACAAAATAATAACCCTTCGCAATCTAGGAGGACGCGAGATCAGCAAGATAGTGCGAGAGATCCCAACCGACGACAGTGACACCTATACCAAATGAAAGATGTATTGAACAACCGCTTCTTGCACAAAAGAAATGTTGACTATGAGCGACACAAGTTCCACCAACAGCGCCAGGACAAGGATGAGCCACTAACCTCCTTCATACACCGACTGCGACGCCAGTCCCAATACTGCGACTTCACAAATTTCTCGCCGGATGCGGCAATCAAGTCCCAAATAATTTCAGGATGCCACTCAGAGTCGCTGAGGCGACGACTGCTAAGGAAGCCACAAGAGCTGGCAGAAATTGAGGAGAATTCCCGGATATATGACCAAGCCGAAGAAAATGCGGCGGATATCGAAGTCAAGCCCAGCACTAGCCGCGAACATGCCAACCGTGTCTCCGACCGACGACATGGACGACAGGACTACAGAGGCAACTCGCGTGACAGGTCACGCCGATCCAGATTCTCACCCAGACGTCGAACAGACCACCGGCCAAAAGATTCAGAGAGGAGAGATCGACGACCTGAACGCACAAGACGGTGTTTCAGGTGCGGGTATGACTACCCTCACATTGACTCATGCCGAAAATGTGGACGATCCAATCATTTCGAGGCTATGTGCAGCGATTACCACCGAGAGAAACGTGGCGGCAATGACCGACGTGCCAGCCAGCAAAGATCCTCGAGGACAGAGACCAAACGGCACCATGTCAGAGCCGTTCAGGATGAACCTGATAGATCCCCGGCATCCTCTCACTCCAGTCATGAATCCAGACGTTCCAGATGGGATCGCCGCTCCCCCTCGAGAGACTCCAGGTCTTCATCATCCAGGCGATCGTCCTACACTACAGAGTATATAAACATTGCTGACAACGATCAGCTCAAACGCTACCCACGGCTTGACATCATGGTGGGCAATCATGCAGCAAAATTCGTCATGGACAGTGGCGCATCCCTCAACTACATCTCCGTTGCCGAACACGAGCGAATGGTTCCCAAACCTCATCTGCGCTTTGCACCTGTCCGGGTATACACCTGGATGTCAAGAAAACCACTCCCGTGCCTGGGCAAGTTCGACACCACCCTCACGCACGGCGGCACCACTATCCCAGCAGTCATCCACGTCATCAAAGGCCCCGATGCCGACTGCCTACTGAGCCTTCCGACTGCTGAGCGCCTGCGCCTGGTGCACATCCTGTTCAACGTGAACGACAGCTCCAACTATGCCGTGAAATTTCCATCTCTGTTCCAGGGCCTGGGCAAGCTGAAAGGTCGGCAAGTACATCTGCATATCAATGAGCGAGTCAAACCAGTTGCCCAACATCCGCGGCGAGTGCCTTTTCATCTGCAATCCGCAGTGGCCCAAGAGCTGCAAGATCTCCTGGACGCTGACATCATCGAACGCACCGAAGGGCCCACTCCCTGGGTGTCCCCGGTGGTTATTGTACCCAAAAAAGGGACTCCAGACAAGGTCCGTCTCTGTGTAGACATGCGCCTGCCGAACACGGCAATCGAAAGGGAAAGGCACCCCGGTCCACACCTGAGCGACATGATTACGGCACTCAACGGAGCTACAGTATTTTCCAAACTGGACCTCAACAAGGGCTACCACCAGCTCGAGCTGGATGACAGCTCTCGCCCCATCACCACATTTGCCACGCATCTTGGCCTCTTCCGATATAAACGTCTCAGTTTTGGCGTCTCCTCGGCTGCCGAAATCTTCCAAGAGGCGATACGCCTGATCATCCACCATATCCCAAATTCACTCAACTATAGTGATGACATTCTGGTGTACGGCACAAACCTCCGAGAACACGACATCGCCCTTGACCATGTCTGCCATGCCCTAATGGACGCAAACTTAACTCTTAATAAAGACAAATGCGAATTCCACCAGTCAACACTGAAATTCTTCGGTCACATTTTCTCGTCAAGCGGCATGAAACCCGATCCAGACAAGGTAGCTGTGCTCAACAACACCAAAAGCCCAACCGATGTGAACGATCTGCACTCCTTTCTCGGAATGGCGAGCTATTGCGCTCGTTACATTCGCGACTACGCCACCATAAGTCACCCACTGAGGCTCCTCACGAAAGCCAACCAGCCTTTCAACTGGACCCCGAAATGCGAGCGCGCCTTCAGAGACATCAAACAGGCAGTGGAATCATCTGACTGCCTTTCCTACTTCAATCCCAGACGGAAAACAGAGATCACCGTGGATGCCAGTCCGGTGGGCTTAGGGGCGATCCTGGCTCAGTATGACGACGATTCTGAACAACGGAGAATCATTGCCTACGCCAGCCGAAGCCTCACCGATCCGGAAAGGAAGTATTCCCAGCCTGAGAAGGAGAGCCTGGCGGTCGTGTGGGCGTGCGAGCACTTGCACATCTTCATCTATGGGAAACACTTCACGCTCATTACCGACCATCAGGCGCTCATCACGATCTATGGCAATCCAAAGTGCAAGATGCCCCCCAGGATTGAGCGGTGGGGCCTCCGCCTGCAGGAGTACACATTTACAATTGTCCACAAACCGGGGAAGGGAGAGAACCCTGCTGATTATATGTCCCGCCACCCCCGGGACTCTGCAGAGACAACTTCTTCCATAGCGGAGGAATACATTCATTTCGTGTCAAGTCATGCTCGCCCACCAGCCATACCAATGCACACCATCAGGGAAGCAACCAACAAGGACGTTGTTCTACAAACTGTGATGAAACGCATACTATCCAACAGGTGGAGACATCATCCACAAGACGAAGAAGAGAATCCCGATGTTAAGAAAGAACTCCAGGCTTTCCGACACGTCTCTGATGAACTCTCAATAACCGAAGACGGCCTCCTTCTAAGAGACCACCGGATAGTCATCCCAGCCACCCTGAGACAAGGAGTAGTCGACCTAGCGCATGAGGGTCATCGAGGGGTCGTGTCCACCAAGAGAGCACTCAGAGAGCGTGTCTGGTTTCCAGCTCTAGACCAGATGGTCGAGGACACTCTGAAGGACTGTCATCCCTGTCAACTGATCAGCCCCAACACTCCGCCTGCACCACTTCAGATGACCCCACTACCTGATGGGGTGTGGCAAGAAGTTGCAATGGATTTCTATGGGCCTCTGCAGTCAGGGAAATACGTAGTCGTCATCGTGGATGAGTACTCCCGATTCCCGGTGGCTCAGTTTATCCCCTCCACCAGCGCCACCTGTACCCTCAAAGTACTTGAAGAGGTCTTCGCGACCTGGGGTGTCCCCAGAATCATCAAAACAGACAATGGGCCCCCATTCAACGGGCATGAATTCGGCGATTTCGCGAAACAGATGGATTTCCAGCACCGCAGGGTCACCCCGCTCTGGCCGCAAGCCAACGGCACTGTTGAAAGGTTCATGTCTACCATCAAGAAAACCTTCCAACAGGCCACCGCCGAGAAGAAGGATCTGCAAGCGGCACTGAACGAGGTCCTCTGTGCCTACAGAACCACTCCTCACTCCACGACGGGCGTCTGCCCTGCCACTCTCATGCTTGGGAGGACACCGAGAACCCGGATCCCAACCTGGGAAGGAGCACTGAAGAAACCCCTCTCAGACCATCAGATCAAAGACATGGCTGCAACAGATCAGTATCACAAGGAGAAGATGAAGGAACATGCTGATCACAAACGGAGGGCACGGTCACCCTCCCTCAAGGAAGGTGACAGGGTTTTCGTCAAACAAGAGCAGCGCCAGAAAACTGACTGTCGTTTCAAGGACGAGCCTCTCACGATCGTGCAGCAAAAGGGCACCATGGTGACCGCTGAATCAGAAAATAGGCGAGTCACCCGCAATGCATCCCACTTTAGGAAATGCCCTCCTGAAAGACATGACTGCACACCTGCAGCTTCCACGCTGGAGAACCCCAGTGTCCCAGAGGCCGGCGCACCCGACTCTGCACCTCCCATGGTGCAGGAACCAGTGGTAGAGAACATTGTGTCTACACCGGCTCGACCCCGACGCCAAGTGCAGCCTCCAAAGAGACTGATCGTAGAAATGGACTAAGTTTCACTTTCACTGCTGTTTGTTAAGAAAGGGGGAGATGTAATAGAGTTGACAGTCCAGTAGTTGGGGTGGGCGGAGCTAGGTGGGCAGAGGGGAAGAGGTGGGGTCAAGACAGGAAAGGGTCAGATAGAGTAGGGACGGGGACCGAGCTAGATGTTCAATAAAGAGCTCGTGCATACTTAGTCAGTGTCCGTGTATAATTTGAGTGGGACACGACACAGCCCTTCACGCAGAGTGGTTCTTTGTGTTACTTTAGGGCTACTCCCAAAATACACAACAAGTTGTATGCCTGAAAGTAAATCTCAATTTAACACTTTGTGCCAGATAGCGTTACTTTTGGTGTCTGCATAAACACGACATGTTTATAAACCTTGCCCGTTAGACTTATTTTTTATTATCCAAGAGAAATGCTGCACCGAACTGGAAATCAAACACTACCGCAGGAGTGATCGTTCAGTGATCTGAAATTCTAGAATGGGCTGTAGCTGAGAGCTGAAAGGCACATGATGTAGTGAAGCGGCAAGGGGGACGTGAATGCTGATAAAAGTAATACCCTGGAAAGCCCCTTGAAAGTTGTCACAGACAAAAATAAATACTAATTAGGCACAAGTGAGGGCACCAGACTACTCTTGTCATGATCTGAACACAGGGATGACCAGAGATGTTTCCAAGGGGCATAGCAATGAGAGAGTGTAACATCTCTGTCCGCCTCTCTCTAGTAATTGGTAAAAAGTAGGTATTTATATATACATATTAGCAGGAGACTAGAATATGTTGAGTGAACAGCTATACCCGAGACACACATAGAACATTTACTATGTCTGTGTCCTGAGCTGTCAAGATCACGAAAGCAACGAGATGTGGAGCACACAGACCCCAAGTGAACAAGGCTTTAATGTCGGACAATGGAGTGAGTTCTACTTGCTTGCATGGTAGTGAGTGTGGTGCAGAAAACAATACATGACGTTTCACCCCAGAGTTCTTCATGTTTTTCATCAAACTGCAGAATGTCTCTAGACTATGCTTGCCTTCACCTGCTGCACTTGACCTTAGGACCTTCTTTTACAAACTCATTAACTTTATTAACTGAATTGATTTGTTGCAGGACTGGTCGGCCAGTGCGATGCATGCTGAATCGAGATGAAGATATGTTAATCACTGGAGGAAGACATCCTTTCATTGGCCGGTACAAGGTGCAGAATTAACAAAGCTATTCTTTAAGGTTGTACATATAGAACAAGTGTACCGCTGATCCTCACTGCAGGACCCTACAAATCTCTTCTAAGGGCTCTGTTTGTATGCCTACACTTCTCAAATGTACACAAACATGACTACATTTTGATTGACGTTAAATACATTGTTGAACTGTTTTACTTACAATGGCAGTAGGGATGCTTAGTTATTGCCTTCTAATACTTTTGGTGCTCCCAATGACAACACTTGCTGAACTAGCCGATGACCACAGAGAGATCTGGGCAGGCCCAAGGCAAAGTCCCCCATGCTTGGGCCATTCCCAGGGAATCTCCTATTTGGTGGATTCCTAAGATTCTCAGTCCAGGGGGCATGCCAATTGTAGATACCCCCATAGGTACCGGAAAGGGATGATGTAATGGCCTTTAGCATTATGAAGCTAGAGTTCTAAGGGGGAGAAGGAAGAGAGATGAGCTGCCTGAGCCCTCATTGACACAAAGCTCTTCTACACGCTTTGTTGCGGTATGAGAAATCTGTCTCTTTCTAAAGGGTTAGTGATGATAGCGCCAGAAATAAAAAAGCAGACTTATCCACTTTGCATGTTTTCTTGTATGAGGCTTTGCAGTAGGTGTTTTGCTTGGGTCTGTTTACAGTCTATTGTTGGATATGAATGTTCGTAAAATGTTCTAAATACTCTCACAAAGTTTACTAGCAAAAACAACTTTAATGGTCAAACTTGCGTTAAGTGGACCTAGATGGTCCATCGGTGAAGGTTGGGCTTGGCGAGCAAAGTTACAGTGGGAATTATGAGCTTGATTGAAACTCATTTTGCTGTATTAAAAGTTGCTCACAGGTTTCATAATCAGGTTCCACAGCTTTGGATTAGATCCACATGAGCTCACTATTAAGAAACGTTGAGGTGGTGAAAAAGTGCATACAGGCACCTCTAGTGGCAAAACAAATACAAGATACAGTCGTTCATGCCTACCACATTGCTCATAGTTAGATGACTATCTGGAAAAAAGATCTGAGGCAGTAAGAGCAGGTACTGCCAGAGCTCTAGCAAGATGCTCGGATCCAAGTAGTCCGATCAGATTTTCTCAGTAGTTGATCTTCAATCTAAAGTTCTTCCAAGCAGCTTCTGGTTACAAGATCAAAACAGGTTAATTTCTTATAAATCAGTCAACTACTGTCAGAAACAACTTGGAGGTCGGCTACGTGTCACTCCCAGTATTTATTCACCCCATCTTTGAGTATCCGAATTATCTTGCAGTTTCTAGAAGAGAATAGGAAAAAGGTTGGTGGAGGATGCTAAACAGTGACAAAGCAAAGTCTATTCATTTATTGTTTTTACCTGCAACCATCTGTCAAAAGCTATCCTGCAATGTGCTCCCTACACCAGAACGTATTGCTGCCTCAGGCCATCTAGGAAACTTCTTCTGTAGACTACCTTTCCTGTAGCATCTTCAATAATGTTTTTGGATCTGAAATGCACAGAGGTGATTCTACCAATACCCTCTTCTGCTTTCACAGTTGAGGGTGCTTCAAGTCAGGGGTTACAGATATTACGACCTTTGTTTAAGGTGAAGTAAATTGGCTGAAAAACAGTTCCTAATTTAAAGATGTTCATCAGGCAGATGGCCATAATCTCAAGGTGAGAGGAAAATGAACCTTGGCGGAATGCAGATCCTGTAAGTAAACACAATTATGAGCATCTTTGTTTAGTAAATAACAGAGCTAAATTTCTCAGGCACTGAGAGATCTCTCACAGATTACAAAGGACATTTGAGGATTTGTTTTGGGACCACCATAGTAAACTGGCAGCCCTGGGCAAAAATTGACCCCACAGGCAATGTGATTGGTGGAGCCGCTCTTAATTCTCATGGAATTTACACAAGTTTACACAAATGTGGATTATTATTATTAAGTTTAGATTCTGTCAAAATATTGCTTTCGATGGCAGTAGTCGGCAGTGGCTAAGCCACTGAAAACAGTATATTCTTGCACACTGGAAGAAAGACATGGAAGCAAAGTAGAGAGAAAAAGGAATGTCCTGCATTCTTTAGCAGGAATCTTGATACTCCATACTTCTAAATGCTCTAAATATGGTTTGTAGGAAGGCTCCTGCTGTGTCCTGATTGAAGAGTGTAGGTTTCTGTTCTCTGTCTTTTGTAGGTTTCTGTGCATGCTTTAAGTTGTTTTGTAGTTGCTTGTTCTGTATCAATAATGAAAATAGAAATATTAGCTCTCACAGTTGCAGGTGGATGGATACCTTGAAGCATGCCAATTGTATTTTAATACCTTCCTTTTTTCCATAACTGCCAGCTTCCTGCTGGTGTAGCGACTGCATTCATATGCTTGAGTCTGATAGGCTCTTGTACTCTTTCCTTTATTTTGACTGAATAGCAGCCTTTAAACTGCAGAATGTACACTGTGAAATACCTTTATGAAGTTTAACTCATCATTTCCAATTTCTGCTGCAATTCTATCATGGATCTAGTGTATAATTCCTAGGTTCTTCCTTTGAAAGCAAATTGAGGGGTGGGCGGAACTTGCGGAGTTTCACTCCGTGGATTTCCACGGAATTACAGAAAAAATACACGAGATTCAGTGGAATTCTGCCAACTGGCGGAAAATATTCAGCTCGCGCTGCAATTTAGCAGCCAGTAGCGTGAGCAGCACTGAAAATGATTGCAAACGGCACCATGAGCGGGCGTCCATTTTAGTCGATTTTCCAGCTGCTCGAGTTGAATAGCTACTCCTGTGGCAGCAAAGCTACTCAAACGGTGGCACTCTGACCACGAATACCATGGTTAGAAAATCTCGCCAGCTCGCATATTCGATAACCTTGCTGGAAAAAATTCTGTCACGAAGTAACAGGCAGAATTTGACCAGAACTCTGTGTTAAAGAGTAACTCAGAGTAGACAAAAACCTGCCAATACTGCAGGCAGAATGCAACATTCCTCCCACACCTAGAAAGCATCCAAAAACCACAGCCAGATCAGTATCCCCTACCTTAAACAAAGTTTAATCAATATGTTTTTGATTACGTCTACAATAAGTCTAGAAAAGCTGAGTCAAATAGAAATGTAATATAATCTCCATTTCAGTTGTTTTTCCAATTATATGTTTTTGTCATTTCTTTGTGGGTAATAGCGTGATTGGTGATTACCAGTAAGTCATTATTTGTAGTTGTCAAATTAATAAGGCACCAGGGAATAAAATAGTACTCAATGCAGGTATATTTTCATTGACTTGCAAAATAACACCTAATTTATCATTGAAAATGTTAAATGCACCTGCTTACTCCAAAGAAGGTGCCATATTAGGAAGAAAGATAATCGACCCATAGTTGGGTGCAATATTGAAATATCCTGTATTTATTATCGGGTACTTGGTGCTTGAAAGTGAATGATCTTTGCTTAAAGTTTGGCATCATCACGATTTGGGAAATACAGAATATCGGTTAAAGACCAATAATGAGCCAGCAGGAGATATGATTTCTCATTGTGTATCAAAATCACTGTCTCTCTGTTATTATCAGTTTGAACCATTGTTCAGAATTTAGCAGTCCTGACCTGAGACACACAATGTTTGGCAGGTCTAAGAAAATTGGATTACTGTTTGGGGTGGAAAACTACCCACTTCAGAGAATAATCACACCCATGTCAGGGTGAACCCTCAATGTCACTAAATTAACCTTATCTCACTAACCTGGTAGCTACGGCACAGAGCAGAAAGGTTTAACGTACGGAAATGTGTAAAGTATTTAGGCAGTACCAAATCAGTAATAAAGTCAAAACAAAATAATAAGAAACCCAAACCAAATTAGAAAAATAGAGTAACATTTAAAAATAAAATTGCACCTAGAAGACAAAAATCCAATCGGGAAACTGAGAGATGATATTTTAAAGATTATGAGAAAAGTAGCATCAAAAAGCACAAAGCTCCAATATATATAATGGTTGCTGTAAATGAAGACCTAGAAGCTATTTCACTTAAACTGGTTGGATGCACCAACCAGGTTCAACTCGTTCAAGTGTATTACCTTGGGTCTTAGTCTCTGAAATGTCAAAACTGTTTGGTGGGGCAAGGCAGCAGGCTCTATCTAAAGCTATATCTGATAAAGTCTTCATGAGGTCAGATAGGTGTCAGATAGGTCCTGCTGAATCTGTTGGTTTTGACGGGAAGGATCCAGAGCGAGAAAAGTTTACATTTTGCATCCAGGGATGGCTTCTCGATTTTCAGAAAACTTTGACCCCTTTGCCCGGTCAAGACTTACCGTCGGACTTAGGGCCTGATTTATATGTTGACTGGAAGGGAACTCTGTTGCTCTGGGAATGGAGTTCCCTCCCGGCTAACATAGTGGTCAACCAACCCAATAAGATTTTCGGGCAGACTGTTACAAATTGGGTTACTGGTTGACTGGGGTGTGAGCCCTGGTCAAGCATCAACAACAATCCTAGTCAGGGTAAGGCACAAGCAAACCTCAAATCAACGTGTGCTTAACCCCTTGGCAGCTTGGAACAGAGCAGTCAGGCTTGGAGGCAATGTGAAAGTATTCGTGCAACACTTCAAACAGTAAAACACAACACAAAAAGATCACACACCAGGTTAGTAACATTGAGATCTAATCTAATCAGTAGAACTAGAGTTATGAATTTTCAAAGAATAAAGTGAAAAATACTGCCTAAAAGCAGAAATGGCCAAATGGAGACATCTGTCAAGCTGGCCTGGGTCAAGGTCAAAAGTTCAGACCGACTGCCATACAGCGCAGGTCTGATAAAGTCCCAGATTTGTCCTGCTGAACTTAAACCTCCTCTAGTTTTGTCCCAAAAGTCCCATTTGCTTTCGAGAGGGTCACCAGGAGCAAGGAGACGGTCATGAGTAGTGGTCGGCATGGTGCGAAGAGTAGGCTCAGCATCGCAGATGGGGGTGGCTAGAGCTCCGCATTGGGGGTCCCGCATGGACTGTGAATACTGACGTGTAAAGATACTGGCTGGGGGCAGCTTGTGCTTATTTGGGAACAAGCAGCATGTTTCTCCTGCAAATGGGCTCATTCATAGTCGCGAAGGCCCCAAAAGAGTGACTCCAGAGCTCGAGAGCCCCACCAAGGGTCCAGGACCTGTGAGGCACTATTTGGGCGTTAGGAACTAATTGAAGACATGCCCAGGAGCTTTTGGGTAGCCTTTTATGTCCCTAAGGCTCAGATCAGGAGGCCAGCAGACTAGCCGTTTGAGTTACTCTGCATTCCTGGGTTCAAGGTGAATTTTCAGATCCAGTTCCTCTTCCCGAAGCAAGAGGACAGCAGGCAGCAGGTCAGCACAGCAGGGTAGCACTTCCTTCAGAGCAGCAGTCCAGCTGAGTGACAGTCCTTTTAGCAGCCCAGCAGTCCTTCTTCCTTGCAGAGTATCCATTGGTCCAGAAGTGTATTGAAGTGATGGTGTCTGAGATCCTTCTTGTATACACAGTTGTAATTTTGAAGTTGGGAGAAGCTTCTAGAGGCATACCTTCAAAATGCACAGATGTCCTGCCTTCCCTACCCTGGCTCCAGACTAACTACAGGCCACATGCAGGCCTTTGTGTGGAGGCATGACACAGCCTATTCAGGTGTAAGTGAGACTTGGCCCAGCTCCTCCTACCAATCCTGCCAGTGATGGCCCATCTAGTCACACTTAAGCTCCCATTGTGTGTGGCTAAGAGTAATACACAAAGTCCAACTGTCAACTCCACCCAGTCATGTGACCAGAGACAGACACCAACTGGCTAAGGCAAGAAAATGTCATCTTTCTATCAGTCAGAAAGGGGATTGTGACTCATAGCTTACGAGTCAATAAAGGAGTTGCACAGCTTTATGCACATTTGTTTTGAATTTTATCACGTACTCACTCGTAAACCAATTTCATCCATTTTATTTCAATAATTTATTCATTTTTTGTCCGTCACGTCACAGAAAGCAAAGTTCCATATTTTCACGCTTGTTAATTGCTCTCGGATTGCCCATCCGGGCTTATCCGTAAGCACGTAAAGAGAACTTCATCAGTCCACTACATATCTTCACCCAATGCATTTCGGTCTCGTGTTCGACCTTCCTCAGGGGTATCTACAATTATTAAGAATGCATATGTCAGCCCCACATTTTTTATTTTACAAATGAATGTAAATAACACAAAATCATTTTTTGCTCAAACCCCAAAATCATAATACAGCCTTCTAAAACAAATTTTTACTCCCCAATGTTCAGCTGTGTACCTTCTGTGCGACATTACCCCTACATTCATAACACCCTCCCCATGGTTTAAACAGAATCAGTTTCCGATAACACTTTAGATGCAATAGCCAATCCTGCTCACATTCCGCCAATCGGTTATACCACGTATCTTACTCTCCCCAACTCCCCAGATTGTACCTGTGGTCCATTTGTCGTGATTCCAAGAAATAACTGCTCCATGCAGAACGCCATGTTGAAACCCGCCTTTTTGCAAAACTCCCTGTTTATCACCTGTGTGTACTACCCCACCTGACTCTCTCGCTCCACCCTCAAAGGAACTAACCAATAACCTTACCAAATCCCCAAAATGTTCCTCATCAGCCCTCTTTGCCAGAAAAACAAAACAAATAAATTATTGAAATAAAATGGATGAAATTGGTTTAGGAGTGAGTACGTGATAAAAATTCAACACAAATGTGCATAAAGCTGTGCAACTCCTTCAGTGACTCGTAAGCTACGAGTCACAATCCCCTTTCTGACATTGTCTTAATCGTGCACTAAAAGGAGGGAAGTGCACCAGGAGTGTATGCATGCTGAAAGTGAAAAATATGAAGCGTTTAAATTAATGAGAAGAAACCGGGTGTGCTGCAGACTCTTTGAAAAACTTTCTATAAGTGCCATTTTCAGAATTGTAATTTAAAATCTGACTTCACCAAAAGTTAGGATTCCAGAGACACCAAAGATGGATCAGTTATTTCTTCCCATTAGGAAATTACACGTATATAAGGTAATAAGGCAACTCAAATGTTATCCTATGGGAGAGATAGACCTTGCAGTTTTCAAAAACGAATTTAAGAGTTTTTCACTACCAGAATATGTAAAACTTAAAAGTACATGTCCCACTTTTTAAATACACTGCACCCTGTCCTCTGGGCTGTTCAGGGCTTACCCAAGAGGTGACATATATGTATTAAAAAGGAAGGTTTTGGCCTGGCAGAGGTTTATCTTGTCACATTGAAAAGGTAATTTAACACTGCACACATAAGCTCTACAATGGCAGGCCTATGACATGTTTAAAGTGCTACTTAAGTGTGTGGTACAATCAGTGCTGCAGGCCCACTGGTAGCATTTAATTAGCAGGCCTTGTGTATATGTAGTAAACATTACAAGGGAAAAGTCATAGGTACATTAAATATGCCAATTGGGTATAAGCCAATGTGTTCATGTTTTGAGCAGAGGTCACAAGCACTTTAGCACTGGTTAGCAGTGTTGAATTGTGAAGATTCCTTAGTCCAGCAAAAATGTCAGCAAAAACAGGAGGTCTTAAGGCAAAAAGGTAGGGGAAAACCACACCACAGATGCCAGGTCAAACACGAACCATCAGGTTGGCTATGGGGGAAGATTACGCATTCTCTTTTGTGGCCAAACTTCTCCGATGGCCTTGCAGAGTAAGGGCTGTTGGAGAAATAACTGCATGTTCATTTGCCCAATTTAGATGGGTAGACATGTAGCTATCTTTTACTGTTTTTCACTGCTAGGTAAAACCTGGCAATGAGAGTCAGTAAAATAGTAAAAATGCTCTGCCTGCAATGGGAGAAGACTACCAGGCTGGGGGATCCTTTTTTTTCTTTACAAAAAGAAAATCCAGTTTCAGAGTAAAATGCATTGGCAGGAACTGCTGGGAGGGTGGTTGCTGGCAATACCTTTATAAATGACCACCTGTGTGGTAGTCATTTATAAGTTAGGTCATTGGTCCCTCCACCACGTGGATGGAGTGATTTACTAATAAAATACTGATACAAATCAGGGCCTTAGTCTCCTTTTTAGAGCTCTGAATTATCCATCTGTTGAAGGCTGCATTCAAAATGACTTCCACGAGCTCAGAAACGTTCTCACAAAGGTTCAGCTGAATTGGATTTGCTGCTGTGGAGAAGCTCATAACGGGAAAACAAATTATCAGTCTGTAGAGGGAATGCCTTGGGCTTTTGCAGCAGTTTCTGTTTGCCCAAAAGCAAACAATCCCATCTTGCTCTTTACTGTCAAATTCAAAGATCTGGAAATCCTTTTCGATTTGTACAGAGTTTGTGTTCCCAAACATAGTTATGGCCTGGATAATGAGTAGTCATTTTCTCTGTGGTCACTCCAAACCAGAAACAGTAGTCTCCTCCTCTTTGGTCACTCTAATTCAGTTCTGGGGACAGCTGGCCACCAATGGGATTGGTGCCAGTCTGACTAGGCGGATAAAAGCTTGGCCTTTCCACGTGTCACCTAACATTTTCCTTAGTCCTCTTTGAAGTCAACTAAGTTCCTGAGCCCACCCCAACTGGTTTTCCTGCTTCACACCCAAGCCATTCTGTTTGCTCAGGGGGCGTTTTTCACACCTCAAAATGGGTAATCCTGGCTGGGATAGTGCTGGAGATCTAACACAAATTAGACTCAAGGAACTTCAGACAGGCAAAAGGTAAGTTTCTAAAAGTTACTTGTCCTTAATATTTAATAAATATCATATTCCACCCATGAGTTGCATTTTTAATAGCTATTAGAGATAGTATTTTATTATTTTTCTAGCTGGTCCCATGCCTGAGATACATCATTTGTATCTGCCACAGTAAAAATAGCTGTGTGTGCCTTGTCACTGTAGGAACATGGTAATATTCATTTTCTACATGCCACAATTTTAAATATTATCCATCCTGCCTTGCGGGCTGCAAGGCTTACATAGAGTAACTTATCAATATTTAAAAGGGAGGTATCACCTGTCAAAAGGGCTATTTTAATATGTTGCACTGTAGGTCTTATACTGAAGCAGTCAGGCTACACAGGATAGGCCTGGGGTCATGGTTGCACTGCCACTATAAGGGATGACACAGCAGGAGCAGCAGTCCATCTGTTGCTATTGCCTTGCAGGCCCTGGGTACTCTTTTTATACCACACACTGGGAACATAAGGTAAGTTCCTTGTGCCAATTATGTATTAGCAAATTTAGCCAGGCTTAAACGGAGAGCAGAGGCACTTTACTCTTGGTTAACGGGGGAACAGAGTTCTGACGCCAGACAAAAATAATGCCCATCAAAGGCCAAAATCCTGGGTGACCATGCAAAAAAAGGCAGATTTCATTCATTGAGTGCTCTGTGTATATCCCTTGACCTTGGACAAGACAATTTGAAGACCATTGGTACATGTTTATGTGCTTATCAAGTCACAAGCTTTTACCAATCTTTTTTAAATATTGTGGATAACTAATTATATTTCTTAGATATTATTGTATTCTCATATCTGTATATTATCTTATTCCCCTTTCAAAGAACCCCTCTGAATTCCCACTCCTGAAGGCACCCCAATTAATCATCCCGAGTGCTAGCAGCGAAGTGAGCAACAATATGTGAGGGCTCCTGTGTCTCCCCTCCCTATCTTCTCTGCAGATCCTGTGCTACAACTCTCTTTCAGAAAATTAGTAACATCATTACTGTTCAATTTTGTCTTGATAGGTTGGCTTCATGAAGAATGGAAAAGTGACTGCCTTAGATGTCACTCATTACAGTAATGCTGGCAACACACAAGATTTATCTCACGCAGTAAGTAGCAGAGACTAAGTGTGGTGTTTCGACATGTTGTGTTTGTTTGCGTATACCATCGTTCCTATTTACAAATTCATGAAAGCATATAGCTGTATTGTATTTTATTGAATTGTTTAATTTATACAATTATCATATCCCTGGTGGCGGTGTATTTTGCAATGGGTGCCTGGGACTGTTTTGGAGTGCCTTGATGAAATGGGTGTTGGTTCTGGCTTGACTACTATGGGAGGAGATGAGTGTGGTGAATAAGGATTGCAGAGGTGCTCTAAACATGGTGCATCATCATTGCTTTCAGGGACTGGGATCCCCTCAAAAATTACATTTTGCATTTGTTGAATTACAGCGAGAGGGGGCCTGGAGCAGTCGCCTTGATCACTGTCGGCTCTCCCAAACAGCCACGCTCACAAGATGGGGCAACTTCCACTTTGTGAATGCTTTACCATACTTGTTAGAAATGGGAGTCTATGGTTGGCAATGGTTTGCACCTTTGTCCAAATTGGGACCCTTCCTTCTGGCCAGGATAAGAGAGATACACTACTGAAAATAAACCCATCTCACCCCCTTGATAGCTTGGCACAAGCAGTCAGGCTTATCTCAGAGGCAGTGTGTGAAGCATTTGCACATAAGGATAGGATAGGATATATGCTTGTACAGTGCTCGAATGCCGTGGCATCTTGGCGCTGGTGTATGTTAAAATGGTACAGCCTGTGTTACCAGGGAGCTAGATTGAAGTGAACAACCACGTTTTCAAGTCCTTCCTGAAGGACTGTCGATTTAGTTGGAATCTCATGGCTATTGGCATTTTGTTCCATAGCTTTGCCGCACAGTTTGAAAAAGTTCTGCCGCCCCATTTTACCCACCTAGTCCTATTAATCTGGAGGAGGTCTAAATTACTGGACCTTAGGGCACGAGCGGGGGTATATGGTACAAACATTTTTTGGATGTCCCTGGCCCAACCCCCTAAAGTGCTTTATGAACCATGCATAAGGCCTTGAATTCCACGCGCTGCTGCACAGGGAGCCAATGCAATGCTTTGATTCCTGCCGAGGTTGATTGACCTCTAGGTCATCTGGGTTTTTATCAATGCCCAACAACAGGGCATAGCAGTAATCAAGTTTGGATAACAAGAAGAAGCCTAGCTTCGAAACATTTTGACAACGCACACACGAGGTGTTGTACATTAGAATACAAAATACCTCGCAAACACTTTTTTAACAGTACCAGCACGGAGGCTCATTAAAATTTTTTGTTAACCTCACGTGCCAGGTACCTTTTTAACATCACCTTATCACTTCTATGGACTCACCACTCACTTTGTTATATACCATCCTCCATACACACCACACATAGCCTATTAATAAGTCCCCCCCGTAGTCGCAGGTTAGCAGCACGCCGCATCCCGTAGAGGGGTGCGAAGACCCCAATGATGAAGCATGACACCAAGGGTCCTTTTGGTGTGTGAGGGCTATTAAAAGAACACTATGTGCTTCCCACCTGTGTAGGGACCACACCTATGTAATCTTACAGTGGATTCTCTGTGTTTAATTTATATCTGTAAAGGGAGAACAAATCTATTTCCTCTCCATCCCTTGTTGTTATATTTGAGGTTCCTTAGTTCAGCAGTAATCTAAATCTCTGGGGTATGGGCGCCAATATTTATACTCAGTTTATCTTTGTTCTTTTGGGCAGAGGGTGTCTGTGCTCAATCCTAAACCAGTTCTGTCCTCTCTGGTCCAGCTTCCCGGCAGGAGGTGGAGAAAGCATTGTGCAAGGGAGACAAGGCCTATTCAGGCGCAAGATAAATCTCCTCCCACAACTCTAAATGCAGACCAGGCCTATTCAGATGCTAATGAAACTCCTCCCACTACTCTGAATGTATCCCAGGTCTATTCAGTCCAGCCCTGACTCATCCAGAAAAGGAAGGATACACCTGACTCCCCCCAAGTGGCTGTCGGAAAGAGAATGCACATCCCCAGGCCCTATCACTCCAAAGCTAGACAGTCAATCCACAACCCAGCAGAGTCACACAGACTGGCTAAGCAAGAAAGTACCTGCTTTCTAAAAGTGGTATTTTCAAACACAGAACACAAAAATCATCTTTACTGAGTTCAGGAATCCACAACTCAATTTCTCTATCTTGTCCCAATGGGAAGATATACTCATAAGATGTTATAAGTAAACTCCCATTATATCCTATGGGACTGATAGCCTTTCAATAGTGAAAAACAAATCATACTGTATTTCACTATCGGACATGTCATGCACATCAGTACATGTCCTATGTTTCACATACTCTGCACCTTGCCCATAGGGGTAACCTTAGAGGTGTCTTACATGTAAGAAAGGGGAAGGTTAGGGCCTTGCAAATGGGTGCACTTGCCAGGTCGGCATGGCAGTTACAACCGCGCAAAGACACTGCTGTGGCAGGTCTGAGAGCCCTATGAAGGGCTAGTTGTGTGGGTGGCACAACCAGTGCTGCAGGCCAACTAGCAGCATTGGATTTACAGGCCCTGGGCACACACAGTGCACTGTACTAGGGACTTAAATGTATATCAAATAAGCAAATCCTGGAAACAGCAATCCATTTACATAATTTACCAGGAAAGCATATGCAGGTTAGTACTGAATAGCAGTGGCAAAGTGCAGAGAGTTCTAAAACCAACAAAAACAGAGTAAAAAACAGGAGGCCAAAAAGCAAAAAGTGTGGGGGTAAAACTGCTGAAAAAGCCAAGTCTAACAATCCTCTTTCAGGAGTTGTTAATAGAACAATAGTTTGCCACTACAAAAATATAAATTGTATAGAGCGCCACAAAGAGAGGGGAATTATCATTTCACACCCCTATCTTTTGCAATTCATAATGTATCATAAAGAGCACTTTAAAGAATCATGTGCCTTTTGTATATTACAACCTGTGTTTTTGTGGTTGCAAAGACTGTGATTTTGGGAATCAAATGCTTTATGATGGCACAAAATGGTTTTCATGTTGTGCCTCTTGCCCTCTGAAATAAGCCTGTCTGCCAGCTCTTCCATTTCCTTTGTCATGTTCACACATTGATTGAGCCCTGCCACCTATCAGATGGAAGACACAAGAATTGTCTATTAAGCATATTAACATAACATTATGAAAATACTCAACAAAACACATAAATAACTTAAAAGCTAAATTAAGACACCTGGAAGTGCTTGACTGCCCTTTAACGTATTGAAAAAAGCACGTTGCAGCTTGAAAAGCCACCTGCAGCTGTTGAGGACCAGAACCCTGAAATCCCACAAGACAACAATATAATTGGCCATAGTTACAACAACCAGACTACCAGGTGGAATAATCTGGCTAAATCAATGGTACTTAACCTGCTAGATTAATGAACAGAATGTCTTCCTAAAACAATCATTCTTGAAGATGCTGCAAAGCCAGCCAAAAGACCCTACATATAACATTTTATAGTAAAATGATTGTCTATTCTGCTGAGTATCTCTTCTTGCTTCATTTATCCAATGATAAAACAACCTCAAAACTTAGAGCTTCATTTAGAGTTTGGAAACTCTAAATACAGGGCATGTCCTACACCAAGGGTGCCCTTTTAAAGCTTGTCAGTCTGGTAAAAAGAGTGGCAAATGGAAGTGGTCCAGGCTACCTGCAAAATAAGTTGCAACCCTATGTTCCCCCTAATTAAAGTAATTTCAAAACTTTGTGAGGACACCAAATGCAATGCTAATGACCTCATCCCTTATGAAACATATGTGATTACAAATGTTGTACAGATGAGATTACACATCACATTGTTTTTACCACTTCACAGAGATGACTGTGGATGTAGTATAATTTGAGATGTTCTAAGTGAGGTCACCAGTAATGTAATTTAACATGTCATGTGTGATGTAATACATGAAGCCTTAAGCAGTTCATTGCGAGCCTGAAAGTTATAGTTAGCTCAGTAAACTAAATCAAGTACATTTCATTGCTGTTTTTTGTTTTGTAAAGTAATTTTGTATCTTATTTTAACACCTAACTATAACATCACATTAACCTTTGTGTTTTTCCAGTATAATTCTAGTTTTTTTAACGTAATGTAAGATGTTATTGCCATACCTAACTATAACGTCTTATTACTATTTGGGTTTTTCGGTGAATATACATGTTAAACATCATTGCTCCAATGTCCTGGTGTGTTTCCCAGTCTCAGATTCATCTGAATATCATTGGCGCACATATGGTGTAATTAGAGATATTATAGCAAAATCAGGGAGTGAATAGGGACATTATATAGAAAAGGGATACGGCACCCTGGCACCCAAGCATTCAATGCTATTCCCTGAGGATGTAACACTCATCCTAAAGGCTGTGCTTGAACCGGAAGGGGTGGTGCCATTTGAAGTGCACTTCTATCAGCCTTCCAATCCACCTCCTCAGCCTGGTCTTCTGGAATCTTTTTGTGTCTCATCTCCAAGAGCACTAACAGGTCAAGAAGTTGAAGCTTGTAGGCTGAGGTGAGTGATCTAAAATAGGACGTTCACCAGAAGGCAAGGGTGCACATACAGTGATATTGACAAGTTTCCAGTTCATACAGACACCTCAAGTTCTCCTTCCAGAAGTATAGCACAAAGGTTTAGGGCATACAGTGTCTTCACTGATGATGCAACACACTTTGGAACTATATCTCACCACTATTGTTTTTGGAAGGTATGGTTTATAAGGTAACTAATCCAACATAACTATAGCCAGCAATCTTGACAACTGGTGTCCCTGAAGCTGATCACTGCTGCACTCTTGATGTTGATTCTAAACTCCTTCCTTAAAGCCCAAAGGCTGGTCTGAATCCTAGGTACATGCATGTTGTACAAAGCATACAATACTTCAATTATTGAGGAGATTAATATTGCCAAAACCTTTGATGGGAATTCAAAAGCTTTGATGCAAAACTGATATTAATCATTCATTTTGCAAAACAAGATGAGAAAAAGAGGCCGGGATCCCATAAAACAAAAAGGCATAGCATGCATTTTGAGTTGTAAATGATACAAATAGCAATGCAATTGTAGGGCGTGAAAGAATTGTACTGAAGATTCAACAGACAATAGATTTTTACAGCTGAAAATAGGTAACACCTGAGGCTCATATTTTTATGTTATTACAATGAGCAGATGTTTAGTTAAATATGTAGCAGTAGTCCTGGGTACTAAGAAACTAACAACAAATATGTGTCTCATAATATATATGCTTTGGAGCAACTACCCCTCAATGCCACATAAAGGACACCTTCCCTTATTCCGTACAATGCTGACTAGCCTAAACAAGATTATCATTGGGAGATTTCCCCCATCATACACCCATTGTCTGCCTCTGCACATCCAATTGTCATTACTCCTGGGAAGAGAAATTAGTCACTCGAACGTACAAGAATATGTCAATTAAATTACTTTTGTGTGAGTTAAGTAAATATTTTATTTACCATGACTGAACTAGTATGCAGTGTTGTAGCAGGAGCTCATCAATTATTAAATAATGTAAAAAATAAACTTTAAAAGCATGAATAATATCACTAATCTGTTAGAATACTAAACTCGAAAAGATCCCTGCAAACAAGAAGGTGAACGGGGAGGAAAATAAAAAATACGCAAATTAAATCTATATATATAAAAGCGAAAGTATGTCGGTTTGTCCTTTATGCATTACTACACCATTCATCTGATCGGCATGAAACTTTGGGAAGTTGTTAAGTACACTCCTGCGAAGGTTTCTGGCAACAAAACAAACAATAAAAAAATGATTAATAGTTGTTGAGTGCAACTTGAGGTTTCTGGCAAAAAAAAAAAAAAGAAGAAACATTTGTTAAATATCGGCCCCCCGGCCCCACAGGGCCCTCATAATCTTTCCAATACTGAACGTTTACAGCTTCCGGTGGGACTCGCTTTTGCAATGACCATCAAAAAAGCACAAGGACAATCACTGCAAGTGTGTGGACTAGATTTGGAGAATCCGTGCTCCTCACATGGAGAACTGTATATGGCCAGCTCACGCGTCTGAAAACCTTCTGATTTATTTGTGTATGCACCAGACAGAAAAACAAAAAATACAGTGTATCCACAAGCACTCGAATAAATAAACAGATTTAAAACAACACTTTAAAATGTTTTCCATATTAAAATGAATAAGTTTAAATAAAAATGGCACAATGTAAATTAAATGTTATCATAACAAGTTTCCTTAAATTTCCTTTCTTCTGAGATCGCAGAAACGCGCAACGGGTAAGCTAGAAATAAATAAAAACTAATTAAAAGCAGAACTTTACCACAATCCCTCAAATTATCGATACAATTTGTGGAGCGTAATACGCATATTTTGAATCGTCACACAGCAGCATCAGTATTTGATATGGTTGTCATACCCCTTACCAGTTCTTCAGTTTTTGTTCCATAAAAATCGAGGCTACCTCATTTATATTAGTGTTTTGTCATTTTACTTGGTTTGATTAGATTATGGAGAGAAGTCTGTTTCAAATGGACAATACCTACAAAATTTCCAACATCCGAGGAGTGGGCTATGTTTGTAGGACTAATTTGCCCTCCAACACTGCATTCCGCGGCTTTGGAGGTCCCCAGGGAATGATGATCGCAGAGAGCTGGATGAATGACGTCGCCATGAAGACTGGACTTCCCGCTGAACAGGTACTCTTACAATAGGAATGGGGCATGGCATAGTCATGATGGTGTAGTTTGAGTGGAGTTGCATTTTCAAATTGCAAATATTGTCACAAAACATATACATAGGTAACACGCTACAAATCTGATATAATAAACCTGCTAATATTCCTATGCTTTGTACTTGCATTTATATCCATGCACATAAGGACATGATTTAGGATCATGTATTAGAGAGATATTACCAGACATTGAAAATGTATTTCTTCGTGCTTATGTGTAGAACAGACAAGCCTTGCAGAGCACTTTACGAAACTACCAGGTTAATATTATTATAGAGATATGGCCATTTAGCTACATACAAGGGGCCTCATTTATGAGAAATGACGCATCGCTGCGTGAAAGCAGCGATGCATCACTTCTCAGTGCGCACTCCTTGCGACATTCCTGATGCGTCATATTTAATGTATGACTCATCATGTCGCAAGGAGTTACAGATACGTCAGTATTTCTGACGTATCTGTGAGCGCAAAAGTGACGCATTGCTGTAGTGTGTCACAAAAGTGACGCAACTCCAGCAATGCGTCCTTTCACATGGGGCAAGCCCCATGTGAAAGGGCCTGCGTCAGTCTTACGCCTGCTGTGAGGCAGGCGCAAGATTTTGACGCAACGGCGTCCTAAAAGTGACGCAGTGAAATCTCATAGATTTCACTGCGTCACTTCTACGACCCTTCCTTGCGTCAATACGCCCCCCTTGCATACATTATACCTGGTGCAGGTATAATGTGGCGCAGGGGTTTACAAAGTGACTTTGTAAATATGGCACAACAAGGCGCATTTTTTATGCCACTGGTGCGTCACAAAAAGTGACGCACCGGCGGCGTAAAAGTGACGCACAGCCTCATAAATGAGGCCCAAGGATGGGATGTGATTGAGTTTGCAAGATCCACAAGCCGTGCTGGACCTTTGTGCGAATACAGACATGTGCCCCTTGAATGTATCCCCATGGTGGGATGGACATGGGGGCTCTGTAGGGCCCTCTTTGTTCCTGCACCGCCAGCCTTTTCGGGGCAGGCTCTGCCATGAAATAGATTGCAATGCAGAAACGCGTCATATGATGAGCGGGACCGCGCCAGTCCCCACTCAGCATATTGCATTGTGGTGCGGCTGCGCCACCGCCAGGGAACGTCGTAATCGGCAAACCTGTAGACCGCCTCGGCTGCGACACCCCAAGTGTGGCGGTCCTAAGACCACCAGACTCATAATCAGCTCCTTGGTCTTTTCACTGAATGTCCCTTGGCTCGCATTGTTAAAAGCTGTGGTGTTAGATGGACTCTGTCTCACAAAAGCAAATAGTTAATGTTAGAAAATACAGACAAAGTTCACTCAATGGGATTGTACTGATTAACAAACCATCTTTTTTCGTTTTTGTGAAGGTCCGCAGGCTGAATCTGTACAATGAAGGGGACTTAACTCACTTCAATCAAAAGCTTGAGGGGTTCACTGTGGCGAGGTGCTGGGATGAGTGCCTGGTGAAGTCAAACTATCATCTGAGGAGAAAGCAGATAGAACATTTTAACAGGTAAACACAAACTGCCTGAGATTTTTTAACGAAACCCCTAACGCATCCTGAGTAGACTAGCTGTGCAAAACGCCCACACCCTTAGGACAAGCTCTATCTCCAGTTGATAAAAATAAAAATGAAACACCAGCTGTGTTGCCGATTCAATGTATATATATTTGACTTTTAAATGGAAGGATTAGTCAAAACACATGCCGGTAAATTAAAGCTTACCAAAGCCTACCCCCTTCTGGTAGTTGCTTGTAATGCAGTTGAAGCAACGATGAGAATGTAATATTGCACCCTGATTTGACTCAAGCCTCCAAAAGGGGAGGAAAAAATACAATTCTGCATTATTGAAAATGTGAAATCATTTCTTGCAACTTGCCTGAGCCATTCTGACCAAGACTTAACGACACAGGTGAGACTCCCATGCCTGATCGCAGACCACATACAAGGGGTTAAGAGTTCTATATGCGGCCTGGAGATCAATCACTGGGTAAGTCAAGAGTATGCAACACACATTGCGTAATTTATTCTTCCCAAAGCAAACATTCATTCTATTTTCAAGGGCAGTACAGTGACATGAAGACCGATGTCTCAAGATATTGATCTCTATCATGTTTTAGAATCATATCCACAAGCTTTGGTAAAACCAATAGGTCCAGTTTTTTTTTTTTATAAAAGTGCACTAATTTGCTATTTTGTTTGTGGCTCTTCCAATCAATCACTCATTCATTCACTCATGCAATCAGCCAGTCAGCGCAATTTATTTCAGTTAAAACAAAGTAATCCATAAAACCAATCAAACATTTAAAAAAAAATCAGATTTAAACACAATAAAATCATCACTAAGGCCATCATTTATTCAGTAAACAAAGTCAACTCTGATCTTAATAGCACAGGTAAAAACTGGGCCAAAAATATAACTAATTATAACTGATTAGGGCATACGGAAGCATTTGCAAATAAATTAAAGCAGGTCTAAAGTTCTAAAACCAGCAGATCTCAGTAAAGTACAAGAAACAGGTTACACAAATTTTTAAAATAACCTCAGAAAAATAAAAAAGGAATTAATATTTGCATAGAACTATGATAACAATGATAAAGGTCATGAGATTCAGGTAAAGGTCAGCCCTTAGAAAACGTCAGCATGTTTTGTACAATGCCAGTCTGAAACGGGTGTGGTCTGTGCCGTAAGAAATATCCCACACACACTTTTTATCCACTTCCACAATAGACTGCGGTGAAAATCTGGTCTTCCTGGATCAACACTAATGTCCTGCATATAAGTTAGCCATGGTTTATTGGGTGTATTTCAAATTTCAGACAGTCTATAATAATCTCATGGTTAATTAAGGCAACAGGACGAAGCAAAATTGATAACCGCAAGAGCAGTGGAGAATAGCAGTGCAAAATAGCTCCTCGTGACAGTTACAATGGGAACTGCTCTGTGGGAGCCCAGAAACCCCCATACATACCCCATTTTCCTAAAGCCCTTTCGCACTTACTCTTAGCATACCTGCAAGCCCTTGCACCATAGCAGTTACTCATCCAAACATTCCTAAATGCATTGACTCACTCTTGCATTGGCACAAATTCTACAACCAAAAAAGACTCACAGTAATCCATAACACATGTATGTTGGAAAGAGGCCTCGTGTGCATTTCTACAGTGTATGCTGCAAACAAGAAAATATAGTCTGAAAGGGCAATGAGTCGACACAAGCAGATAGGACCACTTGATGTTGCTTTCACTTTCAAAGGGGCACCACTCTTTCAATTAGTGAGCGATGTAAGCTTAAACACTAGCCTGTCCCTTCCAATGGCTCATTTTATACTAATGTATTTTGAAACTGAAAAAGCTTTCAACTGGGACACTTGCAAGTGAAGTATCCTGCTTCAGGGTCAGTGTACCAAAAAGTCCCCAATTTTCGCTAATGATGTAAGTTAGTGACCTTGAGACTGAAATGTAGTTAGTTTCATCAGCTGCATTTATTTTAGGTTGGCAGCATGAAAAGCAGTGTTTTCTCAGCGCAAGGCCACTGTTACCTTGGCATATACGTGGCTGGGAAGCACACGTCTACTTTTGCTGATGCTTTTAAGCAAGTGGTGTACATAAGATATGTTATTTTACTTTAAACATCACTCATCATTATTTGCAGCAAAAAAACAACAACAAAAAACAGCTTATCCTGTAGCAGGTACCAGAAATAACAACGATATTCTTTGGATGAGCTAGCAAATCATTGTGTTGATCTTTCATGTAGGTTACACAATAGCAAAGCAAGGCAGGCAAGTGCAGTCTCCCTCAGTGTTGCAGCCCTGCCAAGTACCATGCATCAGAGGTTAGACTAAAGCATTTTGGACCAATTCCCAGCATCACCACTAGGATATGAGATTGTCACTCAGTCACTGGAGCACATAAACTGATGGTTTTAATGGTCTGTTTGACAGCGCCGCTGTCGTCAGACAATTGTGTGTGCATCATTAAAGACGGGCTTCGACGCCGCCCACATTTTAGGAGGCAGGAGTATGTGTTTTGATTGGGCAGAAGTGTGCTTCCACAAAAAAGTGCCTGCCCTCCACAAGGTTGTAACCATTTTATTTATCCAGCAGCCTGAGCTTGAACTTTCAGGTGGACACACAAAACAATGTAAAACTATCTAAGGGCCAAGATGGAATGGAATGGAAAAACACTTATAAAGCGCGTAGCTACCCGAAGGCATCCGAGTGCGAGTAGACACAAATGCTTATACAGATATTTGGAACAGCAAAGTTTCAAGGAGTTTCCGGAAGGTCAGGAGATTAGACTCCCGACATAAATGGAAAGCGAGGGTGTTCCAAAGCTGGGCAGCATTGTAAAAGAAGGAACGCCCACCACTTCTTGCTTTATACATTTTGGAACTGATGTGAGAAGGAGGTTGGTAGAGCGGAGGATTCTACTAGGTCAGTATGGTGAGCCAATAGTTTGAATAATTGCTGGTCCTTTCCCCCAGAAGGACTTATGAGTGATACATAAGGCTTTAAATGATATTCTCTCCAGTACCGGTAGCCAATGGAGCCAATGGAGTTTTTCTCTGACAGCAGTACAGATAGGAGGACTGCAGTCATTAACCTTCATGGACTTTTAGATCTGGCTTGAAAGTGCAAACGTCACCTGACGATCCAACCTAAACCAATATCATTATACAGTCCTTTGCTCCAACACAAATACACATCCATGAAAGTGTCACACAATAACATTGTAAGTAGTCGTCTCCTGTGATTCTCTCCTTATTGCATGAAAGTGTTGCCCAGTAGTTTACATCATTCTGCCACAGGGTAGTGGCTGCTGGTTTGCTACATTAGTCGTCACTGATATCTTCAAACTCTTACAAAGGTCAGTTAAAAGTATTTGCAATATTTGATATTTTTCTCTCCAAGGATGGGAAAGGAAAACATATTGAATCCATGTTCATACTCCATTGCAATGCTAACTCCAGTCAATCATTATGGGAAGGTGGTAAGTCCATGACATTTCTGCCAATGTGTCATGTCTTAAGTAACTGACACCTTCGACCAGACCTGGCTTTTTAGTCATGGTCACTTTGCATTCAGGGAAATAGGACAGTCAACATCCATCGACTCTTAAGGTCAGACCTAGATGATATAATGGACAAAAAGGTGAATTTTTGGCATTTATCCCTTTAAATAAAAGAAACTGGTTTGGTTTTTTGCACAACAAATTGTCACTAAAAGTGTCACAAATAATGCCTTAAAATGTAACAAACAAGAACACTGTAAATTTGCTGATGTCATACATAAGCAAAATTAAAACTTGGCAGCTATGTTGGATGTTGTGTTCCCATTGGCTAAAGTATTGCCTCACTTGTGTGCTGCTCGGCATGGCCATGTCCACTGTTGTCATGGAATGGACCTGTTGCGTCCATTCAAATGTGTCTTCGATTTGTAAGCCCTCTATAGCAAGAATGCTGCGACAACAAATGATTGATGAAATGCTGAATAAATCAAACGTTCTCCCCCAGTCTCACCATGCCACTCCAGTTTGGACCCAGCCATAGGCAGAGCAGTCTTGACCCTGCTCCTGATGGGAGCAGTCCAGCCCAAATGGCCAAGCAGGGTCCTTCCTGGACCCGAAACACGCATTCTGGGACTGGTTTTGGGGTAACACCCCATATCAGCCAAGCTAGCTTGAATCCAGTGGCACAGCGAGCAAGGGATCCACGCCTAGGCATACCCAACCCACTTAGGGCGAAAAGTGCTGTGCAAACAAATGATGGACAGAATGCTGAATGAATCAAACATCCACCCCCAGTCAAGCGATCTGGGTTAAATCCATCGATCTGTTGCTCACTACGGGCCCGATTCACAGAACTAACTTAAGACAAAATCCTAAGAAATGAAATGAAATGAAAAATTACACTTGTATAGCGCATAAACTACCCGGAGGCCTCGCAGCGCTAGTGACTGATTGCTTAAGGCGAGCTCAGGGTAGTTCAGCAGGCTTTGGCAAACAAGTGAGTTTTCAAAGCTTTTCTAAAGGACATACGGTTGCTGTTCTCTCGAAGAGGGAGAGGGAGGGAATTCCAAAGCCTGGCCGCAGTGTGGGAGAAGGAGCGGCCACCCCAGCGGGCTTTGTGAACTTTGATGGTGGTTGCCAGCTGAAGGGTGCAAGAGCGAAGGGATCGGGATGGGACATAGGGCGTGACCAAAGGGTGTAGAATTGCGGGGCCTTTTCGGTGGAAGGATTTGTGTAAAGCTTACTACTTTTGGTATTCACAGAAGGCATTTAGTAGTAGTAAAGTTAGGATTTTGTCTTAAGTTTGACTTAAGACAGACTTAAGACAGAGTTAAGACAGACTTAAGACAGACTTAATACAGTCTTAAGTCTGTCTTAAGTCTGTCTTAAGTTTGTCTTAAGTCTGTCTTAAGTCTTACTACTACTACTAAATACCTTCTGTGAATACCAAAAGTAGTAAGTTTAGGATTTTGTCTTAAGTTAGTTCTGCTAATCGGGCCCTACACCACCCCAGTTTGAATACACATAGCAAGAAGTCATGGGTGACAGGAGCAATAGCGGTACAAGTAAAGACAGCACTGCTGCCAAATCATACATGCACAGAATATGGAGCAAGTCTCTGATAATAGTTTATTTAAATTTAAGATTACAGAGTCTAGACTGCAGCAGCATCTCCAGTGGTCTCACACCCGACTGAGACGTGTCTTGGTTCCATGCCACTACTCTTAACTTTGTAATTGTCCCTAAGCCTGCTTTGAGTCTCAAACTTCCATGAGCATTCTCTCTCTCTCACTGGGATGGTCGAAGGAAAATGTCACTCTCTTTCTGTGTGAGAAGTCAGGTTCTGCCTGACTTTATGCTGTATCCCTTTTTGCTGCATGTTTTAGCACACCGCTAGTAATACACAATGTGCACAATCCCTTGCCTTGCTCCATTTATTTGCTGGCCCTCTCCTCTTCCTATTCAGTCCACTGTCTGGCCTCGCATAGGGAGAGGTCAGGTGTTATGCTACTTTCATTCATGGGTCATCCACTACATACATTTGGTTTTTGAGACATTTATTACTAACCCCCTAGTGTCACAAAAAAGTTTGAATCTGTTTAATAGTAGCTGTAACCCCGCTGGGGGTTTAGACACCACCTGGGTGTTGTCTGCAAATAAAAGGGTTATGACCTTTTCCCCACCTAGAGATGGAGCATCGGCAGGCTCTTGTGATAAAAAAAGTACCACTGCATTCATGTACAGGGATTGTATTTATTTATGGCAAGGTCACACGATGTATCCATTGTGAATGTGTATGTATGTGTGCAATATTAATGTGATTTTACAAACAGTGTATGATGCAGAAAAACACTAAGTAGGTGACATGACCCACTTAATAAACAAAAATGTCAGTAGCTTCACCTTACTGGAGAAGTGGTTCATAGACTTTTCTCACCCTCCCAGGCTCAAATGATAGTTGTAGGGCTCTGCAGGCTGCACAGAACTTGCAGTTTTAGCCCCATGTTTACCCCAATTATGAGAAGAGAGAGCTATCCAACCACAAGCCAAGCAATGCGTAAACAAGTCTACTGAGGATTCATCCACACTATTTCACAGAGATAATTCAAGGCTGCTTCTTCTCTAAACTACCATGACTGACAGTAAGGGAACAAGAATGATGCTACAAACCATGCTGCTCATGAACTTTCAGAGGGCTATGAGTTACAGATCGAGACATTCATCATGTCAGAACTGGAGTTGGTGAGTGGTCTCCTCCTATTCAAATGAGAAAACTCAGCTGCTAGGAAGGTCTTTTCTGTTCATTTACTGCAGAGATTAAGTTATAGGGAGCTATTCAACAGGTGGCAGGCTGACTTTAAAAGGAGAGCACAGACTGGGTTCAACCCAGGCTACTCCTTCTGAGCCGTGGGTTTCTGCCCTTGCTGATTTTTTTACCACCAAGATCCAATTGATTCAGGATTCTTTTCCTTTGAAGGTGGTTGAAGTACCCCCTAGTTTTGAGGACGGCTCTGCTTTGGTGGCCCCGGTGAGTCCAGTTCTGGCAGATTTTCCACCTATCTCAGCCATATCTTCACTGGCACTTATGGCCAATCTAAAATCTGGGTCGCCTCTTGACCCTTGTCCGGCCAAATTTCTGGCTAAAATGGCTGAAGTGGTGAATCCGCTGGCAAACCCACTTCTGATTCTCTCCTTGACTCGGGGGTGGTACCACAGGTCTGAAAACAGGCGAATGTTGTCCCCCTCCTTAAGAAACCTGGTCTTGATCCTGAGGTTCTGGCCAACTACAGGCCGATTTCTCTTCTTTCTGCGCTGGTCAAGATCTTGGAGAAGCATGTGCACACCGTGCTCTCCAATTTTCTGGAATCGTACAATCTGCTGCACCCTACTCAATCTGGCTTCCGCCCCAACTTAAACACCGAGACAGCGCTCTTGGAGGTGTCTGAAGCCATTAAAGAGGCACTGGACTCGGGAGGCAAGGCTATGCTTGTCATGCTAGACCTGTCGGCGGCTTTTGACACCGTCCCCCATGAGGGTCTCCTCGCCAGACTTTATGAGATCGGTCTGAGGGGGACGGTGTTCAGCTGGTTTAAATCTTTTTTGGCTGACCGTCGACAAACGGTCTGGGTCCCACCTAGCTCTGCCATGATGCCGCCTTTGGGAGTCGGAGTTCCGCAGGGCTCTGTGTTGAGCCCGACTCTTTTTAACATCTTTATGACCCCTCTGGCGGCACTGGCTGAGTCTTTTGGGGCCCAGATCGTTTCCTACGCTGACGATACCCAGCTCCTCTTTACGTGCAGGAAAGGAAAAGATTTTGATGGAGAGAGTATCCGTGAGTGCCTTGGGGCTGTTTTCCAATGGTTCCAGCTTAACTGCCTCAAGTGCAACTCAGATAAATCTGAGGTACTCTTCTTCGGTTGTTCATCCGATCCAGATTGACAGGAATGGTGGCCCGTCGGCATGTTCCCTCCAGCGGGCTCGTCCCAGCTGGCAAAGAACTTAGGGGTCAAGATTGGCAATGGTCTGGCGTTAAGTTCTCAGATCCTTGGTCTTACGGGCACATGCTTTGGCCTCCTCAGGATGCTCCGGAAGTTCGTTCCGCTGCTTTCTGAGGAGCACAGGAGGATGACGGGGCAGGCCTTAAGAGGCTCAAGATTGGATTATTCCAACGTCCTGTATCTTGGCCTGCCGGAATATCTCCTACAGCGGCTGCAGGTGGTCCAGAACTCGGCCGCAAGGGCCATCTTCGGTCTGCACAGGCGCGCCAGAGTTTCTGGTCTTCTGCAGTCGCTGCATTGGCTGCCTATCCGTAAGCGGATAGTTTTTAAGGCTTTGACCCTGGCCCATAAGGCGCTTTACGCCTCGGGAGCCAAATATCTCCAGAAGAGGCTTGCCTTTTACCATCCCGCCAGATCTTTGAGGTCTGAAGCACTCTTCCTCGCTGTGGTCCCACGAGTAAAAAGGGCTCGGATTGGAGGTCGCTCTTTTAGGCTATTGGCGCCACAGCTTTGGAATACTCTGCCCCTAGCATTGCGTAGCACCTCTAATCTGTTGAACTTCAGAAAGGGCCTTAAAACTTGGCTTTTCGCCCTTTAGGTTCTTTTTTTCCTCCTTTTGCCTGGTCTGTTATTTTACTGTGTTCTGTTTTCTCTTTTGTTACTGGTTCGTTAATGAAAGCGCCAGGACACTCCATGGAGTAGCCGTGCGCTATAGAAAAACCAAAATAACATAACATAACATAACATAACATAACTGCTCAAAAATGGCTCCCCATGCAAGTGAAAAGATGGTCATACAGTGAACCTAAGACTCAATTCAACTTCTGGCACTCTTTTCCTGTTTTGTACAAGGGTCCTACGCAGGTATAGGCACCCTCATGTGTCTCACTGCTCTAAGACATATAGAGGGGACTCATAAAGAAATTGTTACCCCCCACTGCTACACAATTTAGTCTTTGAAATGCATCCCCCCTAGGGCTGATATTAGGGCCCTTCTTCCACCTTAGGTATAGGTGGCTACAACAGTGACCAATTTGGCTACACCATCAGAGAAGTGATGTCTTAGGACTATATTCAAGTACAATGTACCTATTCCCCTAACACAATTTATTTGCCACAGCAGTAGGAATCAAGCGCCCTCATTCAAAGTCACATCCAAACAGGTGAGGGCCCAATGATGAAGCATGCCACCCTTTGTGAATATGAAATTGTCACCGTTTTACATGTGATGAGCAGTGGGTGTGGAATGTTTCAATCGGTAGCACCAACACAGATCTTATCAGCTTTCTAGCCAGTAGGTATACTAACTTTGATGTGGTAACAGGAAAATTAGGGCCAGATGGCCAAAACCAGTTGTGAAGATGAAAGCTACAAGAGAACATGAACACATTAATATGCATTTCTGATATTGCATCAAAGAGGCACTGTTAATTCTGCATCAACTTTTGTTAAAAATAAAAATTCTACTGTATTTTCTCTGTTAGCTGCTTTTTTCACACATTCAGTGATGGGAATGAACCTGCTATCTGTAATATTTGAACAGGACAGAAGCATGTGTATGATGGAAGTATCCCACATAAAAGCTATTTAATTTTGTTTGCAGTCAGCACCGGTGGAAGAAGAGGGGCATGGCCATTATTCCAACTAAGTTTGGGATAAGCTTCACACTTCCCTTCCTGAATCAGGTGGGTAAGCAATCAACAGCACTTGTATTTTTGGTACGAATGTCATTGTGCTCTAGTAGAATATGTATGAATATCTATGTCTACCCACAATGGGTAAAGATTAGAACCAGTTCCATTCTCAGATAACAAAAAGGAGGAATGTTTAAGAAAAAATGAGGTGTGGTAAGAATAAAAGTCTAGAAAAGTAACATCACCTATGTGCTTAGGCTTTTTAAGTTTACTGAAAGACATCTGTAAGGATGGTACAATCCAATTAAGTTAATCCAGAGTTATTTATTAAGGAAGATCCAATACACCTCAGCCTGCCAACTCAGCTGTAATTCATCCAACAGCTTTCTCTTGAATAAAGCCTTCTCAAGAAGCAGTCTTCAGAACACCACTATGTCATTTGGAATATAATAAGTTCAGCATTCCACATTGATACTTACAATGGCTTAAAGTGGATAATACACATCTTCCTCCTTATAACAAAACAAAAGAACATTAAAAAGAAAACTACAGGAATTAAATCGCAAACTAAATCACAATAGAAGTAACACATATTTTTTAAGCATAGTCATAAAGTTAGATGACTTAAAGTAAAGCATAATAGAGAACTTTGTCACAAGAAGAGTGACACTTATTGTAAAACATAGTCTTGTAAGTACTTTGGCTTAACCACATTGCTGCTGCACATATTCCCCTCCGGTGCTGAGGGATAATGGCAATGGGTGTGGTCATGATGGAACGGTTCCGTCATCAGCACAGCTCCACTGTGCCTCATGACGGAACCGTTCCGTCATGAGCATCGAAGGGGTTAATATGTTGTCTCGAGTTTCTTGCCTTGTCATGAATTTTTGTAGGTAACAATTCCTCACCATTACCCTCTTTGAAATTGTCGGAGAAACGCTCCGAAAGCTTGGCAACTCTATTTAAATTCCATACCCTGTGATCTTCCGTTCTGATGGGATTCTTAAAAACTTTGATCACTCTCATTAGCAGAAGATACTTGGATCCCAGGGTGGTTGTTCCTTTACGAGGATTTCTTATCGTAACTAAGTCACCTACGCTAATGGTAGACTCTTTTACTGCTTTCCCTACATCAAAATATCTTTTGTTTTCAGACATTCTTTTCATTTCTTTTTTGAATTTCTCTTGGTCATTTTCAACATATTTCAATTTGGGTGATCTGTTCAGGATCCATGAGGTATTCAGCATAGTATATGGCTTTCTTTTCTGAAGCAGTTCAATCAGTCATGGAATGTGGAGAAAGTCTGAATGTTTTAACTTTACTCAAAACTTCAGTTTGCCAACACCTGTGGAACGGTACTGCTCGTTGAATGGCTTCTTTTAGTACTCTGTTGAACCTTTCAACAACACCATTAGTTTCAGGGTTATATAAGGCTGATTTCTTGTGAATAATCCCTCTATCAGTAAGTACTTGTCCATTTCCTTTGACGTGAATTGGACCTCATTATCTGATAACAAGATGTTAGGGAACCCTTCTCTCACAAAGATATCTTCAAGGAATGTTATTACATCTCTAGTCTCTACAGAGTTAGTAATTGTGACTTCTGGCCACCTAGAGTAGAAATCAATGAGTACTATGATGTATTTGTCTGTGCTGGTGTGCTTTATAGGACCTAGGATGTCTATGGCAACTTCTTCCCAACCCAGTTTTGGAAGTTCCCTCAAAGTCATGGGTTGAACTCTCGTTTGAGAACTTTGCCACATTTGTTGTATTCAACACATTGTCTTACAGACCTTTCTATCAAGATGTCAAACCCTGGCCACCAGTATGCCTGTCTTAAACTTTCCTTGGTTTTAGAAATACCTGGGTGGCTCTCATGAGCAAATTCAACTAATTGGTTCTTTAAGGTAGTTGGAGGAATCCGTCTAGTTCCCCTCAAGAGAATATCATTCTGACAGGATAACTCATCTTTCGCTCGATAGAATCCAGATAAAGTATCATTTGTTTTATCACATGTTTTTGAACTGTAGAGTTTCATCTTTTGATAGTTCATTGCCCCATGCTATCATTGACGTTGCTGACAGCATATTAATCATGTTCATTGAAATCCTATTCTTCTATTTCATCTTCAGTGTTCTCTTTTGAAACTGAATAAGAGCAACAGTTGGCTATATTGTTTTTAGAACCTGGAACGTATTCTACATGAAAGTTGAATTCTTGAAGTGCAGCAACCCTTTTTCATATTCTGGAGGATATGTTGTCTAAACCTTTCTTCTCAAAGATTTCTTTAAGTGGCTTATGATCCGTTTTGATTGTAAAACTGTTTCCCCATAAGAACTTGCGAAGTTTCCTCACTGTCCAGAACACTGTCAAGGCTTCTTTTTCTATAACAGAATAGTTGGCTTCTGCATCTCCAAAACATCTGGATAAAAATAAAATGGTTGCTTCCACTCCATCGAGTTCTTGTATCATAACTACACCTAGACCTGTTGCACTTGCATCCGTCATGATAACCACATCTCGATTGGGATGAAAGCTCTTCAAAGAAGAAGCTTCAGAAAGTTGTCTCTTAATGAGTTTGAAGTCATCCTCACATTGAGTATTCCAAGCGAATACAGCACCTTTCTTTTGTAATTGACGCATATTATGTGTTTTGCTGGCAAAATTAGGTATGAACTTAGTATAATACTCTGACATCCCAAGAAATTTCACAACTTCATCCTTATTACTGGGACTGGCCAAGTTGTTGATGATGTCTACTAATTCTATCTTTGGTTTAATGCCAGAAATGATATGACCTAGATATCAGTGCTAGATATATTGCATTTGCATTTCTTTGCTTTGAGTGTTAAACCATTTTCTTTGAGTTTGTTCAATACCATTCTGACTCTATTATCATGCTCTTTTTCAGTACTTCCAAATATGAGTATGTCGTCCTGATGGATCTTTATCCCAACACAATCTTTAAATACATGTTCCATCATTATATGAAAGGCTGCTATTAGCCCAAAAGGCATCCTCAGGAATTTATAGGTGCCAAAGGGAGTTACAAATACTGTAACATGCTGAGAAGTAACATGCAACTTTATTTGATGGTATGTCGAAGCTAAATCTATTGAGGAAAAGAATTTAGCTCCTCCAAGCAGTGATAACATTTCTGTAATGTTGGCCAAGGGATAATGATCAACGACAACACACTTATTGAGCTCTCTTGATTAAATACAGAGCCTTGACTCACCATTCGCTTTGAGTGCCATAACAACAGGAGCTAACGACTCCGTGGCCTCTACTTCAGCAATTATGCCACTCTTTAGGAGTTTGACGAGTTCAATTTTCATCTTCTCTTTAACTTTTCTTGGAACACTTCTAACTTTGCTAACAATAGGTAAGGAATTTTCCTTCAACACTATTTTATGGCAATATCCTTTCAAACAGCTTAATTGTTCCTTAAATACTTCTGGAAATTCATTCTCAAATGTGGAAATGGATGTCTGAAGTAAATTAATTTGGTTCACTATTGTGAGTAGAAATTTGACTAGATTGAGAACAGTTTGATTCACTTTGTTTAAGGTCTATGGATGGAGTTTCATTGGAATCAAGTATTACTTTAAGATCTTTTTGAAGAGACCAACTCACCAATGAATCACCTCTTTCAGAAATGTAAACCTTCCCTGTGGTTGAGCTGGATTTGAACACAATATTACCATTAAAAAATCCAGAAATCTGAATAGGTTCACTACCATAACCTCTTGCTTTGATATCTGGTTTATGTAACACAACTTTGTTGAACAAAAACTCATCATAGACCAATTTCGGGATAAGAGTTACCTTAGCACCAGTGTCGAACAACATTTGTACAGGAACGTTTTCAATCAACACAACATCAAAAGGACCATCTTTTTCTCCATCACTAATTCTCATGATAATCTCTTCATCGTCACCGTCATCATCACAAGAAATTTCTTGAACTTTCTTTTTGAAAGTCCCACTGCAACAACATTTTGAGATGTGACCTCTTCTTTTACACTTTTTGCATATAGCTCTCCAACCAATGCAGTCTCTAAAGTTTGCTGTATGACCATGTTCACCACATCTATAACAATTACCTTGAAATATTCTTGAAGTTGATTCTTTTTTGTAACCATCACTGTTTTTGTGCTCATCTCTGTATTTAACAACCCCTTTGTTTTGTTGTGATTAATTGCTCTCTCCTTTGTTCGGTTGAGAAGATAAACATTACTTTGCTTGTTTACAACATGAATATTACTTTCTTTCTGTACTTCTCCATCTTTTATTTTTAATTCTTCTAGACATGCTTTAGTGCAGGGGTCTCCAAACCGGTCCTGGAGGGCCGGATCCATGCCACATTTTTTGGATATCCCCATTGAGATACATGTATTAATTTTAAAAATCTGGCATGGATCCGGCCCTCCAGGACCGGTTTGGAGACCCCTGCTTTAGTGTGTTCACATGATTTCGCTATTGAGATTACATCAGTAAGAGAAGGATTGTCTTTGTTCCCAACATTGCTCTTTTACTTTGTCCAAGGAACAACCTAACATAAATTGATCCCTTAACCTCTCTTCATAATTACTCCCAAAATTAAAAGTAGAATCTAGTTTTCTCAAGTTCACTGATACAATCTTCTGCATTCTCACCTGATCTTTGCATGTGCCTGCCAAAATGATGTCTTTCTAATGCAGTTGAAACTTTTGCCAAAAAATGAAGATCTATTTTTTTAAGACAGATTTCATTTAAGATTGTCAGCATCTTGAGAAGTTAGATCAGGAAGATGTTTAAATATTTCTTGTCCTTCTGAACCCAGACAGTGCAAGAGAAGAGACATTTTTCTTTCTGCACCGAGGGAGACAGCACATACTCTCGGATAATGTGAAAACACAATTTTCCATTTTTTCCATGGGATGGGTGGTTCACCAGGATAAGACAAGAAAAAGGGTGGAGGAGGTACATTTTGCATGTTTACCTGAATGTAAGAATACAATAATAAACAATTCTGTGAAATAAAATTATTACTTAAGAGAAGCCAGTTGTATAAGAATCCCTGTAATAAAAGAGTTAATAACAGATGAATACTAAATTGTGAAAATTAATAGCACTGGAATGGTAGTGAATATAGGCAACATGAAAAGTGAGCCTATCACTGAACAAGACAAAATGTTTCCCACAACGACATGTCCATTGTGTATTCAGGTAGAATGATTCTCACACTGATGGAATGTTAAATGGAGAAATAAGAAGAAAACATTGTTGTAGCAGAATGTTCTTTGTTGCTTGATTTGATAATGAAAGAAAAGGCAGAAGAACTTTCAGGAAGAACTTCGCCGTGCAACAGAGGACAATGAAGATTCCACTTAGAAAGAGAGATTCCAAAAATCATCTAAGATAGATGCCACAAGAAGTGAGTTCATATGTCTAGATGTTGGAAGCACCTTTCTTTGCAACAAAAAACAATGAAAATTCCAATTGGAAAGGAAAATTCCAAAAGGACAAAAAAATCATCTAAGATGGATGCCACAGGAAGTGAAGTTATCTGTATAGTTGAAAGAATGACTAATGATGTGAGAGTGCTGAGGAAGGAGAACAGCGTCACTGGAGAATGGAGGAAGAGTGCGCTGGAATTTTGTCAAGCATTTAAAGAGAAACACTCGGGGTGAGGATTCTACTCCCAGTTCAGTGATGTTGCCTTTTGAAAGAAAAACAAGCGTTTGAATGAAAACAAAGCTTCTGTGTAAGTGCGATTCAATGACAATGTAGGTTAACATCTGCTAGGCATTAAACTGTAGGGTGAGATCGCCATCTGCTGGGCATTAGGTGGTAGTGTGGGATCACATCAACACCTTAGCAGCTATGGAACGTCCAGCTCCAGTGCTGAACGTTCCATTGCGCAGGTGAGGTTCGAACGTCCAACGGCCGACGGCAGCACTCCTGAGGTAGTGGTGCCGTCGGCCGTTGGACTAGGCGCAGCACTTATGAGGTTAAAGAGATATCTTGCAGGCAAAACAAACAGTCATGCAACAATATTTCTTGCTACACAGCAAATGTGTGCTCAGTTATTTCTTGCTCGCTTCAGGTTAACATGTCCGTTTGTATTTGTAACCGGACATGAAGCCTTTCAAGATGTAGAAAAGAGCGCTACCTAAATATGAATGTTCAAAAGACAGATTTCTTCAGGAGACAGATTTCCAAAAAGGAAAATCAAAATACATTCCCTTGTAGCACGATTAAGGCAGGAAGGTAGCGTAAAAGCGCAACTGTGGCAGAGGAATTGCTTAGGGCGATAAGTGCAAAAAGTTAACTTTTGAACTGTTAGTTCAATACAGTTTTCAAACGCACAAATACAGGGTAGCGCTAAACAGCATTCACTTCTTTAGTTTAAAATAAACACAGATTGATACGATACCAGTTGGAGTTGGTAAAGGTGGCAGTATTATTGTAAGAAGTGTTGCTAAAGTAGAAGGTAAGTAAAATCCAATGTCCAGAAATGATATATATATATTTTTTAAATTGCTTGTAGCCTTGAGGTCAGATCCATGGGTCCTTTTTAACTCGTCGCCATTGCAAGGATGGTACAATCCACTTAAGTTAATCCAGAGTTATTTATTAAGGAAGATCCAATACACCTCAGCCTGCCAACTCAGCTGTAATTCATCCAACTGTTTTCTCTTGAATAAAGCAGTCTCAATAAGCAGTCTTCAGAACACCACTATGGCATTTGGAATATAATAAGTTCAGATTTCCACATTGATACTTACAATGGCTTAAAGTGGATATTACACAATCCTAGGTGGTTTATTATGCCATACATTTTTTGAAAGAATGCTATATGTGGTTTTATAGAAAGACTTAGGAATATTAATGGGAATATTGGATAGATAGAACAGTATCACTGCAACAAGCATCATTTTGTTTATAGAATCTAGTCTACCCCACCAGGATAAGGTATGCCAACATGAAGTAGACATGATTACAAATATGTGTGTGTTCTTTTAGGTTTAAAGCAACAGTATCTTTAATAGAGCAAGTAAACCAAATTCCAAGATATTTTATTGTAATTGGGTTCCAATGAAAAGAAGAAGATATGAAGTCAGCATGAAAACAGAGCTTGTTCAGGGGCATGATCTCACATTGTCAGCCTTGAGCTTATAACCAGAAACGAGAGCAAAGTCAATCACTTCTGATAAGAATGCTGGCAAGGAGAATTGTGGGTTTGAAATAAATAATAAAATGTAATCTGCGTATACTGAGAGCTTTAACTGGTTAACTTCGTAAGAGAAACTAGTGATGTAGACATACCACAAACATATAATGAACATGGGGGTGGTGGAACCACATAAGGAAGACGGTACAATCAAGCGGGAAGCTGCAAGACGAAGACAAGGCAGGGGGACATCCTCCAGGTGGGAAAAGGGGATCAAATAGCAGAGGGCCACAATAAACTGCACCTGACATTAGAAAGAGAAAGAACTGATTATAAGAGATACAGCAAATGACAATAAGAACAAAACATCAGCATGAATGAAAGGCCTAAAATGCAGATATGTAACAGACTACAAGAAAAACAATCAAAACATTTAGGAACATGGAATCTCCATGTTCTCTTCTCTGCAGATATCCAGTACTATTGCAGGTGAGCTGGATCCTCATAGGCAGTGGTTTTGTTGTTATAAGTTACTTTCATAAGGCAAGGATGGAACAGACCATATCTAGCATTCATGTTTCGAAGAGCAGGTCTCATGTCCAAAAATGTCTTCAATCGGTCTGCTATTGCCTTAGCATATTCCTGAGCAAAGAACAGATTGTATCCCTGCAATGAGATTTTTCCTTTAAGTCTGGCAGCCTGTAGAATTCTAAAAAATATAAGCTAACGCCTCTTGGTTTGGCTGAGGAAGATGATGATCTTGGGTTTTGCCCCAAGCAATGAGCTCTGTGAATATTCAATTTTGTAGTCTTTGGAAGACATAGGAGATTCATAAGGAAGGATTGAAAAAAGGAGAGAAGATCCGTACCCTCAAGACCCTCCGCAAGGCCATAAGTGTGCAGGTTATTACACCTATTACGGTTTTCCAAATTCTCCACTTGCTGTTTAAGGTGTGAAATCTCCAAATGTAAAGGGACTTTATTAGCAACACTTCGAATAGAGTCCACCCGTTGTTCCAGGTGAGTAACTTTTTGATCTGTGTCATACCATTTGTTTTCAAGACTTTGTAGACTAGTATTGTATTCTTCCATATAAGGCTTGAGAGCACGAATTTCCTCCAAAAGCAATTCCATAGATAGTGCTGTTGAAGAATTGGAAGGAGAAGGTGGGTCTTTATTGACACAATTGTCTGTTACGGACGATGAGGCAGCAGGTATTTTAGAGGTTTGCTTGGATGCATTGCGAGGTACATTGTACGTCATACCTTCGATGGCTGTAGAACCAGAATCCAGCTCTTCCATGTTTTCTTGTAAAAGGCTGAACGGGTTGTAATCCACCAACAAAGAATTTAGCAGAAATAACACTGCCATGGGAGGAGCGCGCTTTTGCCATACGATAAACCAAGCAGGTGCACCCTATATCAAAAGAGGCTGATTGAGGTAAGTATTGTTCAAAGCTGTCAGGAGCTGAGAAGAAAATAATTCTCTGTGACAGGGTATTTCCTTAGTAAATGTAAAGCACAATAAGCCATACATGAGGGAAACAGGAGACAAAAAGTCACATTATGAAGAAATGCTCAGGCTTACTAGTTAGCAGGGCAGAAGGCATATGTGGCAGATATTCCAAAAAAGTGAGTCTTAAAAGAGCTCAAGGGGTAAAAAGTGCATGACTGGCCAAAACAACGACGTGTGGAGAATGTACGGTCGGCAAAATTACAACAAAATGGTTGCCGCGAATATCGGTGCGGGGACAGCCAGTGAGGAGAAAAGTAAGTTAGCTCTCACCATGGACGATGAAAAGCAGCCCAAAATGTGCCGCTGAGCTTCATGAGAAGAAATATGCGGCTGAAGGGTCCAGGAAATAGGAAACACCGCCATGAGAGAACTCATCCCCTCAGGTCGTCACGGATGTTCCGCGGCAGAGTGGCCATCTTCACTGGCACCGCAGCCACGCCCCAGTGATGTTGAGTTTTGAAATATTATTCCTCTTATATGGTCAACATGTTTCTGCCCTTAGAACGACCCCGTCCAGGGGCATTCCTCAGGATTAGATATTTACAGTCACTATGTGATAACAAAAAAACATATAAACCTAATAGGTAGCTCATTCTCTCTAGTTTTTACATGAAAAGTTATTGCTTTGTCTTTAATTCTTGGTGCACGAGGTTGCAGCTTAGGTGGTAGATGCAAGAGAAACTTGAGCTGAGCTGAGCCGGAGCCAGGCATCGGGCTCCAGCTTGGCTGGAGCCTTTAGTGGCTTGCCCATCTCTATCACATAATAGCAATTAGAGAAACAAAGGCATAGAAAATGCACGATTCAACATCATTAAACAAATTGATGAGTCAGGCGTACCAACATCACATGGCAGAATTCCTTGTTTCAAGGTTCATAACTTTCTCACTACACCATATTTAAGTGAGTGGACTATGAGACTCAGTGTTTTCACCCCAATGAGTAAAAGCAAATAGTTGCTGGGTTACTGTCCTGTTTTCTTATCACATACTTACTACATGTGTTTAGTTTGATTTAAGTTTTTGCTGTTTCTGTTTTGAAAAAAAAGGAGCAGAGAAATATGTTCAAAATGTGATTAGCTAGGAGAGCAACATTTGTCACAAGAGAAGACAGAGATTGATAAAAAAGGACATGCTTTCTCAATGCACGACTGGGGTGTGAGTTATTCATATGGTGAGGCAAAGAGACAACACTCACCAACCTGCTAGTTCACAACCAGCATATTTTGGCAAAGGGGTAACGCCATGATTAAACATCAAGTCTCTTCTAGTGCCATGGTTAAAGATTTCCTATTGTCCCATGTCTAGCAGTGGAGGTTGGGTGTTTGTGTCTGCCCAACTCAGTGAATATGCACCTTGTTGGGAGGGGGGTCTTTGTCAAGGATTGTTATAGCACTAGCTATACAGATACACGACTAATGGCATAAGGAGATAGTGAAGCCTAATATTCCATTTCATTCCAAGTCAATAATCAAGTTACATTTTCTTTGTACACTTTACTCACAAAAAGGCTGTCCCCAGGGTGCTGTAGAGAAATACCGACTCAGATATAGCATAAGACAGTATTGTCAATCTATGGGTCTTCTAGATTCAAGGAATTTTATTTAGAGGGCAGGATAGACGGAAACCCTCAAAATAACTGCCCACTCCATGTACATGCTACGCTTCCCCTATATGCAATTTAACCGCCTCGCTGCCTGGCACACAAACACCCTTCTGGCATGAATGCAGCCCTTGGTCATGCCACAGACCATACATTTTGGCCCCTAGGTTTACTTCATAACACAAGTCATTATGTTTCTGGAAAATTCCACAAAATACACCAAAACTCAAAAAAATATTAATGTCAACATGAAGATAAAAGCTTCAAACACTGGACATCTGTCAATTAATTAAGGACCTTCCTCAGATTTTGAACTTTGATTTTAATTGTGCATTTCGTTGGCCACAGGCATTAACCTTCATCGTACATTGCTGAGTTGTTATTGTTTTATTCACAGGCGGGCGCTCTGGTGCTTGTGTACAAAGATGGATCAGTACTGCTTACGCACGGAGGGACTGAAATGGGTCAAGGACTTCACACTAAGATGGTTCAGGTACCCAACTGAATTTAAGTACATTTATCACACAGAATGTACTCCAATATCATCATCTATTATCTGCACGATACGTCACTATTGCTTGTGAAAGAGGGTGGTACGGGCAATCAACAGGGTAGAGCACTGGCATCGACATTTTCTGATTTTTAGTGTATCAAATCAACCTATTTACTTGGACTTCCTTCATTCTACTGAAAATCACAGGACTGAAATTAATTTGAATTTATGGTACTAATAGAGCCAGTGCATTGCAGCCTTTGTGTCCATTTTACTAGTATCAATCTCAGAGACAGTAAATCCTGCTGCAAACAGGTTATTCAACAAGGCTCCTCCCAGGCACCTATTTTCTTGCTACCTCCATGTTTTTGTGAATATGAATAGTTCTGGAATAAACTGAAATCCAGTAAAGGAAACTATCACTGGATGAGTGTGGGCGATTTTCTGTTCCAAAAGCCAAGCCAAGAGACAGCACATTCCTGTGAACAACCATCTGACCATTGCTGTTGCTGCTGTTGTCATTTAGAACAAGTACATGTATAAATGGTCGGAGTCTGATATAGACAATAGGAAAAATCTCAAAATGGTACTTGTTATTCTCAGTGAAATACTTTCATTCTATCAAGGACATCAATGTTGCTCAACAGACGAAAAAAAGCAATATATTCGGTGCATATTTATTTAGCACATCTTACATTTGTGAACTGCATAAATTTCAACCAAAATGGTGGATGGTATTGCAATTAATGCATTGGCAATATAAACTTAGAATCAACACATTTCTATATATTGAGTAAATTCAAGAACGTGTCAGTGCGCTCAAGGTGCATAGAGAAAGGGTATTTAGAAGGGATGGGTAAGTGGGGGTGAAGGTGGGGACCGGGTAAAGGTGGTGTGACTGAGTTAAAATCACAGTGAGAAATGAAAAGCCTTTACAGCCTATGTACAGATCTAAAGGTTCCAAAAGCTATCTCAAACATAGGTTCCGTAGTTATCCATTATTTAGTCCTATGTTTGGAACAGTGAAAAGTAACAATAGTCGACGTTTCGACCCCTGACAGGTACGGGTAATTCAGAACCTCAGGATGGGGTCTTCATCAGGACGTGAGGGTGTATATAACAGGAGCGCCTATAAATAATACGAAAATAATGAATGTATCTCATACTCCCATATAGTAATTAATGCACTCGAAATTATGTGAAATGTTACCTACTTCGCATGAGGCCCGTTTGGGCCTACAGCCTGGGGACCTTCCAAGGTTCCTTTGTTGTACGTGAGGTCTGTAATTAATTAAAGGCGGTATAAGTACAGTGGGCTGGCCCAGCTGGGATACAGCACCAGAGTAACAATACAATCAAAATTGTAAAAGGGGAGAACTTACTGGGAGCTTTTCATGAAATAGTTCAGATGTGTGGAATTCTGTTGTCCACTGGACCAGCCGGTCCGTGGTGGAACGCCGTATGTTTCTGGAAGTAAAATAGGGCATAACACTAAGTAGTAGAAGTCGATCAGTGTTAGCGCGCCAAAAAAGTCACAAGGGCCAAAGGTCTCTAAAGGTAAAATGATTCGCGTGGAACATCGTTAACGTCACAGGGAAAGGCTTCGTAACAAGCGCGATTTACTGCGTCTAAAATGAAAGAATCATTGCTTCGGGTAAATCTATGTTAGAGTGCCCAAAGTCAAAGGGGATTGATGACACGCGCGGTGTAGGGATTAGGTCCGGGTTGGTCCGGAGCGCCCGACCCGGTGAGGGCAGTGTCAGGAGGGGCATTGGCTCGCTCCACCAGTCGTGGTACATTTAAGGCACGACTGTTGGTGATGCGTTTAAAAGTTTACTTCAGCGGGAGAGGCTCTCCGTCATTTTTAGAATGTTTTCGCAAGCGCGCTAGGAGGGGATGTGGCCAGGGCTCACCTGATTACTCGCAGCGCTAGTCTGTCTCTTTCCTCTCCTCTGGCTGTCAGCAGTGAGGGGAGCCGCCGCGAGGTGCCGGCGCTAAATGCTGCTAGGGGGCTCGCCCTGCTCTGGCCAATCAGCCACGAGTAGCCCAGGGAATAGGGAAGAAGAGTTGTTGTTCGTTAACCGGGGACCGTTTCTGAACAAGGAAACTTAGGTGCATTCAAAAACGGAGAGAATAGGGTCGGTAGGTTACTTACTAAACAAGTGTGTCCCGGCAAGTAGCATAATACATTCCGTTGTATACATATGACATTACTGCAATATTCACATGGAAGGCAAGTGAGACAAAAGCAAAAATTGTACGTAACCAATTTTTCACCTGAACAGATTCAAAACACAGTTTACAGGTGAAATATCCACATAAACCACTGAGGGAGACACGTCTCAGTGTCATCATTAAGGTGCGGAAGTGGTATACAGTACTGTCCTTGTAGTCCCTTACGTTGTCATATGGGTTTTCACAGTCGACTGGTATTTCAACATAACCAGAGCCAGGACATCAATTCATCAGGTGTGCACATTGTTAATACATACATTTGGTCAAGTGCAAGAAACCAATACATACACACATTCTTCTGTGATATTGATTGGCCCAGCGTGCCATAGTGTACATGTCAATGAAGTAAAAAAGCCATCATTACAGCCTACACTAAGGCATACAGTTGCTAGTTCAATCCGGATCTAGGAGGGCCATCTGGGAGAAAGTGGTTTCCAGTTCATTAAGGCCCCTTTGCACAGAGTCAAAATATTGCATCCATTTGCATTCACGCACATTGAGGATAGAGTTGAGATTACCACCCCGTGGGCCCAGTGTAATTCATTTAGAACAAGCCAGTAATGCAGTGGCGCAATCAAATGTAAGATAATCTTGCTTTTGCTCTGTATCAAATCAATGACAGCATATACCGTGGTGTCTCACTGTAGCCCAATCACTTAGCATAGTGGTGATCCCTCAATACTGGCGGTGACCACTACATTAACTGACAAGTTTTAAATGAGAGCTCTAGTCTTATACTAAAGACCAATAAAAAAGACATGATTTGAAAGGAGTAGTTCTCCAGGACAACCAATAATGGTATGCAGTGGAAACTATGGTTAGGTCTCATGATTATGCAGAATGTAATATGCAATATAATTTATGTATAGTATTGAAAAATCTAATGTGTTTCAGAAAGTCTTGGCTGTAAATTTATCTAAGTGAGAATGTGTGTAGGTAATGAGAGCTAAATAATATTTGAAGATTTTCTACAGCCGGACTTTGATTTTAGATTCTTGGCAATGGTAGACCTTTAAAAAAAGTATTTTTAGGCTAAGCAGTCTTGCTGGAAAATATATTTGTTTATTATTTTCCAAACAAAAATAATACCAAGTTTGGTTGAAGGACACCAGCATGCATTGTCAAAGGGACTTTAGTAGAAATAGTTCAACCCTTTACTGAGAACAGTATATATTTATTCCAGAGTCAACAGGTCATGATAGTTTGGTTCAACTTTCATTAGGGACACGGTTGCGGAAGGCTAAATGTTTATATGGCCCATCACACATGTCCAGTATTATATCAGGAAGGAAATGGCATGTCCACAGAGTCACACAATATTTGTATTATTCAGGTTGCCAGCAAAGCATTGGGAATTCCTGCTTCCAAAGTTCACATCAGTGAGACCAGCACCAACACTGTCCCCAACACCTCGCCGACTGCTGCTTCTGCGAGCTCAGACCTCAACGGGATGGCCATCTACGTATGAATACTTTACTTTTTACATTTTGCATATTGTGGGAAAGGAAACATATTGATATAAAGCATATTTATAACTTAAGACGAAAGTATCTGTTAGACCTCCCACTTTTCAATCTATTTATCCATTCTATAGTCCATCTAATCCGCCTGTCCATCTATCTGTCAACCCATCCACTTGTCCATCCTTCTATCTACCTGTCACTCTGTCTGCCAATGTGCACAACCTATTTGCCTCCTTGCCTTCCTCTTTCTACCAGTCCGTATTTCCCTTTGTCTCTAGCTGTCCACTTGTTGCCATTTTTTATTTATAAAATAAATAATTGTGTGCACAATTTGCGCCACAATTTTAGATACATTCTGCCCTTCTCGATTCATCAAAATGTTTTATCATGTAAATATAGATTTGCTTCCTTTTTACCCAACACAAGTGTATATTGCAGAGAGCACTTGGGATTAACAGGTGTAGAAATGTGCAGTTTTCTCATGCATGCATGCATGAATTGTTGTGTTTTTTGTATTCCATAATCCAGCACACATATTCATGCAAGAAAGCCTGACACTTTTTCATGGGGCAACTGAGGGATCATTTTAGGGCAAGGTTTTGCCAATAAAGAGGCCGGTAATGGACACTTGAGTTTTTGTCTTTGAGCCACACTTTGGCTCCCACATACAATACTAGATTCAAAATTATTTCCCATACGCTGTATAGTTGGTTGTGTGTGTGAACATTAGGATGGTTCACTGGCAGAATATCTGTGTAAAAACTATAGAAGTAAAAAATATTATTGAAAAAATATAGAATGCAAAAATATTGACTCCCTATACTTAAACAGGTAAGTACAAAAATATTGGAAAAAAAGATATCGATGCTAAAAATATAGTTGTACAAAATATCGATTTTTATATATATATGAAATAAAATATTACATATTAAATAATAAAATTAATTTAAAGAAAATTGAGTGGATTCAATATACATTTTAACAAATATAACAAATAAACGTAATTGAAATTTTTTTTTAACACACATACTTAATAATCAATATATATATATATATATATATATACATATTCACTTTAAAACAATTATTAAACTATTCATTTTCATTTATTTTAGAATTATATAAAAATATACACATATATATTATGTATATACACATATAGGGGTTGATTCTGATTCGGGAAAAACCGCTCCGAATAGCCGTTCGGAGCGTTTTTCCCGTACGAATCGTACCCCGTGCTTATGATGAAGTACGATTCGTACCAGGAGCTGTACTCCGTACGAATCGTACAGAGACCGAACAAATGAAATCCCCGTACGATTCTCCCTCGGAACACGCTGTACGCGACATCCATATGGTTCGCGGCTGGTTTTTCCGACCCAGCAAGTACGATTCGTGTTGGGTACGCACTGTACGACCCTTTTCCTACGAGAGACGAAAACAGCCATAAAAGCAAAGTTCGCCTCGAAACAGGTAAGGAACGCCCCCCCGGGTAAGGTGCATACTCCCCATGATCGCAGGGGTACGGTGCGTACCCCCGCAATCATGGGGGTACGCACCGTACCCCGCGATCATGGGTTGTACGGACCACACCCCATGTTCGCCGGGGTACGATGCGTACACCCGATGATCGCAGGGGTACGCACCGTACCCCGCGATCATGGGAGGTACGGGCCATACGGTGTGTATGTGATTGTGTGCTTTTCCGTACGAATCGCACTTACCTGACATGGGCCGTACGAATCGCGTCCTCATACCCCGTTCCGGATCGTACTCGTTGGGTCGTACGGCATGTGTACGAGTCGTACGGTTCACGGTTTCAGCCTTGCAATACGTACGGATCGTGACGATTCGGACGGATTCACGAAATACGGATGGTACTAGGCGACTCGGACGGATGGGTACGATTCGTACTGAGAGGGCTCCGGATACGAATCGTACGGACGTTTTTTTACCAGGATCGGAATCGACCCCATAATGTATATACACCCATATAATATATATATATATATACACACACACGTATGTATATAATACAAAACATTCTGTTATAAATTAAAACATTAAACTATTTAAAAATCTTTAAACTTAAAATTACCACTCCAGTCAGTGCAACAGTAGGGAAAGAGTTGGATTGCGCAGGGGTAAAACTTACTATTCCCCCTCCAGTGAGTGTAAAAGTAGGAAAAGTGTTGGATAGAAGACGGGTTAAACGTACTATTCCCACTCCAGCAAGTTCAACAGCCGGGAAAGTGTTGGATAGCGGAGGGATAACATTTACTATTCCCACTCCTGTGAGTACAACAGTAGGGAAAGTGTTTGACATCGGGGGGTAAAACTTAGTATTCCCACTCCAGTGAGTGCAACAGTAGAGAAAGTGTTGGACACAGGAGAGGTAAAAATTACTATTCCTACTTCAGTGAGTGCAACAGTAGGGAAAGTGTTGGAATACGCGAGGGGCTAAATTTACTATTCCCACTCCAGTGAGTGTAATGGTAGGAAAAGTGTTGGTTAGCAGAGGGGAACAAATTACTATCCCCACATCAATTAATGCAACTGTAGGGAAAATGTTGGATAGCTGAGAGGTAAAACTTACTATTCCCACTCCAGTTAGTGCAACAGTAGGGAAAGTGTTGAATTGCATAGGGGTAAAAATTACTATTCCCACTCCAATGAGTGCAACAGTAGGGAAAGTGTTGGATAGCGGAGGGGTAAAACTTACTATTTCCACTCTAGCGAGCTCAACAGTAGGGAAAGTGTTGGATAGCAGAGGGGTAAAATGTATTATTCCCACTAGTAGAACAACAGTAGGGAAAGTGTTCGACAGCGGAGGGGTAAAACTTAGTATTCCCTCTCCAGTGAGTGCAACAGTAGGGAAAGTGTTGGATAGAAGAGGGGTAAAATTTACCATTCTCACTCCAGTGAGTACAACAGTAGGGAAAGTGTTGGATAGCGGCAGTTTCAGGATAAAATGTACTATTTCTAATTCACTCAGTGGAACAGTAGGGAAAGTATTGGATAGTGGAGGGGTAAAACTTACTATTCCCACTCTAGTGAGTGCAAAAGTAGGGAAAGTGTTGGTGGCAAGAAAAAATTAACTATTCCCACGCCAATCAGTGCAACAGTAGGGAAAATGTTGGATTGGAAAGGGGTAACAATTAATATTCTCACTCCAGTCAGTTTAAAATTAAAACCAAAGAAAATAGTAACAACAAAAATATTTAAAACATAAAATAAATAAAAAACTATATACGTATATCAAAAATGTTAATACAAATATATTTAATATTACAAATAAAAAACATATTATATTGTTAAATGCATAGGACAAATACCTACAAATATTATATTAAATAAAATAAAAACAAATTTTCAAACAAAAAATTAAATTATTAAGTATCAAAAACATTAATTATTATATAAATTTACTTTTTTTTATTTTCTACCTCAAAACACTACACAATTCACATAATTAATTACCAATTAAAGAAATATTATGAATTGCAAATCAAATTGAAACTCTTAAAAATGTATAAACTTCCCTCATTTACCTCTATAATCCCCACAAACCACTGGTAAAATTAAACTGTAAAAAGTAAAAAGAAAATTACACAATTAAAACTCATTTTTAATTAGAAAACTAATAGTATATAAAAACTAATTATAAAGTAAGTATAATTACTATAGTTCCCACCCTTTACCCCTAAAATAAGTAAAACCCACAGACAGAAAAATATAAACAACTACCCTAATTAAATATCAATTGATTAATGACCATTATTGATCAACCAATTATTAATTAATTTAACATAAATTGCTTCCCGCCCTTTACCCCATAAACCCCACACCCACACCCACACCTAAAGAAATCACACAATTACCATAGTTAAATATGAATTAATTAGTTAATAGAAATTAAAAACTAATTGTTAATTATTTAAACATAAATTACTTCCCAACCTTTACTACTATAAACCCCACAACCCGCACCTAAAATTAATTACACATTTCCATAAGTAATTAGCAGTCAATTAACTGATATAAATTAACAATGAATGAATAATTAATCAAAAATAAATAACTTCCCACCCTTTACCCCTATAAACTCCACAACCTGCACCTAAAAAAATCATACAATTACCATAATTAATTATCAATTATTTATTTAATTTTAGTTAACAACCAATTAATAATTAATTACAAACAAATTATTTTCTACAATTAACATTATAAAATCTAAATTAAATAAATAAAAAAATCATTCATTTAATATAAATAAATTACTTCCCACCCTATCCCCCTATAAATCCACAACCTGCTACAGAACAAAAAAACGCAAAATGTTATTCAAATAAAATTGATGACTACTAAAAATGTAACACATACATAAAAAACATAAACAATACCTATACAAAAAAACATACATCGCATACATTTAAAATATAAACTGAAATACATAACACTAATTTAAAAATCGATATTTTAAGTAACTAAATTTTTGCAAACAATACTAAGGGCTTCTATATCTTTTAAAACAATATTTCTTACCTTAAATTCGATATTCTTGCTGTCGATATTTCTGAATCACGATATTTTCCAGCTCAATATGTGTGCAAGTCGACATTTCCAGCTCGATATTCTGTCTCAACAACAATTTGGATATGTGTAAAGCACTAATAAGGTTCCTGTGTGGAGACCCGATTTCAGGAAGCATTAGAAATAACTGCATAATGGGGAATTCACCCCACAAGGAGATTAGATCAAACAGTACACTTAAGGCATTTCTAAAGATGCTCACGTCATTTTTATCTCAAATCTAGCGCATGTAATACAATAAATCTACTCCAGGGTACTGAAATAGAGCCCTCAGATTAAATCAAGCCATACGCTTTTGTTATTTGTAATGAATACCTTTTGTTCTCAACATCGAAACTCATGAACTAACAACAAATATGCCCCAGAATCATGAAAAATTGCTAACAATCAATGAAAGTAGAGCGGAAACAGAAGGGAAGGTTGCCACCTACAGAATGGGTGATCCTTTATTTGGCAGAAGCCCCCTCAGTCAATTCTTGGGATGTGGTACCAGAATATCGTAGTCAGAATATTGTCTGATAGAAACATTGTATCCTAAGCTTTATTTCCAAAAATATCACCCCATCGGAGTTATTAATACATCTAATGGTACAATAGTTGTATAAAAACATCTTCATGTCAATATTTGTCTCAAACAATATTTCATACACAATATTCTTACAGACAACAATTTTTAGCGATCACGGTTCAAACAAACTGACAAGAAAAAGTCAATGTGAGGGCTTGACTCCTATGGCAGATAACTTTTTTCTCTTCAAACTTCTGCTACCTTACTTCCCTTCAACCAATGACAAAACACATGTTGGGAAATAATGTTCAACCAGTGTCAATAAGTAAAGTGAGCCATTGTTCAGTTAGGCCTTTTGAAATGGGAAGCCATTTTGTATTTGACTCATTGTATGACTCACAACCAATGACTGGCTTTATGGCCTACAGAGGCATTGTCACAAGCCATCTAATATCCAACGCAGTTTTTCAGCAACTATATCTTATTACAACATTGTTGTGGTGAATGAGGTGTGTTTAGCAACCTGCTGTATGCGGACAACGTTGTGCTACTTAGCCACACCTACATCGGCCTGCAGCAGCTTCTGATCCAAATGCACAGCTATGCCACGGAAAACAAGCTTAAAATAAATCTGAGCAAGACACGCACTATGTCGATCAACACCAAGAAGAAGTCTCAGAAGACATGGGCATTAGGCGGTCAAAAAATAAAGTCGGCACTTGTTTATAAATACCTGGGAGTTCTCTTCGACAGAGATGGCACCTTTGCACAACAAAAGCAGGAAGCAAAAAGGAGAGAGGCGTGCATTGCCATCACACTAAAAAACATAGCCAATCAACTGATGGGGCCAATCCTAACCCCCTATCTGAGAGTTATCCAGGCCAAGCTACTCCCCTCTATCTGCTATGGCAGCGAGGCGCTGCGTGGGAGAGACTCCAAGAACCTGGACACAATCCAGACAAAAGCCTACAGAACAATGTTTTCCATTCCGTCCTACACATCACCGGCCCAACTTAGGCTGGAATTTGGATTGCAAAAGCAAGCCCTTTCCAGACAGGGAGCGTATATCAACTGCTGCCACAAACTCCGCTCGGCCCCCACTAACACTCTAAACTCGCTGCTATGGCAAGACATCCAAAATAGGGATACATCTCAGGCAAGATCCTACCTGAAGACTGCTCTAGTGGCCACTAATCTAACTGTGATTTGGGACATGCAACTCGGGCACAACTCATTTAAAAAACTAGTCTGGAAAACTGTTAAAACACTATCCTTACTAGAGGACAAGGCCACATTCGCCAAAAGAAACCATGCCTGGATGTCATTAAACTCTTATAAAACGCTGACACCACAACCCTACTTCAGCCAGGGTTATCCTAAGACAATAAAACTGAAGTTCTTGAAACATAGACTAGGGGTTCTGCCCAGCGGAGAGTATCTTCCACAATGGCTCAGGAGAAATGGCCACAAAGTTTGTCCGTTTTGCAAAACAGACAAGGGCGATATACTGCATCTGACCTGCCTTTGCGAAGAGCTACGGCCAGCCCGTCAACAGCTCTTAAAGGCCCAGCTTAAGCAGCTAGGAACTCGCACAAGAAGGCAAGCGGTTCTCGCTTGCCTGAACCCTTCGAACACGAAACTGAATTGCAGATACGTTAAGTTCCTTGCAATGATCGAGCAAAAATTGTCAAAACAAAAAACTTCCGAACATTGACACAGACAACATGTAGGCGGCCCACAGGACTCACAGGAATACGCTGCCCCGCCTTAAAGACAATTGCTCCTTGCTAATCAGACTGGGTTTTTCTATGTATGCTTTTTAACGACGATAATAATGCACAAATCTTAATGATTTTTTAATGTCTATTTTTTTACTTTTTATCTTATGTTTACTGTTTGTAACACGCTTTGCACTGGTTTTAATTAACTATGCATAATAAACTTACTTACAGTTAGGCCTTTTGAAATGGGAAGCCATTTTGTATTTGACTCATTGTATGACTCACAACCAATGACTGGCTTTATGGCCTACAGAGGCATTGTCACAAGCCATCTAATATCCAACACAGTTTTTCAGCAACTATATCTTATTACAGCATTGTTGTGGTGGATGAGGTGTGTTTAGTAGTAATTGTAAACTAGGGATAACATCTTGTAAGGATAAAGCAGGAAAGGGAAAATGACAAGCTATAAATAACAGAAACATATTTTGAGTTGACGTGCACTGGAAGTGAGCTGCTTTAGTGAACTAGTTGACTGATGGTGTAAAACATTGAACATAAAATGTGATATCATGTTCTTGGCCAACCCATTAATTGAAATAGATGAGAATCCTAAGCTCAATTATTTAAGAAATACAGGCCACAGCAAATTACAAGTATGCTGAGATAACTAGTTTCCAGGGTGATAATCCTGATGGTTATCGTGTTCCAAATGGCCATTAGAGGAACAGCGTCAATACTGTTGGCAAATATCACTGATCAATAATAATGGCAGTAGCACTTACACAATTTCTCCAAGAGGACATAATATTCTGATTTCTTGCAGTTTATCTTTTTCACCACCTTTGGTAATTTGCATTGTGTATCAAATACCACTGGTCAGAAAGAAAAGTGTGAATTGACGATTCAGTGATAGTAATGCAGCAGTAAAATGTACTGCTATCATAACTTCTAAGAGAATGTCTCTAGTAGTCATACCTCATCTATCAATCATGTAACAGTAACTGCATTAATTTTGAATCTCTTTATCAAACATCAATGTTGAGCTTATTTTATGTGATGGGTACTACAGCTGTTGAGTGCACATATTTATTGTAAGAGGAAAGCCCCAGGCAATGCCTTTTCCACCTACAGTAAACTGGTGGCTGTCTCGTAGATTGTTTTTAAATGGCAAAAAGGAAGTTCCATTTCTGGAATGCCCAGTATGTGACTTCAGGAATTATGTCCCTTTTGCTCCAGTCGTCAATATCGCACACTTCCTGAAATGTAGCCCTTATAGAGTAAAAGAAAGACTCGTTGACTATAAACCAGGTCCCCCCTTCATCTAGTTCACAAACTGACTCAATCAGTAATCAATTGGTGGTAGGGAGGAGGGACCTTATGATTCCATTCAGAAGGAAATGCTTCCATCTGAAACACTAGACAATGCTGTACAATAATAGGTCAGATAAAACTATAGAAGATACCAACAGTCTGTGACGCGAACAGCAAGTGACCCCTTCTTAGAAAATAAGCTCTGCTACTCCGACTGGTCGGAAGTGAGTTGAACCCATGCAGTGATCACTCAGATACATCCATCATGCTAAACATATGGTTAGATATATGATCAGCGTCCCAACAAACCTAGCAGGTCCATGGCAATCCCAAAATTAGGAAGCCTACTAGTTTTACACTCATCTGCGTCAAGGTTTCATCTTTGTCTACATAGGGGTTGAACATTGGCTTGTGTGTTTTCTGAAAAGCTCTTTCTCAGAACAGTCCTACATTTGTAGAGTACATGTTATCATAAAGGCATCTCTCTGTTCTGTGTCCCTTTATAGGGTAAATTCTGGTTCCTGTATTTATGGTTTTATGTTCTTGTATGATGGATCTGGGCTTCTGTATGTGATAATTATGTGCAAGTGATGCTCATAAATTCTCTCTTCCTTTAGAATGCTTGTCAGACTATTGTGCAGCGGCTGGAGCCATTCAAGTCTTCTAAACCCGATGGAACATGGGAAGAATGGGTAAGTTTATGTTTAGAAATTTAGAACTGCTTGAAGAAACCAACAAATGGTCATATCTAGGATTGAATGATGCTAACACACGTAAAATGGAGCAGGCAGAACCCTTTTTGAACCAGAACAAAAAAGAGGTGAAACAGCAAAGCAACAAAAACCAAGAATATGCATTTTGTCAAAACAGAAACACTACCCGGAAAAGCAACAATATTATGTCCTATAGCTGCAATAATTTAATTAGACAGGTACATTTTTTTTTACATTTAATTACATTTAATTAAAAATGTGTCAAAAAGCCCAGCCGTTCCTAAACACTTAATAATAATAATCCAGAGACTGGTCCACATGGAATTACAAAGCACACAAATAAAGATGCAACTATCAGGGACTTGCATTATTAGGCACAATGACTACATGTCACACCTTTGTGTGATCAGTGAAGCCACATTTGCAGTTCACAGGAGTACTCTAGCACTCATCTGCTGATGCTGCCATGGAACCAACCCTATCTTAGAGTGACTGCCTCAGAGTTTGCCTCCATCAGGTCACTCAAAGCAAACACAAGGAGATGATGGACGGAGTGCTATCACTTTTCAAACAATCACCTCCAGTCACAGATCTGGGTTTAATCTACCATCATTATTTAGCTCACTTTGCCACCCCAGTTCAGACATAGCTATAAGCAAATCAGTCTTGGCCCTGTTCCTCATGGGAACAGTCCAGCACGAACTGCCAAGCCATGTCTTCCCTGGACTGGAAACAAGCATCCTGGGACTGGTTTCGGGGTAACAGCCGTCATCAGCCAGGCTAGCTTGAATCCAGTGGCAAAGTGAGCAAGGGCCCCTCATCTGGGCATACCCTGCCAACATAGGGCGAACAAAGCAAACACAAGGCGAAGATGGACAGAGTTCTGAAACTTTTCAAACACTCGCCCCAGTCACATATCTGGGTTTAATCCATCATCATTCTTTATCTCACTTTGCCACCCCAGTTCAGACACAGCTATATGCAAATCAGTCTTGACCCTGCGCCTCATGGGAACAGTCGAACCCGAACTACCAAGACATGTCTTTCCTGGATCGGAAACAAGCATCCTGTGACCGGTTTCAGACTAACAGCCCTCATAAGCCAGGCTAGCTTGAATCCAGTGGCAAGGTGAGCAAGGGACCCATGTCTGGGAATACCCTGCCAACTTAGGGCAAACGAAGCAAACACGAGATGGTAGACGGAGTGCTGAAACTTTTCAAACACTCACCCCCAGTCACAGATCTGGGTTACTCCATCATCATTCTTTAGCTCACTTTGCCACCCCAGTTCAGACACAAAAAACTAGGGTGGCATGGTGAGCAAAACAATGATGGATTTAAGCCAGATCTCATGACCAGGGGTGAATGTTTTGATTTGTTCTGCATTCCGTGCATCAATTGTGTGTCTTTTGCTTACTTGCCCTAAGTGCGTTGGGTATGCCCAAACGTGGGTCCTGGGCTCACTGTGCTACTGGAATCAAGCTATACTGGCTGATGAGGGGTGAAACCCCGAAACTGGTGCTAGGATGCTTGTTTCCGATTTGCATATGGCCAGGTCTAAACTGGGGTGGTATGGTGAGCAAAAGAATGATGGATTTAACCCAGATCTCTTGACTGGGGGTGATATTTTGATTTGTTCTGCAATCCATCCATCAATTGTGTGTCTTTTGCTTACTCCATCAGGTCACTGTCAAACATAATTTTAATTTTGCTTGAAATATTAAAAATGAAAAAGAAGCCATGAGCATTTAGCACTATATTTGTTTTTGTTTTTTTACATTTTCAAGGTGTTTCTTTCGACAACAATCATCAGTCACTGGCCATCATAATGAAGGACAAAAAATAAATACTAATTCTAACTCTACAAAGAAAGTTGCCTAATTCTGATTGTCTAATTTCTTGGGTAGTTTCCATTGATGCCACACTCAGGCGCCTCCCAATAATGCTATAGAAAGTTCATGCGGATTGTACCCTTGAAAAGAAGTACACATGAAGATCCGTAAGTGCTTTGTTTATTATGTCCTGTCTTGGCAGCTCCAGAGATCCCAACACTCCTTCTAGGCCAAATTCATAAAGCAACCCTTTTCATAAGGATTCTCCTATGCTCATACTGCAGATATATGTGACTCAAACAGGGCTACATTGATTGCTCCTCTCTTGTTTCAGCTCATCAAAGAATCTCAGCACCACAGAGAAGTTCCTCTTAATTTAGGAGCATGCCCTCATCCCCCCAATACCTAAAAAGCCAATGCTGGTCTTGAGACCATCTCAAACCTCTCGCCCAACTGGTGTCTTCCCTAAATTGCACATTCCTAGCAACTTAAAAGTAATGACTTGTTGAGTTCCTTTCTGTCTAGCTTTACTCTCGCTCCGCACAGATGTACAGAAAGTAAGTTATGGATATTTGGGAAGCACTGCCTGAAACCTGCTCTTGCTTTAACTGTAATTTAGCTTGACATCTTGGCGACCTTCAATACAGTAGATCAGCAAATCATTCTGCACCACCTAAAAGGCCAATTGCCATTACAAAGTGTTTTCCTTCTTTACTTTTCTGTATTCCTATTAGGAGACAACAGTTTCCTGCCTATCATCTACCACTAATATCCCATATCATACTTGAAGAGCCTCGAGAATTGAGTATGCTGGAAATCCCTTTTAATGCATATATTGGCTTTTCATCCTACTCATATCAGCTTTGAGATTATTTATCACGAAAATGACCTGCACAGTGGGGTTTCTGGTTGACTCCTGCACAGCCAGGAGTAAATGCAAATAAGCTACTTCTTTCTGAACACTTAATCCAAGTGAATGAATGAATGGGTGTCTTATAATGTGCAAAACTTAACCCAGAAGGGCATCAAGGCGCAGGAAACTGACAGACATAGAACAACATAGGGGGGATACCATAGGGCTTAATAAGCCAGGGAGAAGAGCCAGGTCTTCAAAAGTTTACGAAAAACCCCTAATGAGGGTTGACTGGAGAGTTCAGGTGGAAGCAAGTTCCGTAATTTGGGAGCCAAGATGGAAAATGCTCTTCCTCCCCATCTCACCTTTTAAATCTAGGAACGATGAGCAGATTTCTGGAGGCCGAGCAAAGGGATCTGCTGGGGGTATAGGGGCTAACAAGGGATCTGATCCCTTCGGATCCAAAGACCACCCTGTGGGCCAGGCAGAGAATTTTAAAAGAGATCCTGGCTTGAATTGGTAGCCAATGGAGATCTTTCCTATCCCTGGTAGCAGATGTGCGCCTAGGGAGGTTAAGAACCATCCTGGCAGCGGCATTTTAGACTACCTGGAGGCGCTGAAGAGATTTTTTGTTAATGCCCCCATATAGCGCATTGCAATAATCAAGCCTGGAAGAGACCAGGGCGACTGTTGCCTGTTTGCACGCATCCGATGACAGATATGGGGCAATCTTTTTTAGAGTCCGAATGATAGTGCAGCAGGTGGCCCTGTGAACCTAGAACCTTTCCTGTTCACAACCCTTTTTTCACCCAAGCAAAGCAATGGTCACAATCAGGAGCTAACCATTGACAATGCATTGTCCTTTGTGCTTCAAATGAAGACTGCTGGTAAGAAGGACCTTTTACTGCTGTTCCACTCGATCATGCTTCCTCTTGCAGTAGTCATATTCCTCCTCCCGACTGTAATGTACTCCAGGCTGGCACCCAGTATATGTCCTAATCAAACTACAGGGGTATGAAGCCATGTGGCCCATATCAACTTTAGATTAGTATAGTCAGATCACAACTGTGCACCCATGAATGATATGAATTAGAGGCAGGAAAAAATGTACATCAAGTTAAAGACTCCCTGAGACACAAAGCTTTCTTAATGCCAAGCATCCAATGAACCTAATAGAATGCAGAGGCCGCTACTCCACTATGGTGGAGGACCATTACTTCACAGCTTAAAAGCAGCAAATGAAAAATGGAAAGATAATAAAACAGTTTTATTATCATTTTATTTTTCATTGACTGGGCCGAGTTTGCTGAGTCTGCCAAGTCTGGTGCCGGGCCAGGTCGTAGCGTCACCAGCAAGGGAATGAGGCATAGTGGGCACTGAAAGTCCACGGCCGGCCAAACCGACATGCACACTTGGATATCTTCAGGCTATACCTTGGAGATATCTGCAGGGCTCAACAGCACAGGCTCCCAGTCCCTGCCGGAGTGTGAAACCAGCCAGCTCCGCCCAATCCCAGGGCTTCTCTCATTGTGGGAGTAATAGCATGAGAGAATGGCTGGGATTACATGGTGAGCTGGCAGCCTGTGCCTCTGTGAACTGCAGTGCCGTGAGCAGAGGAGTAGCAAGGTGCCAGAGCACAGGCAAATGTATATTCATTTATTTTTTTATTTAGTTTTCCCGTACTGTTTTTCACTGCCCCAACACATAGAATGGATAGCAGCCGTGACTGCTAGAATGCCCTTCTGTACCAGCTGAGGAAAGGTCACTCCAATATGAAGTCTCCTTATTCTTAAAATGTCGGTTTCCCTTCTGCATCACACCTGACCCCTTGAAGTTCTGAACAAGATTGTAAATGCCTCTGTTACACTCAGCATAATCTAGGCAGCTGGGCCCTTTCAGCATTCCTGCTTTTCTAATCTCTGCTCCGCCTCTCATCCCCAGAATACAAGTGATATATTTTCGACCTTCACTGTTCCCTATTTTTTCCCCAGGACAATAATATTTTTCCATTCCAAACTCACGGGACAACAGTAGGATCACAGGCGGTTTTGGTTTTACTGTATTGTAAACTGCTTACAACATTTTGCAAAACTCGACACTGGGACCCTTATAACTCAATTATAATTTGTGCTTGGAAAAACCCACAGGTTGGTGTGAAATCATTATTCAACTTGTCATGTTGAATCAAGCGAAAATAGAGTATTCGCTAGATTTGACAAATCTAGAAACAACATGTTAAACCCTTTGAAAAATTATCAGAATAGAGGCAAAATCAAACAAGACACGTGCACCCTTTGATTCTTGCTTTGTGAATCCTTCTATGGGAGGCCTCCAAAGCCACACCTGGGGGAACATGCATGCCCCGCTTTTTACATGTCATTGAAAGCTTTTGGGTGTATGCCACGATGAAAATGTAGATAAAGTGACACGGCCTCTAAAAGTGAGTTGTTTTATGATACAAAATGGCTACCTTGTAATTAGCTGTGTGCATTATCATGGGGCCTGATGCTACTGCACCTTATGCTGTTAATGCATAATTCTAGCTACATGATAAGGGGATGGAAAACTACATTCCCTTATTGTTGTCTTGGACATTTCATATTAGTCTATCAACATTTTAAAAAATATAATCTGTTTTAGGTATCTGCTGCGTATTTGGACCGGGTGAGCCTGTCTGCAACTGGGTTTTACAAGTAAGTTTATGTGTTCTGAGATCACAGTTTTTATCCTTTGAACATTGTTTTATGAAATTCAATCTATTCTATGTAAAACACAGTACTAAAGGAAAAGGTGATACTATGTTGAATGAAAAGAACACCTCACCAGTGCCGTCTTAACGCATGGGCACGCTGGGTAGTTACCCGGGGGCCCCACAAGCATAGGGGCCCACGCAGACCATAATTTAACACAAATTTTCTGTTAAACATTATTTCTGTGAGTGGCTGTGTAGGCAGGGTCCAGTGCACAGTTTTGCACGAGGGCCTGTAATGCTCGTAGGAAGGCTCTGCACCACACTGTTATTTAACTTGTGGTGTAGCGGGACTCTTTCCTCAAATTATTTAAAAACTAAATAAAGCATTTACCAAGTCAATAGGATTTGTGCTGGTTATACATTATTATTTTTATTGGGAGTATATGACACAAGATAAAAATACAGAAAAGAAAACTATGCTGCTGCCTTAAATATGAGAATATTTGCTTACACTAAAATGTTACATTAAAACAAATACCAATTGCAACTAATTTTAATAGAACAATACTGATGCTTCCTAGCAAGCAGTTGTCCTTAGCAGAGTAAGAAACATGTTTTTATTTTATTGCACATCACAGTAAATTATGATTCTTATTAGTGTAAAGCAGTAGCGGCCGTGAAAGGAGTTCTGTGGGGCGGTGAGGTGGGGCGGGGGAGGGACAGGGTGTGGGATAGTAAACACCGGTATATGGAGGAACGCAGGTAAGTAAACATTTAAATACATAAAATGAATTTCGTTGCGTGCGCTACATCGCATTTTGCTATGCAGAGCACGCAACGAGATTCGTTCATTCATTCCTGCACTAAAGTGGTAGGTTATGCGAACAACATAGTCTCGATGGCTGCTTTCAACTTGTTGGTGGAAAAGTTCTTGATCGAGGGCTGTGGGGCAGAAGTCTATGCATTTATTGCTTGTGTAAATAATCTTCCATTCTTTTCTGTCAAGTTGGTCAGCTGCTAGCCTGAGAAAGCTGGAGTACAAAGACCATCATAGTGCGCATGCCCTGATTTTCGATACTTAGAGATCTAATAATAGGGAAATCAGAATTAGCATTAAGAGTGAAACAGATAAATTGCTGCACTCTCTTGGAAATGGATAGTGAGATTCAGGTGTGACTCTGTGGCTATCTCCTTGATATAGCTATTCTTAAACCAGGCTAGAACACATAGGCTTCAGTCTTCAGGGCACTTTTTTTTAATACATTTTTAATTCAGTACACAACCAATAGTACAAATTATTATCCAAATATAATGCAAAGTTTGTCATATTGTAGTAGGGATTCCATCTGTCTTTGTATATACTCCCTGATTCTATCAATCTTCTGCACTCTGGGCCTGATTATGAGTTTGGCGGATGGGATACCTCATCACAAACGTGACGATATCCCAACCAATAAATTACATTGGATATGATGGAATTGTAATTTGGCCGTCAGGATACCCGTCTCGTTTGTGACAGAGTAACCCTATCCACCAAACTCGTAATCAGGCACTCAGTATTTTTGGACCTGCCTTGAAACTGTAGGCATGTTTCTTGCCTCAGCTGTTACCTGTTTCCGTAATTGGAAACTGTGTGATTCACTCCTTCAAAATTAGTATCTTCTGACACCAGTCAAGATAAATGTTCTACACATTAGTATTTTGCTTTGGCACTCTCACTTGTGTTACTGGTGTGTTAGTTCATGGTCTCGTTCCGCCTTTTGCTCCCTCTGAAAAACACAAACCGGGAAATGCTATTTTTCCCATCATTTATACAGGCTTTTACATAAGATTTGTCAACACATGCTGTAACCGAGGTGTTTGCAGACCCTGTCTTTCTGGTTAACTAAAAGAAAGTAATTTTAAGATTTTTTTTAGGAAAGCTCTTGTAAACACTGTTAGACTTGTCATTCTTAGGGTGGTCTTCCCCTAAACATTTTTCCTGCCTACCTCCTCTTTTTGATGAATCTTTATGTTGGCTATAGGACTCTGTGCACTTTACCATTGCTGACTAGTGCTAAAGGGCAGGTGCTTCTCCCCTAAACAAGTTGGCATTGATGCATGCCCCATTGCCATATTTAGTTTACTTCTAAATCCCTTGTAAGTGGTATATTGTATACCCAATGGCCTGTAATCTGAACACAAGTAGCCTTTCAAACCTGTCTCAGGCATGCCATTGCAAGGCTTGTCTGCACAGTGCTTAGCATTTAAAACCACTTGTCAAGCCCTAAACTCCCCTTTTATTATACATATGTCCTGTCCAGCTAAATTGATTTCTCACTACGGTGAGGCCCACTCCTCTCATAGGCTAAGAGTGGGAATTCCTTAAAGCACTTTTTAAGCTGTAATTCCTAATTTGAAAGCAGTAGCTTCATCATGGTTCATATCTTGGGAATAGAAATGATGCATATCTTTTACTAATAAAGTTGGATTTAACAATACTATTTTAGGAATGTTACTTTTAGAAATTGGACATATCTCTGCTCTTACTGTTCTGCATGCCTTGCAGCCTGCCTTCATTACATGTCTGGGGTGGGTGACAACTATCCTTTGTGCATTCCCTTCAGACAGCCACAAACACAGGAAGGGTAGGTCTGTCTGAGTACTCAACTGCATTCATTGGCATTCTGATAGCTCTACCTGGAGAGGAAGAGAGGGGGGAGCTGACACTTACAATTTCCAAAACAAGTATGGCATCTGTAGGTAAAATACACAATCTAGTATCCCTACTAAGGCAAACAACCAATGGTCCCTCTGAGACAGTCACAGAATTCCTGTGTGAGTTCTCAAGGGAGGTCACCCTTATGGAAGAGGAAGCCTCTCACACAAAATTGTGTCATGCTTCATCATTGCCAACCTCTCCCCACCCTGGTAAGACAGTACCACCAGGGCAGACTCGACCTCCCGTTGTACTCGGCGTAGGAGGGAGTTCTTAGATAAAAGCTACTGGATAATAGAGGGATCCAGATGAGTGAGTTAAAAATACCTAAAGCACCCCAGCTAATTGCCTTTATTAGTGGGTACAATAGGTAAGATAACAAATTGGTGGGGCAGTAGATTGAGGGCAATAGTTCCCACCACCACAGGAGTTAGGCTGGCATGTTTCTGCCCATACATTCGTGGAAAAAGGTGCCCATACAACTGAATGACACTCGCTCTCCGCCGCTGGTACCATGGGTGGAGAGCCGGAGTCATTCAGGTGAACAGGCAAAGTGTACCTTTTGACAAGTGTGACTAAAATGGACACCATACCACTCTTTGACCAGGAAGCTGGTATCCCCTATTGTAGTGTAGTTCCTATATTCCCAATAGGCTCTGCGCATTGGAATAGTATATCCTATAGATTAGACGTAGGACTGAGGTCGACTAGGTCTCTATTGAATATACTAGACTTAATGTGTGTGCCAGCTAGCTCAGAGGTCACTAGCAACTTTCTCAAATTCACAAGAAGGGATTAGTCTCTGACAACCGGATAAACATGACAACTTTGTTTTCCCAAGATAAAACATATCTTCAGAGTCGTGGAAACAATAGATAGACATTTCACTCAGTCAATCGTGCAAGCTTCGTTTCACTAGAGGTGCAGAGAAAGTAGAAAGACGGGTGTTTTTTGATAAAAGGATTTATTGAACAGTCTGCTTTCTCAAGCATAAGAAATTAACTGCTACAATTGTAAAACTGTGTATAAAATATAATGCATACAGTATAAAGAGTAGGATAAAATAATACTGTAAGAGCATTGTATGGTTCCTAAACCAGGGATAACTACATACATAAATAACAGAGTCTAAAAGTACTCAACTTGTGCTTCTAAAATACGCCTACCCCAGGGTACCTAACCTAAGCTTAGTACAAGGGAAGAAGTAAGTGAGGTGTAGCATAAATGTAGTATTCTTTTGCCAAGAATCTGCCCAAGATTTCTCTAAGGGTCTAATCAGCTCCGTACCTTAGTTTAGAATGGAGAAGGTCAGCCTCAGGACTCGATTTCCCAACAACCCGCAAGGGTAGCTTGGAAACACTGGAGCTGGATTTCTCGGCAGGAGAAAAGACAGCGTCTCTCTCAGTGCGTCTGCTGGAGGGTCGGCTTCCTTCGGCACTTGATGTAGCAGGGCGCGTCGGGCAAGTAGACAGTCGAACCGCTCCAAACCACTGTGTGTTTGCTTGGGCGAGTGTGGGCATATTTATACCGTGAAGGTGCTGAGTTTGACGTAAAGGTGGACATAATAACGTAATTAAAGACGCTCGGTTCTTTGAAAACTCCATGAGTTCTTGGACAAGTCAGTTCTCGAGCAAGGGAAAGTCCCTAGCTGCTGAAGCCGAGTTTTCCAAGAAATCGTTGTAGATTTTCGGAACTAGTGGAAGTAGCCCTGCCGTATTTAGACTGCATGAGCTATGCCTAAATATGGTTATGATTTCTATGCCTAGTTAAGGGTATGGTGATTTATACCTATTTAAGGGCATGAATCAGGAAAATTACAATAGTGTCCTAAAATGGTTCACAACACTATAATCTAGGGTTGTTCTTATTGTGCATTTCAGGTAGAACTCACCTGAGCACTTTTGTGTTTTTCAATTAATTTCTCATATTTTTATCTTACCAAGAATCCAGGTAAATAGGCTACCAAGAGGTAACTATCTTTCCATGGCCCTGAGGAATGCCCCAGACCCTTAGGGCTTCTAGTATGGGCAGAAACATGTTGGCATAACTCCTGTGGTGGTGTGAGCCATCACCCTCAAACTACCACCTCACCAGTTTTTAATCTCACCTATTGTACCCACTAATAAAGGCAAATGCATTCTTGATGGATTTGGGGAGTGTTGTTCGTGGAGACATACTTTAATAATATCCGGTGCACTGGTGAGCTGGACACTTTACCATGGGTTATGCTTCTAGGTATTTATGTATTGGTTCTTATATAGGGCAAACCAAACTTAGGAACAACAGAGAACTGTACAAGGAGACGGCACAGAGCAGAATAGTGAACCGATTCAGGATTCTGCACATATCTAAGGATGATCGATCTTTAATAAACAAATTTAGGAAATTATGGACATTGCTTCCCTTTACCAGTGGTAAACCACATGAGTGATGGGACAAACTTCATCTCGGGGGTAGTTAATATTCATTTCAAATCTTTATTTCGATCAGGTGATCATAAAAGACATACAATATAACACATCATTTAAAATTCCGAAATATCAATATATCATTTAGTATTAAATACATGAGTTAAAAAATGTTAAAACAAATGAAACAGTGGACCGAGGGAAAGGAATTTTCAAGGGTCTCCTGCCATTTTTATGTAACGGGTTCGGACATGCCACATTGCAGTTAAAAATTTAGCTAGGGCAAACACAATTGGCGGAGATAAGTCTAAATGCAGGTGTGAATGTTCTAAATCCCAGGTTTTTAAGGAGGGGGACGAGCCAAAATTTCCTGCTTTTTTGGTAGGCTCAACAGAAAAAAATAACATGTACTTCTTTCTCCTTAGTGTGGGCACATGCGGGGCAAATCTCTGTAGGAGACCGACCAGACCATGCTTTGGTGAAAGACATTAGAGGAAGGGTCCCATACCTCCATTGCAGGAATAATTTTCTTGTTAAAACAGGGGTCATGCCATCCAAAACACTTTCAAGATTGTATAAGTCTTTGGTTGTAATAAAATGATGTGTTAGAGAACCCTCTCGTGCACTGTCCAGGGCTCGGAGAAGCATTTTATCATAGTATGCTCTAGAGAGCGCTTTCCTTGGGATCCTGGTACTTGTGCTTTCTGGGTGTGACCACAGTTCTGGTAGTCCAAGGGTCTCACAAGTTCTCTTAGGATAATTTAACCAAGGGGTCTTTGGCAATAGGTAAGGATAGGAATTCCTGTAGCTCAGTTCTGTAGGAGGTGAGATCTTGGCTACTCCAGGCGCGACGCCAGAATGTTAAAGGTTTGAGCCCTAGTTCCTCCGTAATGGGCCTCAAACCCAGGTCCAGTCTCAGGGGCAGGAGTGGGGTACTTGGTGGGAGAGCGGTCAGCTGCCTTAAAAATTTGTTTTCTGTGGTCAGCAAGTTGGAGGATGAGGTATCGCCCCACATCTCTCCCCCGTAGGTTACTCCCCCCCATGCCTGGGCTTTATATATTTGGATAGCGGGACTCAGAGGGCGGTATGTTGACTTGGTCGCATTTCTCATAATACCACCCACCTTCTGGGCCAACTTCATGTTCGCTTTGGTCTGGTGAGCCCCCCACGTGAGGTTTTGGTTTAAGGTTATCCCCAGATACTCTATTGTGTGAACCCTTTCCAAGCGTACTGCACCAAGCAGGGGATTTGGGCGCTTGGAGTACTTGAGATTTAAGATCATGAATTTCGTTTTCTGCTGGTTACTTTCAAGACCCCTTTCTGTGCAGAACTCCAGAAAACCATCGAGCACCCTCTGTATGCCCATCGGGGATTTAGACAGCAGCAGGGTGTCATCTGCAAACATGATTACGGGCACCCTGCTGCCAGTCAATATTGGGGCATCAGTGTTGGCGATCCCGGTCAGGTGTGCGATTGCCCCGTTCACAAAGAGGCAGAACAGGGTCGGTGCGAGCACACAGCCCTGTCTCACCCCTCTGCGAACGGGGAATCTTTCAGTTAGATTGCCGCTTCTCCCACACCTGACCCTTGCAAAGTTGTTATGATGTAGTTTCATCAAAATTGCAAGGATGTCTTTCGGGACGCCTAGCTCTGCCATTACCTCCCACAGTTTTGATCTTGGCACTAAATCGAAGGTGGCACGTAGGTCCACGAAGACGGTGTACAAGGTGCCACCCTCGATAAGTGCAGTCCTCCAGTACATGAGGTTTAATCTGACTATTTGGTCGATTGTGGAGACCCCCCTCCTAATCCTGCCTGATATGGGCTAAGGGTATCTGTTTCCTCCAACCAGGTCTGCAACCGATCCAATATTAGCCTACTGAAGAGCTTCTGTGAGACATCGATGAGGCTTATTGGATGATAGTTGGCTGGGAGCAGACCCTTTTTAAATATTGGGACCACCTCTGCGCCCAGCCAAGTGTCGGGGACCTCCATACCCTTGAGAACCGCATTAAATATCAGCAGGAGATACGGGGCCCATATCCCTGGCTCCTGCTTGAAAAGATCTCCTGGGACCCCGTCAAGCCCTGGTGCTTTTCCTCCTGCCAACCCCGCAATTGCAACACAGACCTCTTTTTCCGTGAAGGGTTCGCCCTCGTAGTTACTCAGAATAGTGCAATTGGGGTTGCTCTGGGATGCCTCCTCCATTGCTGGTAGTGCTCTTGCCATATACCATGTGCAATGTTGGGTTCGATTGCAGAAGGGAGATCTTCTGACCCGTGATTGACTAGCCGCCAAAATTTGCGAGAATCTTTAGTGGCTAGTGCACCAGAAAGTTCCTCCCAGTGTCTTTGGTCCCATTCTGCCTTAGCATTAGCCAACAATGTCTTATTGGCCCGTCTTTTGGCTTGTATCATCTCCCGGCATCCACGCGCCTTTATTGCGAGTAGGAGTTCTCGTTTTGAGTCCCAGCAAGTGGCATTATACCAGGACTTGTTGTGTGTCCCCTTACATTTACCTGCTCCTTTGACAAATAGGTCTAACTCCAGGCTGCTTATTAGGTCTTCGTGGGTTCGCCATAATTGCTCTCTGTTTTCCCCGTTGTCTAATCCGTTGGCAAGAGCGAATGCCTTTTCTAGTACTGCAGTAATTCTGGCATAGAACCTAGGTAACTTGACGCCACATGTGGCGAGTTTCCCCCACCTGACTCGCCTCCTACTATTCCCCAGGAGTAGTCCTGTAATTGCATTTTCTTTGTCCAGTCCCATGTCCTCGATGCCTGGCATGGCATATTCGAGTTCAAGGGCGTTGTGGTCACTGTCCTCTCTATCCAGAACCTTAAAATCAATAATTTGTGACCAACTTGACAATTGAACTAGGACGTAGTCAAGTCTAGATTCACTTCCTAATTTATTGTAAGTGCATTTACTTGGGATTATCTGATTTTGTGCGCCCGTTGCATGCTCTTAGACCATGGTTGAGGGTCAGTGCGGTTATCTAAAGTGCAAGGGGAGTCCAGGCTCTTGGTGGGGGTGCCACAGTGACTGGTATCCGCCATCTTGAGTCCTCCTCTAGGGAGGGTCCATCAATAAGGCCGGGGAGTGGCTCGTAGTACGAGTTCAAATCCCCTGCGACCACATGGGGGAGGTCCCTTGGGATTTCACTCAGAAAAACCGAGAGTTCTTCGATTGTATTCGATTCGCATGATATAACAGCGGGTCTCGAATAGACGTTTAATTCCATCAATTTAGCAAGATTTGGCCATTCTAACAGGACAGGTAGTATATCCTCGGAGTCAACAGCTAAGCACCTAGCCTTACAGCCTAGTTGGGAGGCAATCAAGGTTGCCAACCCTCCTGACCGTCGTCCCCTTCCCCCCCATTTAGCTTTTTTTGTAAACACTGCGAACCCCGGGCATGTGCACTCATCTCTTGCCCAGGTTTCCTGGAAGGGGCAGACACTTTTTGAGCTAATGAATGACATCCACTCCGGGCATTCTATTTTGTTACCAAGGCCAGCTACATTCCATGAAATCATGTTAAGTGCTGGAAGTCTTGGAGATGGTGGCACAGTGTTGGAGTGGTTGTTCTCTTTGGCAACAGGATTTACCATTGTGTTTTGTTGTGATTCCCCCTGTATAGCCCATAGATTGCTACCAATGCCCAATGCATCTGCTGTAAAGTTTCCGGGGTCTTGGGAGTGGCTGGGTTTGTTAGGAACAGTTATTAATTCTATTAGAGGCTGAGTTTGTTCACAGGGGGAGGTTCTATCCTCACTATGGTCTGTTAGATAAGAACGGTCCTCGGCCCTAGCTTTGGAGTCAAGCAGTCAGTCAACCATTTTGAGGCTGCTGTACCTGTTAGAAGTTGGGAGGTAGGCTGGGTGGTGCAGTCTATGTGGCCCTGGGATTCCTCTCAGTCTTCCACCCCATCCGCCCCTCCTCCTGGTGTTATACTCGCACCCCTCTTCATCACCATACGTTGGTAAGTGTTCTGGCACCATACTCCTGTGATAATGAGGCTCCCTCCTTCCTGCACTATTACTCTCCCAATCTCCCAATAGTTCCTGATGATACCCCCATCTTGGATCCTCCGATATATACATGCTTGATGGGTAAAATGATGAGAGAGGGAGAGACTGGATGAGATTCCCTTGATCATCGGGGGCCCAGCTGCAGATGTAAGAGGCTGTCCTGGGTTCTCTAAAACTAACCACAACGCAGTCACCTCTAATTGTCTTTCTCAGATTGCCCACCCAGGCGACACGTCTCCCCATAAGAACATCGCTGGTTATGCCTTGCGGAAGAGGTCTGTATAAAGACAACCAGTTAATAACTTTGTTCTTGAGTGAGACAGTCGTCTCTATGGCAGTGAGAGACAGTTCAGGTAGACCCGCCAGGATCACTGTGTAGGGGGACGAATCAGGTGGTAGATTCACAGATTTAATTTTACGAGGGTTGTTTTGCATATTTTCTAGAGATCTTGTATCACTTTGTGTTTTGTCATAGAGATTGGCATTATCTGTAGGTTTTGTAGATGTATTTGAGGATGGGAGTGCCGCTGTCAGAGTTTGTGTGGGTGGTGTGATTTTGTTTGCAGTAGCCAAGGGTTGCGGAATCTTATTCCGCACAAACTCATTAATGGGGTTGGACCTGCCACCCTCAAACATATGATCACACCCTACAAAGCCCACAGAAACCTCCGCTCTGACAACGAACATCTGGCCACAGTACCTAGATTCAAGAAGTCGCGCACCGGTGGACGACGCTTCTCGGTCAAGGCCTCCTCCGCATGGAACGCCCTCCCTCGTCTGCTGCGTTTGGAACCCAGCCACACGTTGTTCCGCAAAAGACTCAAAACCCTCCTCTTCCCTAAATAGTCACTGGTTCCCGTCCGTTCAGGATTTTACAGAATTATAGCGCGGGGATGCCTTTGGGTCACCAGGCGCTTTACAAATCTCAAAATAAATAAATAAAATATTTTGATTAGGTTTATGTTGTGTTTGATGAGAAGTGGTTGGTCCAGTTTTCTTCGTTGAAGTTAAGGGGTCTGCACTCTTTTTGAGCTTTTGATCTAGCCCCCCTTTGGCTCCCTTGATTTCTGTTTTAATACTATCTGCCAGCTGGACTGTGGATTTTTCTAGGTTAACCAACCTGGCTTCGATCTTTATCAACCGGGCTTCAAGGGGGCTTAAGAGTGACCTGAACAGTGCACCTATATCTGCGAGTGTAATGTCCTCGTTGGAAGATTCTGTAGAGATGTTGATAGAATGAGAAGGTGTATCTGCGGGTACAATGACAATAGGTTGGGCCTCCGCACCAATATTGGGTGATTGTCCCAAGGTATTACCGCATGAGCTAGCAGCATCCTTAGCAGGGTTGGGTTTAGCTGTTTTTAGCTTGCTGCCTCCTTTGGTTTGCCCCCCTTTCTTCCTTTTTTGAATGGCTCCCTCCCTTACTCCCCTTGGGGGATCAATAGGGTTCTCGCTAGTGCTGGCTATAGCCAAGTCCTTACTAGAGATTGGGAGTGGGACAGATGGTATTTGGGCCGTTGGTAGAGTCATGAGGCTCATATCCTCAAGATCATTTAAAGCCTCCATAGTGAGGTCTGGAATAATAGCTGACTGGTTAGCCTCTGGACCCTCCTGGTTAGAGCTGTGAAGATCTGGCCTTCCTTCAGGAGTCTTCGCCAGAGCCATTGGACCCATTGATGATCTCCTTACCCAATCGATTTCTTGGGAGATATGTCTTTCAAGTACAGCAATTTCATCTATCAAAATAGAACCAGCTTTGACAAAGTAGTTGTCGATGGTACCTTTGGTGGCTCCAGCCACAACCTGTGCGGATTTGCTCCTTGTTTCCCTGGTACACATCTCTGTGTCTAAGTGGTCCAAGGCTGTAGGAAGTGGGGTATTGGAATGGTCCCAACCAGGGGGGGTAGCCCTGTCCCGGTCTCTCCGGTCCTCGAACGGCCTCAAACGGCCCGCCCTTTGCCCGGGCTTCGCTCCGCGCTTTGCCCCGCTCGCGTCCCGCGTGCGCGTCAGACGCTATCTGTATACAACAGGAGGGGGGCGGGAAGAGGACCAGCTGTGGCGAATCTCCAAGTGCAGCGCCCGCTGGTCCTCGCAGTCCCGCAGGGGTGAAACGTCTCTGCAGGGCTCCTCTTGTTATCTGGGAGTCCTCACTGGTGGTAGCCTCGAGCGGCTCCCGCGAAGCGGGGGCCGCGAGGAGTGGGCAGATAGCAGCAGTAGAATCACATGGTCAGAAAGCAGGCAAGAAACCGCGTCGTACCTCCTTCAGCGGCAGTACACTGAGCACCCAGCCCTCAGCTCTTTAATCCAGGCGGGAGGGGGGCGGGAAGAGGACCAGCTGCGGCGAGTCTCCAAGCGCAGCGCCCGCTGGTCCTCGCAGTCCCGCAGGGGTGAAACGTCTCTGCAGGGCTCCTCTCGTTATCAGGGAGTCCTCACTGGTGGTAGCCTCGAGCGGCTCCCGCGAAGCGGGGGCCGCGAGGAGTGGGCAGATAGCAGCAGTAGAATCACGTGGTAAGAAAGCAGGCAAGAAACCGCGTCGTCCCTCCTTCAGTTTAGCCATTAAGGCCCTGATTAAAAGTCAACCAGGATTATGTGAGGGGATGCTGTGTGGCAGGAAATAATGTTTCCAGCTGGTATCCCTTACACACATAAATGTGGTTATCATGAGTTTTTTGACCCTGGAATATGGAATATCATGTGGACTCAGATTTACTGGGTCCAAATCTGCATGCAGTGTCTCCTATCCGGGGGCAAGTACCTCCCATTTACCACTATTATAACCAAGTGGTGAATGGACGCGGGGCTGTGCGCAGGAGCTGTACAGGGGATTTGGACAGTGCTGACGCTGTGTAGCATCAGGGGCTGGCCTTCAGTTCTCTCCCGTGACCTGGAAGGGGGGCAAGCAGGGTCTGGGGTCGAGGATGAAGCCTGAGTCTCATGTGATTCTATCTGCTAGATTTTCCGGCTGGTGAAATTGGGTCTGGTGTTCCTACACCCAGGAAATCCAGGTGTGTAGACAGCGGGCTGATAATAATTGAGTGAAGCAGTATCTCACTTGTACACTCTGCTCAATCCAACTTATAATCAGGGCCCAAAATTCAAACTAGAAACTGGAACCCAGTCTGGCTATTATTGAAGGAGGCTTCGTTATATGATGTTTTGTGCTCCCTGAGGTGTGTTGATTGCAGAGAACTTTAGTTTGTCTGCCAGATGGTAAATAGCTCTCTTTTTTTCATCATTGAGAGTACAAAAGTGGAGGTGGTACAAAGGTCAGTGTACAAGAACCCTTTCCCAGGTCTGGCTGCTTCGCTCACTAGACCACACTGATTTATTATATGTCCAAGTGACTTGTCAGGGACAGCTCTCACATTTTAAGATAATCTTCTATGTCTGCATGTTTTATACATCATTTCACAGCGTTTAAACTATTTGTGTGTTCATCATGATGCATTTACAGTAATGCTTCTGTGTTGTCATTGTTTTTGCCTGTCTCCTGCTACAGGACACCCGTTAGTGGATACAACTTTGAAACAAAGCAAGGAACACCTTTCAGCTACTTTTCCTATGGGGTCGCCTGCTCTGAGGTGGAGATCGATTGCTTGACTGGGGACCATAAGGTTGGCAACATTTATTCTATTTTAACTACCATCAAATAATATTATTGTGAGGCAAAAGTCACACAAGATGAAACAACAGTCATTTTTTTTACAAAACCCCAAATCAAAGTGCTAAAGAAGTGTATGCGAAAAATGGAGGGGATAGTTCATAAAGACAGAGGGGCATATTTACAAGCTCCTCAGACAGAGGGATATATTTACAATCTCCTTGGCCGCCGTTGGCGCAGTGTGGTGCTCCATATTTACAAAGCCACGTAAAGCCACCCTGAGTGGCTTTTTCGCGGCCTTGTAAATACTGCCTCTTTTCACAGAGCACTTTGCATGAAAGGGGCATGCCATAGGTGTTGCTGTGGGTGCTCCCACACAACACCCATGGATTCTGCTGTATTCCCAGATTTACAACATTTCGAAAACCTGGGAATGCATCAGAATCCTACGCCTCCACAGTAGTAAAGTTAGGAATCCTAACTTTACTATTACTAAATCCCTTTTTGTGAATACCGTAAGTCGTAAAGTTAGGATTTTTCTCAGTTTAGTAGTAGTAAAGTTAGGAATTCTAACTTTACTACTACTAAATCCCTTTTGTGCATACCGAAGGTCATAATGTTAGGATTTTTCTCAGTTTAGTAATAGCAAAGATAGGAATCTTAACTTAACTACTACTAAATTACTTTTGTGAATGCAAAAAGTCATAAAGTTAGGATTTTTCTCAGTTTAGTAGTAGTAAAGTTAGGAATCCTAACTGTAATACTACTAAATGCCTTTTGTGAATACCGAAAGTAGTAAAGTTAGGATTTTGTCTTTGATTACTTTTGTGAACCAAGCCTAAGATTTTTCCCAGAAAAGGCCCATGAAACACCAGGAGTTAGAAATCCTAACATTATGACTTTCGGTATTCACAAAAGGCATTTAGTAGTAGTAAAGTTAGGATTCCTAACTTTACTACTACTAAATGTCTTTTGTGAATAACGAAAGTCGTAAAGTTAGGATTTTCTCAGTTTAGTAGTAGTAAAGTTAGGAATCCTAACTTTACTACTCCTAAATGCCTTTTGGGAATACCGAAAGTTGTAAAGCTAGGATTTTCTCAGTTTAGTAGTAGTAAAGTTTGGAATCCTAACTTTACTACTCCTAAATGCCTTTTGTGAATACCGAAAGTCGTAAAGTTAGGATTTTGTCTCATTTTAGGAGTAGTAAAGTTAGGAATCCTAACTTTACTACTCCTAAATGCCTTTTGTGAATACCGAAAGTTGTAAGTTAGGATTTTGTCTCAGATTACTTTTGTGAATTGGGTCCCATGTATACATTTTGTCATGTGAAAGAGCAACAAGGTTCCATTGCTCTCCATGAACGCCTCTTGTCTTATCTTGTCATTTTTTATCGTACACATTTTCATTCTCATAAGTATAACAAGCTAGGAGCATTTTGACAAATTATTAGATATTTTTGAGGATTTGAAGTGTTGTCAGCACTAATCCAATTAAAATACCACATAAAAATAAAACAGAATTCGCTATTTGTAATTCTGACAGACAAAAGGGCTTTAAGTTACAGAGTGTTAATTAAAAGAGAGTGTTGTATAATTTTAACTTTCTTTTCAAATTCATACCCGTCATTTTCAATTTGCAGAACCTTCGTACAGATATAGTGATGGATGTCGGCAAAAGTCTTAACCCAGCTATAGATATAGGACAGGTGAGCAAGAAATATTCTTGAGGCGATTTCTCTTCATAAATTGTTTTTATTTTTGTGTTGTGCTCAATGTGCCTGTCAGTTATGCTCATTGGACCTTGATTTAGCTCTGTGACACGACCCCAAAGGGGCATTATTGCACTCTGTCAGGCAAGAGATGACAAAGACAGCTAATTAAAACTAATTGAAACTAATTAAAACAGCAATGTTTTGAGATTATTTTTTTTTACTGGGACAAGCATGAATGAACAGAGGGAGCGCATTTCAGTGGTACAGGCGTGGTAGGTAAATGCCTGGCCCGCAGGCATTGGAAGAAAGTCAAATAGACATTTGGAAAAGATGACAAGAATTGTTTTTATCAGAAACACTGAGGGCCTGCTTCACACAGGTAAACTTACACTTTAATTTTACTAATAGTAATTTTATGCCTGCGGGGATACAGGCCCATCCACCCCAACTGCAGAGTCTCAGCAGTCACAAAACTACTGTTATTATAATTAATTCCTGTATAGCGCATACCAACCTGTGAGGTTTCTTAGCACTGGAGGACATTAGTCAGTAACCTGCTATATGACCTAGAATAGCCAAGTTTTTAACTGTTTGCGGAACAAGATCAGGGAGTTGCATCCTATGAGTGACTGTGGGAGTGTGTTCCAGAGTTTAGGGCCAATGAAAGAGAATGATCGGCCACCTATTCACAAGCGTCTGAATTTAAGCACTGAAAAAAAGAGACTTGTTACCAGAACCCAGTATATAGGATGGAAGATGAGACACAGCCAACTTTTGTAAAAAATCAGGGCTGATGTGGCATTGATTTTATACATGGAGCAGAGGGCCTTAAAGTTGATGCGTTTATCCACGGTAAGCCAGTGGAGGTCTTGAAGGAGGCCGGATACAGAAGAATGTTTGGGAAGTCAGAAGAGCCGCGTGGTGGCGGTGTTTTGAACAATCTGTTATTACTAAAATTAAACTTGTAGTTTGTGAATACTAACAAGTACAAGTTTACTTTTGTGAATCAGGCACTAACCTTGTATTCTTGATTCAGTGGGAGCGAATACCTTTTCTGTCTCTCACCACCTCAACCTGACCACATGGAAAAAGAGTAGGAGGGCTAGTAAGAAAAAGGAGAAAGGGAGAAGAGAGAAAACCGAGGTATTGGATACCACAAGTCTGACTTGTCAAGTGAAGTGGGAAGCTAAAAAGAAATAAGAGATATCCTAACAATCTTCGATGAAAGTCCTACATCTAATATAAACAATGAATGGATACACCTTAGCTGTATCTCTGTGAAGCCAACTCTCTGATGTCAATCTACAGAAAACAAGACATGAGTTCTTTCGATCTAAGTTCATTAACATGTCTCCCTGTTAGAAAAATAATTACCTCAAGCTTTGTGACTGTATAATCTCTGTAGTATATAGGTATGCTTCCTATTTTATTCTTGTGCCATTACAAACCTTAATTAACAAGCAGTAGTGTGTTGTAGCCCCTGTCCTAGCAAATCTAATAGTCCTTTATGGAATTCTGATGCATATCATATAACTTATTCTGAGAATTTCTTCTGTTCTGTCACAGGAGCAACCCAAAGTATGTGTAATGTAACAACCTTTAAAGTCATTAGAAATGTTCCAATGTACATGTAGAAAATAGTTTGTTTTGTTTTCACATCACAGCTTGACTTTCAGAATACTTCTCTGTCATCTCAAATGTCCTCCAACAAACTACTAAGCAAGTTATGACTGTTTACAAAAGAAGTTCCTAAATCTACATAACAAATTCCTGGCTGTAGCAGCATTTAAGGCAATGCCTAGCAAGGATGCCACAAACTACAAGGGAAGTAATTCCTGATAGTTCAAGATGACTGTTGCCATCTCCAAACAAAGAATGATTTCATGGACCGCTGGCAAATGTAGTTAATCATCTGGGTGCTGCCAGGTAGTGCATTCTCCATAAATGTGAAGCCTCACATAGAACATCGGTGACACTCAGTGAGGACTGCAAGCCTTCGCTTCTCTGAGGTGGGCTCAGTATGAGCGGATTTAGAGTATTGCTGCCCCATGACCACTGAGTTTTAAGTGATGACTATACCTCCTGACATGCCTCCGTACAATGCTCCCTCAAATTTCACTATCTAGATGGCGGAGTTCCTGGTTTACCAGGATGTCTTGCATACAATTGCTCTAAAAAATAAATATTAGACATTTGGTATTTTGAGCATTTCTCAAGACCAAACCCTTCCACTGCACCATCTATTGCAACACATTTCTGATAATCTTTGCGTAATCGATCTTATGCACATCATATTCTCTTTCAGCATTTACCTGAATGGACATCAAAGTGGAGCAGGCTATGTTTTTGCTGAACAAAGTTAAAGCAAAGATTCATGAAACACTTAATGAACTTTCATAGAGTGATAGCAATTTCAATCATACTGTAATTTGATTCCTAATCTCACAAATGGACTCACAAACTTAAATTGCAATGTTGAAGATTTTTTCAGATGCACATTTTTTGTGGTTAACCAGACCTAAAACACCTAAAATTGCTTCAGTTTGAAGCAAGGATCCACTTGAAGATAGCCTGCATGAGAAACAAGGCCCTTCACCATAACACTCCTGTCTACCTGGCCAATAAACTCGAATTGTTTGGTGGTAGTCATTCCTTAAAAAGTGTTAACTCCCTACTGATGAAATCACAGAAGTTCAACAAGAAGAAAACTTACAATCTCTCCTTCTTCAGTCTAGCCCCAAGAATATGGAACGCACTGCCTCCCGCATTCAGGTCAAACCCCTCGACTACCTCCTTCAAAAAATAAGTAAAAACACTTCTGTTGAATAGTTTGCTTCAATAGTAGCCCTGAAGCCACTCAGCTTGATTATTTTCTTATGGGCACCTTTAGATCTTGAATCTGCCAGGCCAACTGACATATTGTATCTGTATTGCTGCTTGTGTATTCCTTATTGCATTTCTCCCTGTATGTATATGCGCTCTGATACTTTGACAGGTCATGTTCGCGCTACATAAAACACCTCAAAGCAAATAAATAAACCATACTTACTCACTTATAACATATTGTGTGCAGGTCTTCTCTTTCGATCAACATATCATTTATAAGTAACCTAGGCATTTTCTAAGGCTTTCTGTGCTGGACTCTGAATATCTACTAACTCCTTGCACAGAATCACCTGAAATAGATGGAGAAGGAACCAAAGTAATATTCGGGCAAAGTAAGCATACATGGAAAAGAGAGGTGACCTACCCATGGATGAGTGTTCAGTATTATTGTATATTAATTCATCTAACCACAAATTCTTGCATCATGTATCCTCTTTTAACAATGCTTAATATCTCAAATACTGTCCAACATATTAATTCAATCTTTTAGTCAGTCCTCCTGAGGGTGGTAACTGTTGGACATTCGGACTTCCATATCTAGCTCTTTAAACAAGGCAGATGAGAATTTTGAGATAAACTGAGACCATTTATCAGTAATCACGACGTGCAGGATACCATGGAATCAAATAATATGTTGTGCAGGAGCTTGTGACAAATCTTTGGAAATGGGTCACCCACTGAGGGAGATAAAATGGCTCATGGTAGTCAAATGGTTTACAACCACTACAATAACACAGTTCCACCTTGACCTTTGGATAACCCCAATGACACTATATGCCAAGGCCAAGGTGGAACAGGCAAAGGTCTCAATAAGCCTGTTGGTAATAATTCGAGCACAAGTAGATCATGTTTACACATAACTCTTAATATAAGCAATTAGACTTCAGCACAAATCTCCCCTTACTACTAAGTGTTAGCTATGCCACAATGTCCAGCAAGCTTTGATTCATTAAACCAATTTATAGCTTGTTGTCTGAACTGAACTGATGAGAAAAACACAGTTTTCCTTAATATACCAATTCAGATATTTCATATCTATATTTTTGTTCCTTTCACCAAGTCTTCTTATCTATAAAGCAACCATTTGTAAGGACCTTTGTCAGAAAGGAAATTATAAAGTGCAACAGCTGCCCCAGCTAAGAGGCGTCCCCTTATTGTACTTGGCCCACTATAAGTAATATATCCATTCCTCAAAAGATATTTTAATGGCCAAAGTTCTCTATTGATGAATGTGTAATTTAACTAAGCTGATTAAAATGTCATTACAAAAATAAACTACTGGATTAACATGCCATGTATTTATAGAAAGTACCCATCTCCATGATAAAAGGATACTTTAGATTACATAGTTGCAAAATAGGAAGACCAGAAAGATGCTCATTCAAGAACCGGAATTCCTTGACAAATACAAACTGCTGATTTGTATAGTAACTTGCTAATGGTCTTTAAAAGTTCACAAAAATGATCAAGGAACCTCCTACAAAAATTGGAAAAGCCCAAACAATTTTGAATAGCCTTAACAGTAATTGGTGTGAGCCACTCAATAGTTGGTACTGAAATGACTAGAAGTACAGTGGATGGAAGTGGCAAAAGTAGTTTATTCAGTATACAACTCCAGAGGCACACAAGGACCAACCACTTCAGCAACAGTGCATCCTTCATCTGCTCCCTGGATTCCACACTCTATAATCCAGTGAGCATGTCATGCACATAGAACATTAAGCAAGATACAAGAAGATACAACAGGTACCATTCTGTTCATCCGTCTGAATGATGCCCTCTGCTGTAGCTCTGTTTCTCAAAAACACTACAGTAGCAGCTTGGACCATTTATCCATCGTAACACAAGACTATTATCTCTCAATCATATAACTGCCTTAATATGTGATAAATGACTTCCCAATGAGTCTAAATCAACTATATAGACATTACAGAAGACATCCAAAAACCCTCCTAATGCTTCATAAATAAAATACTGAAATATTACAGGGGTGTTGCAGAATCCAAAGCCACGTACTGGTATTCAGACAACCCAAACTTACTCTGGAATGGCATTTTCCATTCATCAGACTAGATGGTAAACTTTTTAGAGATCTAACTTTGAGAATATGTTTGAATTTCGGGTCTGATCTAACAGCGTAGATAATATTGCAAAGGGTAATGATTGTTCACTGTTATTCTATTCAGGGATCCATACATATGCATGTTCTCAATTCACCCCCATTCCCAGGAACAAAAAATATGAAAGAAAATGCAGGGGACTGTGATGTCCCAATAAATCCATTAGCCACATCTATGTGCTATTTAAGATATTCTGTTTCTGATTCAGCTAGTACATACATTCTCTTTGATGAGATAGATTAATTGTGAGTGTTGCTCTCCCACGCTCACTGAGTCTTAAGCACTAAGCCATACTTCCTGGCCTGCCTCCTGACATGTTTCATCTCCAGAACATAACTTTTCTTGAGAGATTCAACATGGTAAAAGTCACCATAGTATGTGGAATTGAACTTCCACATTGATCACTCATTGGCCCACTTAGGGGAAATGTTTTCAGTTTCTTCTCATATAACACTCAAATGTATTAACTTGTCATTCACCCACCGGTGGGTTTTTCCACAAGTCTGGTAGGATTAAATTTGTAAGAAAGTAATTGAAAGCAGTCAGTGTTCTCAAATTTCTACCAAAATTGATGTAAATCTCTTGGGTCTCTAAATCCCTAATTTCCCCTTGTCTATTCTGCACAGCCAATCCTAGTTGCATAAAGTTTAATTTCACTCAAAATGTTGAACACCTGGCTACTTTTCCAATCTTCAGTAGAGTGTTTTTGTAAAATTGAGAAAAAATCTCATGATGTTTGAGATTAGCATACAGTCATTTAACTACAGTGTATACAACCTAAAGACAAGAATATGCTACAAACATGGCCGTTCGCCTTCTTTTCACACCAGCTAACAAAATATCTATTGTCTACCCTAAGTATTTCCTTTCATCAACTTCTAATTAAACATTTAGAAAAGCTTTCTATTCCTGTTGCTGGTATAAATGATAACCTGGTCAACCGCTTACTCTGCATCCTGGTCCTTTTGCAACCTTGGAAACTGTTGCCACAAAGTAGTCTTTAGAACTCTATCCACTTGAATGGGCATCTCAGATAATACCCTAAATGCTTTATCTCATTTCCGTTTGATAGACAATGGTATGCCCAAACAAAGTCCTACAAAATGCCCATGCTCTCAGTCACACCTGGACTCCCCAATGCCTCGATTCTCACTTTATTGCTTTTCATTGAGCCCCAAGGACAAGCCATTTACTTCAATAACATGCGGATGACACACAATCATTTTGCAAGAGGACTGCAGCTGAAACCCCGTGCTTGAAAAGTTACCTATAAGAAATTCATTCATGATTGTCACCTACCTAAACCATAACCAAACAAAAGCAAATTAATCTTCAATAATGCAACTACTTGCATACCAAGATCAAGGTATGGGCAAACACTTCCTGTATGAATGCACAAACTCATGTCCTCACCAATATCACTGGAGAAAATCCACTGTTCACAAATCTCTCACACACCAAGTTAAAAACTGATACTATGGTTTAACAATATTCTCAATCAAAACAAGAGAAATAAAACTCGTAACATGTGCAACATCCTAACATGTCACCCCCCAGTGTTTGCCTGTGCAAATATGTTGAAGAATAGTGCATGATAAACAGCAATAACAAAATCCAGTCAGAACAATATCTTCTACTACTGCTCTTGCGAGTATAGAAAAAACGAACGCAATCAATGATAAACATAAATATTAAGCAACAGTGATGAACAACAAACAAACAGTTTTAGCAGAATTCCAAGTATAGGGATTGCTCTACAAGAAACATGATAGCTCCAGTTTATCGTTCAATCCCTTAGGGGACATAGTGTCTAAGTATCTAATCCAGAAAGTCTCTCTCTGTGTGATGTATTTTGTCATGTCTGTCTAAGTATCTAATCCAGAAAGTCTCTCTCTGTGTGATGTATTTTGTCATGTCTCTATCATTGCAGAGTGTGACTACCTCCAGTACTCTGAACCTGAGTTGAGCTATGGTGTGGTGCCCCTCTGACCAATAACTAGCTAATGGTGAATTCAAGGATCTGGTTATAATCCTGCTCTTGTGCTCAGTCATACGAATCCTAAGTGATCTTTCAGTTTTTCGTACATAATATAATGCACACAGGTAACGAATTGCATGAATAACATGCTGGGTATTACAGTTAGCTGTGAATTGTAGCTTTATTGGTTTCCCTGACCATGGATGTGTTATAGTGTTGCCTATGATGGCGTTGTTACAATGTGAACAATTATAGCATCTCTGTATCCCCTTATGTTGCTCCATATCGTAGGTGGTTTTCTTAGTCGGTAACTCCCGAAGGTTATTGGATCTTTTGTATGCAAAAATCGTGGGATCCTGAAAGAGATTCTCAAAGTCAGGCTCTGTTTGTAACAGGTCCCAACAGTTTCGAATTATTTTCTTGATGGCTAGTGATTGTGTTGAAATGTGGAAACAAACACTTACCTTTTGTTGGGTGGTTTTTCTGTTGTTGTCAATATGGAGTCTCTTGGAATTTCCTCTACTCTTCTTGCTGAACTTTCCACAATCTTGTAAGGATACACCCGGTCCAAAAAGCACCTTTTGGTTTCTATTAGTGCTTCTTCAAAGTCGTAAATTATCTGAAGATATAAGTTGCATCCTTAAAAAATTGAGAAAAGGGAGATTTTCTTTAAGGTCTCAGGATGAAAACTACTGAAAAGTAGTGTATTGTTACGGTCTGTGGGCTTCTTGTACAACTTGGTGCAGATGTCCGTGCCATACAGTTCTACATTAACATCCAAAAATGAAATTCTCTGTTTATCTAGTGTGTACGTGAATTGAATCCTGGGGTTTATGTAATTCAACACACTCAGCTTCTGTTCCAAGTCATTTTTGGAGCCCTGCCAAAAGATGAATATATCATCAATATACCTGCAGTAATTGATGAGATGCTCCATTCAAGATGAATCATTAGGAATATTTTCTTGTTCAAATTTCATCATGAAAAAGTTAGCGTAGCTGGGAGCCCCTGAAAAGCCCATGGAAGTTACATTGGTTTGTTAAAAGAACTTCTCCTGCCATTTGAAGTAACTGTTAAATAGACTGAATTGCAATATCTCTAAGAGAAAAACCTGATTCGCCTGAATATCTCCTTGCTGTAGCAGTGCCCACTCTATTGCCTCTATGCCCTCGGCGTAGGATATTGAGGTATAGATGGACACTACATCCACTGTTCCTAGCCATATTTCTGTGACTGGTGGCAATGTTAGCTCACTCAGCAGTTTCAGGAAATGTGTTGTGTCTTGTACATATGGCGATCCCGACTGAACAAATGATTGTAAAAAAGTGTCTAGGTATTGTCCAAGTGGTTCCTGTATTGAACTGCAATCCGATACTATGGGGCGAAAAGTCGGATCTTGAAGACTTTTGTGTATCTTAGGCAGCATGTAGATCATTGGTCTGCGTGGAAACTTGGAATGTAAAATAATCTCTTGTTTTAGTTGTAATCTATCCCATATCTACTGCATGTGATAATATTTCAAGTAGAGTCTCCTGGAACTCTACAGTTGGATCTTGGTTATGGGGTAAATATGTGGTTTCATCAGCTAACATCAAAGAAACTTTGGTGTCATAGTAGCTGCGGTCCATTACCACAAGTGTCGCTCCCTTGTCCGCGGGTAAGAAAACTACTGATTCCTTCATTCTCAAACATTTGAGTGCCTTTCTGTCTGCTGCTGTTAAGTTATATCATTTACTGTATGTGGTGGGTAATTGGGCCAAATCCCTCTTGATCAGTGTCTCAAAGGAATCCATAACCTTGTGTGAGGTCGGGCCTACAAAGGTGTTTTTGGGTTTGAATTCCATGTACTCAGGCTTGTCTGCATGCATCTGGGGTAATTCTACATTTGAGAAAAAGTATCTTAATCTTAATTTCCTCATGAATTTGTAGAATTGAATTTCAGTCTGCAAAGGCCTAATTTTGAAAGTGGGCACGGAAGAAATGCCCTTATTCAGTACAGCTGATTGTGCTTTTGTAAGAGGGGATGTAGAAATATTCACAACTAATGCTTCTTGTGCCTGCGACCCGTGGTGACTTTTTTTGTGTTGTCCGCAACCTCTGCGGGTTTTCCTGCCTCTGATTGAACTATTGTTGGACCCATAGGTTTGTTGTTTGCTGCTGGACTTATCTCTAAAAAAAGCCACCTTAGATGTTGAAGCTGTAGGTACTTCGGTTTGTGCGGTATCAGTCAGCACTGGTACTGGCAGTCTGGATAAACGGGTCTCACTAATAGATACTAGACTCTCCTCAGATGAGGTGGTGCCTGACTTTTCATATGAGCGTTTTTGTGCATAACCCTCTGCCCAAGAATAAACTTCATCAAGTTTATAATCTATGGTGCCACGTCTAAATTTATGCAGCTTGCGCTCATGAATGTCCTTAGCGTATTCATCTAGCCTTTTGTTGATTTCTTCCAGAGATGTTGCCCAATCTTCACCCTCCATACGTGATTTTAAAGAATTTTGCAGTTCATGCATTTCTTGTTCCAAACCCACTAGACGCTTGATAATTCTTCTACAATTAAAATAATTAAATCCAGTGAATATTTGTTCAAAATGGAGTACCACTTATCCATGAAATTTTTATTAATTTTCAACCTCATAGGTTTTAGGGGAGGTCTCAATCCCCTAGGAATCCTGCTAGCCTAGTGATATTGAACTAAAGTGCTGGCATGTAGACGTTGGTTGATTTCGCATCTCATCAAATATTCTAACTGTCTTAGTTGTTGTGTAACAGGTCCTTGAGTTAAATCAAAAGTGAGAACCTACCGGATAAGGCCATAAATCTCTTGCGCCTCTGCTGCCCTGTAAAGTTTGGTCTCAGATTTATTTTCTGTTAAGTGAGCAATGTCTTCAAAAGACATACTTGTGGTGCAGTTTAGTGCTGTGTCGGGTAGAAAAGTACTAACAAATGTGAAAAAACAGCAATGTTGAACTCAGTTAAACACTAATCTGGTTAAACTCTGACTCTAGTGATCACAATTGGTGTGCTTGGTCTGAGGTGGTTTCACCCTCCCACCGATTCTGAAAGAAAAATTGACCAGGACTCACCAGTCCTGGACAGAGAGAGCACTACCTTTGACAATCATGAATGAGTGTACCATCAATATTTTACATCAAACGTAGTACATATCGATCACGTTTTTTTTCCAGCACTCAATAAGAACAAAACACAAATATTCCAATTCTTCCAAAGGTCAACGTAAGAAAAGAACTTCATCCATGTTTCTTCTTAACGCTTCCTTTTATTCTGAAGCAGAGTACAAGCTCAGGTGAAACTTTGATGCTCGAAGTAAAATTTCTTAGTAATCATAAAGAAAATCAGTCCCAATGTATTTTGGGTGTCTTCAACACCCTTCTTCATGGGTTATCTACAACAAAATGTTGTACATTTTACACTAACCATTACCAATTTAAATTTGATAAACCGTAAAAGTATTTAATGCTGATGTGATGTTGCTTCTATCTCCTAATACCAATATTAACTCATCCACGTTTTTGTAAACTTCCAGTTGCTGCACACAGTGGCATGTACTGTCAAACCCTTTGTTAAGCATGTCGCTACTAACCAGGGCTAGGTTCACACTACAAAACAAAACAAATCAAGAAAGGGATAGGCAGCCTAAATTGGAACCCCCAAAGTCATACTGTATCATGAAGGGTGTGATGTTGATTAACATGAAATATAGAAGAACAGCCATGACATCATAACTTCTAATAGGATTGGCAAAAAATGCACTATTGTTTCATATGCGTAATCAGGTTGAATATGTTTGAAGACATCAACAGCATCTTTCTTTAATTGCAGATTGAAGGTGCGTTTGTTCAAGGTCTAGGCCTGTTTACCTTGGAGGAAATGAAGTACTCCCCTGAAGGAAATTTGTACACCCGTGGGCCGGGGATGTACAAGATCCCTGGCTTTGGAGACATTGCAACAGAGTTTAACGTGTCCATGCTCCGTGACTGCCCAAACAGCAAAGCAATCTATTCCTCGAAGGTAATGTATGGGACCTAAAGACTTGGCCTAAGGTGCTTATATGTAAGCGGCATGTGCCTCCATGGAAATGTGATGTCTCAAGTTACATATTTTAGGGATCTACTGTAACATTTTTTATGTAATGTAGGCATAGATTTAATAACATAGTCATGAATGTTGGATAACGCAGGCAACATTTAACAGTTACAACTCCATTTTTTGTTGTTTTACAATTTTCATAGGCTATGTTTTATCCATTTTTCGAATTTCACCACCTTCATATTCTATCCTTCCTTATTTCTCTTTTTCTATGCTTTTTTAACTGATTTGCCACCCATTTCTCCCTTTTTTAGGTCTGGGTTGACAGCGCAGTTGTGTGCAAAACGTTTGCTTACAATATACTAGAGTGGGCTTTGGATCAGCCGTGAGAAACCAGTGCCTGATTTGCTTCAGGCATTGTCAGTCACATTTTAGTTAAGCCAAAAGGGGAATACTGCTCTTTCACTGTCATGGTGTTGACTGTTTGGTGTATCATTCTGCCTGGCTTGACTTACAATGCATGAGAGATATGGTTACATGTAAAACGTACACTCAATTAATAAACTTTTATCACATTTTGGGCCATATGTATCAAGCAAAATTGGGATGGCAAACACCGAAATTAGCAGATTTTCGGCGTTTGTGATCGCAATTTTGCTGAGTGGTATGTATGAGGCAAATCTGTGGGCAAAATAAGAAATTGCAAAATTTGTGATTCCTTATTTTGCGATTGCAATTAAGGAATCGCAAATTTTGCGATTCTTTAAATGCAATGTAAGATGCATTTTTCAAAGTGCAATATGAAGCACATACATGCCCTTAGGGCATGTATATGTGCCACATGTGCACCCATGCTTATTTCAGGGGTGCAACAGGGTGCCTTTTGACACCTTTGCACCCTTGAAATTGCATTATCAATTTGCGATTCTCTAATTGCTAATCGCAAATTGAGTATATCTTCCCATTCATTCCTATAGGCCTCTAGGCCCATAGGAATGAATGGGGAGGTATTCCTTACTTGCGAATCGCAATTTGAGATTCGCAATTAAGGAACATGTAGGATTCGCAAAATGTATTGCAAATCCTACATATGTAGCATTTTGCGATTCTCAAATAGCGATTCGCAAAAAATCGCTATTTGAGAATCGCAAAATAGGATTTTGATACATATGGGCCTTAGTTCTTTATCTCATGCATGCATTGGAAATGAGTTGTTTTTTATCACATCGGAATGACCATATTGAGGTCAAACCATCTGGTGAGATAAACAGAGAGCAATAAGGTGGTGAAGTATATGCTCCTACTGCAACAGCTTATTAAAGATGGGGCGTGACTCCAAGCAGACTTTCAGACTAACTACTATAACTGAAATACTGTAGCCAGGCTGTTATTCTTCTATCAGCCAGACCCCCAGCAATAGCATACCACCACTGATACCCCCACAGCCACCAGCACCACACCACTGCCACCAACACATATGAACATCAATAATAAACAACTACCAATACCACCAACAACACCATCATCAACCACTATTATTGCCAACAATAACACTAATACCACCAACACCACGAATAGCTTCACCACTAGCACCATTACCGTCACTACCACCACCAATAACAACTCTACTAATACTGCTGCAACTAATATCGCCAACACCATTGCCACCACCATTATCCAGCATTGACAAAGCCAATATATCTTACAATATTGTGCTATTGTATGCAACTATCAACTCTGATTTCCTGTGTTTGAATGTGTTTTCATACTAATCCCAAACCTACTGAATTTGCCAAAGCCTGTTTTGTTTAAACTTCTTGCATTTTTACCCTGGGGCATCCTTGCCCAGCCACGGAGGTCAACGGGTAAATGTAATTGATTGTGTTTCTTCACCTGTTGCACCTGTTCTGAAGATGAAAAGCAACTTCTGATTTCTTTTAAATTAGTACATATGGTTTCTGAGTTTTCCTCTTTTGTCTCTCCATTAAAGTGCTCACTGTATACTGAATTACTGAAATATATATGGGTACTCTCTTGAAAGAGATACAGATGTCAGATGAATGAAAACCAAACATTTATTCATCATTTCTACATATAATTTCTTACACTGGTTCACTCCCAAGAAAACATTTCTGAGGCAACATCAGTATTTTTTAAACAGTCTTCCTCTTTGTCTCTGAATAGTGATGCTAGGGCCATTTTCAGTTGTGTGAGTTTTGCAAGGGTAAGGATTGGAAAGCAAATGGAGTGAATTGTCAAAAGAAAGGAAAATGTGTCAAAGTGGCAATATTATTGATATACTTTATATTTTTCACCATCAAATGGATCAACCCAGGAGCAATAATAATAGCTTGTAAATTCTAAAGAAATTAAATGTTCCTTTGTTAATGCAAGGCCATCTCCCGATCTCTTCCTAACTGCAAAGCGATTGGTTAAAGGGTTATTGGAAGTGAGACGACGAGATAGTATGTGGTGGATAGTCTAGGGATGGATGTGGTGGGTGAGCAGTTTAGGGTCATGTTAGGAAACAACCAAAGCAGATGAAGCTATACGTAAGGAAGCGGGTGCACTGAGATAGAAAACATGGTATAAGCAGGACTTTAAAAATTCTGAAACATACACATAGCGATATGTTCATTTGAAAAGAAAGCCATGATTATAATTTAGTCAATGGTTGCTTACAGAATTAAAGAAGACATGTATGATTACTCTAGATAAAGTGCTTAGATGTGCAGGGCTTTCCCAGTATATCTACGAAGGGTGTTTTTTATCATGGTTTTGTTAATTTAGGCTCAGATGCAATGACCTCTCTTTCTTCTTCATGTTCTCAGGCTGTTGGTGAGCCACCTCTTTTCTTGGCAGCATCAATCTTTTTTGCCATTAAAGATGCCATCAACTCTGCGAGGAGTGAAGTCGGTCTTACAGGACCCTTTAGACTGGACAGCCCTGCAACACCAGAGAGGATAAGAGGCGCTTGTGTAGACAATTTTACCAAAATGGTATTGTATAGTTTGTTCACTTTTATTGACTGTTTTCTAATTAATGCCCACTGAAGAGTAACTGCATGTGGTATAGATAGAATTTCTGAGATATACAAGAGTAGAATTGAATGAAACCTTATGTCCCATCTAAAACATGTGAATAGATCTCAGTGTATTATAGACTGCTGATACGTTTTTGAGTCATTATTCTCTCTCCCTGGTCAAATGGTGCCTTGACATGGAAGCACACAAGCATGGTGCCCCCTCTACAACTCCTATCCTATCAGGGAGTATTTTTCAGGTATTTGAAGATATACCTTAACCGCATCGCTGCAGCGGTTATTTTTCCGCTGTGCGGCATTTTGATAAATACCGCGTTACATGACGAGCTCAGCTCATCATCCGCACACGACCACCGTGGCTGATGACGAGCTGAGCTCATCATCAGCAGAGAAGGGGTTAAACACATGATGCATCCACAATGAAAAGCCCTAAAGGAAGCCGAATGGACCAAAGATTGGAACACAAATTTGAACCCCAATAGAATCTAGCACAACAATATCAAAGTTTGCACCGCCACTGACCATAGCAAAGCTTTGCCATTTGTTTCATGAACAACAGCCAAAAACTCAGGTATCCCTGCTACAGGATAGGCAAAGGAGAACAAGGTTTACTGTAAGAATTCCCAATATTTAGAACTGATATCTTGGGGTGGCAGTGTGGACTGCATTGTCAGTGGATAAAATATCAAGCTTGCATAACTTTCAGAAATAAATGGGCAATTCTCAGTCAAGAAACAGTGTCTCACATGTTCACACCCAAGAACACACAATTCTATTAAGCAGCACCACTGAATATCGATAAACGACATAAATATTGAGTTTCAAATACTGTTCTACCAACATATTGTAGTCAGAATATTGACAACTACAGAATTGTGTAGGTAAGTACTAGTTTACTGGTCTTACCTCCATGTTTATGTACCTTGACCACATGTATATCTTCAAGGTATTTAGATGTGGCATTACGAATAATAAATCTATGCTTACCTACAAGCTTATTTACCTCCTAATATTTTGATAGTTAATATGTAGGCTAAAATATGTTTGTGCTTGATATTCTGACATATGACCATGAAAATCATTTTCAGATCATGGGCATCTCAAACCAAGACCACAAAGTGTCCACCAGTTTTCTGGTTCTACAAATCTAAGAGCAGGCAATTCCCGCAAGGACCCCTTGTGGTTTGATCTGCCCTTTACTTTCTGTATGTGGCAGAGTTTAACTTTTCAGTTCCACATCCATAGACACTAAGGCAGTTGATGTGGGCACTAGATTGTAGAGCAGACTTGCTGTATATCTCCCAGTATCATAGCTCCATTGCAGACTGCTAAAAGAATTGAAGTGGTGCATGAGCATTTAGCGGGAGAGAAAGAGGACTTTGAGGGCCAGTAGCCAAAGAAAGCCAGCTAGTAAGCTAGTAGTACCACACTCTTCTGGCGATCTTGACCTTCTACTGCCTACTACTATAGTATCAATTTTGGCCCTCCTGAGAATCTAGCTAGAATGGCAGTCTCGTTGGTTGGCTAACAACGCTCATTAAAAAAAGCCTAAAAACAAGGCATGTGCACGCTCATTGAAAGCCTCTCTTGTCAGGCTATCAGACTCTCTGAGTAACAGCTCTTTGCAGACCTGCCTGTGCTGGAGAGTAACCACACTAGCATATGTCACACTATCAAACAATGGAGATAGTGTCCAGTATAGGAAACTGCTGCCCTAACAACTTAAACATTCTGAATATCAACCCCCACGTATGAAGCACATCTACAGTGACAAGAGGGGATACTGTGCTTCTGGTTTACCCACACAAACCACTAGGTAGATGTTGAATTTTCCATCTGCCTTTGTGGCGAACATAGTTCTTCTGCCACCATGAAGGGTGAAAATATGCTACATTTAAAATATTCTCACATGGCTGGAAGTGATTCTCCATAAAAGTGGATGTATCTGAAACTGGAAAAAACAATTTGCAGATATATCAACTCAAATTATGTGATTACTTGGGCGGGGGGTGGAATTTCTACCACCAACAATGTATAACTGAAAATCTGCCCATCTATCTCCTCTTCTTCAAAGGCTGGGGTGTGGTTACCAGTGCATATGGGTTATTATGCACACCTGTTAGTGAAACCCCCCACCCTTTCTATGGCAGACTTAACAAATTTAACTCTGCCGCAGATGGTGTCGGGCCAGCCACACTGCACAGGACAATTCTTCTGTTTTAGTTCTTGGCGACTTTAACTTTTGGCCTTCTGATCCTGCGGAAGACGCAGCATCCAAGAATTTCACTGACTCCCTCCTTAGCCTAAATTTTATCTCCCACGTGTCTGCTCCTACTCACATAAAGGGTCACGTCCTAGATCAAATTTGGTCATTGAATATTTCGGTCTCCCTTCCTACTATTATACCATGTTTGTGGTCCGACCATTTCCTGATCTCGTTCACCTTAGACCTTCACTGGCCCAAATGCCCAGCCCTCCCCAGGAACATCTGGGCCCGCAACTGGATCAAGGCCGATATTCCTGCCCTCTGTCTCTCTCTTCAAAATTCCTACCCTGCCCTGGAGGAACTCTCTCCGTCTTCCTAGGCCACCGCCATTAATGACTGGCTATCCAGGTCCTGCAATCAGGTAGCTCCTCTGAAACGCGTTGCTGTGAAACGTGCTCACAATGTTAACAAATGGTTCACCGATGAACTTAAGGGAAAGAAGCTAGCTGCCCGCCAGGCTGAAAGCGCATGGAGGCGCTCCTACTGCCCAACTTTAAAAGCTCACTACTCGCTTTTGCTCAACGCATATAAAAGGGCAATTCTTTCAGCCAAGACTGATTACTTCTCGGATAAAATACTCTCATCAGGAAACCAGTTTAGAGAAATTTTCTCTACCGTTCATGAGCTGGCCCTGTCAGACAGAACCTCCCTAAAACCTTCCCCTTCCCAAGCCCTTTGTGACTCCCTAAACAACTATTTTGTGGAGAAAATCGAAGCCATTAAGGCCAACATACCCCCCTTCCCCCACTTCCCCCGGCCCCTGAACTTTCTCCCAATAGGTTTCATCTAGACCACATCCCTCAACTGACTAGAGAGACGTTATCTTCTCTAGCGGTGAGAGTCAAATCAGGCTCCCCTTCAGATGTTTGCCTAGCGCCCATCCTGAGAGAAATCTTTCGGGCTTGCCCTTCTCCCCCCTTGGCATTCCTGAACGATTCTCTTGGGAATGGTACAGTCCCAAAGCTTCACAAATCAGCCATAATCATCCCCCTACTGAAAAAACCCGGTGCTGACCCTGCTTCCCTGACTAACTATCGTCCTATTTCCCTCCCCCCTTACTTGGGAAAAATTCTGGAATGCCACGTCGCCTCTGTCCTCAGTTCCTTTGTGGAGGACAGTGGCTACCTGGCCTCCTGTCAGGCTAGATTTCGCCCCCGCCACTCTACCAAGAAGGTCGTGGTCTCGGTCTTGGACAGCCTCAGGCAGGGAATGGATGGAGGCCGTCCTCAGGCTCTGGTCCTCCTAGATTTGTCCCCTGCCTTTGACACGGTTGATCATTCCATCCTTCTCACCCGTGTCAGGGCAGCGGGCATCAGGGGGCCTCCCCTGGCTTGGCTCACCTCCTTCCTGAGAGACCGTACCCAGGCCGTCCATCTAGAAGGGTTCTCCTCTCCCCCAGGTAAGGTGCAGTGCGGTGTCCCCCAAGGTTCCTCCCTCTCTCCTCTTCTATTTAATCTTTATATTTTCCCCCTCATTTCTGCTCTACAACAACTGGAGGTCACTGTCTTCAATTATGCAGATGACCTCCAGTTGATCTTCAACCTCTCACCCTCTCCTGAATCTATCTCTAATTTCCAATCAATCATGATCTTCATCAGGGACTGGATGAATTTTAACCACCTCAAACTCAACCCAGACAAAACTGAGCTGGTTTTGACCGGTGGTGCATCCAGTCCCAGGACCTCAATGTTTTTGCCCCATTCATTTGCCCCCCCCCACCCCCCCACCTTCTCATTCTGTCAAAACACTCGGGATCACGTTAAACCAAAACCTTACTCTGCACTCTCAATTCAGTATGGTGGTGTCCTCCTGCTTCTTCACTCTTCGCACTATCAGGAAAATCTCTAGATTTTTCTCCCTTCCCGCCCTCAAACTAATCATAATGGCAATGGTTTTATCACGGCTGGACTACGGTAACATCCTGTACAATGGCGTTCCGGCTTATGCTCTCCGACGCCTACAGCTGGTTCAGAACCAAGCGGCCTGCCTCATTTATGGTCTCCCTAAATCCCATCATGCTACCTCTGTATTGAAGAACTTGCATTGGTTGCCCATTAGGGAGAAGGCCCTTTTCAAACTGGGCTGTACTGCGTTCCAGGCCCGAGCTGGAACTGCCCCAGCCTTCATAAACTCTGCAATCTCCAGCTATACACCAGTCAGAGAGCTCCGCTCCTCCTCCCAGTCCCTTCTTTCCGTCCCTCGTTTCAGGAAGAGGAGGATGGGGGTTGAAGTTTGTGGTCCTCGGCCCTACTTTCTGGAAATCCCTCCCTCTCAATATCCGATCCATCCCACTTTACCCTGACTACTGTAAGGCCTTAAAACCCATCTCTTTCTGCAAGCATTTCCAGGCTAGCTTTCTCACTGCTGCCACCCGGGTTTTAAAGTCCTCAGCGCCAAAAAACCGCTAGGTAAAAGTGCGCTTTATAAGTGTTTTTAAATTCAAAATTCAAATTAATTCTATCCACTCCTGGTGCAGATAACTGTGATTTTTGGATGACCCTTCAGCTTCACTCTCTATGTGGTCACAGAACACCTTAGTGATTGCACCATCCTTAACAACGTATCTTAGAGGTGCTTTACCCAACTTATTTCAATAAAGTCTTGAGCTGTTCTGCTCTAGGAGATTTAAAGTTCACTTCTAGGCCACCCCTTCAGTCAGACTGACATATCTGAAGTGTGCTTATCTTCAATGACTAATCTCGGCCACTATACCATACCAAATATATCACCCTCACACAGTAAGAATAGACTTTTGCGAATGTGCTTCCATCACTTAAATCTTTGTTCGACAAAGTTAAATTATGCCATCTGGTAACACTTGATGTTCTTCTCTTGCAGTGTCCGGATGCTCAACCAGGAACATTTAAACCATGGGCTGTGAGAGTATGAACAAACAACCTTTGCTGAAGCTTCCCACCACAAGCATCATTTGTGAAACAATAATGTGATATTAAATTTGCCTAAGACTAACTGGAAGAACATTCAGTGCTAAAGGCACACACTCTGAATGATGATGACTTTGGATTCAAGCCTGGATTCTACTGCCGCATGTGGATTTTTCTACTTATTCTTCGAATAAAGCAACAACCCTCTTGTACATTTGCGATCAGTGGCATTGGGAAATGTTAGAACAAAGTCTGCCATTACAAAGACAAATTACCTCCTGGTTGTTCCAGGGGGGTGAGGTACTGTTAAATAGTTAAGCACTGTTGAGAAGACATGCTTTACAATTGAAAACATGTATAGCACTTTTGACCTTAGTCCGGCAAATCATACTAGATTACTCAAGGACAGATGATGATACAGGACCTTGTGATTTAACTGTAGCAGTGACGTGCAGTGACGTACAGCGGCGATCCAAGAGTGACGAATCAGGCCATATTTTCAGGGAAGTAACTGACTGTAAATTAGTATAATGGATATTAATTGTATGGTGTATATGTCTCTGACCCCACTTGCTAAGTGTTAAATTACAACATTGAAATGTTAGCTTCACAAATGCAGTTGATGGGGTGGTGGTGAGCAAGTTATTAGGACTTATCTACCACAGTTGCAGGTGACAATATAGCCTTATAGCCCACCATAACAGGCATTACAATAAAGGCCTGCTTAGAGGGTCTTAGTGCATTCCGCTTCACCAGGGTGGAATGTCCTAATTAACATCAAAGGCTGCCTGTCCTGGTGGACAAAGGGGGTTTAAACCCCCTGCTACTTTGAAGCCTTTGGTTCACAGCTCATGTTGTGAATGTGTAATAATTACATCGGGTCTCAGGGCCGCAATGCTAAATGTTGAACATACACAGCTGTGAAATGAGGCAGACATAAGCCTCTATTTTCCTGGGGTTGGCCCAACTGCTTTTCAGCAGAGCCAGCGAGAACAAGGAGCTGAGAAACATTTCTCTTCCCTAATTTAGATGCTTCCAATGTCACTGTGAGCTATGGTGCCCTAGTAAATAGTCTTTGCCCCTCTCTCTCTCTCTCTCTCTCTCTCTCTCTCTCTCTCTCTCTTCTGACCAATCCACATATCCTGGAGAGGCAGTTGTGAGGAACAAACAGAGACTGTGGATTAGGACATTGTAATGTTGAAAGCAACAACCCGAGACTAGTGTTTATATCCAGTATATAGTCAAAAGTGAATTATCCCTGGTAACTGTATATACCTATAGACATGAAGTCTACTTGTAAGGAGGGCACACAACATTTTTTTAACATATAACTACAGCCCATGTGATAGATAAATCAAAAAAGTATATTGGAAACTAAAAACATTTTATTTTGTCGCAATGCATATTCGAGGTAAAAACATGCGTGCTAAAAAATGCATGGCAAAGGCATGCGATGTAATTGCCTGCGTCCTACCATCGTACAACCACATCTTGTACACTGTTCTCAGAACTCAGTTTCTCACACGTTTTGTGTGCACAACTGATTGATGGTCTAAATCTCAATGCTAATGTTTATTAGTGATCCCTTGTCCTGTATGGGGATCCCTTCCTTTGCCAGATGTATAACTCCTCAATGTCCCAGTGGTAAGGCACAGGTTCACAAAAACACACTCACGCACGCACACACCCGCCCCCCTCCTATGTGCAAGTCACTTCCTCTGCATTCTCAAAGTCGAGAATTATAAATATAAAACAACGAACAAACAATGTTACCTATTTTTATGATTATCTTTTGACACTTGATACATAGAGCTATATGGTTTCTAGCCATGACCACATTTTGTCAGTATTATTGCTTCCCTGTGTGCTTGTCTCTATTCTGCTGAGATGGTGTCATGCAATCACACCTCTTTCCATGAAAATGTATTTTCCAAAGTTACTCTTAAGTCTATCCTTTCCTTTCCCATCTTCACTTTTAGGAGTAACTATGCACAGGAAAATAATTTCCTTTTCTCCTTTTATCAAATCTTAAAGAAATTTAAAATATTTAACAATGAATACTTATGTAAATAAATGAATACACAAAATGGCTGCTTCAATTATATTTGCTTTAGTATGGTAGTTTACATTCCTCTTGCTCATGTATGTGGCTTGCATATGTTTGCCTTTCCATGCTTTGTTAGAAATCCATCACTGGTGTTATTTTATACGCTGTGTATGTTTTGTCATGTACTCTGCCTAAAGTATTTGGGGTTTGAGGTGCTGGCATAAGGCTGGGATACTTAACCGCTAACAGTTCTTTCGCCCACTGAATTTCACATAGGGAATGATTGAAAGTGACATACAGGGGTTACTAAACACTGTACAGTTTGATTTGCTATATTACCTTATGTGAAAATGTTTTATGCAGCACTTGCTCACTCTTGGATCTCCAATGGATCTCTGGACAATAGCAATCCGTTGCTCAGCATAAAGAAGAACACATTTTATTAAGCTAATGATGGAAAGATGTGGTGTATGTATAAATTAGCAATTACAGAGGTGCACAAGCGTTCAATTGTCATCCAGGCTTTAGTCACAAGCCAGTTTAAAGTAAGCCTGGTTGGAGTTCATGGAGTTCTGCTATGAAGTGCAAAAAAAACTCTGACGAGCTACGCGGAGCTCTGCGAGTAGCGGAGTGCATTTGATAAATGCCGTTCGGGGTGATTTTCAGTGCCAGGTGCTTGCACGCCCTGTGCAATCATCGCAAACTGCACCATGCACAGTGCTAGCGGGAGCTGCTTCCTTTCTGCTGCTCGAGTAGATTTTTACTTGAGCTGCAGCTTTCTCAATGCGAACGGACGGTTTCTAAATGCGAGTGGTTGCGAGCATACATGACCACTCACAATAACAAAATCTGACCACCCGCATTGAGAAATCTCGCCAGGATGTTTATTTTCCTCGTTCACACTCACCAACTCAATGTTGATGATCGCAAACAAGGAAATATTTCGCCGGTAGGAAGGAAAAAAACTGTGCCTCGCTATTCGAAGCAGAGTTTTTCGGAGCTCCGCAAGTTCTGCGTAACGCAGAGTGCAGAAAACTTTGCAAACTCCGTGAGCAGAGCGGGGTTCACCGCCCAGACTTAGTTTAATCCATCACCACCCCCTTTTGTACAGACTTAGTTTAAAGCACAGAGTAACAGACTGAATGGGTTACATTTTCTTGGGCCCCAGAAAACAGGGGCTATGGAATTGTGTATTGACTGAAGGTAGGCCATAGTTTTTTTGGGAAAGACCTAGAATGAGGAAAATCCCATAGTCAACCAAAGAAATCTGACTTTCTAAAGAAATAATGTGTCAACATTAAACCTGATGAGCCATATTCACAAATATATTTTGGAGTTCTACTTTCTGTAGTACTCTTTTATGTACTCCTATATGGCTCTGAACTAAACTCAAAGAATTTAAAGTGGAAAAAATGGAAATAGTCAGAGAATATTCATATGCAATTAGTACAAAGGGAAAAGAGTGTACCCTCTGCACATTTACCAATAGGTAGTTTAACATTTTTGATCTGATTTTCGAAGGCATTTTTGAGCATGTAAAAGAGTATTACGGCATTTCTTTTATGGTTTGAATGTGATACAACATTCTAGACAGAAATATATTGGTTCTTGGCCCTGCCTTCAACTATCATATTCTCATTCCTAACTAAGTTTATTTTGAGACAGTGACTGCCACTGTGCATGCCTAAAAATAGTCACTGCCTCCCATAGGTCTCCATAAAGAAGCGCGAGGATTTGGGTGTTATCAATGTAGATGTAAAAGTGACAGTCCAAAGACTGCATCAATGAGCAATTTGCTCAACAGAGATATTACAGTGACTGAGACACAGAGATTCTGTGGATCAGCACAAATCTGAGGCATTGCTTCTCACGATAAAGGAGGAAGAACAACTTACTGGGCCCTGTGAGAGAGAACGAACTTGAACGTTAGTGAAAAATCTACACCAATGTCCTGGAAAGGATGAAGTGTAATGTCATGATCAGCAGAGCCAGCCCACTGCAATAGCCCTCATCCAAAGACAATCTCTCTGCATGTAGGATAGAGGCAAATGAGTTTGGTGTTTTTCTTGGGTTCAAAGTTAGTCTGAAAGGTACTTGAATATTTATTAGATTCAACATTGTCTTAAAGTTTCAGCATGATTATGGTTTCACTGATTGTAGCTAGCTGTAGACGTAAAGTGAAGGGGCAAACATTGAATGAACCTGCTGGGTACAAAGAAGGTTCTGAATTAGATATTTCATATATTTAAAATGTACAGCACAGTGAGATTTCCTAGAGATTTTAATAACGCACCAACGCTTGGAGTATAATTCAGGTCATTTCTAATTTAGCCACTTTTCCCCATTGCCCCTCCCCTCATAATTGCAGAATAGAGAAGATTAAAGTGTAGATGAGGACTATGCTCTTTGAAGTAGGGGATGCACACAAAAGTGGGCAACCTGCAAGAAATGTTTGCTGGTTTTCCAGGTCATATGTTTCAATGATAGGGAGGATCCTACATTATGCAGTGACTCTTAGAAATGTGACCTCTCAGCAGGGTCACCCCAGATAGATTTTTGCCTTCTGTCACTGAACTCATTTTCTTGGCCACGGGACTCTTCACACTTTACCCCTGCTAACTAGTGGTTACATGCATGAACTCTTCTGTTTACATATGATAACATTTGCATATGCCTAATTGGCACATTGTGGTACCCAGATTATGGTAGATCATGTACCCAGGGCCTGTAAATTAAATGCTACTAGTGGGTTGCAGCAATCATTGTGCACCAACTACAGTAACACTGTAAATCATGTCTCCGGGACTGCCATTGCAGCCTGGGTGGGCAGTTTTAAGTTAAACTGTCATTTTGACCTGGCAAAATAAACCTTTTGCCAGGCCTAAACCTTCCTTTTTCATACTTAGAACTAATCTCTAAGCTAGACCATACAAGTCAATTCAGCAGGACGTGAGTGAGTGATTATTTATTGATTGATTATTTAAAATCTTTACAAAGAATGAATACACAGTATAAACATTTCAATTATGATAATACTATAAAAAGAAGGTGATTTTTAAAAAATGAAGCATAAAACTTTTTTTTTAAATAGTGCACGTGACTTATAAAACTGTTTTAAATTTGTAAATTCATGTGTTTAAAAGTATAGAAGAGAGGAATATGAGCAATATGACAGTTAATATTATAAAAGTTCAAGTTTTTTCCATGCAAGTTTTAAGAATTTTGAGAAGGCAGAGTTAATCAGTATGTCGTCTGGGCAAAGACACTGGATCAGTGCTTGTCTCCAAGTCCTTATTGATCTTTCATTGAAACACCTTTTTAACAATGTTAGTCTTTCATTTTTTAATTCCGGACAGAGGCACAGTAGGTGTATAATGTTTTCTTCTCCTGTGTTACACAACCGACATGATATGTTATTTTTCAATTTTTTCCATGGTAGTGCATGCGATTCTTCGGGTAGAATTCCGAAACGTGCTTTTAAGAATATATTTTTATATTTCCAAGTCCAAGAAGCCTACAAATATTCTTGAGCACTCTTTTTTTTGTAACCATTTATTATGGGCCAAGCGTGCTTCCTTTTAACCAGGGATCAGTTGTCTCATTCACATTTTTTTTAAAGGATTCTTGAGGAATAGTAGTCATCCAAATCCCCTTGAGCCCAAATTCATCCAAAGCCTTCTCGAGATATTTCCTAACAGATGATTTGTTATTGCCCTCTATTTCTTTCCATAAAAGCTGTGAAATTAGATTCTCCTTGTCATTTTTTACTCTGTTCCATACTTTAATAACATTACCCACTCGAGCATATAGTTGGTTGTTTAAACCAAATTCCAGTCTAATTTAGAATTGTGAAGCATTTTTAGGTAGACAAAAAAGGGATCAGAAAGTTTTCGAGATTTCTTTGTTTATTGTTACTGCGTCTTTTCCGTTTAACGCCTCACTACCGTAGGTTAGGGAAGGTAGCAATTTTGCAGATATGACTTTAAGTATAGGTTGGTAGGATAAATTATTGGTGGATTTTTTTATAATCCCAAATGCACCTGTTAGGGAGTTCGCTTTCCTTGCGATATCCAATTTCTGGGGTTTAAAGTTACCATTGTCATCAAAGACCACTCCCAGATATCGATAGGTCTTAATTTGTTCCAGTTTTTCCTTTCCTAAGAACCATTTTGTGTTGTACTTCCTTCTCACATTTTTTTAAACAACCATAACTTTGGATTTTGATTAATTTATTACCATTTTGTTTTCTATTCCATACTCCTGTATACATGTTATCAATCTTTGCAAACCCACCTTTGTTCTACTTAAACGGATGACATCGTCTGCATATAGCAGATTTGATATGTGTTTATCAGCAAGCTTGGGTGGGTGTGCATTAATCTTGTTTAAGGCTTCAGTTAGATCAGTTAAAAACAGATTAAATAATAAAGGTACTAATACACAACCTTGCTTCACTCCCCCTAGTGTTGGTATTTCCTCAGTTAGTGATCTGCCATTCCCAATACGAACTCTGGCCCAAGTTTTTGTATACAGGAGACTGATCATGTATATTAAAGGCGAGGGAATCCCTTGCGCATGTAACTTTTCCCATAACAGATCTCTGTTAACACAATCAAAAGCTGATTTAAAATCAACAAAACATAAGAATAGTGATTCATTACTTGCAAGTGCTTTTTCCATTAAAATCGATAGTGCCAGGATATTGGAAGATGTCCCAAGACCTCTAATGAAGCCAGTTTGGTTTAGCGGAAGAATGCTATTCCTTGTTACCCAGTCACTTAAGATTGTTAGCAGGTGGGTTGCAAATAATTTTGCATCAGTGTCCTATAGCGTTATTAAACAATAGTTTTCCGGAAGCGCCCAATCTCCTTTTTTGAATATCAGGGATATTAAAGAGCCTCTCCAGCTTTCCGTTATCTTCCCTTTATTAATTACTTCCTTAAGGACCTTTACAAGAAGTTCTGACCATGTTTCCGGATCTTCTTTATATACAGCAAAGGGTATCCCATTCGGTCCTGGTGCTCCATCTTTCTGTTTTTTTTATTAGTTTAACAATCTGTTCTTCTGTTGTATCCATCTCCAATTCTTGCCTTGTTATTGCAATTTTCTTCCACGGGCTGTGGTCTTTGGTCCCGTGTACTGTTGGGTGTGGATTTAGATGGTGACTCAAAAAATGTATCCATTCTTTTTCAGTCAATACTGATGAGACTACAGCTTTATCTCGCCTTGTTAAGCTGTTAATCATCTTCCAGAATTCCCTTGAGTTGCTTTGGTTACTATCATGAAATATACGAGTTTAGTTCTATACATAAGAAACTACAAGGCCCAACGTTCGCTCCAACAATCCAGGTAGCGCAAGCAAAAATCATTCCCACATTAACCTACGGAAGCAAAGTTCTAAAAGGCTTGGATAGCGGCCAATTGGACAAAATTATTACAAAAATTTATAGAATAGTGTTCAAGCTACCTAGTCAAACATCACCGGCCCAAATTAGGTTGGAACTGGGAATCTGCCACCAATCATTTGCCAGAGCCTTGAGTTTTCTAATGTGCTGTCATAAACTGAGGTCATCGAAGGAAGGCAGCCTAGCGCAACATCTATGGTCTTGCCTTCAAATGAATCTATGGCAAGCAGGGCATGCATATTGGGAAAGAGGATTAAGCACACTAGGCCTGAAAGACCTTTGGGGCATGCAAGTAAGCCATAATGAATTTAAACGTCTAGCGAAAATTAGCACAAAAAAGCTCTCTTCCGTGGAAGACAAGGCTCGGCTGGCAAAAAGAAGTCACGGATGGATGTCCTTGCAATCCTATGTCCTGCTGACCCCACAGGAGTACCTAACTCAACCATTCACTGCTCGAACAAAATTAAGTTTCCTAAAGTTGAGAATGGGAGTAATCAACCTGTTGATCCATTTGCCAAAATGGAAAAGAGCCCACGGACAGGAACAATGTAGACTCTGCGGGAATCAAAAAGAAGACATAGTACACATCCTTTGTCTTTGCCCAAACCTGCTGAACGAAAGACGGTCCCTCCTGAGGAAACTCTGGAACACAAACATGATTAGATCGTGTAGAGCAGCAGTCTTGGCTTGCTTTGACCCTCGGAACACTAAATTAAACTGTGCCCTAGTAAGGTTTTTGGAACAAGCAGAAAAAAAACTTGGTGAGGTGTCCCAAGTACGCGATTTCTTACCAGCACAATCACTAGCCTAGTTCCGACTGCCACCTTACTGTATAATGGACATGATACTTAGCTCTCCTTTTTATAAGTATGTTTTATACATTTTTTTACTCTTCATAACGCATATGATCCTATACTCATTTTTATATGTATTTATTGATATATCGTTCTTAAAATTCTGTAACTTGCAAAGGTTTTTTTAATCATGCAATAAAGACTTCCAATGTTACTATCATGAAATATACGAGTCCAAAGAATGGTATTAGCTTCAGTTTTTTCATTCCATATCATCTTCTTTAAATTTTTATTTGCCTCCTTTAGGGCGGTTTTAATTTCTTCTTTGTCTGGGAATTTGGTCAGGTCTTTCCTAAATCTATTTCTAGTTCGTTTAATTTTCCGTACTGCATATGGGAGATTAATATGGGTTACCCTTTTCACTGCTTGAGTTATATTACTATCTCTAAGGTTATTGGAATTACCTTTGCAGGTAGGCAATCTGGAAGTAAAACTTGTGCATTGGTCGATTGCTGATGCAAATGGTGCCTCTTCGCTGCATTCCCTGAGCCGTTTTAGTGCCAGATTGCTAGATAATGGGTTGTTTTGAGACTCTGTTTCCCAAATTAATTTTTTATGATTAATGGTTCCAATATTTCCTTCAGTTGTTAGATAGATTTGGTGATTTTTGTTTTTGAATGTTGTGGTGATGATTTGCTGACTATGATCACTCTCCAGGACCTTCATTAGATTATAAGATGTACAATTGCCAAAGATATTTAATTATACCATAGTATAGTCAATACGGGATTTAGTACTGTTGTTATAATAGGACCATGCTGGTGGTGAGTCTATTGGAAATCTTCCATTGAGTGTTCGTAGACCCAAGGCTTCCATATCCTTTATAAAATGTATACCTGTTAGTTGGTAACATTGTTTACTTGAGGGCTCTGTTATTTGAACCGGGATAGACCCTTGATGGTCTTGTGACTGTGTTACTTCGTCTCTTGTGAATGGTATTAAAAGATTAGGATTAAAGTCTCCTGTAATAATAAAATCCATAAGGGGGTCCTCCATCCTTTGTTCGAGCAGGTACGTAGAGAGTAAAGCACACATAGTTTTCCTAGAGGAAGTCGTTGGAGGGATGTAAATATTGAGCAACTTCAATGATCTTTTTTGTTCGTTCATCCTGTACCTTATTAGTAGGCCTGGGCGGAGTTCGCGGAGTGGGGCTTCGCGGAGCTACGCGAAGTGGGCGAGAAACTACGCCCACCTCCGCACTCCGCGTAGCCCCACTCCGCAAAACCACTGGCCGGCAGCCCCGCAACCCGCCTCCCTCCCGCCCTCCCTAAATACTTTAAAATAAAAGAACGCAATAATTTTAAAAGCACTTACCTTGCCGCCGCTGGCCGCCGCGTTCCCCGGGGCTCGTTCTCTTCCGTCTTCCGTATTTTGCAGTAATGCGCATGCGCGGGCGGCCGCGCATGCGCATTTTCTCGTGAAAATGCGCATGCGCGGCCGTCCGCGCATGCGCATTACTGCAAAATACGGAAGGCGGAAGAGAACGAGCCCCGGGGAACGCGGCGGCCAGCGGCGGCAAGGTAAGTGCTTTTAAAATTATTGCGTTCTTTTATTTTAAAGTATTTAGGGAGGGCGGGAGGGAGGCGGGTGGCGGCCAGCTACGCTCCGTCTGCGGAGCGTGCGTAGTGCCGCCTGGCTCCGCCAGCTCCGCAAAATGCGGAGTAGGCGGAACTACGCACACTCCGCAGACGGAGCGTAGCTGGCCGCCCACGGTTACTTATTAGTATGGACTGTACCTTAGTACTGTTTGTAACTATTTCCGCATGTTCCACATTAAGATCGATTGAAATAAAAGTTGCTAGGCCGCCTGACGGGCGTTCATAAGTGCTATGTTTAACAGCAGGTATATAGTATCCTTTGTAACCTTGAAATATAAACGGGGCTATTGCCCAGGTCTCTTGTAGCAGAATTATTTGATAATTCATGAGTAATTCAGTTATATTATCTAATTTGTTAGTTACACCGTTTACGTTCCAGGAACAAATTGTTTTATCAGAATTTATTTGTTTTTTTGACTGTTGTTTCTTGTTTTGCTTGTCATTGTGTAGTATTTCCATGTAGGGCACTTTTGATCCATGAATCATTTATCCCATTTTTAATTCCATTCCTATTGTCTTTTACCAGATCCAGGGTACCTTTATCTAATTGTTGGTTTGGGTTTCTTAGAACAGAATACGTTGCATGGTCCTTTTTACTTTTTTCCGAACCTAACAGATTTAGTGGTCTCAAAAGTGGTGTGGGGTATTCTTTTGGCTTGATTCTATTAACCATTATACCCCATTTACGGAAAGTGTCTTCTTCCATTATAATTTGTTCAGCTACGGTAGGGGAAGCGAGTGTTATTACTGTTATCGGTAATTGGCCGTCTGGATTTTCTAGGAAACCAACAACATCAATATCATTAGTTGTTATTTTTTCCAGAGATGGAACTGATGAAAAAAGGCACAACAAGTTTCCTCTATTGAGCGTATCTTGTTGTCCTCTGGACTCATATACTGGTTTAAAGATTACTTGTTCCCTCTTCCGGTTTTTTGTTTCCCCTGTGTTATTTGTGTTCAAACCGGTTTTGACTAAATTTATAAGTTGTTTGTTATTACCACTTTTAACTATTAATAATTGATCTTTTTTTGTTGTCTCGACCAAAGTTTCTGTTGGTGGAATAAGTTCCAATGATTTTGCTGGTACAATCAATGGGAGTTGTCTTGTTATGGTTATTTTATTTGGTGTTAGTTTCTGCATTTCTCTTACCAGTTTGATTGGTGAGAGTTCAGTCCTATTTGCTACTTCTTTCTTAGTATGGGTCACTGTTTGTTGTTCCATGAGTTCAGCATACTTTGTACATGAGTTATTTTCTTCTTGCACAGTATTACCTATATCTTGTTTTATTAAACCTTTTGCATTGTAACCATTCAGTTGTATTTGAGTCTTGGTTTTTGCGACATTATCAGCCGAATGCTCACTTTAAACACTGTTATGGCCAGCTGTGCAATTTTTCGGTTTGTTTTCTCCATGTGTAATAATTTCCATTTTCTTATCCTTATTTGTGCTATTTCTATATTGTGTAAATTATCGTAATATTTTGTTTTTTTTGCATTTGGTTGTGTTAGCGAGTTATTGCATATTTGCTCGTTTATTTCCCTTATTGTTTGGTGTCCTTTATTTCCCTTAGGGGATGCATTTTGTGATGTTTTGTCTAGAGGGCATTGACCTAACTGATGCACCAGCTTGGCTTTGTTTCGGGCTTTGCGTAACTTTTTCTTGTTCCTTTTTGACATAATGAATGGATTTTGGTCCATGTTGATTGTATCCTCAGTGTCGATATATCCTTTATAGTTCTCCGCTTCTTGTGTAATTGACTTCTCGATTTCGGTGTGTTTGGCATTCTCTGGTGAATTAACTATTACTCTGTCTGTCAATTGATTTGTGGTTTGTAATTGAATTTGACATGGCTTTTTCTGTTTTATATTTTGTTTACTCTCTGTTATAGAACTTATATCTTTATTTTTGTCTATTGTCCTATTTTGGCCCCTATTCAGCGTTGTTTTAGCATCTTCTATTATGGTACCGATAATCTCTGGAATAGTTGCAAGTTTGTTAATTATTGGTGTATAAGGACATTCTACGTAGCATGTTGTTTTGTCTGCCTGTACTCTGGTTATTAGAGAGTTAAGGTTATCTAATTTGAGATCCATTCCTGCAACTGTTTTAGCCATTGTGCCCAAAATGTCAATTTGGATATCCATTTTATTAGACTGAAGTGAGAGTGCTTCAATTGTGAGTGCTGAAGTTTGATAAAAAATATCCCAAACTGAGGCCAAATCCTGATTGTTAATGTTTTTGATTTTTTCACTCCCCCGCGATTTCTGATCAATACTAGTGACGTTTTTTTCGTTGCTACTATTATAGTCTTCGCAGTATGATGATTGTACTGGATCAGAGATACATCTTCTTTTGACTCCCACAGGTTGAATTATCTCCTAGTCCATATTTGCTTTGTCTGATTGTATTAGTGTTTCATTGGATTTGGGATTTAGTAAATCTTTTATTTGGGTATTCACTACTATCCTGGCATTTTCCGTTTCAGCAGGACGTGGTATTTAAAAAACAGGGTATTTGTCCTGGCAGTGAAAAACCTCCAAAGTCGTTTTTTACTGTAGGAAGGCTGACTTTCCCACATTTTCCATAATACCAACTTTCATTTCATTTCATAATCTTTATTTCGATACAATAGTACCATAAAAGATACATAAAAACCATGTTGCAATACATAAAACATTGAATGGCATTACTACAAAGTATTTATAAGGATGAAGTGCAGTCCAGTGGCTTTTTCCGTGGGGACATTGTCGGTGGGATTTAGCATTATAAAAATAATTATTATATAAATAATTAAAAAGACATTTATTACAGTAAAAACAAATTACATTCGAGGTTGGGTCCATGATTCTTCAAAAATAATCCATCATTGGTGGTAATCAAATGCTTCTATATATGTACATTTTAAATTCATTAATAACACCAGTAGCATCATCATTCCATATAATGGCGCTTTCATCTTCAACAGTATTTCACTACAATTTAAGACCTAATTTTACTCTTATAAAATTTGTGGCTAAGAGAAACCTACTAATACCAAAAATAGTGACTTGACTAGTATCGGTCTTAAAAATCCTTTCCGCATCTTTGTAAGGTCTCACACCTTTAGGTAAGCACAATGGTCTAATCCACCTTTTCCTTGGCACTGCATAAGCAGTACAAAAAACAAAATGTGCAAATCATCATCTTTGGCTTTACATGTGCATAAAGTACATTGATCATTTCCATTATTTGACCACCTTGCTATGCTTGTATTAGTCATCAAGACTCCATATCTGTACTTCATATACAATGTTTTAGCAAGTGGTGGACGTACTTCATCTAAGAAATATTCAAAGCAGGCAGTATCCTTAAATAAAAGGAATTTACTTGTTAAAGATCCAGTCACTATTTCATTTAACCTGGTATGGTCCATATATGCCCAAAAAGAAAACTTTAGCATCTTTTTTTAATTTTGGGTTAACAATGATGGATCATCCCAAAAGTGTGACAGACCAATCTTTTTTAACCAATTACAAACATGATTAAGCCATAAAATACTATTATTGTTATCCAATTCCATGATTTCCTTTAGTCCAACCTTATAGTCCGAAAGCTCGGGTGTCGACCAAAGTCTTACCCAGAGCATTAGTGGTCTCAAGATCACATGGTGGTCAGTACGCTTCATGTTCAAGTCAAGAATAACCGGTATTAATGGGGTACGGACAGGTAGTCTTAATAATGATCTGTAAAATTTGTTTTCATCAACCTCAAAAACCTTTTTGCACGACGGCCCCCATAATTCAGCTCCATACAAGGCAGCTGTTTGGGCTTTGAATTTAAATACCTCTAGTGCTGTGATACTGCTTCACTAAGACTATTTCCATGCCTTTTCATAATCGGTAACATGTTTTGAGATAAAATAATTTTACTTTTTTCAATTTGGGTTTTCCAGGCTAGCTTAGAATCCAAGGAGACACCCAAATAACTACAATTCTTCACATGTTCTAGTTTGTGTGCGTTTAAAACCACATTTTCCCAAAAGGTTTTATGCGGGTTTATAGCCATGTACTTCGTCTTGTTTGTATTGATCTCAAGGCCCTTTTCTCTACAATATGTTTGGAATGTATTTAATAAACATTGCAATCCCTTGGGTGTTTGCGATATAAGTATAGTATCGTCAGTGAAAAGGAGGGCTGGTATTCTTTCTCCCCCCCCCCCAATTTTGGAGCATCATTTTTACAGCCCTCCAAAAAAGATGGAATATCGTTGGCGAATAAAGAAAATAATGTAGGCGCCAACAAGCAGCCTTGGCAAATTCCCCGTTTTATTGGGATTTGCCTTGTTAATTCTCCACCCGGGCCTCACCTAACCTTTGCATAATTATTTTCGTGCAACCTCACGATCTGTTCTGACAGGTTTGCTGGCAATCCTAGGTGGTTGAGTGTTTTCCACAACAATTTTCGAGGAATAAGATCAAACGCAGCCCTAAGATCTACAAAGGCTACGTATAAATGACCCTTTCTTATGTTGACATACTTCCAACACAAGCAGGTGAACCTTAGGACTTGGTCTATAGTACTTATTTTGGCTCTAACCCCCGCCTGAAATTTTGTAAGAACCTCTTTTTCCTCGATACAAATATTTATACGGTTTGAAACATGCCTTGCGTATATTGTTTGTAAAATAACAATTAAACTAATTGGGCAATAGTTCACAGGATCACTTCTATCCACCCTTTTAAAAATTGTGATGATTTCCGCCCCCCTCCACGTCTCCGGGCTCTCTGCACCAGCAGCTACGGTGTTACATAAACAGTTAATAAAGGGGCCCCAGACTTTATGTTCATGCTTGTATAAATCCCCTGGTATTCTGTCAACTCCAGTAGCCTTCCCAATTTTAACTTGATCAATTGCCAATAATGTTTCTTGTAAGCTAAAATCTAATAAGTCTTCATTTTGACCTAGCACTAACTCCTCATTTAAAAGAGTCACATCGTCCTGAGGTGCTTCATACAACTTAGTAAAATGTTCAATCCAGGTGATCTCATCTAAGTAAACATCCCCGGATCCCTTTTCTATCCTATTTCCTTTAGCCACTAATCTCCAAAATAGCATTTGATCATTACTCTTAGCAGCAGCAACAAGATCAGACCACATCTCTTCATCCCATAATACTTTGGCCCGTTCTTGTACTCTGTTATATTTCAATCTAGCTTCTTTAACTAGCAACATGTCACTATTTTTAATGGCATGAACTAACTCTGTCTTTGCTATCCGACAATCTTTATTATACCAAGCTTTTCCCACCAGTTGAGGTGTTCTATCTCTGCTGATCTGTTTTGGCATTTTTGTTACCAGCGGAATAAGTTCTTTGAAGAACCCCTTACGTAAATCTAAAAAGGATTCCCTTTCCACTGGTGTGACTACATGCCTATAAAAGGTATATGCAAATGTAGTATACACATTTGCCAATATTTCCCCGTGTTCCAGCATATGCACCCATTTAACTGAGTGACGGTTATTACTAACTATAATTTTATCTGTGTTCACGTCAGATGTGCTGTTGCCCTCACTTGTGTTGGATAATAATCTACTATAAAAATCAAACTCAAGAGGTCGATGATCACTCTCTATTCTTGGAATAATATTTAAATCTACAGCGTAAGGCCAGATATCAAAAGATAGAATAATATAATCAACTTTACTCTGAGACTTGCCTCTGCAAAAGGTTGGGGCCTTAGGTACATCAGATGGTAATCGTCCATTTCATGCTCTCAGGCCATACCCAACCGTTAATTTCATAATTTGGAGCGCTAGCACAGTACACAGAACTGTTTTAGGATCATACATTTTAGGGATCTTATTAGCAATATCTTCATCTTCTAAGATGTTATCAAACCCTGTTATAGATTCATAATTACAGTTGAGATCACCACCCATTACTATACTTGTCTTTATTTCAAGTAACTTTAAAATGGAGTCTAAGTGATCTATAGTTATAGACTCCTTAGAGGTCGGGAAGGTCTATTATAGATATTGTATATATGCAGTACCCTATTATCCTTAGTTACTATTTTTACTCCCAATATATCTAATGAGTCAATGCATAATTGCACGACTCTAACATCGAGGGTCACTTTAACCCAAATACCTAGGCCCCCCAGAGGGCCTTCCTCTTACAGAAGGAACTGCGGCCATATAAAAAGTTTTGCACTCTACCCTATGTGGAATCTACAAGGCCCATGTCTCCTGTAACATACAAATGTCACTCCTTTCAATGTAATCATTCCACTCAGGGTCATTGACATTCCTTCCTAGAGTAGCAATGTTCCATGAAATCATTTTTAATATAACAGTACTTTTAAAACCTTTAACTTCCATGGACCCGTTCTTTAGCCTTGCATCTAAATTTTTATTCTCCCTTGTTTGTATATTTTCACTTATTCCACTTGTTATTTGGGTTGGTAGTATAGTTTCACCCACACTACTCTCATCTTCTACTTCAATTTCTCTACGAGAGTCGATAAGCAACACCTTGTTACCTCCCCCTAAGTTATTCTCTACATGTGCCTCCTGGGAACTTTTTTTTTTTTTGTAAAATTTTTATTTTGCAGTGAACAAAAAGGACAAGAAAACACAATATACCGCACCGGGGCGTCACAGATGATCCCACACAGTGGGAATAAAGCAAATCAAGACAGAGGCAGTGCTACAATGCTAAAAGAAAGATCAGGCAATGAGTCCGTACATTCGCAAGAAAGGAGAAGCTGTACAAATTGCCCCACAGGAGCAGATTCTTTATGAAATCAAATAGTCCCTTCAAGCAGGTCTACTAATACTCCAAAAAGCACAAAAATGCACCGTCCGCTGAAAGTAGGTGCCCCGGTTGCAGCACCGAAAAGAAAGAAACACAACTCTCCTCCCCCCCCCCCTCCTCCCCCCGTGACGGCGACCCACGCACTCCGCATTCATTTAGCAAGCACACTAAAGTTGAAAGAGATGTAAGGTCCTCAACGATGCTGGGCAAACCGCCGAAGGCAGGCCAGTAGATAGAAAGGTCACCAAGGGGCCCCATATGTGCTTAAAGTTTTTGTAATTACCGAGGAAGATGTCCGCCATTCTCTCCAGGCTCAGAAGCCTCCAGAGCCTCGCGTGCCAAAGGGAGATCGCCGGTGCCTCCTTCCGCTTCCAAGCTGCCGCCAGCGTAAGCTTGGCTGCTCCCAAGCAAAGCCATAAGATCTTCTTATCCGCGCGTGTCTGGTGCTCAAGACCTGGGTCCCGTAGGCCCAGGAGCACAAAGGCCAAAGAGTTGTCAATAGGGTATCGCAGAATATCCTTGATATGGGAAAGAATCTCATCCCAGAATGGTCTGATGATTGGGCAGTCCCACCAAATGTGGCGGAAGTCCCCCAGAAGGCCACAGCCCCTCCAGCACCTGAGGTACCGGGTAGATACGATGAAGCCGGGCCGGAACCATATACCACTGCATGAGAGTTTTTAAATGTGCCTCCCTTAAGTGGATCGAGTGATTGAATTGGGTCAGATCCCTCCACAACGCCGTCCATTCACCATCGGTGATATCCCTCCCCACCATCTCCTCCCACTGCTCCATATAGCGCGGCCTAGGAGACAAATCAGATTGAAGCAGCAGTTGATATAGGAAGGAGATGGCTCCCTTCATGGTGGACGTCTTTAGCAAAAAAGCCTCAAATTTGGAAGGAGGCCTCGTGGCCGCCTCCCGTACTCCCGGTGACGCGGCCCAATGTAATAATTGGACATGCCTGTATCTATCAGTTTGCGGCACCTGGTAATCCCGCATGCAATTAGCAAAGGTCAAAGGATCAGAGCCGTGAAACAGGTGGAGCAGCGCCCTGCATCCACCCTCTCTCCACGCGTCAAAGGGCCCCTCGTCAAGCGCCGGCGGGAAGGCCGGGTTGAAGTGCAGTGCAGTGGAGTAAACGGAGATGGGAAGGTCGTCCACCTCTCATCGCCGACCAACGTGTCCCACACCTTCAGCGTAGTACCCGTGGGGGTACTGAGGTACGCATTCACTGGACGATCTCTCTTCGGCTTCCAGGCTAAATCCCAGATGGACCGACCCGCCACGCTCCGGTCCATATGCAGCCAGTGTTTCTCAGAGAGCTGCTGCGACCATTCCACCATGACCCTCAGTTGGGCAGCTTTATAATAGAGGTGCAGGTCCGGAAGACCAACCCCGCCCTCAGATCGCAGCCGGCGCAGGATTGCGAACGACAGACGCGCGCGGCCCCCCTGCCATACAAATTTCAAGACCATTGTTTTGAGTTGCCGAAAGAAAGAGGTATCCAGTGGAATAGGCAAGGCCTGGAATAGATACAAGTATTTGGGGAGGAGGACCATTTTAATCGCGTGCACCCTACCTAACCAGGACAGGAATTTAGGCTTCCATCTCTCCAATTCCGCCCGCGTCTTTGCCAGCAGGGGCGGGAAGTTGGCCGCGAATAACCTACCCACCGTAGGAGTCAGGTGAACTCCCAGATAGAGAATCGAGCCCGAGGCCCAAGCCAATGGCGTCAACGCCCTCACCTGAGCAACATCGGCCTGCGATAATGTCAAATTCAGAATGTAAGACTTGCCATAATTTACCTTAAAGCCAGCCACTCCCTCAAATTCAAGCAAAATATCCCGAACACAAGGTAGAGAACCAGCAGGATCAGCCACCGAAAGCAGGACATCGTCCGCGAAGAGGGAAATCTTGTGTTGCTCTCCCGTGAATGGTATGCCCTTCACACCTTCATGTTCCCTCACTGCCATTGCCAGGGGCTCAATGCTGAGCGCGAATAACAAAGGGGAGAGGGGACACCCTTGTCTGGTGCCCCGCGAGTGTGGGAAGAAGGCCGACAGGTGGCCATTCACTGCCACCCTCGAACGTGGGCTGCAGAAGTTCGCCTGCACCATAGTAATGAATCTATCAGAAAAGCCGAATGCTCGCAACGTATTAAATAGAAAGCCCCAGTCCACTCGATCGAAGGCCTTTTCCGCGTCCAGACCCACCAATACGGCCGGGATGCGGAACCCGTCTGCTTTTTCGATAAGGTGAACTACTCTACGGGTATTGTCGTGAGTCTGGCGGCCCTTAATAAAGCCGGACTGATCCGGGTGTATGATCGCCGGCAGCAGATCCTGGAGACGGACGGCCAGAATCGCCGAATAAAGCTTCGCATCTATGTTAAGCAAGGCTATGGGACGAAACGAAGCACATTGCTCCGGGTCCTTCCCCGGTTTCGGCAAGACCGTAATCACCGCCTCCGCCAGTGTCCCTGCGTTCATTCCCGACGTCGCCATATCATTAAAAAGGGTAACCAGAAAGTCACACAACTCAGTAGCATATGTTTTGTAAAAGACCGCTGTGTACCCATCCGGGCCGGGGGCCTTGTGTAATTTCAAATTTTTGATGGCGGAAAGAACCTCCTCCCTCGAGATCGGTGCCTCTAACCCGGGGTAGCGGCAAACGTTGTTGAAACTCCCGCTGTGATTCAGCGTCCAGGGCGTCGCCCGTGTACAGTTCGGCGTAAAAACGACCAAAAATGTCCGCCTTCGCCCCGTCGCGATGGTGTAGCACTCCCGCGGTATCTCTGATCCCCCCTACGTATTCCCTCTCCCTCCTGTCCCGCAATTGTCGCGCTAAGTGTCTGCCAATCTTGTTGCCGCAAGAGTACGATTGACGCCCCAATCGCAGGAGAGTAAGCTGGGCCCTATTGGCATAGTGTGCCTTCAACTTGCCCCGCACTGCCGTCAACGGGCGGAGGGTCACTCTCGAGGGGTTCAGTTTGTGAGCCCGCTCGAGCTCGAGCACCTCAGCCTCCAGTGCCTCACGTTCCTTCCTCCGTAATGCGTTAAGCTGCGAGTTGAGACCCAGGCATGTGCCTCTGATCGTAGCTTTAAAGGCGTCCCACGTGGTCGCCAGCGAAGTGTCCGACGGAGGATTGAGATCAAAGAATTCACGAATAGCAAGGCGCAATGCCTGGTTAGATACATCGTCCCTGACCACCGACGCTGGGAAGTACCACTTCCGACACGTAGCGTCAGGCGGTGACCAACGAAGATGAAGCACCAAGAGACTGTGGTCCGACACCGAGATTGGAAGAATGGCGGCATCCAGCACGTTCCTGCGTAAGGACTGACTAAGGAAGATGTAATCCAAACGGGAATAGGAGTGATGCACGTGCGAGAAGAATGTATAGTCCTTCGTGGTAGGGTGGAAAAAACGCCAGCCATCAACTAGTCCCAGCTCCCCCACCCCTTGCTGTGTGGAACCAGAAAACACCCCTGTACCTGCCCTGTGTCCCCCTGAGCTGTCCAGATCCCTGTCCCACACCAAATTGAAGTCCCCCAACAGGAACAAGTGCCCTTCTGCAAAGTCTCCCACCTTCAACAGCAGATCCTGCAAATACTTATTCTGACCAGCATTGGGTAAATACACCACCACGAAAGTGCACAATCGTCCTTGTATAAGTCCTTTGACCATTAGCCAACGGCCCTCCTTATCGTGACGGACCTCCACAGGCTGAAAGTGCAGTGCAGCTCTGAAGAGGAATGCCACCCCCCTGTGTTTCGTAGCAGCGGAAGACCTATAAATAATGGGATAGGCCCTATGGCGGAGCCGCATCTCATCTTTCCGCGCCAAGTGGGTTTCTTGCAGCCCAACAACATCAAGGTGGTGGTCCACTACATACTTCCAAACCTTCTGCCGCTTCTGTGGCGAATTCATGCCCTTAATATTCCACGTCCCTATGCTAATCGGCATAACAAAGATGAACCCCAGAAACTGCTCTCCGCACGCCAAGTGTCCCCCTCCCCACAGCTAGACCAGCCCACACACAAGAGATGACCAGCATTCGCCAATCTACCATCGCAATGACATCCACAACACTATTGTACACGCATACCCGCAACCACACATCGAACGTCCCCCCAGTCCAACCGTCACGGGTCCCCCCCCAACATCCCGAACTCCCTAACTCCCATCCCCGCCCCAATCGAAACACAACCAAAAACAAGAGCAGAAACAAAAATACAAATGCAAAAACAGTACTCATCATGTCCAGAAGGCCGAAGTCCGTAGGAGGCCTCCCTTCCAGGAAGCAGGCCGGAGGGACTAGTACACTATCCCCCATGGCCACAGTCGAGGGTGTCTCCTCCAAGAGTACTTTCAGACCCCCCAACCAGAAGACCCGAACCCCTCCGGCGCCGATCCATCAAGATGAGGAGGTCACGCCGCTCCGGAGCTTTGCTGCGTGTCAGCCAGCGTGGCCGATGCCACCGACGCCACAGCGTTGCCCCGCTCCTGCAAGCTGGTAGAGAGGTCCGGCCGCCGTCGATCAGGTGAAGCACCCACCCTATGCCAGGAAGATGAACGGTGGCACCTCCGAGATGTAGAAGTAGTCGTGGCCTGTGAGGGCAGCACATCTTCCAGGCCCAGAAGCTCCTTTGCTGCTTGAAGCGTGCGGATTTGCGCAAGACGATTCTGCCACCGAAAGATGATCCTAAACGGATGACCCCAGGAATAGGCGATGCCCTGTTCTCTCAGGAATGAAGTCACCGGGCGGAACTCCCGTCTTTTCTGCAGGGTGGAGGCCGCCAGATCCTGGTACAGTTGGGGGCGGTGGTCCCGGAATTGCAGCGACGTGAGAGCTCTGGCCTTGCGGAGGATCCGCTCCTTAAGCTGGAAATCATGGACGCACACAAGGATATCGGGAGGGGGGCCCCCTCCGCGCCTGGGCAGCCCCACTCTATGCACTCTGTCCATCTGAATCTCCTTTGTATCCTCTTCATCCAATATTTGGAGGAATAACTCCTGGACATAGCCCCGCAGGTCCCCTGCCTCACCGTCCCATGGCACCGCCCGTATACGAATGTTATTCCTGCGGGAGCGGTTTTCCAAATCCTCCGTGTGCGTTTGCAAGTCCAGGTTTTGCTCGGTGAGGCGAATGATATCCTGCTGCAGCAAGTGCACGTCGTTGGCCACGCTTAGATCATGGTCTTCCAGGGTCGCCACCCTCTCGCCCAGGCCGTCTACATCTCTCCGCACCTCCCGCAAATCGGAGGCTAATTGCGCCCGCAGTTCGGAGATGTCCTCCTTAATGGAGGCAAAGAGTTCAGTCATGAAGGCTTTCGTCGCCGGTGCTTCGTCATCCGACTGCTTCGACGATCCACTAGCTCCAGGGGACGCCGGCTGCTGGGAGGATTTCAGGGCATTATCCTTTCCCAGGCCCCTTTTGCGTTGCGCATTAGACATGGCGGCCCACAGCGTCCCGACCAAGCGCCACGTGGCCAGACAAGGTGGCGGGCTTCGTCGCTCGGCCCAGGCTAGAGCGGGCGACCACGAAATCGAGCACCAGGCCTCACACTATAGTCCGCAGATATGTCGGGCTCCACATGTCCAGCAGTGCGTGCCGCGGGCCTCACAGGTGCACAGGCGAGCAGAAGTCCAATGGCGGCCACGCGCAAGTGCTGTCGGTGTCCCCCAAGCCCCTTCCGATCCACACGCGGCTCGGGCCTCGCCGGGATCTGCTGGTCCGGTGCCGCTCACCACTTCCAGGCATGGGCAGGGAGATCGCTACCGCCCAGGACCACCACCTTCGGTGTGCAGAAGTCTCGTACCACCCCTCGGCGACCACTGTGGGGCTCTTCTCGTCAAGCCCCGCGATTCTGCAGCACCTCGCGGGCCAGGGGGCTCCAAGCCACGTCTGCCGCAAGACCTTCCGGCCCGATGATACAACGCGTCCCTCCACCTTCCGCTAGCTTCGGCGTCTCCAGGCGGGTCCTCAGGGGCTCCGCCCTCCCTCCACTCCGGACGCTAAGATCAGGAAAGGCCGGGCCGCACAGGCCGCGGAGTTCGATGGATCTTGTGGGCGATCTCGGGGCTTCACCGCTCCAGCGACAGCGCCAAAGCAGACCGCCTCGTCAGGTAGACCTCCCCACCACTTTTGAAGCGGGACTGCTCCCTCAGGACCGTGCTATTAGAAGCTTTGCTGGATCAGCGCCGGAGCGGCTCGGAAAGGCGTCCTACTCCGCCGCCATCTTGGCCACGCCCCCCTCCTGGGAACTTTTTAATGTACCTTTTGGTGATTGTAGTCAATCAACCGCCTCTAAAGATGATAATTCTTGGAACCTATTAAGAGTCTCTGGAATGTAGGATAAATTGTGTTCTGACATCTTCCCAGCTCAACAGGTTTGTCAAAATAACCTAATGGTAATGCACAAATACTAGTACTCTGTGTTGGTGTCTCCTCGTGTGATCTCAACAAGTTACGGATTATATGTGGGTGCCTAAAGTTTATAACAATACAATCACCTTGTACATTTTTTGCAGAATTCCCCACCCACCCTACCCTACGCACCATCAGGATTTCATTAATTTTGTTGGGATTGAACTTTTTAAACTTGGATAGCCACTCAACTACTTTATTCCTGAGATTGGACCATGTTTCGGTTTGTTCCCTTCTCAGGGCTGGTACACCAGCTAGTACTGGAACATAGGGGCATGATGTAGCGGGGGTAACTTCAAAACATCAGAGTTAGGTACCAGATCAGTCCCCTTTGGACTGTACATAGCTTGCAAAGAACTGTTTCTTCCCACTTGGGTCATTCTAGTGCCAATTCTAGTGTCTAGCTTCCTCGGTGCCTCATTTCGCCCTAACTCTTCTGTTTCTCTCCTCATCCCAACACATTATACCAACTTATAATGCTGAATTTCTGTTTGTGAGAAGCTATAAAATGATCCAGGGACTTATCTTACTAGTACTTTAAAATCCAATTTAATGATAAAGTTGGAATTTATATTACTATTTAGAAAATGACACTTTTAGAAATTTGAAATCGTGGGGGATGAAGAGTGGGTGCCTGTGGATGGCAAGTCTAATTCCAAGAGGAAACATGTTCAGGAGCTACAGGAAGATTTTGCAGATCTTCAGAGCACTGACAGGACTTGATTAATTCTGCAGTGGGTGAGCTGTCTGCAAAGAAACAAAAAGAGGATGAGGAACTGGACAATTCCCCAAAAGGCAAATATGTCCAGGGTAAAGTTGTTTCAGACATTTTGGTCCATATTCGGGAAGTATTTAGGTTTGACCCTAAATCCTTGGTGGATGATGGTTTCTATTCCCAGTATAGTACCTCATTGGTGGATGATTTACATGATATTATTAAGGAAATCCAGGTAAAGGAATGGCACAATGTCACTAAGATGAGCACTCCATGCTTTCTGGGCAAGAGGTATCACTTGGCACAGTGTGATGAACAATTTCCACAAGTCCCTAATGGCAATTCCATTTGATCATTTATGGCTTCTTCCTCTTCCTTGTATTCTGAGGAAGCTTCTCTTTCTGATCCTTTTGAAAGGAAGGTGGAGGCTACATCTCATTTTGGGGTCAAGGCGAGCACTGATTATGCATATACCTCACAAGTCTTTTAAAAATATTTTGAGAAGTTTTTTGATTGTCTATAGGATCAAAGGGATCCCACTTCTATCTTGGTGCATATGTAGGTGTTGGCTTAGTTCCTGTTCGACATTATATTTGATACCCTGTGGACAGTCTCCTCCTCGGCTGGCCTACGGTGGCTGGTAGGTGGTCATTGTGGACAAAACCATGGCGTCAGGAGGAAGTACAGAAGGCCTAATTTTTTAACAGCCCTTTGAGTGTCACAATCATTTTGGGGACAAAGTGAACATGATGGTGCAGCATTCTACTGGGAAGAAAAAACTGCTGAAGCCTTTCCAGTCTGTGCAAAAGAAGAAATCTTTTTTTCCATAAGAAGAACTTTCAGGGAGTACTCTCCTCCTCTCAGCCATTTTGTGGATAGGCCCGGGGTCGGGGTTGTGTTCTCCAACAAGTCCTGAGCCCAGAATCAGCAGTCCCAGGGTGCTGGTCAGGTGGGAACCCAGCTCTATTTGTTCCAGGATCGATGTTCCAGCTTTATTTCCCAGCAGTAGGTTCTGTCAGTCGTCATTAAGAGGTATCGGATTCTGTTCTCTGGGCCCTCCTCCTCAGACTCAATTTCGGGTTACCCCATTGTCAGGAAGCTCCATAAAAAGAACTGCTAAGTTATCTGGGGTTGAAAGATTGCTTGCAAAGGGAGCTATTGTCGGAGTACCAGAGGCAGAAAGGGGCCAGAGCTTCTATTTGACTTACTTCCTAGTTCCCAAACAAGATAGTTCTTACAGCCCAATTCTAAATCTGAAGGCTCTGAACAGAGAGGTGAAACTGGATCATTTTCGGATCACCACATTGCAGTTCATCACTTCACTCATTAAACAGGGAGTTTTTTGGCATCCCTGGACCATGGGAACACTTATTTTGACATGTCTGTCCATCCAGAAAGCCAGCAGTTCTTATGGTTTGGCATTGACCGGACGGGACTCATTACCAGTTTTAAGCATTGCCCTTCGGACTCTACTACTCCAAGGTTTTGGCTTTGTCTGTTGGGGGTTTGCAGCTTCAGGACTTCTATGTGTTTTCCTATATTGATGATTGTTTGATTTCTGCTTTCTTTCCCCCTAAGGTTCTGCTGGCAGTGGAAGCAACCATGAACATGTTCCAGCACTTAGGCTTGAAGTTGAATCTGGCAAAATCTCAGCTAGTTTCTGCTCAGAGACTGCAGTTTAATGGCAGTCTTTTCAATGCTGAGATAGGGATGGTGTTTCCCCATACTGCTCGCATTGCTACACTGCAGCATCTTCTGGTAGATCTCCTCACTCAGCAGTGGGCACCGGCTAGGACTTAGTTGAGGCTCCAGGGGTTGATGGCTGCTACCACAACTGTGGTTCCCTGGGCTTGCCTGCACCTGAATCATCTGTTGTCTCACTGGGACCCCTCCCGTGCATATTACAATTCTCAGGTTCCTTTCATTCATGCTCTGTCCCAGGAACTGGGTTGGTGGTTCTACACCCCCAACCTGGAGATGGGGATCTGTTTCCAGCTTCCTCCTCCTCTGTTGCTAATATCTGATACCAGTCTTTGGGGTTGGGGAGCCACGTTGGAGGTCTTAGAAACCAAGGGTCAGTGGTCTCAGGAGGACAGCACTCGAACCTTGAATTGGCGGGAGTTGCCAGCCATTTGTCAGGCAATGCAGCTCTACCAAGATCAGCTGCTCACTGTTATTTGAATCTCCGGGGGGGGGGGGCAAGGTGCATGTCTCTGAATCATCTTGTTCCTGGGCAGAGTCACACCTCAGGGCCTAGCGGGCTGTTAGCAGTCAGGGTCAGCTGAACTTTCATGCGGACAGCCTGAGCCGCAACCTGCCATTTTCAGTCTCAACCCCTGCTCAGGGACATTTGTCTCCGATTCAGTCCGCATACTTAAAGAATAAGGTTATGTAACACGTGCTGAGCCATCTTCAACCGCTTGAATAGAAGGCGTGTAGCTTACAAGTCACTGAATACAACTATTCAAGCTACAGGTCTGCCCTCATGCTGACAAGCTGTAGGACTGCGTCCACAGTTCTCTAGGCAAATCAGCATAAAGTATATAATATACTGAGATTAGAAATGCCAATAATCGCTCTACTCTAATAATGAATATATAATGAAAAATGTACTTAATCAAAATGCATTTGCTTACAGATATATACACAACTATGAATCAATAATGACTCAGGAAATTAAGAGATAAATCTGTACAAATTTAAATGGATGCCTGGCCTGATCTGTTTTGTCACATGTCAACTACTTTCTTTCTGACTGCATGATATACTAATAAGAGCACTTACAAGCAAAACTAGTAATTAGCAATACCTCCAAAACAAGCTTAAATATACTCATTTTACTAAGCACCTACACTAACTAAGCCCTTGACTAAGCTTCACTCATAACCCACCAGTCCTAAAACACACATGGTAATGTATAACAACCTAGAAAGAGACCTTCTTTAATCCCTTTTTTTAACTGTTAATCTCCCCTTGACTTTTATACACCAAGATTATGACCATATCTCTGCGGAATACTTAAAACTAACTCTTTGGCATGAGTTGTTATGTTAACCTTGCGCACAGTAGGAAAACATCTTTCCTCATTTTCTCTTTTGTGGATGGCTCCGCACTAAAACAGAACCAAGAATTAAGATTGTTTTCTTTTTGTTTATCTTCTTTGATTGATACAGCCTTGAGAAAGCTCCAGGCTCAATAGCCCCAGGGATAGAAACATATGTTGGCTGTTCTTGGATATGGATCCAATATTCTGATACTAAAAGTGGAGCTTTGAGCATACTGGCATGAGTAGGACTGAATATTAATGGGAAAAAGACTCCAACGCACTGTTAAACTGATATTGAATGGGGAAATCAAGGGTATATACCCGCTGGAGTCATCAACCGGCCCAAAGAAGGGATTTTATCATGCAGGTCGAGGGTGTCAGACCCTTTCCCAGTGTACTTGCTAGTAAATAAATGTATAGCATTATGACTCAGCTACTATCCAATAATTTCATTTCTCCAAGTCATGGTCTTCCTCACCACAGTCCTAACTAGTGAGCGACTCCGTGGGTCCTGCACAATATTCACCCCTAAAAGTAAACAAGCATTTGCAAGGCAATAGGTCTGGCATTTACGAGAGTTTGAGCTACTGGCATTCTAAAGGATAATGCCTTTTATTTATGTGCTTTGAAAAGCTGCAAGCAGTGTGTAAACCCTCACTGTGTACTTATAGTCATTGCTTATGAGAAGCAAGACTGGCAGTTACTGCGCCTCTTTTACTGCCAGACTTGCTTCTTGTAAGCAAGGCCTATGAGTACAAAGAGCGTTTAGGCACCACTTGCAGGTTTTCAAAATGCATAAATAAAAGGCATTGTCATTTACAATGTCAATAGCTCAAACTCTTGCAAATGCCAAAGCTGATGCATTGCAAATGCTTGTTTTGAATGTAACTTTACAACTGAGACTAAGCATTCCCAAAATATATTTGTTTTTAACTCGACCTGACATAGCGTTGTGGCTTCCGTTTGTAACCGAAGAGACTGAGAGTTTAATTTTGGTTTGACACTCTGTGAATCTTGCACTGAAAGTCTCCTGCTACGTAATATGATTGTAATAAACAGCTGAACTTTAACATCCCTCTCTCGGGAGACCTTGCTGAGAGAATTAATGCTGTGGCGGAATATAGGGGCATATTTACAAGAAGGTGCAATAACTATTGCCATAGTAATTTATCGGCAGAGAAGTTAGCACTACCTAACTCCGATTATTATCGCTGTGATAGCGGGGTATTCACAAGCCTGCGCTACATGGCGATAATTACAGCGATTGGTGGAGAAAACAGGGAACAACAACATTGCAATGGCGATAGTAATTCCTGCGTTAGCAGGCGATAGCTGAGGATCAGCACATCAGCGCCAGATAACTCACCTTGCTCAACCCAGGCGATATCACATTGCGAACATGGCCCTACAAATATTAGGATGTGAGGCTTAGGATGTCAAGTGAATGACAAATGCAGGAGACAATGTCTGCTTCATTTGGCATGCAGCCTGAAAGACTGCTGTGTCAACAGAGGCCCTTTGCCCGACCTCTGTAACCCCGCTCTATTGAAAGACCCTGCCAGCCAGCACCTACAAGTGATAGATTGAAATGCATTCACAGGTGAATGCTGAGGGGTTGGCAGGTTATTAAAAAAATATGGAGGTGGTGGCGGTGGGTTGCAGATCTAGCAGTTCGTTGTGAATGTGGTGTTGTGTTTTTTTCGTGTGTTTTTGCATGGGTATGCCTACTCTGCATCTCATTAGTGTTAGTTAGTGGTGTCTACCGTGGAGATACATTTTGGGACCGGTATCATGGGAATACTGGCGTTGTCTGCAGTTTGAACCAGCTTGTGAATGGGGCGTTAAATCTATCTCCACTTTTGCTGCGTTAATGTGGAGATAAATCGGAGTTAACTCCTTGTGAATATGCCCCACAGTTTCCTAGTGCTGACTTATCACTGAAGAGTATAACTAGGCTCTTGGGTGAATGGCCTTTCCACCCATAAAAACAATGTGCTCGGGTTTACAAGTGAACGTTATCCACAGCGGCGTAGCACATCAGTCATGGTGGCTCCCTACTGTGAGCACGTAAAATGGGCCCCTACCTCCAGTTTGGTATTGCAATACAGCCATAACTGAAGTGCAGAGGACCCGCCGACCCACTGAGCTGTTATACTGCACCTGATGCACTGTGGAGAGCGATGCCTGTGGATATCAGCACGCCAGTGTCCCGGCACGTGCACTTTTGTTTCCTCCTCTACACCCGATGAGCACTGACTGAAAGCAGACTGCTTCTCCATTGTTCAATCATCGAGCGATTCATTCAAGCAAACTGATATAACTCTACGGCCGGCTCCATTCTATGATCATTGAAAGTTGCTTGGCTATTTACATATTTAGTAAAAATGAAGTAAGATGGAATGATCCCGAAATCTTCAAAATGTTCCCACCATGCGAAAGGAGAATTCGCACAATGAACAGACCACGCAGTGTCAGCGTAAAAGGCCATTGTAGACCAGGCTGCGTAATCTGTACATAACAATAAACGTAAAACAGTTAATAACATCAAACTCCCACTCACACTCCCCTCTCATTCGTTTCACTCGTTTCACCTCATCACAAACCCCTAGAAGCTCCATACCATACTTTATCCCTGCCCCTCAATCACTTGTCATCCAGCCCGCTCCTTGCGTCCTTCCGGTCATGCCTCCATCCGCCATTCGAACTCCCCCCCCCAAGGGATGGGTGTGCCCGATCATGACCCCCCCTGTCCCTTCAAAGGACCGCCAACTAGGGAACCCCCTGTAGGGCGGTTCCCTGCCCCACCCCCCCCTCTAACGTCCGTCAGCCCGCACCATGCACACCCGCACTCACTCCCTGTGACACCAGATAGCCTCATTCCATAACTTGCTCACCATATCTCTCATCTACATCATGTAATAAGCATTGCCCAGCTGGGACAAGTGCACCCCGTCGTCCCTAAAAACTAAAGGTTCCTCGAGTCGAATCCCTCCATGTGCAATTACTTTAATGTCCTTGTCACCACAAAAAGTCTCATTGCCCTGTTGAGCTTCCTTCGTGCCTTTTCGATTGCCCCATGCTTCATTGCCCCTCTCCACACTTTCCTGGGGAGCAACTCTGTCCAGGCAATGCAGGTCCCTGCAAGCCTAGATTTCAACACCTCCAGGTTCCGTTGCATAAGCTGTAAAAGCGCCAAGCCTGACAGCTGCACCAAGTAATTTTCTCCCAGATGTATTATCAACAAATCAGGGCATCCCCGTTGCGGGATCATCTTCGCGAGCCAGGGCAGTAGTTCCCCCCATCGCATGCCACCTTTGCCCCACCATTGTACCTCGTGCAAGTGTCCATTCAGTCCCAGGTTACGGCCGTAAACCTGTTGCTCCGCATATTTTGACGCCCAAGGCACGAAGGAGTGCCCAACAATCCATGTCACCGTCTTACTGCCCGATCCACCCACGCAACCTACGAAGAAAAAGATATTAGAAACAGGAACAACAACATGAATCAACCAACGTCCTGCCTGGGCCCACCTCACTTCCTCACATACCTCTCGCAACAGCGTGACTTCCACCGCCCAATCCTCTTAATCCTGTCCCAGGACCACCCCAACCTGGCCGCAGCTGTCGCAGCCCCAATCTGGAAGGAGTGAGTCCCGAAACCAAATGCATCCAACCCCAATCGCCGCAAAGCCTTGCGCATCACAGCCAACAATTGTCCCGCCGTCAATCTCGCGCCCGATGCATGACAGAAAATTTCCCCACGCGCCACACTCACCATCCCCAGGAAAGTCCGCCACTCAACCACAGGGCATACACCCCCACCCTCCGTCTCGTTCAGCCACACCCATTTACCCCTGCCCAACTGATCAGTCTTCGAGCACCGCAACCAAATACCCGAGCGACCACCATCCACCCGAATCTCCTCGAACAACCTACAAGCCATACTCCTTGTACCCAGCAACTCAGACACCCTGAACGCCCCGAAAAACATCCACACCATACACAATCGAAAAAGGCCAACCTCAACCAGGTCCTAACAACATTCCAGCAACACCCCAACCAGCCGGACCAACAACTCAAAAGTAACCACTTCCGGCAGCCTCCCTCCCCCCCCACTCCTGCATTCCATGCCCCAACCCCGCAACATCCTGCTCACGATCACATCCTTAGTCGGATCAAAACCCAGAAACAAGGCACAGTAAAAGGATATCCCGGCCAATTTGCCAGAGATCGTGGCCGCAGTCAAACCCCTATCAATACAGTCCAGCACAAACCGTCTCAGCCCTTGTTCAACCTCAGACTCAACCCCCATGACGCAATCCGGATTCCAACCCATGAAAGCACTGAATTCAGACCATGCCAGACGATACGTCCTTCTCGTGGTGTCTGCTACAGAGCCCTCCACCAGGCCAATCATCCTCACTCCCCCAAGGCCCAGATGCCGGCCGGCAGCTCGGTCTTGCAAGTTAGATATGTTAGATATGTTAGATAGGTCTTTTATAGCACACGGCTACTCCGAGGAGTGTCCCAGCGCTTTGTACTGCATGACCTAAGAAGGGACAAGCAAAACATAACAGTAAAAAAGGCAACAGAAGGACAAGATTAGGGACAGAGCAGGAAGTCTCTAGCAAGTAAAGAGCCAAGTCTTTAAGCCCTTCCTGAACGCAAGCAGATTAGAAGTAGAGCGCAGGGTCAGAGGTAGGGAGTTCCACAGCTGCGGAGCCAACAGCCTGAACGAACGTCCACCCATGCAGGCTTTTTTTATTCGGGGCACCACAGCAAGAAAAAGGGACTCCGATCTCAGGGATCGTGCCGGGTGGTAAAAAGCCAGCCTCCTTTGCAAATATTGAGCTCCCGAGGCATGCAAAGCTTTATGGGCCAACAGCAAGTATCCGCTCCCGGTGCCAGGTGCCGAAACCGCTGCCACTGCGACCGAGACAAAGCATCCGCAATGTCATTATTCGCCCCAGGGACATGCTTTGCTCGAAACACCACATTCAACCACAAACATGCCAGCATGAACCTCCGCAACAGCCGCAGCACTCTCAGGTCCCATGCCCTCTGATGATTCACCAGATCCACCACCGTCATGTTGTCCACATGGAAGAGCACCGACCTGTACCGAAATTCCTCCCCCCACACTTCCAGTGCCACCAGCAAAGGGAAGAATTCCAAGAAAGCAATGCTCCTCCCTTGTTTGAGCCTGAAGGCCGGCCAGCTCTCCGCACACCACCTGCCGTCCCAGAAAACACCAAACCCCGCTGACCCAGCCGCGTCAGAGTAAATTTGGCATTGCCAGACCGCCCTCTCCTCATCGAAGTCCAAGGACACACCGTTAAAGTCTTGCAAGAATGTCGCCCAGGTCCTCAAATCTGCCCTCACACCCATGGAAATTCTGACTCTGTGATGTGGAAGCACCGCCCACGACATAGCCATGCCGAGCCGCCTACAGATCGTCCGCCCTACACGCACCACCCGACACGCAAAGTTAAGGAAACCCAGAAGTCTCTGAACCGCACGCAAAGGAATCCGCTTCTCCCCAAACGCCCAGTCCAGACATGCCAGTATCTCCGCCACCTTGGCCGCAGGGAGGCGCGCCAGCCACTGCACCGAGTCCAGCTCGATCCCCAGGAACGTGAGGCAACAGCTGGGACCAGCCGTCTTCTCTGGTGCCAGAGGCACACCAAACTGAAGGGCCATCTCCTGGAATCGCGACAGGGCCCTGCCGCAATCCCCGGAACCTGCCCTCCCCAGGAAGAGGAAATCATCCAAGTAATGAGTGACCTCACGGCACCCACTGACTCGTACCATGACCCACTGCAGGAAAGTGCTGAAGAGCTCGAAAAGAGCGCAGGAGATGGCACAACCCATGGGCAAAACTTTGTCCACGTAGATGGCCCCCCCAAACTGCATTCCTAAGAGCGAAAAATCCACCGGATGAATAGGCAGTAAACGGAAGGCTGACTTGATGTCGCATTTCGCCAATTCAGCCCCCGCCCCACACACCCTCACCAGACGGATCGCATCGTCCACCGACACATAGAGCACTCTAGAATCCTCCTCTGCAATAAAGTCGTTCACAGACTGGCCCTCCGGCCATGACAGGTGGTGTATCATCCTGAACTCACCCTCCTCTTTCTTTGGCACCACCCCCAACGGAGAGATGATCAGGTCCGCCAAAGGCCAGTCAGTAAACGAGCCAGCTACCCTTCCTTCCTCAACCTCCTTCTTCAATTTTGCAGCCACCACACTAGGCAACTCCTTAGCAGATCTCAAGTTGTCGGCCCACCGGCACTCCCTAGGACCTTGGTAGCCCACTCTAAAACCCTCTGTGAAGCCCCAGAGCAGTCGTGCCGCTGCCTCCTGATCCTGGTAGCACGAGAGCCAGGGGGCCATCGCCTCCACCCTAACCTGTGTAGGCGCCCTTCTGTCCTGGGTGGCCCCGACCTCTGGCGTTCCTCCACTGTTCGGAGGGCGTAGCGAGGGTGAGGCACTGAGTAAGGGCATGTTTCCCGCCGCATTTCGAGCACTCATGCTTGAACTTACAGGGGTACCTGGAACAATACCCCTTATTGTAGCTCCAACAGGCCCCTGTGGAATATCCCCCTGGCTTGGACTGTTGACCCGAAACGATGGTGTTGGGCACTGTTCCACCCCCCGCCCCGCCTTGGGCGGGACGCGGCGGAAAAGACCGATACAGCACCGGCAAGCCGCTGGCCATGTGTGTGGACGCAGTGGAGTGCGTGGACGCCATCCACTGCACCCAGAGTTCCTGATCAACTTCCCCCCAACTCTTCTCGGGATTCGCACTGACCCTAGCTCTAAACTCCTCATCATAGCTCAGCCAGGCAAAACCCCCGAACTGCATCTGGGCCTTGCGAATGATGTCCATGTATTTGAAAAGCGCAATCGCCCTGTCCAAATACTTCTTGCAGTAAATACTGGCATAAATCAAGAACGCTGACGTCCAGTTTTCCATCATCACTGGCACCCTAGGGCGCCTTGTCAGCTCCCACTCCTCCTCCTTGGACCCCTCCTTCGCCTGCACCTCCCTATGTAATAGTTTAAAGACATCCACAAACTCATGCCTCCAAATCCGTGCCCTTAGTTTCTCTGAGAGATGCGAACCCAATGGCATAGCAAGACCCATATACGGCAGTTTCTTCTGCACCTTCACTCCTTTCTCCTCTTTACCCTCCCCTTTGTCCGTCTGCACCCCCAATGTCACTGACTTACCGTCTACCTTCTCACCATCCTCAGGTGGACTGCCCGATGGCTTCTCCACCTCCCCCACCGAACCATCGCCAACTCCCACCGACCTGCAAGTCCTCTTACGGCCCTCCCCCCCCCCCGGGGACCGTCATCCCAGGCTGCCCACCAGGATCCCTCACCTGTGAGTGCCGTGTTCCGTTCCCTGGGCCGTCCTCTGGGCACCGTCACCTGGACCGCCGCCGTCCCGGCCTTGGTCTTCGTCGACGCCGGGGCCTGCAAAACACCAAGGTCGCCGTTGTCCGCAGCGCCCCCTAAGCCTTCTAAGTCATCCCGCACCTCCCCGTCCTCCAGCTCATCACTCTCCGCGCCATAATCCAATTCAAGCACCGGTTCCAGATCCACACGCATACTCTCCACTTCCTTCACAGCTCTCTTCACGCCTTTCTGCACACGGCCATGCACACGCATGCCAGTCTCCACACGTGCCGCAGGAGCCCGAATCCTCGGTGGAGGGACAGCCGCCGCAGACTGCCCTACTGCTTCTGTCCTGCGTTTCGGAGCAGTCTTGCGCCCCGCCAGGCACCCCCGGGCTCTGCCGACAGCCGCCGGCTTGGATTCCCTCCCGCCCCTCAGGTCGCTCCAGCCTGAGTGGGCCCCAGCACCATCGGGCCTCAAAGCCGTCCTGGCCATCCCTACGCCCGCCATAGCTCTCTGGGGTGGGGGTTCCACCACGTCCTTCCTAGCCCTGACTCTCCTACGCTCTTCATCCAGCTCCGCCTCCCGTTCCACCTCAGAGGTCGGGTGGGGGGGCCCTCAACTCGTGACCAAAACCAGGAGCCCACTCGGGCATCCCACCCATGGGAACCAAAACCGCCGCCCCACCCCGGTCCACGGCTTCCCCGGCCGGATCCTGCCTTGCCAGGGCAGGGGTTCCTGCCCTGGAGCTGGTGGACAGGTCAATGGGGGCTTCCTCACTCTGCCCCTCCTCCACAGGCTCAGACTCCCCCTGCAGACCCTCCCCAATGGCATGGGAATCAGCCTGACCCTCTGCCCCAAGGGCCTTGGACGCCTCCCCTGGAACCACCGCCGGCAAAGGGGGCCGTGAAAGGCTATCACCCTGCCCCTCTCCCACCCCCGCTCCAAGCGGAGTGTGAACAGGCCCCAGCAGCTGAGGCGGGGGGGCCGCACCCCTCACAGCAGCCCCGGAGGCCCCAGGCAGGAACTCGATCGGAGGGTAGGCCCGCGGGGGCAGGCTCTTATGCTTCCCGCCCCTCGCCGGGTCCCTGGGCGCTCCGCCCTCCCTCCGATCGGTTGACTGCCTACGAGCGTCTGGCTCGTCGTCAAGACCCACCACAACCGCAGCCTTGACCCCCGCGTGCCCCTGGTAGCCCCCACCCACGCCTGCCCCAACACACCTGGCTGCAATAAATCCTCGCAGCCGGCCCTCGCCAACAACAGCACGGCCGCCCGGACCTCCTCGGACGTCACACCCGACATGGCGTAAAATCTCACGCTTCCGGCGTGTAAAGTAGAACGGCTGCCGTAGAAACAGCCCCCGACGACAATGTGTACACCACAGCACACTAACTTCGCTACACTTTACAAAATGCCCTACACTAGAAAATCCCTTTCTTTTCTCCCTCCCGATGGTGCCGGGCGCAGGAAGAGGAAGTTCCCTTCCTCCCCTGCGCCTATATACCCCCCCCTAACTCCTCTCCTTCCCCTGCCTGTCCTATCCCGTGCGAATGACCCCGGCGGAAGACTAGTCTGCAACTGTGCTTCCCCCGGGGCCCGGCAGAGGAAAGGAGGAGGAACGGGCCACCCCTGGATATGGTGCAGGTATATTAGAAGTGCTTACTCGACAGGCAATAACGATTCTCTGGAGTGGCCTCGGGGCCCTGCACATGCCCCAACTGTCAAAGCTTTGTGGAAGTGCGTGCGCCTTTCTACGCAGATTTGAAAAAGGTACAGACACATTATTCTGGGACGTGAGCTGGTCTGCCACCACAGAGTGGGGTGTGCGCACCAGGCTTGACGCTGTTTTGGATACTTGTTCCACCTGCTGTGGCAGGCTGAAGGATGTGCCATGGCACCTATGGCATTTTGGATAGGTGCCTAGCCTGCTATTGTGGGCTTATGAGCGTATACATGTATCCCTGGTGTTCTAACCTCCGGGTCAAGCCTGCAGCTGCATGCCCTTGCATCTGTGGTGCTGGCAGCAAAATGACCAGTCTGCCGTCGCTGGCCGGAAGTGCGCAATCGAACCCATAAGGGGATCCACTCATGTTCGGCTTGTCCGAGCAGGTAGGAGGACAAGCACTTGCACCAAAGGTGCTAGGGCCTGGGTAAGCCATGTGCCCAGCATCTCCTTGCCACGTGAAAACGCATGTGCCCTTTCTATCCATGTTAGGAAGTGGAGCTGATTCCATGTTTTGAAACACGGGCCGATCTGTAATTGCAGACCCGTGGTTAGACTCTGGTATCTATCATGAGTAGACTCATGGGCAGCATGCCGTTGTAGGCCGCTGTAAGTACACATTCACACCTATGGTGCCCTTTATTGCGTGTGCCACCTGCCAACACAGGATTAAGTGTGCCCACAGACACATGTATTAGTTAAACCTCTGTCCAGTCTACTGTGCAGAGTTGGACAGGTGCACTTGCACCACTGGTGCTGGAAACTATGGGTCCATCCTGCCATTGCAGGTAGATGTGAGCAATAGTGCACATGCGCCAACGTAGTGAGGAATACCTATGTTTGTTTTCATTGCCTATGAGGCCTGCTCTTCCCATAGGTTAACATGGGGAAGCGGCTGACATTACTTCGAAGTGCAATTGTGGTTTGCAGTGGAGCAGTGTCATGATGTTTCATATCAATGGACTCACAGTTCCAAACCCTTTCGATTGGTAAAGGAGGTTTTGGCAGGACTGGCTTAGAAATGCCACTTATAGAATATGAAGACAAAGAAAATGGTTGACGATCGCACTAGTTTTGCTCTATTTTTTCAATGTATCTTTTAATGGGTGCTGATGGCTATTGTCTCCTGAACACGAGGCGCAGGACAAGTAGAACTACTAGTGCTGCGTTTTCCTCAATGGCACAAACGTGTTCACTCGTGTAGTGCGTTTTACCGAAGGTGGTGATTAAGAACTAACATCTACACACCAGGAAACGGCCTCTGATGAAGGGCCCAGCCCAAAATGCATTGGGCTTATAATTAAAAGTATTTCCTGACGATGGAATGTGAAATGACATAATGTGAAAACAAAATTACATATGCTCTGGAGAACTTTATAAAGACAAATACCTTGAAATTCAAATTACTATGGATTAATGGTTACATTTTTGAAATGTATTAAAGAGAGTGCCGACTGGGGACATTTTTGCCATTGAGAAAAATACAGCACTAGTAGTTCTACTTGTATAATATAGACATTTCTATGCTCAGAGAGTCTTGGAGACTGTGGTGTCTGGCTCCAGTGAACACGAGGAGTCGGGAGGAGCACATCTGTGCATTCCCCTATTAACAGCCATAAACTATGGGCATGCAACAGGAATGGCAGACCTCTGCCATTTGAGGGCTGAATGGGATAGGTTGAAGACAGAGGTTGTGACACTTAGCCTCTAAAGGCCGGATCATGGCCCCACTAAAGATTAAGATCTGCATTCCACGGCCCAGTGGCAGACAGGCCTACACTTTAAGGGAGACATCTGTAGTTCAAAGGGAAAACCCCAAACCCACCGCAAACTTCAAAGACACACAACAGTATAACTATGGGTGCCATCCTTCAGCACAGGGTGAGATACACTTGTGGGGATATCGGACCGGAGAACCCGGACTGTGTGGTGCACATTGTCAGAGGACTCTGTTGTGCACATGGGGGATAACTGTCCAAATGAAGGCTGGCCTATGCAGAGGACCTTCTGAAGTGTGGCGCCCTATAGTGTGCTCTCTAAGGGCTCGACCACGTGCCTCCATTTTTTTTGCAGATCTCTGGGACATCAAAGATCTTCTGCGAGGGACTTACATTATCTACCTCTGACATCTGGAGAGTAGTGCCCTCTCGATTACCCATTTTGGCTACTGAATCTCAACTGGTAGTGTTGTGCGAACGAGGAACTGAGACTTGTGTCTAGAGACCAGGTTATCTAGTGCAGAGCCCCAGAAATCCTGCCAACATCGGGTGGTTCCTGTTCTGCAGGGACCCCAACACTCATATAGTCTAGTTGGTGGTGAGCAGATTCACTGGTTCAGGACCCCCCCAGTGGCCCATTTTGTCGATTGTGCCACATCTCTCTGGTGCAACAAGCCGACTGCGTTCGGTGTCCAATTAATGGGTGTGACCCTCGGAGGTGGGGGCATAACCGTAGTAGAGCCTCATTCTATTTCATGTGTCTTTCCTGAACTTTGCCCTGTTTGTGTGTCTGGACTGGTCTGGTACAGCCATATCATTGTGTATTGGACACGTGGTGCCTACTTTCCAGGGTTGTATGGAATCGCATCTCTTCGCTGTGTCTGACCAGAATTTCCTGGTGCAATCCATCTCAACGTGCACTGGTCATTGTGCCTCTTTTCCAGGGAGGCGCAGAATTTGCAACTCATTGTGTGTGAAATCTGAAGTGCTTGGTGTGTCTCATTCCAATGTGCACCAAGTGCTGTGCCCAGATTGTCTGGGCACAACCTGGATCATTGTGTACCGTTCAAGGGGCCTCATACTATCAAGAGGCTCCCATGTGTTACTCCCCATTCATCGGTTGTTCCCATATTGACCCTCATCACGGGGAACCAACTGCCATCTCCACACCTGGCCCCTCCAGAAGAAGTCTTGGTGCCAGGTAGTAGCGAGAGAGATTGACTGAGTTGAAAATATGCTTCCGATACAAGTCAGAAGTGGGTCAAGAGACTGTGTGACTCCTTTGTGTTATGAGACCAGTGAGTGCACTTCCCAAGTGGCTTCTAACCTCTCCCTTGTTTACGTCTACCTCCAAATTAAAATTGCGACCTATTCCCACCTGCTTCCTGAGGACACACACAGTGTGACTTTGGCTGCTTGCAGCCTAGTGTCCTGGAGACAAGGTTAGTTCTCTTCCATTTGGGGGCATAGGACAATCAGGGTATGGTAGAGGGTGGAAGGAGGCTTAGGCCACAGAGTCTGCAGAGGGTGAACCATTGACCTACTGGGTACCAGTTGCACCAAATTAGGGTGCTGAGTACGCATGTGTGTGTAAAAGCATGCCATACAGACTGGCTGATACCTGTTGCACTGTATAGTGGTGTGGAGAGAGTGTGCATGATTAGGAGTGATTGTGTGTGGACCACTGGCCGGCAGTGCCACATTATACGTTGATTGTTGCCAAAAGCACAATAACTTTTGACACTGGGTTTCTCACGTGGCTTCAGCTCATGGTGCTGCTAAAAAGTGTTCTATTTTTGTGTAAGTGTTTAATTTTGATATCATGCACCGCATAAGGGTGCTCTTTCTCAATGTATGAGGGGGTTAGATTAGGAATTGTCCAGTGTGCATAGCAGTGTTACCATAACAATACCAATGGGCCCAGTACTGCTAGTAACATGTTCAAATGTGTTTTATGCCCAAAAGTATATGATGGTCATGTTTTAATGATTGAATATGTGTGTTAAATATAAACGTTTTTACAGATATCCTGTGTGAAGCATCATGTGTGACACTCAGTGTATTTACAATGAGTGGCTGAAGTGCTTTTGCTTTACACATTGCCTCTGTAGTGAACCTGACTGCTCAGAGCAACTGAAAGGGTGAGCATGGGTTATGCGAATGTAATCACCTGCCCTTGATGGGAGCGGGAGTTATGCCTGGCTGGGGGCATCCCTTCAGCCAACCAGACACTGCCGGTTCCAACAAGCTCTTTGCTGCAACTCCGCCACAAGAGCAATAATATCATGCTTTAGGGACTGCACTGATTAGGTGGCATAAGATACTGGTCTTATACAGAATTTGGAGGCGGAGTAGAAACCGGTCTCGGAAGTTTGTTTCCGGTCCAGGGAAGGCATGGCTTGGTAGTTCGGGCTGGACTGTTCCCATGAGGCACAGGGTCAGACTGATTTGTATATGGCCATGTCTGAACTGGGGTGGCAAAGTGGGCTAAAGAACGGTGATGGATTAAACCCAGATCTGTTGACTGGGTGTGAGTGTTTGATTGGTTCAGATGCTCCGTCCATCACCACCCCCTTTTGTACCGCTTTGTTCGCCATAAGTTGGCAGGGTTTGCTCAGACGTGAGTCCCTTGCTCACTTTGCCACTGGATTCAAGCAAGCCGGGCTGAAGACGGCTGAAATGCCAGAAACTGGTCCTCGGAAGCTTGTTTCGGGTCCAGGGAAGGCATGGCTTGGCAGTTCGGGCTGGACTGTTCCCATGAGGCACAGGGTCAGACTGGTTTGCATATGGCCATGTCTGAACTGGGGTGGCAGAGTGGGCTAAAGAACGGTGATGGATTAAACCCAGATCTGTTGACTGGGTGTGAGTGTTTGATTGGTTCAGATGCTCCGTCCATCAAAACCCCCTTTTGTACCACCATTCCTAAAGCAGGCACGTGGTTCCCAGACAAACACACAAATATATGGTGCTCCACGCCTACTCCTCCTAGATGGACATTAGCTGGCTCTCAACGCTCTGCAGAAAGGCAACCTAGAGGAAGGGGTGCGGCATGGCCCACAGTACAAGTGGCCGCTGAAGCGGGCTGCACCATATGCCCAGCAACCGGCTGTAACCATGGCTGCCTCCAAGTCGCGCAACGGGGGGGGCAGGATGTAATAAAGATGTGCCAAGTCACCTCTATCAAATAAATAATGGTTGCTAATTCAGGCCGTTAGGTAACTTAAAAAAGAGAAAAACAATAAAGAATGACGTGCCTGAAGTGAAGACTACTCATAGGGGTGAAGTAATGGTACGCAGAGTAAAAAGCACGACGCACACATGGATATCCTTGCTGTATGGGTAAGTGTCACTTCGTGCAGGGGACATATTGTTTAAGGCATGCTGTTTTCATTCTTTTTATTTATAAGGGTGAATACTGTGCAGGTGCTACTGAGTAGCTCACTAGTCAGGACTCGGGTGAGGAAGATTGATGAGGTAGGTAAAGAATATTCCCTATATGCTGATGCTGTAGAAGAACTGGTTACACCCTGCACACATGATATTGTTGTATGTAAAATAAAGATGGATCCAACATTCCTTTCCCAGGTGCAGAATGTTAACTCATAAGTCATCATTGTCTTTACAAATGAAATCCATGAAATTACAGTCTCCTAAAATGAGGAGGCAGTAGACTAGATTAGATATACAGAATATGAGCTATGCTACTCTCAAAAATATCTAAAATATACCATGGAAAACTGGTCCGTGGAGACTAGTATGGATATATAGAGAGCAAAACCCCATTTCCGTTGTGTTGTTCAGTCATGACAGGCAGCAGTTCCCCAAGTGTATTTGAAGTGGAACCTGAATACAGGGTGCCAAGGTATATAATGCTCTGTAGGTTCAAATGTTTACCGCTAAAAACTGTGACGGATGCATGGCAGAATGCAGTTAGGGAGGAAATGATATACACCTTATGTTATAATGGTATACAGACTATTGAACATGTTATATTTGCCTGTCCCGTTTTAAAAGTCTACTAAAACCTCTTTTCAAAAGATATGGTATTAAAACAGTCAAAGCTGCTATGGAGAATATAGATTGCCCAGTTAATGAATTCATGTTTTAATTTTTTTTTAGCTCCTTTTAAAAATTGTGTTAATTGATTTCTGTATATTGCAGATCTCATTGTAAGATCTAAATCTCCAACAAAAACCTTTAACCTTGAGGAAACAGTAGCTAGTGCTAGTGGGATTTCAGAGGCAGGTTTACTGACTCCCAATCCAGTATGAACACGGACACATTTTCCCTAAATGTAGCAGTAAGCATTTGTAATGACTACTGGGCTAGCTGTAGATTAATTTGTTGGCCAATACTGCTTTTGTGGGTAAAGGACGACCCTAGTTTATTAGAGCACGGAGATGAGCCACAGACAAGGCAGTAGTCAGTCGAGACTAAAGAGCTGGAATTGCAGATGGTAGGACTCAGTCCTTGAGGGAGGGACTTTGAAGCTTTTTGCATCTCTAAAGACTAGACCTAGACTGGCATGCGCTATACGAGGGACTGAGAGGTAAATCACTGAAACACAGATAACATAATGTATAAGATATATTCCCAAAGGTACGGAACAGACGCTTCAGAAGAAAATTGTTTCTGAACACCGGGAGTGCGAAAATATCTCATGATTTTTTGTGATGTAGGTCTATATGTTTATGATTCATTTAAAATGTTGATCTCACACAAGTGCCAATATTCACAAGAAAAGTGCAAGGGAAAAATGCACTCAGTTCATCTCACACAAGTACCAACATTCACAAGAAAAGTACAGGGGAAAAATGCACTCAATGTGTTCAGTGACTGTGGTTTGCATTGTGTGAAAATACCACACACAATTTGTAGATCATGCATGATAGAGAAATGCATTGCAACATGTGTTTTAAATTAGAGTATAAAAGGATTTGTCTTGTATAATCTTTAATAGACATAATTAAATTTAGCTGGTTAAAAACTCAATGTAGAAGGCTTTTGTACAAAATTGACTTCCACAGCTGGTACACATTACAGAGCCAAGATTGGTAAGTGGGAAAGGTTTTAAGGAGGGGTGGGCATAACTGGCATAATTCTCTCTAGCACAATTACCAGAAAATGACTTCTATAATGCACAATTATATGAGAAGCATAATCCAGCATTTAGCACCATTTTCTTAGTGAGAAATGCACCCTTGCATCCAAAATGGGCCCGGGGATGAATTTAGTGCTAAGGAAATTGCACTAAATGCCTCAGGACATGAACAGCAAAAGACAGAAGCCGCTCGCTGATTCTTAGGTCATTGTTACCGTGATCCTGCAGTATGATTTTTTCCCCAAATTATTCTTAATTACTCAAACTGTTGCAATTGTTTCATTTAATTAATTTTGCTTCAAAAGAGTAATGCATAATTTCTGAAATTACTCAGATTACTCTGACATAATTAAACCTTTGCTCAGGCCTAATTTAAGGTGAACACCACAAGGCTCTGTTGGCCGTTTCATTATCTGAAGCAAAGGTATTTTGACTTGGGAATACACAGGCAAACAGACAGTGTAACAAAGTAGCTTTTTGTGGGTTTTAGGTTTTTCCACACTGTTCTGTAAGTGCACAGGTGAATTAGCATTAGGGTCGAGCTACAAAAGCATTTATGAGTATGGGAAGTACCACTTTAAGAGTACTATTTTATATCCTCTTACATGCCTTTGTGAATTGTTCACAAAATGACGAACTCTCCATTAGTGGAAAGAGGGCACAGTTGTTTGTTTTTGTGCCAATTCTATATGAATTCTCCCTGAATGTTCCCATTTTACATGTTTTAGGGTAATTCTTAAAGGCATGTCAGAAGAGTACTAAAGGTGTACTACTTTACATACTGCAATTTACCTTTAAGAATAGACCTATTGCATATCTATTTGCATGCACGTATTTAAAAACAAATTTGATTTGTCATTTTCTTTTAGGTGTGCTATCCATCCAAAAGCATATTTGGCATTTAGATTATTTTTGTGGGTAAAGAAAAAGAACATTTTGAAATCGTCTGACAGAGTTTGAGTGTCATGGTTAATGAATTATACCAAATGAAATATTAGCACTGTATTGTGTATGAAAATGCTAGGAACGTTTGTATTCTATCATTCACACCAGTAATGAACTGTGGGTTGAGGGAGGATAGTTAGCACAATTTTCTCTAGAAATAGTGATTCTACAAATTCACAGCTAATGAGGCTAGATGTGTGTAGGCTAAATGAATCTCAAACCCCCAAGAAAAGAGGGCAGTTAAATTACTCATGGCTGAACAGTATCTAATCAGGTTCAACTTCTGGGGTACTAACATCATAAACATTGATATTTGAAAACAAATCCACCTTTTAGAAGGGTTTTATCTGGTTTTGTTTAATCTCTTAGCTAGTCCAGTACATCCTTATGTCATTTTTCACAAATCATTGGCTGGATACTTAAAAATAAGAAAAATAGTTTTAGCCACTATATCCATGTCTCCACCTGAATGACCTACGAATACAGCAGCCGCCATTTTTTTACTCAAATGATCCATGAATATATAGCTGCCAATCCAGGGAGGCAGAAAAATAAAGTAGAAGGAGGCCTAAGGGTCCACGCTAAGAAAGATGCGTGGAGGTAAGGACTGGGGGGCAAGAATATCAGAGCATGACCTTATAAAAAAACTAAAAATACATGTAGAATCAATGGGTTCAAAGCTCCATTGCAAATCCTAAAACGTGAGACTCCAAGGATCATCACAAAATTTTGGAGCCATGGATCCCACATAGAACAATACAGCTGCTTTGCTGGTTACTGGGTTTTAGAGGTGTATGCGTGATGTCACCAAAAGGTCACAGTCTACACTCTGACTTCACCGCTCATGCTCAAAAGATTTGTGAAGTATGGACACAAGGTGGGAGTACCCAGCCTGGCTGTAGATCCTGATGGGGGCATGGTAGAGTGCAGTGCACAGATGATGTCTGCATGAATATGTACAGCCATCCCGCAGTCTTTTTCCCCTCAGGGAATCACAAAGTGGTCGTTACAACGACCGCGTTGTGATTCCGCATACCATTACTCGGCAAGTCGGAATACCGTCTTGCGGAGGGGAGGTCGCTGGATGTTGGAATAGTATAATTTACTAGTCCAACTCCAGTCTGTGCGGACACTAGGAAGGTGTTGGATTTTAAATCCAACACCCCCCCCCCCCCTCCGCAAGTCGTTGTTCCGACTTGCGGTGTAATGGTATGCAGAATTGCAACACAGTTGTTGTAATGACCGCATGTGATTCCCTGCGGGGAAAAAGTTTTGGGGTAAAAGTAGTTTACCTGTCTGCACACCTCATGGTCTATGGACATGGAATGATTGCATGACCAGGGCAGAGGCCAGACCCTGTGTCTAGAGCTTGCTCATGATGACCAAAGCCTGTTTCAGAGGATATGAGACAAGGAGCAGGGCATTGCCCAGTTGCCACAGTGTGAGCAAAATAAAGTACACATAAGACTTTGTGGATATAGGAATTGGGTGGAGGCTCGCCACCCTGCGCCGACCAAAGGCCGCACCATTTGCCCAAAACACCATGTACACACTCAAAAGGTATGCGCAGCCGTTCTTTCTTTTGGCAGGGTTCTAAATTACATAATTGCAAAGCCCCCAAAAAATCACTTAGCGACAAATATTTCTTGAAATAAATTGAAATACTGCAAAATAATTTAATTTGAGGTGATTTATGGTTATGACAGAAAATTTAAAAACAACAAAATTTATCTGTTATGGTGATTAATGTAACAAATTCATAACTTAACAATTGTGAGAAAAAGGACTGCTGGTTGATGGTAGTGTGAGCCCTTCTCAAGCATCAGCCACTCTCCTCGTGTAGCTTGGCACAAAGGCAGTCAAGCTTAACTTAGAGGCAATGTGTAAAGTATTTATGAAGCTCTTAAACAGTAATAATGTGAACACACAACACATGAAAAATCCCACACCAATTTATAAAACGAAAGTAATTTTATAAAAATTATTTGACACCAAAACAACAAAAATCCAATCAGTAAAACCGGAGTTAGCAATTTGTAAAGTTTAAAGGTAAAATGGCACCTAAAAGATCAAAGCGGGAACAGAAAGTTAAGGCCCGCCAAGACGGATCGTGCTTAGGACACATAGAGTGGAGTGGGCTCAGTCTTACCTTCTGACTTTTTGAAGAAAATGTCTGAGAAGGCAAGGTTCAGCAGGGCAACGCAGCTGGCAGTGTTCCAGGAATAGACGGCATCGGGGAAGCGATTGTTAAAGTTGTGATAAACATTTCTATGCTTGGAATTAGTCTCTGTTTTTGTCAAACAAGCTGTTCGCTCTATCTGACAAGGCCTCCAGGATGCCGAATATCTTTCCAGAGAGGAGCTGCTGAAGAGGATTTGATGCTGCAGGAAAGAATTTGGTGGGAGCTACAGTGAAGTTAGGCCAACCAACCGTGCAGCTGGGCAGATCGGCACAGTAATAGGGCAGTCGTCTGAAAATCCTTCTGCAGGTCCAGAAGTGAACTGAAGAGTGGATTTGAGAGTCCTGTTTTTATACCTGGTCCCCACATTGAAGGGAAGAAAAATTCTGGAGTTTTCCTCCCCACAGAAGTGTCTGGGATTCCCTGCCTCCCTATCCTAGTTCTAGGATGCCTGGAGTCATAATAGCTCATTAACAAGTAAGTTCTCTGTGTGTGCTGAAGCAGAGGCTTTGAAGAGCAAGTAGGGCTACTCACAGCTCTGCCTCTTCAATCCTGTCAGAGTGGCCCATTCTGCCTCCACCAAGTCCCTCTATTGTGCGGCTGTTTCAGTAGAATACAAAAAGGCCAACTGCTTCTCACATCTAGTAATATGACGCATCAGCAGACTGCAGGCAACTGGTTAAGAAAAGAAAATGGGAACTTTTCAACAGTGCAATTTTCTGAATTGTGACTTAAAATCCAACTTTACCATAAAAGAGGAATTTAAATTATAATTCCATGGACACTAAACATGATATTTCTACCTGCTCCCAAATAAAAGTTATCTGTTCGTGCAGTAGCAGCTCTCCCCCTGCCCCCTTAGCACCTTGAAATCCTTGCGGGTGAGTAGTGCACTCTATAAATGCTTGATTGATTGATTGATTGACTTATTAAATGTAATAAGATAATTAATGTTAACCTATGGGAGAGGTAGGCCTCACACTAATGAATAACGAATTTGTGTGTTTTTCACAACCAGGACATGTAAAACGTAAAAGAACATGTTCAGCTTTTTAAATACAATGCACCCAGCCCAATGGCCTCTTTAGGGCTACTTAAGGGGAAAGATGTTCAATAAAAAGGGAAATTCAGTCCTGGCAAAGGGGTTATTTTGCCAGGTCGAATTGGAAGTTTAAAACAGCATACAGGCTGCAATGGCAGGCCTGAGACATGTTTTAGGGAGCTAATTAAGTGATTGGCGCAATAAGTGGTGAAGGCCCCCTGGTAGCATTTAATTCACTAGCTCTGGGTATATGGAATACCTCTTTACTAGGGACTTATAAGTAAACTGAATGTGCCAATTGAGTAATTGAAACTAGGAAGAATTCATTAAATAACAGAGACTAGGATAAGTTGGAGTTGGAAGCCTCACAAAAAAGCAGTAAAGTGTTTTGGGGTTCTGTTAAAAGGGATGTTCCACCCTGTGATTGGTTAGTTTGTAATATCTCCGGCGCAGAGTGGGTTAAGCATTTCTCCCCAATCTACCAGATAAATGAGGACAAGACTCAAACTGATGCTTTAACTCGCCCATTTGGAAAACTCCCCTTCTTAAATAAAGGAGACTGTGGGTTTCCTAAGACAGCACAGTTAAAATTATAGGGAGAGTAAGTTTTAATCGTTTACAGATCTGTGCAAATCTTAGCAATATTTTGTCCCCCTGTCAGTATGGCTTCCACCCTGAGCTAGGCACAGTTGAACAATGTGTAAACCTACATTTGATTGTGGGGAAGCATACCATTGCTAGGCACTGTCCACTGTACCTCGATTTTATGGACCTATCAACTGCATTTGATAGTGTAACAGGACTAAATTATGGCTGACCCTTTTAGATATGGGAGTGGAAGTCCCCTTGGTAAATTTTCTGATTACACTTCATGGGAACTTAGGGGCCAAGGTTCGCCCGCATAGGGGAAACTTCAGACATCTTCACTTAAGGGGGGCAACTACTGACATACCAAAAGTAGCTAACGTCCTGGTTCCAACTTTATTAACCACCGATGACGTCATCCTAATGGTCCGCATCCTTTCTGCCCTGCGTAAATTGATTGAATCTTTCATCAGATTTATGGGGAGTTAGAGTTGAAAGCTAATTTTGGTAAATCTCATTTAATGCCAATGGGGCCCAGCAAAATGGAGAAGTGTGGCTCAATGGTTAGAGCGGCAGACCCTGATGCAGAGGTCTGGCCCGGGACCAGGGTTCAATTTCCGCCTCGGCGGCTCTTGGACTCAATCTCCCCGGACCTGATATTTCTCGCCTCGGTGCCTAGTCTAATCATGGGTCCCACTCTGTGACTCTGGGCAATAGCTTGCTTAATCTCCACAACGGCCCCAGCAGCGCTTGGATGCCTGGCTTCACCTTGGGGGTGCCAGGAGTGGACATCTCACAGGAAAGCCAGGAAAAGTTCCACAGAGGTATGAATACAGCGCTACGAGACCTCTGGGTAGAAGGCGCTATATAAAATACCAATACATTTACATTACATTACAAAATAAATCTGAGGGGTTTTAGATGATCCAGGAGCTTTGTTCAAGAGTGTAGCTATCTTGATGTCACTTTGGATTCCATAGGCTCCTGGGAGCCTCAGTTTAATGCGGCCCGTCTTAGGTTAAGTAGGGCTACTGGGTCTTTATTTACTCTCACTCGTAAGGAAGGTAAGGTTTATGTCTCTCCTTACATTAAAATCTATGATTTGCAGTGTTGTCCTGCTGCGATTTATGTGGCAGGGATGTGGGCGTTCCATAATGCTTCTCCCATTCAGGTGGCGGAAAACAGGATATGTAGGAGACTCCTAAATCTCCCATCAACTAGCTCCACCTTTATTGTGCATTCAGAACTTAACCAACAATATGTTTCTGATGTAGTTAAGCTTGTGCCGCTCCTGTTGTAGATGAAGGTATGGTCTAGCCTGGAACAAAGCTTCAATTGGGAGATCGTTTTGGATTGCCTCAGTTAACACAGGGATTTAGCTATACCATGGCTAAAATATTTTAATAAGGTTTTCATGGATATTGGGCTCCACAAAATGTTTACTGCCCGACTAGCCTAAACAAATCTGACAAGCAGCTAGTCAAGTGCCGTCATGTAGAGTTCTGTAGGTCACAAAGAATGAAGGTGTCTTTAATAAGTGCCACATACAAGACTATTATATACTTTTAGTTTCAGGGTACATGGCATCTTATTTGCATTTAGAACTCTCACTGTTCGAAAGGTCACTTCTTTATAGATTCAGGGCTTGCACAGTTTGACACCTTTTGTGTTTCCTGATGACTTGAATCCTTGGGAGAGCCAACTACCGACCTGCCCATGGGATGGGTTGGCTGAACAATCTCTGGTACATTTTGGCCCTAATTAGGATGTCGGTCAGACCAACATCCTTGGTTTTATTTCCAACCAACGTATTATGATTACGGCGGTTCGAGTGCAAACCGGCCGGTCATTCTGACTGGCTTCCAACAGGTTCAAGGAGTCCGTTGGCCAGTCAGAACAGCCACCATAATCCCATACGGATGGCATTTTTGCCATCAGGATTATGATATCGGTTTCTGATATGCATCCATGTCGGGCTTAACAACATGGAAAGCATGTAGGAAAGCGACTTTGGGGGCTCCTAGCCAGCCACGGCCCGTGGAGGGAGTTTCGGTGGGGCGAAGAGGCGGGCGGGGGAGGTGCAGGGTGGGGGTTGCGAAAAACTGGAGAATGGATAATTGAAGGTAAGTAAACAATTTATTTAATAAAACGAATTTCGCCCTGCATCGTAAAATGCAATGTAGGGTGCGCTACGAAATTCGTTTTATTTATTAAATTGTTTACTTACCTTCAATTATCCATACTCCAGTTTTTCGCACCCTCCACCCTGCCCCTCCCCCGCCCCGCCTCTCCGCCCCACAGAAACTCCCTCCACGGGCCGTGGCTGCTCCTAGCAGGAACCCTCTTCTTCAGCAGCCTGTGGTTGGGAGCCGAGGAAATCCTTCCTCCGTGTGGCCTGCCACACGGTGTAGGGATTTGCAGTGACTTCCATTTCTCTTAGGGGAGCTTGTGCTGTGGCTGATTTCCGACCGCAGCACAAGCTCCCATAGAAAAATGGGAGTTTGCAACGGCACCATGTGCGATTGAATTGTAATTGCGGTTTCGGACCGCCAACCCGAGGTCAGTCGGTTACAAAACCGCATAGATGTTGGTCAGGGGCAACTAGGACCGAGATCCTAATTAGGACCTTTATTTCTTTTGCAAATTTTACAGACTTTTCTTTCTAAGCTGCCTTAAACATACCCTGAAACGTGTTGCCTTCCAGAAATGTACAAAACGCTCTCTTATATTTGCTGCTGCAAGGCAGACTACTTGTTTGTCATAGAGTGTTTTTTTTCAACTTTTAGTTAGAAGCAGGAAATCTATGGATGGTTGAGAATCTTTGCTCAGTTAGCTGTTGAATCCATGCTTTGATATTTAGGGAGGGGTAGTTTTCTAGTGACTTTACACTTTATTTAAATTTTATTGTAAGTATTTTATGGAACTTTGTTTTCGATGGAAACAACAACAGTTTTAAGAGTATTCATTATCTAAACTATATTTTTAAATAGTTTTATTGATTCACTATGCAATGTATTGTCTTATGCTCTTTTTCGATTTTTTATTTGTAAAATCGAATAAAGCAATTTTTGAAGTCAGCACATGCACTTTAGCACTGATTAGCACTGGTAACGTGCACAGAGTCCTAGGGACAACTGAAATAAATTCAGCAACACAGGAGGGGCGAAGGCTAAAGTTTTAGGGGAAGACCACCTCCTGGGAGTCTTCATCACTAAGGCGGCAGAACCTGGACAGACCATCAGTATTGGAGGTGTCTAATATTGGACAGTGTTACTCCACAAAGTCTATCCTCTGTAGGGAAATGGACCATCTCAACAATGTAGGATTCTCATCCCTCATTTACAAGAGCTGTCTGTGGTCTGTCTGAACCCGGTAGTGAATTCCATACAGGTATGGTCTCAACTTCTTCAATACCCAGACCACAGCAAATGCATCCCTCTCAATAGCAGGGATCTAGAAAGTAAGCGCCTACTAATGAAGGCTATAGGTTGGTCTAGGCCCTCATCATTCAACTGTGATACTACAGCCCCTATGCCAGACTCAGAAGCATTGGAGAATTCAGGAACCTTAAATACAGGTGCTGTACAAATGGCCTCCCTTAGGATGTGAAAGACTTTCTGGCAGGCGTTGGTCCAGATCACCTTTTTTGGCTGCATCTTAAAGGTCAGCTCAGTAAAGGAGGCGACAATAGTTCCATTGCGGTTAACAAACGTCCTGTAATATTCAAGGAGACCCAGGAAGGGTGTCTCTGTTTGAGTTTTGGGGGATTCCCAGGCCAGGGTGGTCTCAATCTTGGCCTAGAGGGGCTGCACTTTGCCCCCCTCTCACTAGGTGGCTCAGATACACGACAGTACCCTACCTTGAGTGGCACTTGCATCCCTTGATAGTCAGGCTTGCCTGTTGCAGAACCTGAAGCACCTCCTGGAGGTGGTACAAATGTTCTTTCCAGCGGTAGCTGAAGACAGCTATGCCATCCAGGTAGGTGGAACTGAAGGCCCCCTTCCCAGCCAGAATCTTGTTAACCAACCTCTGTAAAGTGGCAGGGGCATTCTTCAATCAAAGGGTACCACCCAGAACTGGAACTGGCCCTATGGTGTAACAAATGCTGACCTGTCTTTTGCCCTCTCAGTCAAGGCAATCTGCCAGTACCATGAGGTAAAATCGAATCAACTCAGGAACTTTCACCACCGAGCCTGTTTACGAGCTCATCAGCCCTGGGGATAGGGTAAACAACAGTCTTTATGCAGTACCTCAGCTCTGGTGCAGTGCCTGTTGGGGGGACGGAGGGGGGGGGGGCTTGGGTACCAGCACTACTTGGCTGGACCATGGACTGTTGCACTGTTCAATCAGCCCCAATTCCAGCATTTTGGAGACGTCCTCCTTAATACTAGCACTCACCTTATTAGACAATCAGTAAATGTTGTTCATCACAGGAATGCCATTTCCAGTGTCTGTATCATGGGCACTCCAGGGATGAGGGAGAATAGCAAAGCAAACTGCCCCAGCAATTGAGTGACAGTTTCTCTACTGTTCTGGGGAGATAGTAGAAGAGTCACCTTTCACTGACCCATCATTCTCCTTGGACGACAGGAGGTCAGGAAGGGTCCACTCTATCCCTCCACCCCATCATCTGTTGCCAAGAGCATGGAGACCTCAGACTTCTCAGACTGGTTTCGGGTGAATGATGGAGCACACTTAGGGGGTCTTGAGGTCCATCACAAAGGTGGCCTCCCCCTTTTGCTCCTTCACTTCATAGGGCCCGGACCAAAGGTCCTTAAGGGCCCTGGGCTTCACAGGCTCAAATACCAAATGTTCTGGCCAGGTTGAAACTCTACCCAAGTGGTCTTCTGGTCGGGCCAATATTTCATGACTTCCTAGCTGACCTCTAAGTTTTCTGAAGCCTTTTTGCTGAAGTTTTGTATCTGGTTTCTAAGGGCCAACATGTAGCTAACTACACATTGGGGGTTTCTCAAGAGCTTGCTTCCACCCCTCCTTTACCAGACTAAGAGGTCTCCTAACAGGGTGACCATAAAGGAACTCAAATGGGCTAAATCCAGCTCTCTTCCATGATCTCCCTATAGGCAAAGGATAGGCATGCCTCGTGGGTTCAGGCATGCCCATAATCATGCTCTTTAGGGTTTTGTTAAACCTTTCAACAAGTCCATTGGTTTCAGGGTGACAGGGTGTGGATAACTTTTAGTTTTCTCCACACTCATCTAACATGGAATATGTAATATGATGAAGCATGTAATATGATCTGTCTTCCCTTTCTCTCGCGCCAGGATACTATACTTTTTAGTAACAGAGCGAGCTACAAAAGCCTCTATAATAATAATAATAATAATAATATAATAATAATAATAACATGGACTTAATGTAGGTGACATGAAGTTAGTGCCTTTGCAGGTGCTGTCACAGACCTCAGAGGTCCCCCAAAACCAGGAAACACCTATTGCCTAAAGTAGTTTTGGGATCCAAGGGTCCAACTATGTCTATCCTCACCCTTTCAAAGTAGCTACCAACAACAAGTAGGGGAACCATGGCAGCCTTGAGCTTTTTCCCTGTTTTCCCACTAATCTGGCAAGTGGGTCATGACTTACTGAATGCATCTGAGGATGTCTTTATCCAGGGCCAATAGAAGCGGGTGACAAGCCTTGCACAGGTCTTGCCCTGCCCAAGATGTCATGCCAGGGATATATAATGAGCCAGTCCCAGAGGAAGACCCTGTAGCACTGGGAGACCACCAACACAGATGTTGCCCCAAGCCCAGGAACCTTAGGCTCACTAAACAGGAGGTCATTCTCCCAATATGTGAGGTGATCTCCAGGGGTGTCTCCAGCTGCCTCAATCTCAGCTCATTGATTTTCGCACTTCTTCTGTGCTTTACAGAACTGTTCCCTGATGGGCCCACCCTCAACTTGCCACCCAGTAAGTTCAGGATGATTTCCAAGGGCACCAATATCCTTCATGGTAGGCTCCAGGACACGTCCTCAGGTCCCCTATAAACCTGTACCACAGGAGTTTCAGGTGTCATACGGCTTATAATTTCTCAAGTTAAACAAGCGTTTGTTGGACAAAATGAATGTTGGTATTGTGTGATTCTAAACACACCCTCAGGATATGTTGGCCAAAGTCCTGCTAGGGTACAGTGCACCCATAACCTTACAGAGTGACAAATGGATGTGCAACCTCAGAAAATGACAACCCTGACTTCCCAAGAAAATTGTGGTAACACATTTAGAAACCTTCCACTTGGTTACTTATGCATACCCAAAGAGATACATAAGAAATACACAGTAAAGCGTTTCAATATTTATTAAGTAAAATACTTGTGCTGCAATAATCAAGAGAAGGAAACAGAATGTGAGTTGCAGTACTAGAATGGTGACATAGCTAAACAGTTCAACCATTTTGTTTATTACAGAGAATATATGCTTTCATGCAAGTACAGTAATATAGTGTACTCCCACCAAGCACATTCTAACCTATCATAGCTAGGGTGAGTGAATCTGTCAAATCCCTGTTGGGTGATCCGACTACCCATTTCCTGTGGGTAAGTGTCAGCAGGCTGCAAAGGGGGAGAATGGGTTTGGATAGGTTTTAGGAAGAAGTGGCGCTCAGCGTGTTCCTTTAGTGTAGGTCGTGGCTGATGAGTTAAGTCCGGTGCATTCGGGTCAGGAGAACCAACCCAAGGGAAAACCAGCCCCTGCTAAGGTAAGGAGACGTGTCTCCTATTCCACAACTATAAATAGAGTCCTGTGCACACTACAAACTGAATGGTTTTCTAGTGAAAACCTCAATGTCACCAAAATTGTTCAAATAAGATTCAAGAGTCTGTTGTATATAAGTATGGGGCTCGTAGCTGGACAGATGTGTCCCGTTATGCAACTCTATCAGTATTGAAGGCTAGCACGGATCTGTGCGGAAGTGATTCTCCTCATCCGGGTAATGCATCGGTCCTGCTACGAGCACTATACTCTAAGCAGCATCCCTGTTTATCCTCCATACCCTGATCTCCATTCAGGCGTATTTTCTACTGCATCACGCAACTCGAGCGTTCCAGCCCTGAAGGGTCACAGCCGCTACAAGGTGTGATGAAACACTTGTCGGCAATTTACTTTTTTCTTGGATGTACTGATCAGCACCCCGCTATTAAACATCCATACCTATATACAATGGACTCTTGAATCTTATTTGAACAATTTTGGTGACATTGAGGTTTTCACTAGAAAACCATTCAGTTTATCGTGTGCACGGGACTCTATTTATAAGTGTCAGCAAGCTGCCAGTCTTGGTGTAGAGCTGGACAGCACTCTTCGCATTAGGTAAACTGGAATCAGCTGAGCTAAAATCCTGGCGTGGATCAACCTCTTGGTGCCGGCAAAATGCTCCTCTGTCTAAACAAAGGCTTGATGTCAAATATATAACATCCTCCATATTACCATGCTGAAGCCCCAGCCAGGCTGCTATTGTTTATTATGTTGTGATAGCTCTGTCGCCGAGTGGCCAAAACAAATTACAGCATCTTGGTTGATGAACTTAGCCTATAAAAGGTGGTTTGATAGAGTACCTATGAAGTGGTAGTGTAAGCGAAACCGAGTTCGAAAAATATTATCCTAATTGTGCATGAAAATGAAAATTAATGCACATCAAATGTCATTGTGTTTAGGGAGGCACTGCAACTTCCGAACATGAGCATGTAAAATGGCGTTTCTTAACCAGGCCTAGTGTACCCACGTGACATATGGGCTAGCTTCCACTGCCTCTGCCCTTCCCTTTCTTGGCAGCTGCATGGGCCATTTTTCCAGACTTCCTTGGCTCCCCTCTTGGGCAGCTATGGACAGTGTGATCATGCTGACCCAGTCAGTTATCCCCAACATCTACAAATATGATCTGAGCTCCACTTCCTTCCAGGCAGTGTACTCCAGATCATTGCCGAACAGGCAATCTACAGGCATGTACTTTAAAAGAACCACAGATGAAATGTTATAGTAGTCATACTGTCTCCTGTGTGCCTCAGCACCTCCACCTTCTGTCCATTTATGGTGACCCACTGTCTATAGAAGGCATGTGGACATTGGGTACCACCTCATTGTTTCCCAGTGATAGTAGGGTAACTTCTGCTTTTTCTCTACACTAGTTGGGACAATCTCTTCCCTAAGTGCTACGCTGGCAAACCCAGAGGTCTGTGTACTCTTGGGACCCTTGGCATACCCTTTAATGTGCTCAAACTTGTAGCACTCTTGACACTTGGGAACAAACTTACTTGTCTTCCTATCCCACAAGCCATGGCTCTTTTGGTCAGAATGGGGTTGGGTTCCTTTCCACTGTGAACTGATTTGTGGGCCTTGAGAGTACTCTTTGTGTTTATTGTTCTCCCCTTCCCTCTTTCTTCTACTGGGAACCCTCACCAGCCTTAAAGGACTCACCGCAGATGCCTTCTTAGGCACTCTGGTGCTGACCCTTAGGTCTGCCTCCTTAGCAAGATTCCTGGGATCAGTGAGTTTACTGTCAACCAGGTGTTGGCACAGGTCTGTAAAGCTGATATTGAGCATGTGCTGCCTCAGAAGCTGGTTGTACAGCCCAGTAAAATCATCAACTTTGCTGCCCCTTACCCAGCCACTGCGTGCCTTGCTGGAATAGTATACAAAATCTACCCAAGACAGCTTTGGGAGTTTGTGACTGTCCCTAACCCTGAGGCTGTACTTCTCATGGGTCACCCCAAATTTAGAGACAATGATGGCCTCCATAGAGTCATGCTTCATTTTGTCCCCCACCTCTAGTGTATAAAGGGTGTACCTCCCCAATGTGGGCATGTGTTTCCATAGGATAGCTCCCAATACTCTTCTGGCATCCTGTGCTTCCTCTGAGCTACCGCATAAGCAGAAAACCACTTATTGATGTTATCTCACATCACACAGCTGGGCACCGGGTCTTGTAGTATGCAGACTCTCAACTCTCCAGGGATCACTGAAGGTACGCTGAAACCACTGTTGCTTGGCCCTGATGTCCAGCTCTCTAAAAATCTTTTCATTGGCCATTCTCATTTGCTCGAGGGCCAACTTCTTTTCTTCAAAGCCCACTTGTCAGTAGCTTCCTCCTGGTCTGCCTCCAACTTTAATGTGGATAGCTGCAGCTTGGGTTTACTTTCAGTTTTTCGGTCCTCCAGCTTCTCTTCAGACAGGCCACTGCTCTCTGCCATGGCAAGGGGCTCCTCTCCTGAGGGTGAATTGTCCTCCCCTGAATGCTGCAGCTCAGGACTGGTACTGAGGTCCTCCTCCTGCTCCTCCATAGCTGTCTCCTCCTCTGCTGTGTCGAGCAACTGATGGACCTCCTGATAGGCCCTGTAGCCTTCTGCAGCTCCTTCTTTTTGGAGCTCCACCTTGCTGGAAGCTCACTTTCCTTGTAGAATCCTACAAGCTCAGCTGCAGTGCAGCTCTCTATGTTGCTGAGCTCAAACTCCAAACTTGCAGGTATAGCCACAGTCCATGGTTGAATCTGGTATCTATTATTTAAATGGGACTTAAGTGTTACACTAATCACTGCATAGTACTGCAGAAACACAGATACTGGATCACACTATTCAGAACCAATATGAGCAATGTGATTGCTTGTTTGTCAGGATGAACCACAAAAAGTCACTAAATTAGCCTGTGCTTAACCCTTTGATGGCTCAACTAAAAACACTCAGGCTTAACTTAGAGGAAATGTGTAAAGTATTTGTGCATCTCCTAAACATTAACAAAGTTAAGATACATCACAAGAAAAATCCCACACCTATTTAGAAAAATGGACTACATTTGAATACATTATTTTATTTGACACAAAAACATAAAAAATCCAATCAATAGACAGGAGTTATGATTTTTTTTGAAGTTTAAAGTTAAAAATAGCACCTTAAAGAACAAAGCACCAACAGCGGGTGTCTGCTCGGGTGAGACAGTGGAAAAGTTGAGAGTTGAGGCCGAGGCAGAGCGCATTTTAGCAACAGAGTTGATTAGGCCTGTACTCGGCTTACCCTAGGACTTATAAGAAGTTTTGAACAAAATGTCTGAGAAGGCAAAGTTCACCACAGCAAGGTAGCTGGCAGAGGAGGTGACGTCGTTGTTGGGGAGCAGCTGGACGAAGTTGCAGTGAAGATTTCTATCTTCTGACTTAGTCCCTTTTTTGGAAGTCTAAAACTTTGAGCGCGACTAAGCTGCAGCACAGGTTGCACAAATGAAGAATGTACTCTTTGCAAACACAAAAAAGGCACAGCACAAGTAGCAGCTATGCATTCTTTCCTCACTGTCAGGAATCAGGACACGCACAGGCAGCATAGAAAACATGGGGAAAGGAAATGGCGGAAGATAGGTCAAAGGAAATTCATGCGAAAAGGAACACTAGGCCTCTAACTGCATGACTTTGCGTATCATTTCCTAGTGTTAAGGTCACATCTGGGTTAAGATTAGCAGAGTTCTCTTTAACACCATTTAGGGTTCATAGTTTGGCAGCATGTCACTAGTTGCATTGGTTTATTCTGTTTTCATAACAGTTCCCACTAGTTTTCCACCCCTCAAGTTTGTTTTGTTTTTTCCTTTTGGTCTTCACAGTCAGCTTTTCCTTTTTGCCTTGGTGTTGTGTATTCCAAGCAGTAAAGAGTGAAACTATCTCCTATAGGAGGATTTGGTGGGGATCCTCAGAAATTTCAAAGTACCAAGGCGCAAAGTCAATTTCACATTTGGGGGAAACTAAATCATTTCTGTAATGACATTTCTAAGATCACATTACTTTTAATATATTGGAATAAGTGTACTTCAATCTGGAGCACACCCCTTATTTCAAATCAAGACTATTTGAATACAATTCCCTGCTCAATTTAAAGTAAGATACATACCAGTCAATTTGCACGTCCAGGTCTACTAACATTACTACTGAAAATACATTATTAATGACTGCAGTTAATTCTAACAGTTGACAGTCAAGTAGGTGTGGATTGATGAATCAGCTGTGGCTGTCTTTTACCAAGGTCTGTGAGAGGAGCTGAAAGACACCCTATCCTCAGTGGTAAGCTGGCCCACAACTCAATAACACCTGGGCTGCTAGAGGTCGCCCCCCCCCCCCCGGTGCTCCACACGTAGATTTACCATTGTTCATGACGAGCTCAGCTCGTCATCAGCACAGCTCAACCGTGCCTCATGACGAGCTGAGCTCGTCATGAGCAATTGAGCATCGAAGGGGTTAATCAAACTCACCTTACACATAGTAGAGGGCTGAAATCATAATGGCTGAACATAAACTCCAAAGCCGTCTGAGACATGATAGTTTTACCTGAAAAACCTATTTAGATTGGAGAAGCACAGAATACTCTTACATCTGAGAAGAAAGAAAGGAAGAAAAGAGCAGGACACTGTATCAACTATGGTAAAATGGGATATTTTATCCACAATTGTTCACAGTTGCTGGGAAACAGCTGAACTTGTCCCTGAAAGATTGGCCAGGATGAGTCAGTTAATAAGAGAGTAGATTTGTTTCTACAATAAGCGAGTGATACATCTGGAGGACCACTTACAGTGCCTGCCCTAGCAGACTCAAGTGCTTATGGATGTTTAATGGCTAATAGGGCTCAGGCCGAAGTTGAGATTGTAGTGTAGTTCCTATATTCCCAATAGGCTCTGCGCATCGGAATAATATACATTATAGATTTGACATAGGACTGAGGTCAATATGTCTCTATCGAGTATACTAACCTTAATTGTGTGTGCCACCTAGCTCAGAGGTCACTAGAAACTTTCTCGAATAAACAAGAAGGGATTATTTTCCAACAACTGCATAAACATGACAGCTTTTGTTTCCCCAAAAATAAAACGTATCTTCAGAGTCGTGGAAACAATAGATAACTATTTTACTAAGTCAATCGTGCATGCGTAGTTTCTACAGAGTTTGCACAGAAATAGAGAGACAGGCGATTCAATAAAAGGGTTTATTGAACAGTCTTCTTTCTCATGCAAGAAAGGTGAACTGCTACAATCATAAGACAGAATGCAAAATATAATGCGTACAGTGTAAACAATAATATAAAATAATACTGTAATAGCATTGTCTGTTGCTATGACATGTAAAAATACATACATAAAATACACAAGCTAAAATACTCAACTGGTGCTTCTAAAATACACCTACCCCAGTGTACCTAACCTAGGTCTAGTACGAGGAATGAAGTAGGTGTTTGTCTTTAGCATAGGCTTAATTTTGCCAAGAATTTGCCAAAGGGTTCTCTAGATTCTAATCAGCTCCATATCTTAGAATGAGAGAGGTTGGGATCTCTTTCACAGACCCTATTTCCCAACACCCAGCAAGGTGATTCAGAAACAATGGAGCTGGATTCTCGGCAGGAGGATGACAACTTCTGGTCAGTGGGTCAGCTGAAGAGTTGGCTTCCTTCGGCACTTGCTGTAGCGAGTTGCGTCGGGCAAGCAGGTAATCGAACTGCACCGAACCACACCGTGCTTTGCCATAGCAAGTGAAGATATATTTATACCTTGAAGGTGTTTAGGAATGCCAGCTTTGACTTAAAGTCGGGCACATGAACGTCATGAATGAACCCCTACAGAATAGTTGTTCATGCATAATAAATGTGTTCTTGGAGGAATCAATATTCAAGCAAGGGGAAGTCCCTAACGGCTTAAGTGTCTGATTTTCCAAGAAATCGTTGTGACGTAGATGAACGTGTAGTGTAGTTCCTATTTTCCCTACAGGCCCTGCGCATTGGAATAACATAAATAGCAGTGTAGACGTAGGACTGCGGTCTTCTAGGTCTCTACTGACTATGTTAGACTTAATTTAGGTTTGCGCCAGCTAGCTCAGAGGTCACTGGAAACTTTCTTGACTGAATAGGAAGTGATCAGCTTCCTTGGCTCAGACAAGAAGGGATTCAGCTTCCGACAACCGCATAAACATGACAACTTTGCTCCTCAGAATAAGAGTCAATCTCTAGAGTTGTGTGAAACAATAGACAGCTATTTCACTCAGTCAGTTGTGCAGATTTACTTTCACCAGAATGCAGAGAATAGAGAGACGGGCATTTTCAATAAAAGATATTATTTATTGAGCAGTCTTCCTTCTCATGCAAGAGAAATGAATTGCCACAATTGCAAGACTTATTATTATGAAAAGTGCGTATTACGAAATAATACTGTAAAAGCATTGATATGGTTTCTTAGCCATAAGATGGTTAAAATGAATAAAATATATACATTTATATATACATTGGCTAACGACCTCAACTGGTGCTTCTAACTACGCCTACCCCAGTGTACCTGACCTAAGCCTAATACGTGGGAGGAAGTAAGTAAGTAGAAGTTTAAGTTAAGTTGGTTTTGCCAAGAGTTTGTTTCAAGAATTCTCTCTAAGGGTTTAGTCAGCACCGTACCTTTGGAATTGAATGCAGGAGGTCTGGTATCTCCTCTTTAGGACCCGATATCCCAGTCACCCGCAGGGGTAGGCTGGAAACGCCGGAGCTGGATTTTCTCTGCAGGAGAAAAGACAGCATCTTTCTCAGCGCGTCAAGGAGGAGGGGCAGCGTCCGTGGGCTTCTCGCATCTGCTGGGCTCTGCAAGGGGACAGCTGTTCAGCTCCTGTATTCACCACCACCGTGTGTTTGCTTAAGGCAACGTTGGTATATTTATACCTGAAAGGTGCCGAGTTTGACGTAAGTTTTTGGACATAAGACGTCAATAAAGATGTCACTAAGAACTGGTCGTTCTTACAGTGCTCGCAGGAGTTCTATTACTAATCAAAACAAAGCAAGCGGGGCTTTCCCAGGTTGCTGGGGTTTTGGTATGTCGAAAGAACTCGGTGTGCTATCTAGGAATCTAAGGAAGTGGCTTCTGCTGTGTCATGGACTGTCATGAACTGCAGAGACGAGTTACTGAAATATGGCTCTGATCGCTATGCCATTATAGGGATATGCATTGATTATAGCCGTATAGGGGCATGAAGTCACAATATTGATCGGGGTCTTAGATAAAACACGACAAACGGATGGAAGTAGCCATGCCTGTATTTGGGTATCATGGACTATGCCTAAATAAGGACTGGCTATCTATGCATACAGAAGGGCAATACGAATTGTACCTATATAAAGGCATGAATCGCGAAATTCATACGGAATCTAAATCGACATACAACAAGATCTCTACGCAAGCCCAAAATATGAAGGAAGGCATTCTAGGAATAGATGTCACACTTAATTTTCAGAACGGTGGAGAAGGAGGCAAGCTAATTGCAGCAAAACTGTTTTGATTTGGTAAACACATCCTTATTTTTTTATGTTCTCAGTACTATTTGGCTGAGACTTCATAATTCACAAATTTATGGGACATACAAGAAATTACTTTTGCTTCATTTTGTGAGAAACACTATTTCCAGCATCAGGCACTGACCCTTTTGCTCTCTGTCAGGGTGTGCAGGAATCACGTGACAACAACTGCCGGGTACTTAGGTTTATTGGTATTGTAATTCAGGCAGGTAAACAAAAAATAAAGTCTATACCTAGCGTCTTCTTTTTCAAGGTTCTTTTTGTTCAACAAGGAAAGGAAAACAACGTCAGTGCAGTGCACCTATACTGTGAAATGGGAGGGGGAGTGAGGGAAACAACACCCACTCGAGTCAGAATACAGGGTGTATTGTATCAGGAAACTGCCACCGTGAGGGTTAGAGTAATATAGGAAAGAAAACAACACTCTTAGGTTTTCCAAGAAAGTCCTACATGTGTCCTTTTTACCCACCCGGGCACGTTACTTCCGCCTGCCTCTCAACACCCACGAGCCGTGCATGTACCTGTGCAAGCCACGTTCCTCCAGGAACGCAGCTGGGTACCTCGTATTGTCGTTGGCCTCCAGGTTCTCCTCCGCGGCGCTCGTCACTATAACCCGGTTTCTCCTGCTCCCTTTTCGGTTCTGCTCTGCCCTCTAATTCATCTCTGCATCTCTTCCTGTGTGGCTCCATGAACTTCCTCTTTTGGGTACTTGCCTTCCACTTCTTCTTCACTCCCCGGCGTGCCATAACCCCACCTCCAAGGAGCGTAGCTTGTCTCTCTTTCTGCTTCCAGGGTTTGAAATTTAAAAAACATGCAGTATTGTTTCTCTGGATCGTCCCTGGTGTATTGGACATCTACAGGTCCCGGAGGCTGAAAGGGAAAGAGAGGTGTGGCCCAGTGAGGCATGACTCTTGACTTCGTCCATGGGATTGGGGTCTAAGGGAGCCAGATCTTCACACTCTCCAACAACCCTCATCAGCCAACCTCGAAAGTACAGAAGCAAGAACATTATATTGAGGGCACTTAAACAATACAGCAATTTAGTTAGCAAACAATTAGCTAATTCTGGTCCTCCTCACAAGTAATAAGATGAAGAAATCGACCCGATTACTATGGAACCAATCCTGCTTAGTTTAATCTGTCCCTTACCAATAAAATAATATTAGATTTTGCAATTATGCCTGCAGGAAAACCTTGAAAAAGAATGTATTTTATATAGCCATTTCACCAGCAGGCACACCAATCTTTTTTGTCACCGTAGCCAATGGTAGATTCAGACTCTGTATTGATTACAGGGAACTCAATACTATTATGATCTGTAGCCGATATCCTATTTTTTCTCATTTCCATACTCCTGATCAGGTGAAATCAGCCAAGATCTTTACTCAACTTCATTTTGGAGATGCTTATAACCTACTACACATATGCGAGAAGGATGGCTGGAAGACTGCCTTTAACACCCGCTAGGACAATTTGAGTAGTGGGTCTACTTTTTATGAACCATTCAGGACTTAAGGTCCTCAGGTTAGAGTTGCTAATTGTGTTAGCTCACTCAGTTTTTGAACCAGTTCACAACTGTTTTTGTACTTCATGTTTGTTTTGCTCTTCTATTCTCGGTTCCCTCAGCCTTCCCCCATTAACTCATCCTTCTTGCCTATTTACCATTTGTTACTATGATTGTGTTTCCATCTGGGAGGGAGCTGTAGTCTAGTGTTTTTCTTTCTTCCCTTGTTTCTCTCTCCCTCTTCCAATATCTCTATGGATTCCTGTTCCCAACAGCACACACAACTCTAGCTGCAGATGTATGTATTCAGGTACTTCGGAATCCTCAGATCTGGACACTCAAATTGAACAGATACAATGTAAGCAGTAGCAGTACATGACTCAAAAGCACATAAAACAGATGTAGCATGAGTGGAAGTAGAGCAAGCTTCACCAATACTTGCACACACAAAAAAGACAAAACTTTCAGGAGGGTAATCTTGCCTAACACGTTGAAGATTTTGTATATGCTCAGGATTCCCTTAAAGATAGGTCATGTACAGTGCATGTTGTAGCATTTAAAACTTACTTTACAAATATGGAGCGGGTACAGAACAGTCAACAGCAGCAAAGATAATTATATAAAGAATGGATAAAATTTAGCTATTATTATTATTATGAGTGTTTGTCTTTTGAACACTCAAAGAACAGGTGCAGAATATCTAACAGCAGAGCTAACCTCCTTCAAACAAAACCGGTCCAGCACATTGTAGTGTGAACTTCACTCTCTCTCACACACACACACACCCACACAGAAGTAGGGCACCTAACAGGTACCACATAGGCAGTAGAAGGCAAGCCGCAGTAGCACAGATGGAATGTGTACAACAGAGGCATCAACAGTGGAACAAAACAGGCAGCAGCAATGTAGACTTCTTTTATACACTGAATAGGTAAAACAGAGGCAGCAGTACCCCATACTTCCCTCAAAAACGCAGAACACTTATAGCACTAGTTGCAGTACTGCCAGCTTTCCTCAATTGCAGAACTGATACATGACAGAGGCAATTCAAACATCTTTCACACAAAGAACAGATTGTCACGTTATAAACAGCCACGATGCATTTTGTCTTACATATACACGAGTTGTACAGTACATGAAACTACCATGTTGTCTTCCCTTGCCAGAAGATGCACAGGATAAGTAGCAGCCCTGAAAGCTTCACTCACACAGATCATGTGATGAATGAGGACTTCTCGCACACATTTGTAGGTGTTTTTGTGTATGTATGTGTGCTTATCACACACATACACAAAGTGTAGAGCAATCGTCCTTCAGATAAATAAGTACAGGACTGTAAGACGTGCAAGCTTTCCTCAAATGCCAGGTTAGTAGAAGCATTACTTAGAAACAAAACATCCAGAGCAAAAACAGCAGCAGGGCATTCCCACTCAGCCCTCCACACAGAAGCACAGCCACACAATCACTTTGCTTCCCTTCATCCTTCCTTTAACACATTCACAGGTTGTTTTGCAGTGGTTCTGCTGCCTTTGAATTTGTTCTTCAGGGTCCAGGGCATGGATATGCCATGGGACTACAATGTGTAGGGAAACAAGGGTTGCATGCTGGAGGCATGCATTACGGTACAAAAGGGGGTGGTGATGGACGAAGCATCTGAATCAATCAAACACTCACACCCAGTCAGAAGATCTGGGTTGCATCCATCACCGTTCTTTAGCCCACTCTGCCACCCCAGTTCAGACATGGCTATACGCAAATCAGTCTGACCCTGTGCCTCATGGGAACAGTCCAGCCCGAACTGCCAAGCCATGTCTTCCCTGGACTGGAAACAAGCTTCCGAGGACCGGTTTCTGGCATTCCAGCCGTCTTCAGCCCGGCTTGCTTGAATCCAGTGGCAAAGTGAGCAAGGGACTCACGTCTGAGCATACCCTGCCACACTTATGGTGGCCAAAAGCGGTACAAAAGGAAGCATGCATTAGGCAGGGCTCAGTGGAGGAGAGACTCAGGAGTAAGAATTCCTGGTACATTTTAAAAAAGTTTTCACATACTGTAAATTCAGAGAAAGTGGTCCAGAACTTTGATGTTGGGGCTAGTTGCTCACTTTTATAATTCCTATGTTCCTTTCATAACAAAGGAGAGTGACCTGAGGGTCACCTGATGTGTGGGCTGAACGAAATTCAGAGTTTCATGATGAACAGGCAACATGAGACACAGTGAACAAAGAGAGGGTATATACGCCCTTTCCGTAATTAGTTTACAAGAAATGTGTGGCCATATCTGTGTGTTAGATCTATTGTAACTTGAGAGGAGTCTTGTAAGGTCATACATTCCAACAGCTAGGTTAAGACACATGGTTTTTGATAGACTTATTTAAAGGTTTAAGTCTACCAACCTGGTGGCATATCCAGCCCTCAGAAGCATAGGTGGTTTAACAAACAATGAGAATCATGTCAGAGTTCTTCGTGGAGGTTTAGAAATGTTTGCATACGCATCTCTACTGCATTTTTGTATTTCACATTATATAAGTTGTTAGCATTCCGAAATCTGCCTTTATGATACATAGTAGATATATATGATGACAACAATTTCAATTATATCTTTCTTTATTTTTTCTTTAAAAAGCAATTCTAGCTTACTTTACTCAAATGTATGTTAATTTAATGATGAATGTCGCACCCACTGTATGGTGACTCTGACTCGATTTGCACATACTATTTTAAAAAATGTTTTTGGTGTAGGATTTGTGTTGCACTAAATATCTTTTGAAGTGCTGCTTACTTTTTAATCTGTTTCTGATTCCCCGGTCCACAGCGAGCGCCGCTCATTTGATGTGGACGGAGGTTCAGTGATTTTGTTTTTAGCCTAATTCTATTGCACTCATCACTTCCGGCGGAAGGAGGTTGGCGCTCTAGTGCCCCAACCCCACCTACTTAAATCAGATGACACAAGCAACGCGCAGTGAACGCGCCCAGCGGACGCGCCGGCGGCGTGCCAAAGGCAAGCCTGTCTGCGCCCATCTGTGGCCAGCCGGGGCCAGGGGCCACTCATTATGCCCAATTTATCTCCTACACGGCACTGGAAATGGGGCGCCTACAAGATAATTGGCCTTTCATCCCCTGCAATAAGGCCCTCTTGCATACCACAGGTATTTTTAAGCTCAGGAATACCTTTCCTGAACTTTCTGCCTTACCTTCGCAGCAGAATTTTCCTGGTCGCGTTAAAACCTCATCTGTACCTGCATCTCTCCTTCTCCAGGAAAAAACGACCTTGACAATTTGCTACTTGAACACTCGCTTGCTAGTGAAACACCAATTAGAAATATTTCAATTACTTGATTCCAATAAACCTGATAGACTTCTTTTTATCAGAAACATCGCTCAATACTGAGTCTGTACCCAATATTCTGGCAGCAGTACCCACAGGCTATTATATACTTCAGGCCAATAGGCTGCCAGAGAATCCTGGAGGCGGGGTTGCAGCTATTATCTGTCACAAACTTAGGTTTACTGCCCTTGAAGTCGCTGGCATACCTTCTGTCGTCAGCCTCATTTTAAAATTTGAATCTTCCCAATTCCCTTTTATCTGTGGTCTTTTCTATTGACCCCCTCACCATATGCCCCAGTTCCCTCAATTGCTAGGTGAAATAATCTCCCAAATAATCATTAACAATGCCAGGATTATTATCATAGGAGACTTTAATTACTGGCCTACGGATGTAAAAGAGAGCTCCAGCTCTTTAGAATTTACGGATATTTTATCCGGACTTAACTGTACCCAGCATATACAGGTCGCTACTCATATTAAGGGACATATTCTGGACCAAGTTTGGACCTAAAACCTGGGCATTACACAACTTTTAATTTCCCCATGTCCGTGGTCAGACCACCATATTATCACATTTTCCTTGGACTGTGTTCTCCCCACAAAATCTCCACTCTTGGAGAACCACCTCGCCAGAAACTGTAATCGGGCTAATATCAGCGACTTTTGTACTCTTTTAAAAGACTCCTCGCCCAGTGAACAGGATTCCTTAGGTAGTCAGGCAACCAGCGTCAAGCATTGGCTTGAATCAGCTAGCAATAGTGTTGCCCCATTCAAGAGAATAAATCAAAAAGCCCCCATGATGCCCAGCATTGGTTTTCCGATGAGTTGAAAACTAAGAAACTTGCACTCAGGCAAGCTGAGCGCCGATGGAGATGAGATTATGCTTCGGAAAAAAAAGTCATCTACACTTCTTTGTTCAAAGACTATAAAAATTCCATTCTTCAAAGACATCTTACTTCTCTTTGAAAATCACAAAGTCTCTTTTAAGACTAAGCACATCTTTTCTATAGTCGAGGAACTTTCACAACAAGATAGAGTGATAGCTAGACCTGTTCCCTCACAAACATTCTGTGACTCTTTAAATTCGTATTTTATGGAGAAAATTGCGACTATAAAAAGCAGCATTCCCTCTCCTGTTTTGCTAACGACTTCTCCCTCTCTGTTTAAAACAGATTGGTGCCCTCCACATATTTCACTGGAAGCTTTCTCCACTTGTCCAGACCCCCCTCTTGCACTCCTCAATAATTCTCTTAGACAAGGGGTTGTCCCTGATATTTTTAAAGTTGCTGAAATCGTTCCCATCTTGAAGAAGCCCAACGCTGATCCTCTGATATTGAGCAATTTTCGCCCCATTTCGTTACTTCCGTACCTCAGTAAGATCTTAGAAGTCCATGTAGCTAACTGCCTCAGCTCTTTTATTGAACATTCACAATTCCTGGACTGTCAGCAAGCAGGATGTATACCAGCACATTCTACGAAGCTGCTCATCCTAGCAGTCATGGATGAACTTAGGAAGGGGGCCGACCAAAATATCTCCCAGGCACTGGTACTCCTGGATTTGTCTGCTGCTTTTGATACAGTCGATGATCTCCTGATCGACCGTGTCAATAAAGCTGGCATTCAGGGACTGGCCCTTAGGTGGATCTCCTCCTTCTTGGACAATCGTTTTCAGGTAGTTCGTCTTGGCAATTTTTTGTCTGGGAAGGTTAGGTTGACTTGCAGAGTTCCCTAGAGGTCCTCTCTTTCACACCTTCTTTTTAATTTGTAAATGTCACCTTTGATCCCATCTCTTCTCAACAGTAGAGTTGCCGCCTTCAACTATGCTGATGATCTTCAGTTGGTGTTTGATATTGATTCTTCTAATACTTCAGTGTCTAATTTTCAATCCACCATGAACCTCATTAGCGACTGGATGTATGCTAGGCAACTTAAGCTCAACCCTGATAAGACTGAGCTGATTCTGCCTGGAGGTACGGCCAATCCTTGGAACTCGAACTTTTGGCCTCCTCGCTTACGCAATCCCCCTTGCCCAGCTGAATCTGTAAAAAGTCTTGGGGTTATAATAAGCAAAGATCTGTCGATGAAATCCCAAATCGGCGCGATAGCATCATCCTGCTTTTTTCATTTACGGCGAGTACAGAAAATCTGTAGATTTTTTACCACTGAAGCTTCAACTCTGGTCCTTCTTGTGCTGGTTATCTCTCGCATTGATTATTCCAACTCACTTTATGTTGGCATTCCTGCCTACCAGCTCTATCGCTTACAATTGATACAAAACAAAGCAGCCAGGCTCATTTTCCATCAACCCAGACATCAACATGTTCGCCCATTGATGAAGAGCCTTTGCTGGCTCCCGGTGGCCAAACTTTGTGTATTTAAATTGGGATGTACCACCTACAAAGCCCTGGCTGGCCAAGGACCAGCATTCTAAACTGCTTTTAGAAGTTCCTGACACGCTGCTGAAGCGCTGCCTTGTACTAATGTATTTTAATATCGCTGTTTGTAACTGTTTGCTGAATGATTGACGATTCTGCACAGTATCTGCATTTTAAACATTTAGAGCTTAAGTTATCAGGCACATTATAATATAATTATCTTTGGGGAAACTTACTGTCTTGGGCACCGCTTCTATCCCCCGTCCACTGCAGCTTGTGCTGTTTGCGTGGAGGGAGGCAGCGCGGTACACAGGGAGTGAATGATACTCACTTCCGGGGGCACATTAGAGGAGGCCATCTTGGCTGAGGTGACGGTCTAGTCTTTGCACTAGGACCGATCTCAGACTCTTATTTAGAGTGCGTGGAGCCGACGCGCTGCAGTATAAACTGCTTTTAGAAGTTCCTGACATGCTGCTGAAGCGCTGCCTTGTACTAATGTATTTTAATATCGCCATTTGTAACTGTTTGCTGAATGATTGACGATTCTGCACAGTATCTGCATTTTAAACCTTTAGAGCTTAAGTTATCAGGCACATTATAATATAATTATCTTTGGGGAAACTTACTGTCTTGGGCACCGCTTCTCTCTCCGGTCCACCGCAGCTTGTGCTGTTTGCGTGGAGGTACACAGGGAGTGAATGATACTCACTTCCGGGGGCACATTAGAAAAGGCCATCTTGGCTGAGGTGACGGTCTAGTCTTTGCACTAGGACCGATCTCAGCCTCCTATTTAAAGTTCATATGGCGCCGGCGCGCAGCGGGCACGCCGATGGCGCGCCGAAGGCGAGCCCGTCTGTGCCCGTCCGCGCCACGGCCGGGCCGAGGGCCAGACATGCTGCCCAATAACGCCATAAACAACATCTTACTAGAGATTTTATACTATCTCTAAACAAACATCCCAAGCTATGCTATCAGTCCCTGGACGTGGCCACTTGGGTGGGGCCAATTAGCTGCTACCACTGTAAAGAAGCTCTTGATCTTAAGCAAGTACAAAAGGGAAAAGGCCTGCCTAAAGGCTTACGTTGGGGACTCATAAATGCTAGATCGATGTGCAAAGATGCGTTGCACATTTTCGACCTAATAACTGAGGGGGAACTTGACTGTCTCTTTATCACTGAGACTTGGTTGAAGACCTGGTGCAATCCTGATATTGTGCACGCCCTCCACCCTGGTTCTCTAATCCAAAGGGTAGATAGACTGGAACAACGTGGAGGGGGCCTCGCAATTATCTACTGAGACACCATGAAATGCATTATAAATGAGCTTCCAGATATCAAAGGGGCAGAAAGTATTGGGTTCTGTATGCAGGCTCATGAGTGCTTTACCTTTGCAGGAGCCTTAGTTTATCGCCCGCCAGGTCAGCAAAATGAATTCCTGGAGAGCATTGGGGAGGTACTTAGTAATCTCACTCTCAGATTCTCAAATTTTACGCTTTTGGGCGACCTAAATCTCCACCTGGACTCGACCACAGATCCAGGTGCAATCGGTTTTAAGGATATTATGAACGTCCTTGGCCTAACGCTATTCACCCTGGACACTACACACAGAGCTAGCCACATTTTGGACTGCATCTGCTCGAACCTAGACACGCTTAAAGTAAAACCCCCGGTCACGCAAACCTGGTCATACCACAAATTTATCCCTTTTGACTTTTCAGTCGAGTGTAGTGCTATAGGCAAAGGCTTTGTGAAAACATCTCGGCTGTGTAAACCCGGTTGGAAAAAGACCATAGGGCACCATGACCTTCCGATGAGAGCCCATGAAAGTAAACCCACAATGACTGGAAACACGACAACAGATAATAAACTTTTTGGGGACTGGATTTGTGAAATAAGTGAGCAGTCGGGCCCCACAGGTCCGAATAATAAGCCACGTCGTAAGAAAATGTCCGCACCTTGGTTCTCACGGTTTTTAAAAGAAAAGCAAGGCGAAGTGAGGGCACTAGAATGAAGGTGGCGCCGAAATTATGAAAGCAAGGACCTTAGCAGCTATGAAACAGCTAGGAGACATTATCATGCCTTGATTAAAACCGCTAAAATAGATTTTTATACGGCAGCCATTGAAGCTACCAAAAATAAACAGAAAGATTTTTAAGGTCTTTAGAAACTCCAAAATATTGTTACAGGAATCCCCCCCTCTCAGAGTCTCTGCAACACCATAGCTGACTTTTTTGAACAAAAGGTACAGGCCCTTATCAAAGACTTCCCCCACTCTCTGATGGGGGGCCTTGGGGGTTACAAACACTGCCTGTATGAGGACTTTTCATCCTATTAGTCTGGAGGAAACCCGCCAGGCCATATTATCTATTAAATCGGGCTCCCCTTTCGATCCTTGTCCCCCTATTTTCCTACAAGCCATAGTGGATACGGCTAATCCCATTACTAATAACATCATAAACTCCTCACTCTCCTCCGCAGAGACTCCTATAGAATGGAAACTCGCTGCAGTAAAACTGGCAGACCCGACAACTCTTTCAAATCTACGGCCTATTTCACTTCTCCCTGTACTATGTAAGATAACAGAAATATTTGTTAACAGGCAGATTACCACTTTCCTGGAGGACAATAACATCTTACACCCCAATCGATCGGATTTTAGAGCCCAGCACTCGATAGAGTCTGCCCTCCTGTTCACGGTGGAAACCCTCCCCTCCGCTATGGATCAGGGCAAGAAGTCTGTCCTGATATTATTAGACTTGTCTGCGGCCTTTGACACGGTCTCACATGCTATCCTTATAGACCGCCTAGAAACATCTGGCATAGCAGGAGATGTATTGGAGTGGATTAAGAATTTCTTGAAAAAAAGACGTCAAGTGACTACCTTAGGACAATTCTTCTCAGAAGAAAAAGCTCTCACAACAGGGGTGCCTCAGGGTTCCAGTTTGAGCCTGACGCTTTTCAATCTTTATATTGTCCACCTGATCAAATTAATATTGTCCTTTAAGATCAGTACTATCTACTATGAGGACGACACACAGCTTATCCTAGTCCTTGACAAAGACATGATGGATGCAGAAGAAAATCATAAAAACGTCCTCTCAGCCACCTTCGAATGGATGAGAAATAACCACCTGAAATGTAACTCGGGTAAAACAGAAATCCTGCCGTTTGGACAACAAAATCATTTTATTCCAAAATGGTGGCGGCCTGAGGACGCAGAGGCGCCCCCAAATACAATTAGCGCTGCCCGTAATCTAGGAATGAAGTTTGATGACACTCTGTCTTTTGAACAACAGGCATTGGCCGTGGCAGGTACTTGCTTTAACATCTTAACAGGCTTGAGGACATTTTTTGATATACTCCCACTAGCAGCTAGTCGAACGGTGGTGGCTGCGCTGATAACATCTAGATTGGACTACTTCAACAGCTTGTATGCGGGATCAAATAAAGCAGTCTTACACAAGTTGCAGATGGTCCAACATGCAGCCGCTCAGCTAGTGCTGAGATGGCCTAGGAACCCCTCTGCCTTAGCCGCACTGGATGGTCTCCATTGGCTACCAATTCACAAGCGTATCTTGTTTAAAGTACTAGTCATCACTTTTAGGGCCTTCCACTCACAAGGCCCCAAGTACCTTCAGAAAGGTTTTAGGCGCTATTGTCCATCGCGTTACCTCAGATCCTCAAACGCGAATCTGCTAACTATCCCCACCTTTAGGCTTATCTCAAAGGGAGAGAAATGCCTGGCAGCTATAGGATCTAAGGCCTGGAATAAACTCCCCTGCCACCTACGTCAAATCCGCTCTGAAATACAGTTCAGAAAATTACTTAAGACCTGGATATACAGTCTCTCGGATACAGCGTGCAAAGCTTTAGTGTGATTGTTGGACCCCACTAATAAGAGCAGTTGACCAGTATTTTCATCTACTTCTGGTCCACAGCGCCAAGATGCTCCTTGGAGTGATAGTCGCGCTATATAAGTGCTCCTTTACATTACATTACATTACATTTATTTCTTCCCTGATACATCGTTATACTCCTGTCCGTGAACTCCTTTCCTCTCACTTGAACCTGCTTATCTCCCCCTCTGTCAAAAGAAAGAAGCATGGCAGTCTGAGATTCTCTTTTCTGGCTCCTAAATTTTGGAACTCCCTCCCTATGGAATTCAAATCAGTAACCTCTTACACTCAGGTCAGAACTCTTTTAAAAACCCATTTGTTCTCTCAGGCATATGAGTAAGTTTCTGTTACCATTCCACTGCTGCACCCTGTTCACAGCGCCATGAAACCGTTTGGTGTAAGTGCGCTGTATAAATGCCTTTAACATAACATAACAATGTTTGTAGTTGATTATTAAAATCTGACAATACTACAAAGAGTAAAACCTTCATGAGAGAAATCAATTTAAACATAGTTATAAAATCACTAACATTGTTTAAACGTAGTTTTACATATTTACATTTATCAGGATCCGACAAAAGGTGATTCCCTAACATATTTCTATATTATATCAATTAACAACGCATTCATTACTAGGGGCTAAAAGTGTGATCACATAATATATGCCATTTTCATTTCCACTGCTCTCATGAATTTTACAAATATAGAATTCAATGCTGTATCGGTTGATTTAAGACATGCTATCACCGTTTGTCTGCATGAACGAATGGCCTGCTGGTTAAACAGTATCTTTAGCAACCTGCGCCTTAGATCCAATAAAGCCAGGCATATGCAGATTAAATGAATGATGTTCACTTCGCCATGTTTACAGAGCATACAAGATGTTGGTGTTGATTGTCTCAACCAGATCATTGCAAGAGCGAGACCTGGAAGTACTCAAAATTGTGCTCTTATAAACCTTCTTTTTTTGTTGAGGGAACGATCCGGACTCTAAATAGAACTGTGATATATGGATTTTATATTCCTTTAAAATCATCCAGGCATGAACTCTTTGTCCTGTAACATTGATGTTTTTTTTTCTGGAGTCAGAGGCTTGTATAGACAGATATTTTATTGCCTCAGTTAAATACTTCCTTGTTGGTAAACAATGGATTTGTTTGAACTTCAGGCCACAGGGCTTGGTTTAACTGATTTGAAATATTTGATTTGATTCTTTTCCAGGTTTTACCGAACGATTCTTTTCGGACAATGATTTGTTTTTGCAAACCAAATTCTAATCTTATCTGAGCTGGTGTGCATTGCATGGTAATTTAAAGAGATCTAAATATTTTAGTGCCATTATTATTTAATATTATTGCATCTTTACCCCGCATCGCCTTGCTTCCATACGAGATAGTTGATACACGTTTTGCGGATATTATCTTTAGTAGTGGTTGGTGGCTAAAGCCTCCTAGTAACCTCTGTAATTAATAAAATACCAAGAGTAATGCATTTCCTTTCCTTTGTAAATCCATTTTATGTTGCTTGAAGGAGCCCTTCTCATCAAATATTACTCAAAGATATTTATATGTTTTAACTTGTTCTAGTTGCCGAGTTTGTAGGAACCGCTTGCATTTTTTAAAAATCTTATTACTTATTTCCATCACGTTTGTTTTTTCATTTATCACCATATCATTAAGTACCAAATAGTTTGATATTTTATTAATTAGTCACTGCAGACCAACATTTGTTTGACTCAGCAAAATCACATCGCCAGCATAGAGGAGATTTGATATTAATCTACAATGTCATCATATCCATGGACGACAATTTCAAAATGGGGCTATCTTTGGCCTGATTGATTTTGTAATTTGATGCTATTTGGCATGATATTATATAATAATTATCATTGTGCTATTGTGAGCCATTCATATACATAGGCCCTAACAGGTTTGACCATTTTCCGAATGCAATAGTATACATAGCAGAGAAATACTGACAATAAAGCGTTCAGACTTAAAATCATCTATTTACAACTAAATGTTAATATTGCTTTTTGTTGCAAAAAAACACGGACTACCATAGACAGAAATTGTACATATTAGCACATCACAAACATATCTGTAAAAATGGTGCAAATTGCTTTCTTTATACTAATAGCGCAGACAAAAAATACCTCTATCAAGCAATCCTTATGAAATTGGGCCCATAATCTTATTTGTGCACTGGACAATATAAATCCACCCTGTGAGTTAGTTAGGTGTATTAGTTTTGTAAATTGGTTTACTCCCCACTATTGGCTGAACCAATAGCACAGCTGTCTATGGGCGCCACAAGGATCGATGGCACAATATGACTCAAAATTCCCGCTAACATTATCAGAGTTTGAGTTTGAGTTTTAAAAGTTTTATATAGCGCTCTTTCACCAGCGGTTTCATGGCGCTGTTACTGGCAGATCTCCACAAGGGACAGGGGGTAGAGGACAGGGGAGAAGGAGCTACATAAAAATTTTACTGAAAAAGTAAGCTTTAAGTTTCTTACGAAACTGGGAGTATGAGGTGAGGGATCTGAGCTCCAGGGGTAATGAATTCCAGAGGGCTGGGGCAAGGGTCGCGAATTTTGACCCCCCCCACTTTTTCCGACGAAACCGGGGAACTGTCAGTAGGAATTTGGAAGAGGATCGGAGCTCCCTAGCTGGAAGGTAGGGGACAATCTCCGAGGAAATGAAGGCAGGGGCCGTGCCCAGTCGAGCCTGGTAGGTGATGGTCGCTAGTTTGAACTGGACACGTTCCCGAACCGGGAGCCAGTGTAAGGTCTTCAGGAGGGGAGTGACGTGTGAGGATTTGGGAAGGTTAAAGACCAACCGAGCCGCCTGGTTTTGAATCATCTGCAACCGCCTGAGACTATATGCAGGTATGCCTGCATATACAGCGTTGCCATAATCCAGGCGGGAGATGACCATCGCCAGGACGATCAGCTTCAAGGCCTCGAAGGTAAAAAATCGAGAGACCTTGCGGATGGTCCGGAGAGAAAGAAAAGAAGAAGAAACCACAGAGCTCACCTGGGAGTGAAGAGTGAGGTGAGAGTTGAGTTTGATGCCTAACGTTTTGACCGAAGTAGAGGGGACCGGAGGGAGACCAAGGGAAGGGGGCCAAAAAAGTGAAGACCAGGGACTGGAGCAACCACCCGTCAACACCAGTTCGGTCTTATCGGGGTTGAGTTTCAGGTGGTTGAAATCCATCGAGTCCCAGATAAAAATCATAATGGACTGGAAGTTAGAAATAGAGGCAGAAGATGAAGAGAGGTTGAAAACAAGTTGGAGATCATCCGCATAGTTATATACGGTGACCTCCATTTGTTCTAAAGAAAAAATAAGGGGAGAAATGTAAAGGTTGAACAAAAGAGGTGAAAGGGAGGAACCTTGGGGGACCCCGCACTGGACCTTCCGGAAGTCCGCAGAGAAGTCACCCAGGCGAACCGCCTGGGTGCGGTCCCTCAGGAAGGAGGACAACCAAACCAGGGCCGTACCCCCGATCCCTGCCGCCGCGACACGGGAGAGTAAGATGGTATGATCCACCGTGTCAAAGGCGGCAGAGAGATCGAGGAGGACTAATGCCTGGAATTGATTGGTGTCCCTCCCCTCCCTGAGGTTGTCGAGGACCGAAAGGACTACGGACTCCGTAGAGTGTGCGGGGCGAAAGCCAGCCTGACGGGAAGCCAATACCCCATTCTCTTCCACGAAGGTGCTCAGAGACCTGGTGACATGGCGCTCGAGCACCTTAGCCAAAAATGGTAGGAGAGAGATGGGGCGATAATTGGCAGGGATCGAAGGGTCCGCGCCAGGCTTCTTTAAGATAGGTAAAATAATAGCAGATTTCAAAGGGTTGGGAACAACTCCCCGAGAAAGGGAGCTGTTAAGAAATTAAAGGGGGGGATCAGGGCAGGTGGTGTAAATGTGACGAAGTATGTGAGCGGGACAAGTATCAAGAGGAGAGCCAGATTTTACAAGGGGGATTAGTGAAGTAAAGGTTTCCTTAGTCAAGGGGGGAAGAGTATTTAATTGACCTTGCGGGAGAGGACATTGGAACATTCTAGAAGGCCTCTTATTGGTGCTTATCAGCAATGCAGAACAGGGCACACATAAGTGTTATTTTTCTATTTACTCCAGATGGCCCATTTAAGACGACATTGATCTGTAAAACTGATATCATCAATCTTTGCAAAAAGGACCACTAACAATTATTTGTAGAATCATTCATTTATTTTGTTTTATCATATTCAGCTTAAAACATACGCAATATAGTAACAGTGCAAGTATCTAAAAGTACTTTTTGCATGTCCTCTCTCTTTAGGGAGTTACATTCTTAGCATACATATCTCTTAATCTGTATATTTGTTCTCTCTCGATAGATAGAGAGACAGACAAAAAAATAGATAAATTGATCTAGATATAAATAATCAACAGCTAACTGCGATTTGAACCTTTTTTGCTATTAAGGTGTTATGGCAACATTTAGAAGCCACAAGGCTAAAGGCCTCATCCAAATGCCAAGATGGTAATATATAACCATGTTATACAAGTTACTCATTATACATTTTTTAATACATGATTTACCATTTGATTTTAGTATCTTTAGTAAGAGTTTGAGCATTTTGAGGATCATCCATTTAAGATTCAATGTTTGTCTATCAATGTTTTGAGAAATTGAGAAATGTGTATCTTTATTGGGGATAATGTGCTAATATTTAAAATGTGACTTATGGAACAATGTGTATTATTAGAAGTTACATTTTAAATGCAAAGAGCGTTGCAAGGAAATTAGAGATATATTTCAAAATGTGTTTTGTAGGACATGGACACTAACGAGTATTCTAAACAATATATATATATATATATATATATATATATATATATATATATATATATATATATATATATATATATATATATATATAATCCATATATCTAATTACCCTGTCCACATTGCCTTTATTTTGTTTCTCTCTCTCTCGCTCTCTCTCTCTCTCTCTCTCTCTCTATGAAGAAACAAAAGAAAGTGCAATGTGGGACAGGGTTATTTTTACTGACAGAATTCTATGTTTACAATATGCTTGTAATAGTTAGCTTGTCATATGTTCACTGAAAACATCAAAGGGTAAAGTGACTTATAGTTAGGTATGGTAATAATATCTTACTTTGCATTAACAAAAACCTCAGAAATTCACTGAAAAAAACAGAAGTTAAAGCGACATTATAGTTATGTGAAAATATCAGTTTAAATGCAACATTTTAATTTAAAAACTCTGCTGAAATACACAAGTTACTTTTATTTCAAATAACTCTAACCCACGCCCCCGCTACGACCAGTGTTGTCATCAATGATGTCATGTCAGATGTCATCAGTGTTGTTATAAATGATACAACAGAACATGTCATGAGTGATGTAATATTTAAAGGTCATAAGCATGCAGGGCTATGGTGTGAGTTATAGTAATTAGTATAATAAGTGTTTGTAGTACTTAATTGAGGAGATAGTGTAGCTTGCCAGGTGGTCTGACCTAGAGATTAGTGAATGTATGGGAGAATTAATAAGACAAGATGGCAATGTCCCCACTAAGCAAAATAATCCAGACTTTTTTTAACAATGAGATGGCGGTTTTAAAGAATGTTTTAATGTCTCACAGAATTCTGAACAGGACATTAACCTATTTGTAATAAATGCTGCCAGATTTTCAAACACTCTCTTGCTTCTTTGTAATTTCATTTTTGCCATGGCATTACATTGCAAAGAGTTTGAAGAGAAGCGGTTAATTAATATGGCGCATCAAAAATAAATCAAAAGTCTAGGAGAGACAATTATTAAAATAAGATTTTCCCACTTTGCTTAAACGTCAAGTGGGACAAATACAGTAAGAGAACAAAGGCAGAGTCCTTAAGTAAACTGAGAATTAAAAACAAAAATGGTAGTTTACAAAAGTGACACATTGGGATTGAAATCTGAATAGAAATGTGTAATGTGCCAGAAGAAGTTTCAGGTTGACAAGAAATTATTAATGTGTCAAAATAATGCAAAAGAGCTGACAATACTAACATGCCAAGGATGCATAGACTTTTAGAATTCAGACAATTATTAATTTGCCATAAAGATGCGAATGAACTGAGAGTTTGCAGGACCTTTGTCTCCGTGAGGTAAGACTTATTCTATTCAATTTACAGCTTTGTAAGCCATTAGTTAAGGGGTACTTCTGGATGTACCACACACTACTAGATGATTCAGGGACCTCCTACTGGTCCTGGCAAAGAGTAGAATTGCAGGAGCTTGGATAAAGGGCCCAATGCCCAAATAAGGTGATTTTGTGCTTTGCAGTGATCTTTCCGAAACGTTTGAATAGCTTAAATCCATAACGGTCAGGCCGCAAGGCATTTAGGGACCCTTCACTGAATATCGATTGCACTTATATACTACAACTAATTGTAAACATGTAGTCTACAAATGTTACTAGCCTGCTTTCTATGCTTTGTAAAATTGCAAAGAGGGGGTGGAGACAGACTGAGCGTTCTGCTGCTTCAAACATGCTTCTCTATGATATAGATTCTTAGCTGCTAGGTGCTTAGGTTTTTAATCCTTGATAAAGGAAGGTGAAAAGGGGAGACTGTAGGAGGCGTAGCAATTTCATATGCTCCAGAGCTTCAAAGACCAGGAGCCAATACTCCTGCACAGCAGTGCAGTCCCAAGCTAGGTGAAGGAAGTCAGCCCCCGTAGCCCTACATCGGCCACATCTATCATCCTCCCACAGCTTACAGCGATGGAGTTTAGCTGTTGTTTATTATGTGCGGTGTAAATATTTGTAATGAAGAATCTGGAGCTGGCTACCGGTTGTGGCAATCTTGGCCAAGGAACTGTAGGTGTTGAATTGTGTGGGGCTGAGGGATGAGCCTTGAGGGACGCCACAGATGATGTTCTTGGGTTCTGAGGTGAAGGTAGTAGTCAGATTCTCTAGGTTCTTTCAGTCAGGAAGTGGGCGATCCTTTTGAGGGCATCCCCCTGGATTCCAATGTGATGAAGCCTCTTGATCAGGCTCTCAGCAGTGTCACACACTGCTGAGAGGTCGAGGAGGATCAGGGCCTCTGTGTCTCCCTGATCCTTCATTCGCCACACACACCCACATCTGAAGAAGTAACTGTGGAGGACGTTCCTTCTCCTATCTCACTGCTAAGTCCTGGAACAGCCTCCCCTTCACCTCTGGACTGCATCCTGTCTTCTGAAATTCTGGGAAAGGACTCAAGATCTGGCTGTTCAACTGAACCCACCCAAAGCTGCAAGGCCCTCAGCACCAGGACTTCTTCACCGGTGTTTGATTGACATTTTCACCGACCTATAATGTCACTTTGACATTTGTATTTTTAGTGAAGTTCTTAGTTTTTTTAATGCAAAGTAAGATTTTATTACCATTACTAACTATACCGTTGCTTTAACCTGTGTGTTTATCAAGTGAATTTCTTAGTTTTTTAAATGTAAAGCAATATTTTTTTACCATGCATAAGGCCAACCCTCCAGGGGCAGTCAACCTCCTCCCTTTGTGCAAGGTCTTTCCCCAAAAAAGTGAATCCATCTAAATTCCTTCCTGGAAAGTTTCGGAATGATCTATCAAATGGTAGGTGAGAAAAAAGGAGGGTAACAAATGCGTTTTCTCAATGCAACTTCCTACAGGAAAATTAAACAGAGATACCATAAAAACAGCTGAACAATATTACACCATATTTGGCAGACTACTAGATTTTGGCTCAGCAAGTAGGCTTTTGTTATTTAATGCAAACCTGTTCAATAGTATTTGAGAAATTCAGGCTCAACAACATTGTTTATCTTATCGGTTGGGTAAGCGGGAGCCTCACCAGAGTCCCGCGATCAAGCAACTTCAAATAATAGAGTAATCTAATTTAACTAAGGGGATTTGTTGGCTTTTTTTCTGCCGGCTGCCTTGCTCCAGCATGAGTAGATCACTCCTGTGAACTACTGTGTGACTGTGTGCTCTGATTGGCTGACTGCAACATGAAGAGAAACATTAACGAGACGAAAATCTAATTTTGCGCCTTTCGGTATTCACAAAGGGCATTTACGAGTAGTAAAGTTAGACTTTTTGTCTCAGTTAAACTTAAGTTTGGTCTTAAGTTTAACTGAGACCTAAAGTCATGGTCTCAGTTAAACTTAATTCCAAAACTTAAATGTAACTGAGACAAAGGTCTAACTTTACTACTCGGAAATGCCCTTTGTGAATACTGAACGTCATAAAATTAGACTTTCGTCTCAGCTTACCTTTGTGAATCAGGCCCATGATTCTTAAAATGCATTATAGAAGAAAAGTAAAGCCTACGGGGGTGACAGGGGTCACTAAATCTGCCTTATGAATTTGGTTTCAAGGGATATGTTTGGGACCTCAACACTACTCATATAGCATTAAGAAAGGAAGTTAATCATGTGTTAATTTTGCTGCAGAGCAGACAACATTCAAATATTCTAATCAACAGTGTTTCAATCGTGATGACCCTTACTTGTCGAGGGACATTACGATTGGAACGCGGCGGGTGGCACCTAAATTAGGAAGGCTTATCATAGCCCTCAAAGCTTTACTAAAATCTTCAAGACCTCCACTTGAATCCTATATACTCCACTAACCTGCGCCAAATTTATGAAGTATGAGTGACACAAAATTCCGAATACTGCCAAACCAGACTCCTTACAATGAAAAATACCTGACAACATCTTATGCAAATGAAAACATTTTGAAAAAACGATCTATTCTGTGGCGTTTGACATCCACCGTATGTCCCTTAATATTTGAAACACAAGGTACGGGTGGTCCTTGTGTCCCTGGGAGCATTATCTACTACTTGGACTGCCGTTTTTAGAATTTTGAAGCCTTGAAGAAGTTACTAAGAATATGTAAAGGCTATATGAACAGGACCTCCGGGAAATCTCAAACAAAAAACAACATTTGTAACTGTTGATTATTTTTACTGTATTACAAAATATGAAATCACCACAATTAGCAAAGAAATAATATCAATATATTAAAAAATATTTTGTTTTTGCTCAAAAAGACTTACTGGATTATTTGTCAGTGAATTGCTATACAGATATCTATACAGACGGGTTACACTATTCAACTGTAGTGTTTTATAAACTTGAAGAGTGCTGAGGTAAATTTGTGCTACTTGAACTAGCATAGAAGTCCTTTGGTACTCCAAAAGGGTCGCATCCGTGGTAGTGGGATGCTTGATATTACCTTGAGTGGCACCAACACTGATAGATGATTAGAAAACAATGTCAGAAAAAAGTTGGTTTACAACTGAGGTGCTAGCCTTTATTCCACTGCTACCTTTGTCTGTGATTTACTATATCGAAATATTCTATGCTTTGACATGTGTCTACTTTTAAAAAACGTTTTCATAGGTAAAATTTCCAGCAAACAAGTATTTGTGGGGTCGTTTTACAGCAAATGTCTTTGCAAAAATGTTCTCCCCAAAAGCCTACAGTTGGCTTGCTTTTTTTATACACATCCACAGAATTTCAGAGAGAAGGAGAGTATTAAGATTGACAACTTCACCAATACCTAGTTTAAAATAGTATTTACATGAATAATAAAAATATCAGACATTTTGCCCAAGGATATGGAGTGCACCCCTATTTTGATCAATTTATTACAGGCTCCTATAGTTGTATACGGTGTTAGTCAAGTATATAAAAAACTTGGATTTTACTGCTGTCGGTGATTGAAAAAGCTTGGGGGGAAGGTTAAACTACAAATGTCAACATCAACAACACCAAGATAGAAGAATACAGGACCTGATTCACAAAAGCAATCTGAGACAAAATCCTCAACTTTACGGCTTTCGGTATTCACAAAAGGCATTTAGGAGTAGTAAAGTTAGGATTTTGTCTTAAGTTTGTCTTAAATTTTGGTCTTAAAACAAAATCCTAACTTAAGTTAAACTCAAGTTAGGATTTTGTCCTAAAACCAAAACTTAAGACAAAATACTAACTTAACTACTCCTAAATGCCTTTAGTGAATACCAAAAGACGTAAAGTTAGGATTTTATCTCAGATTACTTTTGAGAATCAGGCCCATCGAGATTAGAATAGCGAGGGACAAAATATTGACAGGAAAGTGAATATATAGGGAAGTGTATGTTTACTATTGCTAACTCCACATTCATGTACCTTGAAGGTATGTACTACTAGGTATGACAAATCTAGACTTACTTATCTATCAATGATTTTTTCTCTCAATTTTGTCCTCAATATTTTTTCCCACTGATATTGTGGCTTTGATGTTCAGGGTACATAACGCTACAGGAAGATTTATTGCTTTTCTGAACAAGAAGTTACAGTTGTGTGGCACTAAATATTGAACTGGTTTGAAGTTTACAAGAAAAGCAATTAAGTATTTTTGTCTTTAGAAATTTTGTGACTGCACAATCTGAGTTATTGCTATTGATTTTTGAAGAACGTTTCAAACATTCAGCTGAAATTTGAAATGGTTGTGCATGAGATCGTTTCTAAGGGTGTTTGATTATTGCGGATTTGTCTTCAAGACTCTTCATACGGTCACATCCCAAGGTTTAAATGTTCCGGGTTCAGCAGGAGGGCACTGAAGGAAAGAAAATACAAGAAATGTTTGAGAAGTCATTCAAGATTAAGGTGACAAAGTCTATAAAGAAACAGATATGTTTTGATTAAGTAAGATAGGTTAAGATGGTGAATCAATATGACATTTCGAATGCACGGATTTATGCATGGAAAAATCTGGAACTTGGCACGCAAAAGCCCATACAATACTGAGAAATGATTGACAATGTCAGTATCTGCTCTTCTAAACTTTCATTTGAATGTCCCTTGTTTCAGCGGTGTGGTAAATGTGGAAAATGCACTGCTACTCCCACGTGGAGTGGAGCCTTTTGGGTCAATGCTGAGGGTTATGTGGCATGCAATTATTTGGTTCTTTTGGAAATAAGATAACAAGGGGTCGGTTGCTCTAGTCTTGTGCAGCAAAACTGGCAACGTGTGCATAGGACATTCAATTCCGTGAAGTGTTTTTCCTGCGCCCTAAATAAGAGTTACATTGGCATCACAAAATCATTCCATCAAACGGTACATCTCCTATGTATCGTTTCTGGACAGAGTACAGTTGGTAAATCAGAAATGAAAATTAAATAAATAGGTAGATGCTATAAAAATGCAGATCTGTGCAATTTAGTTCTTGCTTAAGCATGAGAATTTTACTGCAAAAGGTAGTGCACTCTGATTTTGGTTGTTCATTGCCTCATTCTCCCTGCACAGGGTCAGACAGGTCAAAGTATCGATGAAAGTTAGCAGTCAACATCAAAACATGCAGGCTCACTTGAAGGGCTATGACCTTGGACCTTTCTTCAAAGAAATGTAAAGTACTTGAAAGGCAGGAACTTATCAGTAAGATGCAGGAGGGGGAACTGGAGCTGCTGAACACATATGCAACAATATTTATAATTTTTACTGCAAACTGGGCAACTCAAGAGTCCCTTAGTGTAGAACTGCAAGACACGTTCTGCTATACGTCTACAAAGTGGAGGGAGGGAGCATTTAGGCAGGTTAAAACGTTGAATGAACAAATTCATCTTTGGATGGCCAACTGGCACGAGATTTCCAGACCTGCTCAAAAGTCTCATAGTGGCCACTATGAGACAAAACTGGAGCCATTCAGAAAGATTCACAGAAAAAGATGAAGATGTGGACAAAGTAATCCTAAGTAGGACATTCTATTGTAAGGCTGCTGATGGTTAGCTGGTTAAGTGACTAATCAAGTATATTTAGGGAAAAGAACATGGCATGATGTATCCTCTCTATGCTAGGTATGGTCATGCTTACAGGATCCAAAGCTTTCTTCTTTTTTGTTGCTTCGAACTCTTTTACATTGCACAGATTTGGTTTTGTGGTGCCACAGGTTTCTCAGGACAGGATCTGTTGAGATGTAAAGCAGGTCCTTCATGGAGGTTGGCACTGACTTTTCCAAATGCAATTATTTGCAAGTGACAGTTTATGTCAAACACAAACATTTCATAGTGTTTTATGGCTCCAATGGCTCTGGACAAACCAGTCATTGAAAGGGAACCTGGATAATACACCAGCCTCTCTATGAAACGCAAATTACGACATAGTTGGAATGGACATTTTCATACTTTCCAGAATAAATTGGTTCTCTGGAATAAATGCAATAAAAGGTGTCAGTTTCTTGTGAGATATCTCACCTCCACCACCCAGTTTCAATGCAGTTATCATATGGAAGGAGCAGGATTAAAAATGTATCACCAGTGCTGCAAATGAATATACCATTATGTCATTTTAAATATACTGGGGCTGGGACACAGTTCAGCCAGTTAGCGTAGTCTGAATTTACCAGTGCATCTTTTTTCCCTGCAGGATAACCCGAAGAAATGTTGATTGCACCACTTTATAGGTGCTATTATCTCAGTTAATGGATTAATGCCGGGGATGGCGCGCTAGAGTGTACAAACCAATACAAATAAAAAAGCCTCAATAATCTTGCTCAATCGAGCAACTTTACAATGCACTGGCTACACCAACTGTTGGATGAATTCAGCATAGCAAAAATAATTGATTTAATTAGCATGTCTGAAAACAATATCGGTCCCCGTCATTTCCACTGCCTGGGCGCAGTCTTGTTTATAGTTTTACTAGTAGGATAGGGAAATGCAGGGCTTAATTTGAGCCAGTGGTTTCCACTGCTCAGCACTGGCACTTATTAATCAACAACGGCGCCTTTCATGAGCACCACCTAAGGATACATTTATTTTTGTAGGCACGAGGAAATTAAGTGATTTGCCCAGATTCACAGGATGTTGAGCCAACGCCAAGACTTGAACCTGGTTCCCCAGCTCTGTCATTAAGCCACACCCTTTCCCCACTTTCATGGTTAGTAGTTCAATCTGTTTTTGGCAGCGCTTACAGGAGAAATGGGCTGGTTCCCATTTGTCCCCTGACGAGAGCCCTGGCATTTATTTTTTTACAAAGTAACCACTGGGGAAATGGAAGCTTATGCAGAGGGTTTGTTCCTGTTCTGAGAGGATTTTTTATATGGAGCTAGTTTGGTAAAAGCAGAGTTTAGGTCAGTCTGTGATGAAGGCGAAGTTGTAGATTTCAACCAACTGTCCCAGCAAAATAGAAATATTGTGCAGACCCAGTATATGAATATGTGCTTTTCTGTCCTAATGAACTATGATGTTATCCACATCACAATGCCAAGACCTTCTGAATTTTGCTCTGGTTTTTGTGTATGGACATTTTTTTTTAAACTTTTTTTATTAGTATTTTTCAAGAAATATCACAAACAAGCAATAATTGAAAAAGCCTGTGGCCTGCAAATTGCCAGACCAATAGCATTATTTTGGCAAATAGAAAAACATTTCCTGTCAATCTACAATGAAAGAAGGAGAGCAGAAAAAACAAAAGAAACCCAAATACAGTGGAGGAATATACAAAGAATGTCTTAGAAACATGGACAGTATAGCAATGATCTCGCCCATCGTCATGGTACCACTACTTTTAACAATTCCGACTTAGTCAACATCGGGGTAACACTTATTTCCTGGTTCTGTAGTCCGGAACTTGCGACCCATAGGCGGAAATATCGGCTTTATTCGTTGTTCATGGAGTGTGCCTACAAATAGCATTTGAGAGGTTGCCAAATATCACACAGGCACGACGCGGCGGGCAAGAGTGAGGCATATGTATCACTCATAGTATCACAGTAAGTGAGATCGTGGAGCCACACCCACACTGTGTTTAGACATGCTTTTAGTATTTTAAAAGGAAACAGTGCTGTATTGTGCAAGGTAAAGGAAATACAAAAACAAAATAAATAAATAATCATTGAGAAAAATATAAAGTAAAAAAAGAGGAGCATTACCATTTTGGTAAAGTTGTCAACACACGCGCCTCGTATTCTCTCTGGAGTGGCAGGGCTGTCCAGTCTGAAGGGTCCAGTCAGGCCGACGTCACTCCTTGCTGAGGCGATGGCATCTTTAATAGCAAAGAAGACTGAAGCAGAAAGGAAAAGTGGAGGCTCTCCGACTGCCTGCAACAAAAGAAACAGAGACAGTGCCTCAGAACTGAGAGTAACTCAATCTTAGATGAGTGGCCACAAGGGGGATATTGAATCCTGTTAAAAAGTTGTTCAGTGCATTAGTTGGAAGCTCTGTTCCTCTGGCCATTGCACAAGAAGAGAGGGTAAGCAGACTGCAGTTCTCATCTTGTCCCCACATTGTGACAGGATGTCAGAGCCCATCACTTATAGCCATTATGGGTCGCCTTGCGTGATATAGCATACAGGGTCGTCAGACGGGGAACAGAGCAGAGAGGGCATTATTTCCAATGCTCAACATTTTTTTAGGCACCACATTCCCTCAGCAACATTTAATTATAGGTTTGTTACACAAGCCTACACTCTTTATTATTGAGGAGTTAGCTAACTTGGTTAACACCACTACATTGTAAAAGATTCTGGGCCTGCCTTATGTTCTTTTTCAGAACCTCTGCCTATGACGGCACACCTGAATTTGCTGACCCAGGTCCCAGCCGCGGTCGGTAGTGGGAGTACCTGCAGGGCGATGACGAGGGGTGGGGGGTAGTTATCTATGGATTACGGAGGTTTACAGGTAAGTAAACATATAAATAAATAAAACAAATGTAGTTGCGTGCACTGCATCCCCAAATGCGATGCAGTGCGCACAACAAAATTCATTTTATTTATTTATATGTTTACTTACCTGTGAATCTCTGTAATCCATGGATTACTACCCCCCACCATGCCCCTCCCCCTCCCCACGTCACCGCTCTGCAGGTACTCCCACTACCGAACGCGGCTGCAAGGTCCTACAAAAAAGTCTGACATGCTGTTGGAATCATCCATCTGTGGTCGCATGCAGATTCTGATGCACACGGGTGGTGCAGTCAAGGCACCAATCTGAGCAATGATGGACAGTGAACGATGGACACATAGGCTGAGGCTTTAAAGGAGACTGATAATGCCTGGCTACCTATCTCCCCCTTAAGAAAGACTATAACTGTCCATAACACCTACCCATGCATGCTGAAAAGACATGACATCTTCCCGCTGACACCAGTGTCATGGTGGACTGGGATCATTCTTCACACTCACACTGTTGTTTTGAATGTTTTTATGGTATCGTTAAAACAAGGAGATGATGGACCGAGAGCTGAAACATTTAAGACACTACCCCCAGTCACAGATCTGGGTTGAATCCATCATCGTTCTTTAGCTCACTTCGCCACCCCAGTGCAGACATATCCATATACAAACCAGTCTTGAACCTGTGCTTCATGAGACATCCCAGCTCGAACTGCCAAGCCATGTCTTCCCTGGACTGGAAACAAGCATCATGGGACCGGTTATGAGGTAACACCCCTCATCAGCCAGGTTAGCTTGAATCCAGTGGCAAAGTGAGCAAGGGACCCACGTCTGGGCATATGCAAATCTGTCTTGACCCTGTACCTCATGTGAGCTAAAGAACAATGATGGATTCAACCCAGATCAGTGACTGGGGGTGAGTGTCTGGAAAGTTATGGCGCTACGTCCATCATCCCCTTGTGCTTGCTTTGTTTGCCCTAAGTTGGCAGGGTATGACCAGACGTGGGTCCTTTGCTCACTTTGCCACTGGATTCAAGCTAGCCTGGCTGATGAGGGGTGTTACCCCACACCGGTCCAAAGATGCTTGTTTCCATTTCAGGGAAGCCCTGGCTTGGCAGTTCAAGCTGGACTGTTCCCTTGAGGCACAGGGTCAAGAATGATTTGCATATAGCTGGGTCTAAACTGAGGTGGTGACGTGAGCTAAAGGACGATGGTAAATTCAACCCAGATCAGTGACTCGAGGTGAGTGTCTGAAAAGTTTTGGCACTCCGTCCATCATCTCCTTGTGCTTGCTTTTTTGTATAGTTACACATTACACATACATACTGTTATATTCCATACAAAGCTAGTACCCAAATAAGCATTACATTTGTTACCAAAAAACTTTGGTCTCTTTCTAACTCTTAACATTCTTTAGCTTGTCCCAACTACAAGACCGCATAATCAATATTTAGGGGAGAGGATGTAGTCTTAGGGCTAGAGTGGTCGACCTAAGAAGCTGGGGAACTGGGTTCGTGTCTTGGCAACGACGCTCAACATCCTGCGATTCTGAGCAAATCACAATCTCCCCGTGCCTAACAAAAATGAATGTGCCCATCTGTAACGAAAGTGGTGCTCATGTAAAGGGCTCTGATACCCAATGTCTAGGGTCGAGTTCGAGCTATGTAAAACTTCCACAGTGAATATAGCATTTGCAGGCTTGTTACTGAAGGGACATGTCAACATAACATTTCTACATGTTCCACTTATAAATGTTAGGCACCCCTTTGAGGTCTCGTATGCCTTCTTATGGGTGGCTTATTACTAATTAAAAGTAAGGTTTTTTTTGGGACAGACGGTTTAAACTGCAGAGGTCACACTAACATTGGCCGGCCTGAAGCCATGTCTTCTGTGTCACACTAGTGCATGTCACGGTAAGGGCTGCAGGCAACAGCTGCATTTAACTTTCCATGCCATGTGTGTAGTTTCTACGCCATATACTATGGCCTTACATCAGAGATAAATATGACGATCAGGGACCAGCCATTTGTGTAAATGTTTTAAGGGCAAGAACACAAACACTGGACCCTTTACAGCAGTGCCTCAATGTGCAAATTTTTTTTTAAAACAGCAATAATATTAAGCAAAACATGGGACCTTTGGACCACTGTCTACTCTTCAACAAACATTTTCCTTGACATTCACAAAGGGAAGAAAACCAGGATAGTTCAAGCTAGCCAAAGTCTTTGCCATGCTAAACTCTGGTTGTGAGGTCTAAGGGGGTGTGGGAGTGTCATAGGGAAATTACTGTTGTGCTCAGACATCTAACACTAAAATCTAGTTTAAAGCACCCTCGACCCACAACAAACTGGTGAAACAAAGCAGGGTCCCTCAGTGCTCACAAGGGAGATGCAGAGTAATTTCAGAGTGCAAACATTTTACATGTGCTTCAGACAGACAGAATTTGACACTGTTGTGCCAACAGGATGCCCACAGCCCCCATTCTGAAAAACCTCCAGAACTCAGAGGTGTCATTCCTGCCCATTCAGGGCGACCTGTCAAACAAACTGACCTATTGTGTAGCTCCTGTGAGATGGACCTTATGTTAGCAGTACGTTAAGGGAAACACTAGGGGGCAGATTTATGTCAGACTTGCGGCACTTTTGCGCCGCCGTTGCGTCACTTCTGTGACGCAGCGACGGCGTAAACCCTGCGCCACGTTGCGACATACTTACATCGTGACGCATCTATGGAGATGCGTCAAGGTGTAAGGCCCTGCGACACATGAAACCTACGTCAGGTTTCATGTGGGCGTTTCTACGCAGGGGGGGTTCTGTCGCAGGAACGCCCCTGAAAAGTGACTCCGTGAAATCTACAAGATTTCACTGAGTCACTTTCCCAACGCTGATACGTCAAAACCCTGCGCCTGCTTGAACGCTTGACGCACCACGTTAGAGATAGGGCAAGTTGGAATAGTGCTGGAGTTGCGTGCCGCAAGCAACACAACTTCAGCACTGCGCCAACTTCACCCCCTAGATGCGACATGCATCTGTTCATTCCTGCGCCATGGTGCGCCGCATTGTAAATGCGGCGCATCATGGGTGGCGCAAGGATAAACTTGCGTGCCGTATCTTTCCTGGCGCATCTCTGCCGATTTGCAGAGATGCGCCAGGCAACGTAAATCTGCCCCTAGGAGTGTAAACAGTTGTAGGAGCTGTGAGCACGCTGAGGTGTCTCCAATGCAACACAAATTCAAGGAATATACACTGCCTGCCAGGCGCTAATAAAAACATGTCACATCAGGCACTGAACTTAATTAGAGGGTAGCCACAGTCACAGATCAAGGTGATCCCATGCCCAAGGTGGACTGCTCTCTTTTTAACAGTTCAATGACATTAGACCTTCTATATACCACTAACCCTCGAAAAAAGATACAGCATGATCCTGTCAATATGAATGCTATTGATATATTGCTTTGTCTTGGAAATAATGCTGTTTTGTGAAGTAATAAACAAATAGAGGTTGCACATGTCTGGCAAGTTAATTTAGGGTGGAGAAAATCACATTCAGTGTATGGCCTGATCTCTGTAACAGCCCCACTGAACTTTTAATGGTACAAAACTACAAGAAATCTGCACATCACTCCCTAGGCCAGCCTTTCTCAGTGCACAGGCTTCCACTCGGTCTACAGCTCCTAGTGCATTACCTTGGAGGAATAGATTGCTTTGCTGTTCGGACAGTCACGGAGCAGGGACACGTTAAACTCTGTAGCGATGTCTCCAACTGACGGGATCTTGTACATCCCCGGCCCTCGGGTGTACAGATAGCCATCAGGGGAGTACCGCAGTTCTTCCAAGGTAAACAGGCCCAAGCCTTGAACAAATGCCCCTTCAATCTGCAGGAATGCAAACAAAAACATGTTTGTTTATCAGATAGTTTCTATGTTGGTTTTGCACAAGAGACAATTTCGCAAGGAAAAAAAAGCCATGAATACTCATCCTTGTGGAAGTACTGTACACATCATTCAAACGTGAATTCCTTACTTGCACGCATGATGGCCTATTTACAAAGGTACATTTAAACACATATACATTTACAACTGTACCTATGTGTAATGTTACGTTTTTACCATTCACCATTTCGGACTATAGAGTTACAAGTAAGTGTGGTGGAGCCTTCTACAACAGGATTTAAGAGTGTAATCTTAAGAGTGTAAAATTATTAATTGTAACTTTTAGCACACAGTCAGAGCTCTCCACCACCATGTCAATGATTTCTCTATGGGAAAGTATAGAGAAACAATATTAAAGTTTATCACATTTTATTTTTAAATTTAGACTATTACAACATTCTCAAATAAAATAACAATTGTTTAATATATATATATACACATGCATATATATCAAAGGTCTAAGATTAGTTATAGTTATGAAAACATATTATTTTTCTACAAAGCCAACTTAAACTATATAAACCTTAGAAATTCAAAAGTTATAGTTTCAATGCATGTCGTCACTGGTAACCCATCTTTGCGCACGGAGACAAGAGGGTCATGCCCCCAATCAAATACCACAAGAAACTCTTCGTCGTCGTGGGCCCCCAACCCTGCAGGGCTGCCTCAGCTGATGGGGACGAAGCATCATATTTATAAATGCACAGAAAAGAAGTGCTGAAGGCGATTCACTGTGTCACCTTTTCTTTAAGTGAAGGGTGGCAGCAGAATGAACAGTCTTTCCTGATGCATTGCGGCAGTCATACCTTAATCATAGAATTGAGATTTCACAATGCCCAGACACAGGTGCTTTAAATCTATTCATCATCTGACCCTGAAACAAAAACCTACAAGTCCCAGGATACATCTGTGTAGTTCTCGCTCTCATTCTGTGCTATGGCGAGTATTCATGTATTCTATAATGGCGTTTTCTTTACACCAATAAAACACAGTCCATAATTTAATACGTACGTTGTGTCCTGTGAAAAATAAAGTGGCCTCGTGCTTAATATAAAATATTTAGCGACTTGAGATGCAATGTCTCTGTAACATGCGGAATCCGGAAACACAAAATTTCAATTAATTCAATTTTTAATTACATTTCTATTCAACTAAATTATTTATTTCACTAGTAATTTTAGGGTATATTTGTCTTCACATTTTATTTGAAGTTACAGATTTCTTTTTTTAAAGCTAGGATTTCTAGTTTTCCATATACTTTTCAAAGTTCTTTTTAAAGATATATGTTATGTTAACATTTTGATAAAGCGCAACAGCTGCCCCAGCAAAGAGGCGTTAAGGGGGATAAGGAACCAGCCAGAGCTGTACAAAGAGAGGAGGAAGGCAGAGAGGGAGTCCTAAGGAGAGGGGAACAGATGGGTCTTAATAGCTTTCCGGAAAGCAGACGGGTTTTCCAGAGAGCGAATGTTCAGTGGCAAGGAGTTCCAGAGCTTGGCTCCCAACACCCTAAAGGAGCGGCCGCCGATTCGGCAAAGCTTTGTACGGGGTACAGTCAGAAGGTGCTGGCCTGATGAGCGCAAATTGCGTTGTGGCACGTAAGATGTTAAAAGCGGGCACTGAAGTTCTGGACAGCCGAATTTGAGGATCTTAAATGCCATGATGAGGGTTTTAAACTGAATAAGAGATTCAATGGGCAGCCAATGCAGATTTCGGATGGTAGCTCGGACCGAGCATCTGCGGGCGAGACCCACCAAGGCTCTTGCTGCAGAATTCTGCACGCGCTGCAATCGCGCTATCTCCGCTTTGTTGGCGCCTAAAAACAAGACATTGGCATAGTCTAATCGGGAGAGGATTGTGGATTGAACGATGAGTTGGCGGACTTTAGAATCAAAGAATCCGAGTATCGGGTTGAGGCTCCTCAGCAGGCCTACACAAGTAGCTGCCACTTTTTTGTGTGGGTCTGGAAACTAAGCGAGGAGTCCATCCAGACGCCCAGATTCTTGACCAAGGTTTTAGGTGGTGGAATGGTACCCAACGACGAGGGCCACCAGTGTTCATTCCAATAGCTGGAGTTTTTCCAGAGGAGCAACACCTCTGTCTTGCCTGCATTAAGCTGCAGGCAATTGTCCGTCATCCACTGGGCTACTGCCGCCAGGCCATCCCTAAATCTCGAGGCCAAGGTGGACGGGCCTTCGGTGAGAGTGATGACCAGCTGCGTGTCATCTGCATATGACACCAGCGTTAGGCCCCACTCTTTGGCCACTGCCGCAAGTGGCTGCACATATAGATTAAAAAGGGATGGGCTAAGTGCAGAGCCCTGAGGGACTCCTTGGCCGATGGAATGGGACTGGGAGAGAAATGGGGGAGCTGACACCCGAAAAGATCTGTCCTTCAGGAATGAGCGGAACCATTCCAGGGCGAGACCGGTAATCCCTACTGTCGCCAGGCAGTTTAACAGAATGTTATGAGAAACCGCATCAAAGGCTGCGCTGAGATATAATAGAATTAGCGCAGCACTCTGACCGGCATCAAGGATTGTCCGGAGATGTTCAGTCGAGGATAGGAGGGCAGACTCAGTACTGTGGCCCGGCCTGAACCCGTTTTGAGATGGGTCCAAGATGTTGTTATGGTCCATATGTTGGGACAGCACGTTGTTTACATGAGCCTCCGCAAGTTTAGACAGCCATGGGAGCAGTGAGATGAGTCTGAAATTCTCCAATTTTGAGGGGTCTAAGGTGGATTTCTTAATAATGGGGGAGACCCAGGCTTTTTCCAAACAGTCAGGACACTAGCCGAGGAAAAGGAAAGGTTGAGTATAGAGGCCAGGGAAGGTAGAAAAAATTCTAAAGATTCAATAAATTGAGCCGGCCTCATTGGGTCTGCTGGGGAGCGAGACTTAACGTTCCTGCAGAGTTTAGTTAGGTCCTCATAAGAGATTTCTGATATAAGCATCAACATGGTGCCATCAATAGTAAGGTTAGTGGAATTAGGCGGGTCAAAAGAGTGCTGTGGAAATGATCTGTAGATTTATTGCACTTTTTCTACAAAGAAAGTCGCAAGGTCCTCACACTGCTGCACAGAGGTAATGCTTGAGGCTGGGGTTCTGCTACTCTGCAATTCTTGCACCAATTTAAAAATCACTTTGGTAGGATTTGGGCTGGAGTTGATTTCTTCTGCATAAAAAGAGGCGCGAACGGAGCAAATAGCTTTATGATAGAGTTTTTGTTTGGCTAAATAAAATGCTTTATCCCTATCATTGTAATCCCTTCTCCAGATTCGCTCAGCTTTTTTGCACTCTTTTCACATGGATTTCAACGTATCATTGTACCATGGGTTGCTGCGCCCCTTAGTCCATTTGGCTGGGATGAGGGCATCTAGTCCTTTAGTAATCCAATCATGATAGGCAGCGTATATCATATCGATATCCATGTTTGCCTCATGTTGGAATTCTCCTAGAGTGGCGTGGAGGTCACTGATTAAAAGTTTATGCCATGGCCTCTTTAGGGGTCGAGTTGGCTCGTCTTTGTTAACCCACTTCCTAACCAACATTGTGATTTTAATTAGATAGTGATCTGTCCATCCCATAGGTTTGGGCACTTCTGTCCTAACCTCGGGGATGTTAGTGAAGACAGGGTCTAATGTATGCCTAGCCGAGTGTGTGGCAGCCTGGATTAGGGAATTTAATTGTAAGGCTGCAAAGTCAGCCAGGAGGTTTTTGATGGTGGGATCTTGGGACGAGTCAAAGTGGAGGTTGAGATCTCCTAATATGGTGAAGTTGGCCAAGCCCACCACCAAGGAGTTTGCCACCTCAAGGAGAGCTTCGATGAACTTTGAAGCAGGTCCAGGGGGTCGAAATATGTAGAGCCCAGACAGGGCAAAATGGGGGCCCGTCGTGATCTTGAATTGAGCACGTTCACAGCCCCAAATATCTTCCTTAGTGAAGGAGCAGCTATGTTGTTTTTTATAGATGACTGCTATGCCGCCGCCTCTAGCGTCTCTATTTAGAGTCTTCATTGAATAGCCCTCTGGCAACGTGAGGTTAGTTATCCAAGTCATATCATCACGAAGCCAGGTTTCACATAGAAAGAGAATGTCAGGGGTCTCATCAAGTAGGAGAGTGTTTACCTCTAAGTGGTGTTTAACGAGGAACCTAACATTCAGTTGGAGAACGGTGAGAGGGGTATACTTAGGCGAGCCTAATCTGAACCCGGATAGGCAAGGTCTGGGCGTAGCGAAATGACAGGACTTACATTGTAAGCATGTCTGTCTGAGGTGGCCTGATATCTCCTCACAGCTCTGGCCAGGGTTCAGGGCGACAAGAAGTTCCCTATCATAGTGGCGAAGTTCCCGTAGAGCTTGGCCAGGGGGACCGGCGAGAGACGATGTCTTGGCGATGACGGGCGTAGACGGGCTTGCCTTTGGCGCACCTTCGGCGCGCTGACGGCGCACCCGCTGCGCCCGTCTGATGCGCCTCCGGAAAATACACATGATTAATAGGGAGAGTGGGACGACAATAGACGGGGGGGCGTGGCCTCAAAAGGGGCGTGGCCTCGACGAACGCCGGTAATGGCGGCAAGAGGTGTGTCAAGTTTCTCGAGTCCGCGGCAGCGCTGAACTCCACTGCGCGAGCTGCTTAAGAACAAGCTTTTGTCCTGAGGATGTCAGGAGATGAGTAAAGTGAGTATTTAAAAAGTACAACAAATATAGTGACTCTCAATTTTTAAAAGCAAGTACAGGTCCTGCTCCCGGCTTCCGCCTCAGGAGTAAGTGGTTCTAGCCAGGCGCTTGTAGTCAGCGTCTTTATAAGATCTGGCTGGGGGGGGGGCGTGGCCTCGAAAGGGGCGTGGCATCGGCAAATGCCGGTAATGGCGGCAAGAGGTGTGTCAAGTTTCTCGAGTCCACGGCAGCGCTGAACTCCACTGCGCGAGCTGCTTAAGAACAAGCTTTGTCCTGAGGATGTCAGGAGATGAGTAAAGTGAGTTTTTAAAAAGCACAACAAATATAGTGACTCTCAATTTTTAAAAGCAAGTACAGGTCCTGCTCCCGGCTTCCGCCTCAGGAGTAAGTGGTTCTAACCAGGCGCTTGTAGTCAGCGTCTTTAAAAGATCTGGGCGGGGGTGTGGCCTCGGCAAACGCCGTAATGGCGGCAAGAGGTGTGTCAAGTTTCTCGAGTCCGCGGCAGCGCTGAACTCCACTGCGCAAGCTGCTTAAGAACAAACTTTTGTCCTGAGGATGTCAGGAGATTAGTAAAGTGAGTTTTTAAAAAGTACAACAAATATAGTGACTCTCAATTTTTAAAAGCAAGTACAGGTCCTACTCCTGGCTTCCGCCTCAGGAGTAAGTGGTTCTAGCCAGGCGCTTGTAGTCAGCGTCTTTATGAGATCTGGGCGGGGGGCGTGGCCTCGAAAGGGGCGTGGCCTCGGCGAACGCCGGTAATGGCGGCAAGAGGTGTGTCAAGTTTCTCGAGTCCGCGGCAGCGCTGAACTCTGAATTAATGTTAAATACTTTTAAATACATATACTTTCCTTGTAGTCGATGTTATTGTACTTTACTTTATGAGGATGAAAAGTAATATTTTGCTCTCAATATGGCTACCTCGATATTTTTGCATTGCGATATTTTCAACCTCAGCAATGCCAAAGAAGCGGCTGTGGAGTTCAGAGAACCTCTGAAGAGGATTGAGACTAGCCAAATCCCATGTTTGCATGCTGAAGTCCATAGTCTCAGTACTTCCTGAAGTTGAGCCACCAGCCCTCCCTGCTAGTTGACAGACCACATACAGGTCGTACTGTCCTTCAAGATCCTCACAGACTGGTCTAGGTGGTTTTCAGGGCGAGGCGAATTGCCTACAAGTTGCGCAGGTTGATGTGGAGAGTTTGCTGCACTGGAGGTCAGGGTCTTCAAGTGCTCCATGTACACCCCACTCCGAGGTGGCTGCATTTGTCACTACTGCGGTCACTGTTGGAGGATGATAACAGGACATCCCTTGTGACAGATGCTCCTCTATGGACCACCAACACAAATCCACGGCAGTGCCCCAAGATATCCTGATAGTATCCAATAGATCTACCCCATGCTTGAACTACTGCAGAAGAAGACACAGCTGAAGAGCCATATGCCAGTGCGTCTACATGGCCAGTAGGATACAGGAAGCCAGCAGACCTAGCAGGCAAACAACCAGCAGGGCCAAAACTTGAGCTCCCTCCCAAAACATCAACATTGTTTCCTGAATGTCCTGAATTTCTGAGGAGGAGGAAGAATCTCGGGGATGTTGGATCCAGTACTGCCGCTATAGCCAGGAGTCACTGAGAGGGCTCTAGGAGACACTTGAGTAGGTTTACAGAAAACCTTAAGACACACAACAGGGATGCTGTTGTCCATAGATGGTCTACCACAAGCTTCAGTGAACCGGCCTTGGCCAACCATTTGTAGAGGTATGGGAACACTGATATCCCTTACCTTCACAAATGTGCCACAACCATGGCCATTATTTTGGTGAAGAGTCTAGGTGCCAATATTAGCCCAAACAGGAAGCCTGCAAACAAGAATTATGTGGAGCCTACCATGAACTGCATGTACCTCCTGTGTGACTGTAGGATTAATGTGTGGCAATACACATCCTGTAAGTAAAAGGACACTGTCCAGTCTTTTGCTTCAAGTACCAGCACCAGAGCCAGGGACAACATCCTGAACTTTTTCTTGGGAAGGTAAAAGTTCAAGAGCCTGTGGTCTAGGATTGTTCAAAGACCATGGCCCTTCTTGGAACCAGGAAGTAGAGAGAGTAGCATGCTCGCCCCAATTCCTGCTGTGGGACTAACACCAACACTCTTTTCTGCAGCTCCTGCCTAAGGCAATTCTAAAAGTGAAGGGACTAAATTGGGTGGGTCTGGATCTGTTGGAATAGGAGTGCATATCCCCTTTTTCTGTTGGAATAGGTGTGCTTAATCCCTTTTTACTATCTGCAACACCCACTGATTTGTTGTAATGGTCTTCTAGGCCTTCAAACAGCCGAACATGCTTATTCAAGGTGTGCTAAATCAGCTTCCAGGGTGATACCGGGGAGGAGGAAAAGGAGGATTGCTGGGTTTGCCTGCCCTTCATTTTGCCTCTGCCTCTTTACTGTAGCAGGAGAGGATTAGATTGCTAGAAAACAAGTTAAGATTGCTGCCGCTACCAAAAAGAGCATCCTCTAGAAAAGACCCAAAGTTTCCCATATTGCCTGAAGTCCTTGACTGGGGATGGAGGGCCCAAAGATTGAGCAGTCACTATCCTCACCATGAATCTCTCCAAGGCCGAATAGACTTTTTCTCTGAACAGTTGTGTAACATTGAATGACATCCCTATAAGCGTTGCCTATACATCACAGCTTTAGCTTCTCAGGACCACGGATGAACCCAAGATCCTGATAACAGAGTTCATTGTATTCAGGCTTGCGCTGAACATCTGATTTGAAACCTTTAGACCATTTTATACAACCTTGACAATATTACCCCTGAGATGGTCTATAAGATTTGGCACTACCATGGCCACCATAACCACCATATCCCCTAAGGCGTGTATATATCTTGCAAGCAGACAAGTGGCATTTATCGGCCTAAGACCTAAACCCACTAAGAACATATTGTACCTACTGCTTTAACTGTACAAGATTCTCAATCTAGTGGAGCTGTCAAGAAGGCACTCAGAATTTCTTAGTGAACCAGAAGGCCTGCACCACCAAATTTTCTGGTGATAGATGTCCCGAGAGAAAGGTTGGATCCCCAGGGGCTGGTTAATACCTTCTTGCAATCAGGCAGTTTACGGTTGGGTGGGTTTATTCCAAGCTGCATTAATAAGATCATCTAGTGCCTTCTGAAATTGTAACAGAGGTTCAGAGGCGGGCCTGAAGCACCTCCATCAGAATGTTCGACAAGTTTTTGACTGATGGTAAGGGCAGATATAGTACTTGATATGATGATAATGATATGATAAAATTACTTCTTAAGCTGACGTTCACCAACGGTTTCTTGACCCTGAGCGGAGACGAATCCTTTGACAGACACAGTGAGAATTAATTAGTTGTAGGCCTGGGCAAAGAGTCATGTGTTAAGAGATTTCCTAAACTTAGAATAGGAGGGGACTAGGCGCAATTCAGGAGTAAGGGTGTTCCAGAATTGTGACGCTAGAGTCGAGAATCGTAGACCACCGTGTTTTTTTCGTTTGAATGGGCAGGGGGTCAATAGGTTCAAATTAGAGGAGCGTAGCTCACGGGAAGGGTAATATTGCTGTATTTTAGTGGCGATGAAAACAGGTCCATGGGATGAAAGGGCTTTGTGGATCATACAGCCAAGTTTGAAAAGACAGGGTTGGGTCACGGGGAGCCAGTGAAGACTCTTGAGCAATGGTTTATATGGTGGGATTTTGGTTGTCCATAAACAAGCCTTTTATGATGGTTCTGCATCATTTGTAACCAGCGTGATTGGTAAGCTGAGATTATAGTGTACAGAGAGTTGGCGTAGTCAATAGGCGACCTTACAAAGGCAAGAGTAACTTGGATCAGCACATCTGTGGATAGAAATCTACTGATTTTCCGAATTCTTCACAAGTGGAAGAAGCAGGCGAGGACCACTGAGTTTATCTGAGCCTTCATGGTGAGGTCACTACTGATTGTAATGGCTAGGCTTTTAACAGAGCTGACTGGGGAGGGTGGACATCCCAGTGATTGAGGCCAAAAATTGGAGTTCCAAGTGTTGGCTGAGGCCCCGGTAAGAACCAGCTCGGATTTGTCAGGATTAAGCTTAAGCTGATTTGAGTTCATCCAGTTACTGATAAAATTCATGGTGGATTGAAAGTTCTCCATAGAAGAGGACGATGAGTCGATGGTAAAGACTAGCTGGAGGTCGTCATCGTAGTTAAAAGTGACGACTTCTCTCTTATGGAGGGCCAGGATCAGGGGAAAGATATACAAATTTAAAAGAAGAGGGGAGAGAGATGAGCCCGGTGGGACTCCACAGGTCAGTCTTCTTTTCTCAAAGGAGAAATTGGCGAGGCGGACCGCTTGATAGCGGTCACTAAGAAAAGATGTGATCCATTTTAGTGGGAGGCCCCGGATACCGGCGCTCTCGACTTGGTCGACCAATAAATCATTGTCGACAGTGTCAAAAGCCGCCGAAAGGTCCAGGAGCACTAGGACCTGCGTGATGTTCTGATCTGCCCCCTTCCTTAATTCATCGAGAACTGCCAAAACAATAGACTCAGTAAAGTGTTCGGGTCTAAAGCCCGCTTGATGTCAGTCTAAGTAGTGGGTGTGCTCTACAAACGCACTTCTGCTACCTTTCTCAAGATACTCTATACAAACAAATTACGGTTGGAAAGCTTGAATTAATCACAGCCACTGGAAATCACTCTGTATTGCATCCCAATCCATCCTTATTTGCCCACCATGCCAAGTCACTGTGGATCCAGCCATATGCAAATCATTCTTGGCCCTGCTCCAATGGCAACAGTCCAGCCAAAACTGCCAAGTCAGCTCCTCCCTGGCCCAGAACACCAGGTATAGCTTGGTTCCAATGACATAGTGTACATGGGACCCACGTCTGGGCATACCTGTCCCACTTAGAGTGACACACTCAAGTATACAAAACAGTGATGGATGGAATGCTCAATTAATCTCAGACACTGGTATACTTTAGTGAGCAACCTAAGTGGGACGGGTATGCATGAAAGTGGGTCTTGTGCACACTCTTTCCTTGGAACCAAGCTATATCTAGCTGATAAGCCCTAAATAGGGCCAGGCAACATTGCTTTGCAATTCACTGTGTCAATATATTCACCAGCCAACAGCTCTTCAAAGTTACATGGATAGTTCAAGTACTGGCTGTTTGACTAACAAGCTCTCCCTTATTCGCTTTATAATATTTAGCTTCAGATAGTGCCAGGAAGCCGGTGGTTGGTATACAGATGCTCTACAAAATATGCAATAGAAAATAGACAATTCTTGTTTCAAAAAGAGAACCTAAAGAGAAGTAATGTTGGACCAGATGACAGGTGCCAATAAAACTTAAAAAGTGACTCATTTTTAAAACAAATTGGGAGATAGTGGCTAGCCCCTGTCAGAAGAAAAATGTAAAACTCTCACCAGAAGATACAAACCAAGCATAGAAAGGGGGACAGGTCATCACAATTCGGGAACTAGGAATGGAAGTCGTGCTAATTTTCTGTAGAGAAAATATGGAATGCAGAGAATTGAAGGTTTTATGTAAATCATCCCCCACGAGAAAGATTCATTCAGAGACCCATACAGAGTTCTGGCCACCTTGCTACTAGCTGTGGACAGGAAAGGATATTCTGTACTTCAGAAGTGAAAAAAGATAAAGTAGATAATTTAATGTAAACAAGGTCTGTGCTACATCTTCTAAACGGTTCGAATGACGAAACACACTTAAAAGAAAAACTCAGCCAACTGGATTTGGTGGGTAAAGCAATAGTAACTCTTCCACCTTTTGGTAGATGAGCTGGTAGGAAAATACAGAATGTGCACTTGGATTGCGTGAAGCTTCCAGGAGGTGCTCTTTTTCACCATCACCATATTTGGTGCTTATTTGAAAGGCTGTGCTTTCTTGGTCCTCATACTTATGTCTCATCCAAGCAGCTGTGTAGCAATTTACTGCTAATGCAGTTTCTGAGTAAGGAAATATAAATATTGGTTCTTACTGTTCCAAAACTGTACAAAGCACAAGGTCAAATTTCTGGAGATCTTTCGGCTTTCTCCAATTTACAAATGTTCATGAAGTAATGTAACTAAAACACTAGTAACAGTTTCCAGTGGCAAAAGTGTGCACTGTATACAATGGTGTAATGCAAAATTATGATCCCCCAGTTGAATGTGACATGGGCACCCCAGATTCCCATATCTCAGAGATATTCATTTGAATTGAGCTGAATGGAGCCCCCTTGAAGGAATGGGGGCCCCTGCGCCAAGACTGGAACATGGTTTACACAATGACATGGAGTCACCTGGTAACCTTATTCTTTTACTTAAAGAGTCCACAAATGCTTCAACACCTTATTGCTATGTTACTATGCAGTAGGTATATGGTCATGAATTCAGTAATCATTAGGCAGCCCTTCCAAATCAACTTTACACCATTAGCATGTAACATGACCCGTCTGAAGGGACCTAAAGGTTATTTAATTCACATTGCTGCCCTTCACGAGTTTTGTCAAAGACACAAAGAGCTTTCCAGATCCCTAGGACCAGGCATGAGCACTTCATCTAGTCCAGGATTTATCTTTGCATGCTGGAACTCATATTCCTGTTCATCGCATTATAAATTTAGGACCATGAGTACAGGAATGCAAAAGGAAACCTGGGCTAAATGAGCTACTCACATATGGACCTGGGGAATTTGAGAGCCCTGCACAGGCAGAGACTTGCATTCGATTAGGTCTCATGTTTGCTTACCTGCCCTATGTCGATAGCTGGATTCAGGCTGGTACCAACATCCATGACTATGTCTGTGCGTAGGTTCTGATGAAAAAGATTGAGACAACATTAGTCGAGACAAAGCACATGCTCAATCATAATATCTGGCCAAGAAAGGAGACAGCTTGCCTCTGAAGATGCAATGTAATCTTTTGACTACCAGTCGCAGCTTGGCGGGCACATAAAAACTGTGCGCCCCATCCAACATTTGATCCCTCCGTACGTGTTGAATCATTATAGAACAGCAATACTTATGCTTTCTTGTACTTTACATGCCTTAAAGTCACACTTTACATTTTCTAACACATAGGTATATCCCAAGTCAGATAGCTGAGCGGACTAATGCACAAACTGCAGGGACCAATCTGGAAAGTAGTACTACAAGTCTAATCTTTAACATACTTTTACTTGTCTCCTTAAATTGGCCCCAAAACTTCTAACTCCCTATTAGTAGAAGTGCAAAAAGGGCACCATACTTTCTAGTACTAGAAATGCATATGATTATTCCCTGAGTATTCCCATTTTAGATGTTTGGGGCTAATTAATGAAAACATGCAAGAGTACCTAAAAGAGTGCTACAGGAGTGCTACTTTACCTGCTCCACTATGACTTTTTGCATCTACCATTAATAAGAAAATCTCACACAGCCACAAACTTACTCTTGCACCTTTCATGTTATACAATGCACATGCCACCATCTACATCTACCACAACGGCACCTGGCTCCTTCAATCTTCAGATCACAAACTTCACGGATCTCTTCTCCTATTTCAATGACAAACTGGACACAACCATCCCCCCACAAACACCCTCGCAACTCCCATCTAACTCCTCCCCATCTGATATCCTCCTCTCTCCTGCTCCCCCTTACCCCTCTCCCCACCCTTCCCCCATGGCGAGCACCCACCCTTTTTCAGGTTCCTCTACAGTCCAACTCCCCCACCCCCTCAATGTAAATCTAGCACTTCTGTGCGCCATCACCACTTCGGCATCCCCACTGCCCACTCTTCTTTATAGCCCTAAATTCACACTTCCCTCTACAAGATCAACACTCCCACCACACCCTCTATCATCTATCACTAAGGCTCCGATTATGAACCCTTCCAACGTTGGCTCCCCCAACTACCACTATTTGGCCACCTGTTGACACTACAGTGGCGCTCAACCACAACCCCCTAGGAGTCACTTCTGTCACTCTACTCTTGACACTATCAATTCTGAATTGCAACTGATCAGGGCTGACACCCTCCAACTAGTCCACAATACCACTAACCGTCTTCACATATTTCTCACCTCCTGACTAACAACACTCCAACTCCCAATCATCAATCCATCTCTTCCGCAGCTTACCCGAGGGCCATACATCCATACTGGAAATCCACACCAAACCATAACCACTCCTCCCCACCCTATAGACTGGTTTGTGAGCTATCGAATATCGATATACCCTCCCTCTTAGACTCCTACAGCCATTTTTCGACTGACCACAATATACCGTCTACACAAATTGAGATTATTATCACTCACCCACTCAGGACTTCCTAGCCTAGTACTAAATATATCAATAAAATAAACCTCACACAAGACCCTATCTCACGCCCCCCCCGCCCAACCATTACTCTCAAAATATCCCTAAAATGTGCATTACTCAATTGCAAGTCAGCTGTGAAACATGCCACGGACATAGTCAATCTCATACTTACCCATGACCTGGACATCATTGTGCTCATTGAAATTTGGTTGAACAAATACTCAACCCCAATCCTGAACTTACTAGTCCCTCCCAGGAAAGACAGCATCAGGCTTGACCGTTCAGGACATCCTGTTGGCGGCCTAGCCTGTATAAACAGATCCACGCCCTGTTTGTACATTGGTACAAAAGGGGGTGGTGATGGACGGAGCATCTGAATCAATCAAACACTCACACCCAGTCAAAAGATCTGGGTTTAATCCATCATCGTTCTTTAGCCCACTCTGCCACCCCAGTTCAGACATGGCTATATGCAAATCAGTCTGACCCTGTGCCTCATGGGAATAGTCCAGCCCGAACTGCTAAGCCATGTCTTCAAACATACCCGTGGATAGACGTGTGCTCCACAAATGCAACTTTTGTGAAACATATTACTTTTTAGAGATCTTGGAAGAAAGAAAACTCAGGATAAACCCATATCCTTGATTCTTCAAAATATTTGGCGGACCAAAATTTAAGTAATAGTTGTAAAAAGTCCTCCTTCCTCACAGAATTCACATTCCTGAATAATAGAATTAGAACAGGGGCCGTACCATGAAGGTGTTTGCTTGCGAAGGTTCAACAGTCTGTTTCTAAAGCGCTGGCATTTAACTCTGAATTTCTCAAGTTAGTGCATGCTGTGTTGTCTGCTCCTACATTAACTCGGATAAATTCACAGTTAAATGTTTGTGCTTTAGAAGGACAAGCACATAAACACCGTGCGACCCATGCTTTCACGATAAGGCCACTGGTGTACTTTACCATGCCCAAAGTGCAAATCAAAATTTGAATATTCTGCCAGTTCGTCACAGCAGTATATGTAGAAATGCCAGTGTTCATTGGACGAGCAGAATGTAGTGGGTCCTACTTCTGTGGTATCTATATATACCAGGAATGTTCAAAGAAAAGTCACTTCACTGTGATTATCACCTTATTATAGGCTGGCAGTCCTTTATTTTGGCAACTTTGGCAGGTACATAACAGGCTATGCAATACCGGGAGAGGTGTGGTGCAGCGGCTAGAGCGGCTGCCTCCAAGCGAAGGGCTCAAGGTTTCATCACCAGTAGCAGCTCAGCTCAGCATCGTGTGACTCTAGGCAATAGCTCACTTTATCGCCGTACGCCCCCCAGCGCCTGGATATCCTTAGGGGTGATAAGTCGCGCTTTGCAAACAATGTGGAATGTCAAAGTCAAAGTCAAAGATAGCTTTATTCGATTTTACATATTTAAAATCATAAAAGCAGATACAAAAAACAATAAAAACACATTACAGTCAGTTCCACGGCAAATTGCCATGCAAAGGTGCATAACAGTGCTAGTAGATAAATAAATAATATTTAAATTGGGGGTCAGTTCATTGATTTCCTGCATCTAATCACATTTTTCAAAAATATTGACACAAAATACATGGTCATTTCGTCTTCCAGCATCTGAAGTTTCAGAAGGGCTGGACTGCACTGTCTCAGTCCCCACTTTTTCAACAAGAGGATTAGATATTTATTTCGTGCAAAAGAGTAAAATTTACAGAACAACACACAATGTATTGTGGATTGTTGTGAAATGTCATCGCAAGGGCACGGTGGTAAGTCTTTTGACCATGAGTTAATTTCTGGGAAGGTTACCAGTCTAAAGAAATTGTCCCCTCTAAAGCGTGTTAACAGCATTCTAGAAAAGCTGCTCTGCACCAGAATTAAATATTTTTGTAAACCACTCCCCTGCAACATTAATTGATTCTGTATTACAGGCCCCTTATTCATCTCCATCTGCCACCGTTTTAACTCTAATAGTTCCAAGCACAGTTCTTTCAAATTTTTCTAGAAATAGAACTTAGGGTGTTTGGCAATGAAAAATATTCAGAGTGTCCAAGCTCTTCTAAAAAAACTTTACATAGGAAAACCATTACATTTTTTGCCCCTCCTGAAGGTCCAAACAGTCCTGGATCTCTGTTAAGGCCAGTTTCTTCCGTGTTCCAGACTTTGTGCCAAAGTAGAACCGGGCTTATTTTAAATAGGTCGGTCACATAAGTCAGACCCAGTTCTTTATGACATACGTAACTTGATGCTGAAGGTGGGAGTGCCAACAAAAATCGGAGGAAGGCATTTTCGCAGATTTGGATATCTCTAGTGTTAATAATCCCCCATATCCCCGCACCATAGGTTACAATAGACACACATTTCGCCTTATAGATGTCGACGAGAATATGTACAGGACGGGCCCCCAATTTATTAGCAAATTTCTTTATGGCTCCGATAGCGCAAGAAAACGCTAGTTTCCTCGCTTCAGCTGCCGAAGCCCATGTTCCCTTTTTATTAAAAACTATTCCTAAATACGAAAATTTGTCTGTTGACTCTATCTTTCTAGACTTTTCTAAAAAAGTGTTGCATAAAACATTTCTCTTAGATGTACAACACATATTAAAAGTTTTAGCAATATTAATTTTTGTCCTCTCGCTCCCATATAATCAGCAAAAGTAGAAAGTGCCCTCTGGAGCCCCACCTGAGTTCTTGACATGATTACTGCGTCGTCGGCATATAATAAAAGTGGAACTGGACTACCTTTACTTTGGGGGAAATCTGTTTTAGCCGTTAATAATTGGGTGGCCACACTGTTAATATACAAATTAAATAAAAAGGGTGCAAGAATGCAACCCTGCCGCACTCCTTTCCTTATGGGAAAGACAGATGTGCATTTGCCCCTATTCCCAAAGCGTACTTTGGCCCCAGCACCCCTATATTGTTCTTTAATATAATTCAGCAAGGTAGTTTCAATGCCAAGTTGCTCCAATGTGTCCCATAAGATCTCATGACTAGGGCAGTCAAAGGCCGAACTCAAGTCGACGAATGACAAAAAAAGGTTACCCTTTTTTGCCACTACATATTTCCCTACAAGAATGGCCAAATTTAAACCTTGCTCGACGGTTCCTAAGCCCGCCTTAAAACCATACTGAAATTTGGAGAGGATTTCTGCCTCTTCCGCCCATGCTTGCAGCCTATTCAGTACCACTCGTCCTGCCACTTTCATAAGAGAGTCTAAATGCAAAATTGGGCGATAGCACTTTGGATCGTTTCGATCCCCCTTTTTGCAAATTGGGACCACTACCGCCTCTTGCCACGTATCGATAAAGCCTATATTGTTACTGCTATTGAGGATATTTGTCAAGAATGGTGCCCATAGATCTGTGTCATGTTTATAAATATCTACGGACACCCCATCTGGGCCAGCTGCTTTTCCTGCAGTGCTTTCCGCTATAGCCAGCTCAATTTCAGATAAGGTGAAATTGATGCTCAAGGGGAACAGACTTTGTACTCCGACCACTTCCCTCTCCTGAAGTTCATTATAGATAAATTCCACTCTCTCATCTTTCTTATATAGATCTGTAAAATTATCTATCCATGTAGCTTCATCAATGGCCACTTCCATGGTGTCTACATTTCTTTCAATAAAGAAGGGGGCATTCACCGCCTTCCAAAAATCCACAGTGTCCCTCAAGATGCACGCTTGATGTAGTGACCTCCACGCCTCCTGTTTTAGTTCAGTTTTCCTGATTTTAATTGCGGAATAATACCTTGCTCTAGCCTGTCTGATTTCATTGACAGTTTTTGGATCTTTCTTAAGGGTAGATTTTAAGGCTGCTTGGGCTTTGCTACAGGCTATATCAAACCATCCCTCCCCCTCTTTTTTAGGGCCCTTCTTAGGTGGTTTAGTTAGTGCCTTGTGAATTGCTCCAGAAATCTTCTGGAAGGTTGCCACTATTTGAACCCTATCAGTAGTCTCTGAGAGGCAAGTCATAATCTCATCATGGTGTTCTTTTATTAGAGATGCCATAAAGTTCATAGGCTCAACTTTGTTCCACTTTATGTTGTACCAATTTTGCCTAGCTAATGTTATCCCGTATTTGTAGAGGGTTTCCGCTACATTGCCAGACTTATTGGCGGAGGCCATAGAGAGACAGATGGGATAATGATCACTCAATACAGACTCTCCTGTGTAGCAACCTAAAAGATAACCAGAGTGACTATTTGAGATCAAAGCAAAGTCAATCACTGTGGTGCAACCGCTTCCAATAAAAGTTGGTAAAAAGGGGACCTACGGGCTACAAAGTTCGTTTCCAAACCCTAAATCCAATGAGTGGATCAGGGAATTAAAAGCACTCCCAACACTTGAGTGCTCAAAGTGAGTGCAGGGGTCACCTTTCAGATTTATCATCCCACAAACACCTTGGTTACTTTGGGTGCATAAATGGCAATTTAGATCCCCCAACAGAACCACACATTCGTCCTCCTGGGAGTTTCTATTAATTGTTGCACACTTTGTGCAAGATCCACCAGTGTCTTATTTATATCCTCCCTAGGGATATTGTTGTACAAATTAATCAAAATTATAGTTTGTTTTCCACCCAGGGATAAAACCAATATTTGATAATAGTCTGATCCTAAGAGGCTCTTTTTAACCATAATGTTTGCAGTATTGGCTATATAAATACATAAACCCCCGCATTTCTACCCCTCTTTGAGAGCTTGGCAGGTGAAAAGAAGGTACGAAACCCATTTAAATGAGTCTCCTCCCTATCCCAGCATTCTTGGAAACAGATAATAGTAAATTGTTCTATATAGGGCACACAACCTAGTACCTTTAATTTACTCGATAAACCCGCTATGTTCCATGACAGAAAAATAATGGAGTCATTTTCATCGTTCAACTTAGTGAAGGCAGCTTGCTTATTTAAAACTGGGGAAATAGCTACTGTAAGCGTTTCAGTTCCCCTAAGATCTACCGGACTCCCGTCTTCCTGTACATCAGATTTTGGGCTGGGCAGGGGATTTATCTGGTCCCTCCGTGAGCAAACTCCCCTCTGACATATACTTCCATCAAATAATGATGCATTCTCCCACACCAATTCCATTTCTGAACTATGGTTTAGGGGGCATGATCTGTTTGATGTATTTGAATAGTAATCTTTCGTGTTACCCCTTTTGGGTCCTGTGGGTTTCATTTTGGAGCTTTGTCGTCAGTCCACCATTTCTAGGCAGCTAAAACGATTATCTACATGCACACCTCTCCATATGGCCTCCTGTCTGTAATCCTGGTTTGGCGTCCTGCCCCTGATATGCTGTGTAACACTTGTCCATTCGTCCTCATACCTCAATGGGACATTCCGTGGGTAAAAATATGCTAAAGGTCGAACTTCTATGGGTGACTGCATGCCAAGGTAGCTCCTGCTACTCCAATTACAAATGTGCTCTACTGTGCGGGTGTTGCTAAAACTAACCAATCCACAGTCTCCCGGTATTGTTTTAGTAGTTGTACCCACCCAGGGTGCTCTGCGCACCATTAGTATTCTGCTAGTAATATGGAGCGGCAAAGGCCGATTGGTATTTAACCAAAAAGACACTTTGGTTTTCAGGGTCGCAAAGGATTCCTCCTTAGGAGTTCTTAGCTCTGGCACTCCTGTTAGATAACCACGTAGGGGCTTGCTTCAGGAGGTAAATTTACAGTATGCTTTCTCAACGGTACACTAAACATTAAATCCCCTCTAAGTACACTATCTGGGTTATTCCCGATTTTTTGAACCCCCTCTGTGGATTTACCTCCAACAGGCGATTTAACCAAGGGGGTCGGTAATACTAAGTTTGTGACTGTATGATTGATTGTTTGGGCAGGAGTCGATGTATTACTAGACTTTTGTACCACCGAGTTAGTTGTTTTCCTTGTTACACATTGTGGTACCTTTTTTCCTTTCATCGCCTCTGTTCAACCCTTAGAGTTTACTTCTAAACAGGAGAGTTGTTGTTCAATCCTTTTCCTATTTTCCAACGGGGCGAGGGAAGCTTTAATCAAAGCCCCGATTTTTGTCAACAATGTATCAACAGTCTCATCTCCTATTTCCATGGTTTCTATCCTCACCGCAGGTACTGGACCTTCAATCTGTATGGCCGGTAGGAGAGGAATATCCAGTAGTTGCATTTTTACTATTTCTAAGTCCTCCCTCCCATGAACATCTATGTTGTCCTCTGTTGTTTGAGACAGGTTTAAGTCAGTAATCGATTGGATGTCAGACTGATCTATTGGAGTGGGGGAACTATGTACCTGTGCCTGGATTTCTATAATATTGGGGGTTTCTCAGGGTACGGGCGTTCGCAAGATTGTCTATGGATGATCTTTTTGCCATGGCCAAATCTTGTGAAACCCAACGTTCCATCAATGTAATCCCCTGATCTATTACAGAGTTGGCCCTCGTTATAAAATTATCTAGTGTTCCAGTTAAGAGGGATCCCCCTGCCACATTTTTATTCCTGCCACCACGTGTAGACATAACAAGCGATATCTAGCAACCAGGACTTACTAAACAATTGATAGATACAGCAAGTTCCTCGAGACGAAGAACCAAGGGAGTGAGCCCAGTCCAGTCTCTTTCCGGCTCGGACGGGCTAAAACGGGCCCGACCTTGGCCCGGGCACGTCCCGCGTGCGTTCCGCAAACGCGGGAATAGGCGTGCCTAATGGGGAGGAGGTAGGGGCGGGAAGAGGACCAGCTGCGGCAGATCAGGGGCCGCAAAGCACGCTAGTCCTCGCAGTCCCGCAACTGCTACTGCCACGATGTCCAGCCCCAAAGTCGGCAAAACTCCGGCGTTTCACAGTAGTCTCTGTCCTCAGCAGCGTTATCAGCCAAATGCCCAGCAGGTTTCCACAATCTTAAGCCACGAGCGGCTCCCGCGGAGCGTGGGCCGCGAGATGTTTAATGCTGCGGGGAGGTGGGGGCGTGTAGAGGACCAGCTGCGGCAGATCAGGGGCCGCAAAGCACGCTGGTCTTCGCAGTCCCGCAGCTGCTACTGCCACGATGTCCAGCCCCAAAGTCAGCAAAACTCTGGCGTTTCCCAGTAGTCTCTATCCTCAGCAGCGTTATCAGCCAAATGCCCAGCAGGTTTCCACAATCTTAAGCCACGAGCGGCATGTGGAATGTACATAATAAAAGATGGCCACAATAATTTGAACTTTTAGATACCGAAGCTACTGTTAATCCTGTTAAACCTAGAAGAGTAATTTTTTTACGCATTTTTTGCAAGGATGCTCATTTCTTTACTCAGAGTTTATAAAGTTTTCCTCCTCGCTTTCGCCATACTATTAACTTGTAACTTGCAACTTACAGACTGCGATTAATGCTTTCATGAGTATTGGTAAGAATTTTTCTTCCTGAAGGTTACATTCTGCAGATTTATTTGGGCATAGAAAAGTGATTAAGTAAATGTAATCCTGTCGGCAGGGTGTGGCCGTTTGTGCACTATGTACAATTGTGAATACGGGAAATACTCTTCATAGTCACAATTGCAAAATTCTTAAAGGTTTTTGCAGGAGCATGCAAGGAAAACTGCGACTGTCGCAGACTCCACGTGTTTTCTGCGATTCTAAAAAGGGAGTAGGGGGCACATGTATCAAACAATGGTTTTGCTATTCTCAAATAGCGATTTTTGGAGGATTGCTATTTGAGTATCGCAAAACGAGATGTAATTAAAAATTTGCAAATATTGAGCGAATCCCTGATATTCCTTAATTGCGACTCGCAAATTGTGAGTCGCAATTAAGGAATGGCTTCCTATTAATTTCTATGGTCCAAGAGGCCCATAGGAATAAATGGGAATTGCGTGCGCAATTTGCGAGTACCCAATAGGTATTCCCAAATTGTGCATACAATTTCGAAGGGTGCAAGGGTGCCTAAACTACACCCTGTTGCACCCCTGAAATGTGCATTTGTGTGCACATGTGGCGCACATACATACCCTAAGGGCATGTATATGTGCAAAAAAGTGAATTTTTCAAAGAAATCGCACACCTTGGGTGCTTCCTACATTACATTTAAGGAATCGCAATTTGCGATTCCTTAAATGTTTTTGCAAAATAGTGAACCGCAGATTTTGCGATTCCCTATTTTGCGAGGGCCATTTGGGTTGATACATCCCAAAAGGCTTTTTCCCGTTTCCTAACGGGCCAATTCTTAGAATCGGCCCGTTGCGAACGGGAATGAGCTTGATACATATTCCCCTAGATCAGCCCCATGCAAGATCATAAACTTCTAGGGGTAGATTTACAAATTATTTATTAGAACCGTGCACTATTTTCTGCAAAGTACGTCTTCCGAGCACCGCTTTTTAAGCATTAAATAGAGACATACGTGATGTAAATAATCTCAAAGATTATGATTTTCACATGGATGTCCTGAAGCAAAAAATGTCCTTTGCCAGCAGAAAAACTCACGTACAGATAAGGAAAACGCATAAGTATTTTGGACCAAAACAAACCCGTATTTAGTGGAGGGAACTAAAACTCCACAGCCCAACCAATGAATCCTGAGTGATTGGAATTTATAATTAATGGTTATGTGTTAAATGGCAGGTGGAAGGGTGCCAGGAGAATACATTATTTGCTTTTGGTAACGCTTTTTCTTGTGGATAATCAAATTAGCCACAGATCCCTCACCTTTTGAATATTCCCCAGGCATCAGGATAGTTCTAGAAACTTTTCCACAGTATCCCTGCATAACGGTACATGGCATCGTGTGTCTCTGCGCCAGAGTCGTTCCACTCTGGAAGTAACGTGAGGAGCCACATATGAGAGCCACTCATAGATGCTGGTGGCAATTGTTTTCTACGCTTTCCACAGACGCAGAGCTCAACAGCAGATTGGTCCTGGCCAGTGTGCAGATTTCTAGGCCTCTAGATTAGGGAATTCTTTGGATGGGAAAGAGTCCTGATGAAAGAATGGGGAGATGGGAGAGTCTGTAAAGAATCTGCAGTTAGATAGAGTATCCACCAGAAGCAGCGTTACTACAGCTAAGTAACTTGTTCTTCTGATAGATACTTATAATCACAGATTCCTCACCTTTTGAGTAGATACCAAATAGATACTAAGGCAGTATCACCTAGGTGGCGAGTCTGTGAACTGGCTCAGACCAAAAAGGCCTGCAGGACTGAGCGGGAGAAGTGCCCTTCTCTTCAGACCCTACTGTCCAGACAGTAATGCTTTGTGAACATGTGGAGTGACTGCCACATAAAAGCCGGGCAAATATCCAGCCAAGCATTCTGCATGCGAACGCAGCGGTAGCAGCCTTAGCTCTGGTGAAATGAGTCTGCAAACCTTCTAAGAGCTGCGTAATGTCCGTCCTGTTTTGCAAGTTCTCTTCAAAGACCTCCTCCGTGGGGGAGGCAGGAGATAATGTAGTTCAGATGGCTAACATTAACAAAAATTTACTTTTTACCTAGGTTGCTGTACAGAATATGACTGTTTGATTTTCATGACTGACAATAGACAGCATCCAAAAACAGTTCCCTTTGTTTGTTTGGAGGAACCGTACTCCCAGAGTTGTGAGGGCAATGTTCTATAAAAGCACATTGGAAGGGGATCTGGGATTTACAAACATTTTCTTATACCTACAGGCAGTGCAGATACGTTCTGCTCTAGAATGGAACTACAATCTGGAGAATAAAAGCTGGATTCAGGTGGAGTAACACTTCTCGAAGATACCATTACCGGATCTCTTCCGGCTTCCACAAGGAGCCTGACCGAAGGGGCCGCCCATGCCGACACCCTCACAGATTGTATTAGGCACGGCAACAAATCATACGTAGGGCGGATTCCACCACATTTCCTTCTTCGCTATCCTCCAAAGTTGACAACCCTGGCTTCCCAGGCATTCATGACCTTTATTCAAGAGCTGGAATGCCAACAACCGCAGCACTCTATGCAAGCTGTATTCCTCCAGGGAGAGATGCAAGAGGAATATAATTGGATGACGTTATGCTTATGCAACTCCTACATTGGGCCTGCCTTAGAAAGTTCAAAGAAAACAGCCAATCAAAAGTTGACTCCTCTAGAGAATTCTTTTTAAGCATAGATTACGTCTTAATGGGCAGCAGTTTCTGGTCTAGCACGTCAAGCTACGCCACCTTTACTTTCACCCCCATGGGAAATTCATAATAAAAAAGCAGAGTTAACTCTACAGACAGTGCTTCTTTTAGAAAAAACATGTATCACCGCGCTGGATCCATCTTGCTGGCTGGGGAGCTGCTGCACACTTTAACTCTCCCCGGTCCTGCTTCTTGTTGTTGCTCCAGTGCCTGAATTGTTATTATTTTTTCGCAGGTTTTATATAGGGCGAACTCAACCCGAAGGTATTGGAGCACTTTACATGAGCACCAGATACATTACACATTCAGGCACGGGGAGATTAAATGATTTGCCCAGAATCACAGGATATGGACGCGATCCCAAGGCTCGAACCTTGGTTTCCAGCACCAAAGTCGGCAGTCTAGCCGACGAACCACATCCTCTCCCCGTGATGATGATGCATTGCCCGTACCTGCAAGTCTAGAAGATTTGCCGGGCTGACAATCTCAAAGCCCTGAGGCCTGTGAGGTCATCAGCTCACAAAGAAGGCCTCCTGGGCAAGGCCCACCCTCTAATGACATGGGAGTAAAGTTAGCCCCAGGTGTTTCAGTATGAAGCCTTGTAGCACTGGGGCTTCACGTCAATCAAGGAGTGGAGAGCTCTGTCACCCCACCCTTTCCCAACTAGTCACAGGCTGGGGTGATCAGGCTCTCAGTAGGAGGGAAGCCGAGAAATCGAGTCTGTGCAGTTTGTCATCAGGACTTTTGAAGACACACTGTGCAGACTTGAGGGGTCGCAGTTAAAGCAGAACAGCATTTCAGATCTGGTGGAGCGAAGGTGCGAATTGCAGGTGGCCTGTGTCTGCCTCAGTCAAGGAGTTGCCTAGCTTGCCTTCCAGACGTTGTCCAGGAGGCCCGAACCACGCGGTTGTACCGCTAGGTAAGTCAAAAGAAAATTCAAGCAGCCCAGGTAGAGAGTAAGGGCCCGATGTAGGTAAATTCATTTTACCACTTCTTAAATACCGAATCATACCGATTCGGTATTTAAGAAGTGGTAAAATGGAGGGGGGGATGTAGGTTTTTAGATTCGGTAAATACCGAATCGTTAAGATTCGGTATTTACCGATTCTGTAAATACCGAATCGGTAAAGCCCATAGATTCCTATGGGCATTGAAGCCCATAGGAATCAATGGTCATTACCGATTCTGTAAATACCGATTTTTGCAAGGGTGCAGGGGGTGTCACTTTGACACCCTCTACCACCCCGAATTCAGGCACGTGTGCCATGTGGCACACAGACATGCCCTAAGGGCATGTCTGTCTGTCACATCACACAGGTGTGCTTGCACACATGTGCATGCACACCTGGAATCAGTATTTTACCACCCAATTGGATTGGGTGGTAAAATACCGATTCTGTGAGGCCTGTGGGACTCAGAAGAGTCCCACCTACATTAGAAAGTTACCGAATCGGTATAAATACCGATTCGGTATTTTACCGATTCGGTAAATTTACCGAATCGGTAAAATGGGGCCCTACATCAGGAATGACCATTTACCGGTCGGTAAATGGCCACCTACATCTGGCCCTTAGCCACTCTCTTGTGCCCAGCCTATTTAGTTTGTGAATTTTGCAAACTTGCTTTACTAATGTGAAATGGAAGCAAACCATAATTCCCGGGCTACACGTTTTACAAAAACAGTGCCTTTTCATATTGCCTTTTTTAGACTGTTTAATGATGTCAGCCAATTGCCCCTCAGTAACTCAAGGTAGACAGCGTTGTGGGACACAACTTATGTCCCCACTATTCCCATTTTAGATGTTTGGGGCACATTTACAAAAAAACATGTAAGAGTATGTATGAGGAGTAATAATTTATGTACTCTACTATGCCTTTGTGGCTAGGTTAAAACACTGCGTTGCAGATTTGAGCAAAGTTGGATCCTTTCATTCAATGCAAAATGTTATTAATTAAAAAAAAAATGGACCGACCTCAAAAACAATGCAGTGCCACCCTAATGTGCCTCCTGGCTATGTTCAGCCCACCACTCTCAAACGTCACTGGCTGCTGTTTGTCTAAAGGGAATTATCTGGCTCTCAAGGACAATATTAAACTTAGAGCCCAAGTCCAAACATAGCTACATGTCCCTGTAGGAGAGGGACTTGGGAGGTGCGATAAGAGATGAGGTTTGAAAGAGGATATAGCAGAGACCACAAAGTCCGCCATTGGCACCTCATATGAAAATAAATACATGCACATTTCTTACCCGATGGTACTTGGCTCCATGCATTGCTTGGTAGCCCCAATACGTGGTGACAAAATTGTGGCTCAAACAAGGCATATTCCTACACATGTGGTGGTCTTGCTCTTTTATTCAGACATATTGGGAAAAAATAATTGCCCAAGTTAGAGCGATGCTGAGGGTGTCACTCCCTCTTCAACCCTTTGTGAGTCTCTTGGAAGACACAAACTATTTATACAATTTCGCTTTAAAACTCTACCCATCAAACTTCTGCAAAAAGTGGTGTAGTAAGATCCCCTCTGATGATCAGTGTCCAGCGCGCAAGGCTAACTCCAAATCAACAGTCCACTTGTTATTTTTTTACCCCCATTATAGAAGCTTGAGGGGCAAGTGGATTGTTCTACTGTGTGAACTAATTGGACCTGGCCATTACCTAGAGGTTTTTAGAATTCCTGCCACTGACACCCACAGGGTGGTAGTCTTTGGTCTGGACATATTCTATCACGTATGGATCAAACGTTTTAAATGTTTTATATGAGCTGTCTTTTTTAAGTTTTAAAAACTGTACATACCAAATGCGGGCTCACATCCTGTACAATAACTTTTAATTCTTTGTTGTTTTAACTACTGTCGCGTTTTGCACCTTGTAAAATGATTTTTAGTGCTTGTACTATTTTATATTCGCGTTGCCCTTCGCACTTTGTAAGATCTTTGTGATAAAAAATAAAGTTATTTGATGACAATATTCTTGGAAGAAGCAGGAGAGAACAGTAAACGTCCTTTGACAATACCCACAGGCACACTAATCACTCCTCTTCTGATGGCAGATAGGGTTACATTGTTCCAAATCTGGAAACAGCCCATCACTCCATCGCTCAATTTTGGTGGGGGAAGGGAGAGGGTCAGGCAACATTTTTTAGCTTAAAAAACTGAAAAATGACAGCAGTGGTCCATGATAGGATGGACAATTTTGAAACTGTTAGGCTTCCTGTTAGACCTGGCACCATTGGTGTGGGTCTCCCTTCCATTTTTTATGTTGCCTCATTTATTTTTTGCTGGTCCAAACAAACGCTTCAGAGCATGGTGTGGGGACTGTTCTGTCACAGATGAATGAGGAGGGCCTAGGTCAACCTATAGCCTTTATCAGTAGAAGGTTACTTCCACGGGAACAGAGGTGGAGTGCTATTGAGCGTGAGGCATTTGCTGTGGTCTGGGCACTGAAGAAGCTGAGGACCATACCTGTTTGGGACTCACCTCCGGGTTCAGACAGACCACAGGCCCCTCAGATGGTTGATGCAGATGAGGGGTGAGAATCCAAAGCTGTTAAGGTGGTCTATTTCCCTACAGAGTATGGACTTTACTGTGGAACACTGCCCTGTTTACTGTGGAACACTGCCCTGGTACTGAACACGCCAGCGCTGATGGTCTGTCCAGATTTTTCCGCCTTAGTGAAGCGAACTCCCAGGAGTAAGGGTAAATCTCCCTACTTTTCAGCTGGGGGGAACATGTGTTAGACCTGGCACCATTGGCGTGGGTCTCCCTTCCATTTTTGCTTTGCCTCATGTATTTTTGCTGGTGTTAGATGTTTTGGGCGCTGTGCCACTGCTATTCAGTGCCACAGTGCAAGTGCCCCCTACTGTAAATTGATGTACTAATCAGTGGTTCCATTTTTGGCTATTTTGTTTACTTGTCAGACCATAGTCTAGTGCACTGAGTATGCCCAGGGCGTGTAAATCCAAATGCTGCTGGTGGGCCTGCAGCACTGGTTGTTCCACCCACAGAAGCAGCCTTGTAAAATGTGTCTAAGGTCTGCCATTGCAGAGCCTTCGTGCAGTCTGGTACTGTCATGCTGACTTGGCAAGTGCACCCACTTGCCAGTCCCTAAACCTTCCCTTTTCTTCACAGCAGTCACCCCTATGGTAGGCCCAAGGGCAGGGTGCATTGTAAGTATAAGGTAGGACAAACCCTGGTGTGTGTGGCATGTCCTAATAGTGAATTACAGCCATTTTCGTTTTTCACTATTGCAAGGCTACCTGTTCTCCATAGGCCAGACCGGGCTGTTAGAGTTATTACATTTTATAATCCTAACTGTCTCAGAGAACATGGTAGAAATTTGAGTTTAGTATGCCTGGGCTCAGAATAATAAAATACATCTTTTAGTGAAGTTGGTTTTAACATTCTGTGTTTGCAAATACCACTTTTAGAAAGTAGACATTTGCTTGTCTAACCATTCAAACCTGCCTCTGCTAGATTGTGTATTCCTATGTCTGGTTTTGTGAGTGACAGGGCTGGGGAATTCCAGGAGACAGGCTGAGTCACCCGGCGATGAATAGAGAGATCTGCATCTAGATGGGAGGGAGGAGTTGCACCTGAACCTTGACTAGGGCTGCGCCTGCCTTCTACAATGTTATCTCCACCTCCTGGGGAGCGGCTGATGTCTCTGCCCTGCACACTGAAAAAAGAGAAGGAGTCCTGTAAACAAAGTGTTCCAGGACTGTACTTGCCTTCCACAATGCTGGCTCCACCTCCTGTGGGGCGTCTGATGTGCATGCCCTGCACTGTGAAAGGAAAGGAGAAGTTTTATACACAGAGTGCTTCAGAACTGGTTTGGACTGGGCAAAGGCCCCTCCCCCCTCAGAGAACAAAGGATTTTGGGGTATAAATATTGGGACCCTGATCCCATGAAATTAGATTTCTTTGGACTACAAGAAGAAACCTTTAATGAGGAGAGGAACCTGAAGAAACTGAGGAGAGACTATTCCCAAGCTGAAGTGCTGCTTGGGGGATTACCCTGCAGTGGTTGCCATAATGCCAAAGGAAGGAGAAAGGAACTTTGTGTACTTTGCAGTCAACTTTTGGATTTCCAAGGGCTTGGAAAAGAGCTTGCCTCCTGCTGAAGTCTCAGGGACAACAGACTTCAACCCCCAGCTCCCCAGCTTTCTTTTGGAAGTGCCTCCTGCTGTTTTGGGCCTTCTGAGGAACTGCGTGTCGCAAGGAGCTGGAAGCGCGACTCAACGAGAAGAAGCGTGTTGCCGTCACTGTGCCTGCTGTTGCAACTCAGAAGGAGGGTGTCGCCGCTGGAACTGTCACACTGCACAGCATCAGAGAGAAGCGTGCTGCAACGAAGAGGAAGCGTGTCGCAGCGCTGCTGCTGCCATCACAACCCTGAAGGAGGGTGTCGCCACTGTAGTTGTCACACTGCACCGCATCAGGAGAAGAATCTTGCAATGAGGTTGGAGAGTGTCGTCATCACTGTGCCTGCCGTCGCAACTCTGAAGGAGGGTGTCGCCGCTGGACCTGTCGCATTGCACCGCATTGAACAAGAGCACCTTGCATCCCCGAGAAGCGCGCTGCCGTCGGAACTTCTGCCGTCGCATCTTGGATGTCGCCGCTGTAGTTGTTGCATCGAGCAGAAGCTTTACACATCGTGGGAGAAGAGCATCGCCGCTGGAGCTGTTGTCGTCGCATCGTAAGGGTGTCGCTGCTGCAGTCCACGCATCGAACTGAGAGCTTTTCTCATCCCCGAGAAGCGTGCCGCATCTGGAAGATCTTCACATCTTTATTTCTTTGTATCTGAACTTTGCCGCATATCCCATCGCAGCGACATTGCTTGTCATGGAAGCGCAACACAACCTAAGGTACATTGACTCAGAGTGTCGCATCTAAGAACTGAACTGAACGAAGCTTAAATCTTCCATCTTAAAGTAATCATTGCGTGTATCTTTGTCTTTCATGGTCTTGTGGTAACTCTATATAAAGTCTACTTATTTTTGATATAAAATCTGTGTGGTGTCCATCTGTAGTGTTGTCGCTGGGTTACTGTATGTGGTCACAACTTCTTAACTTACAACGCCTCTGAAGTAAAGGTCTTGCTGCTCGTGTCAAGCTACCAAGAGGGTGAGCAGGAGTTATTTTAGGAGTGTAATCCCCTTATCCTGACTAGAGTAGAGGGTCCCTATTTGTCAGACGTACCAAACTGTTCCAACTGGAGACCCCCAAATCTAACACTTTCCTTCAGGACTTTCATGAAATGCAATGGGGGGAGGGTCTAACCCCGCATGGTTCTAGAATTGGTGCGGAAAGCTGGACTCCATATGATGAATTGTTGAACCTTTTAATGTTGAAAGGTTTACAACCTGTCTGAGATGACAGAACTATGTTTATGTAAGTGTATACTTCGGTGGTACTGTTATTATTTCCTGAAAATCAGTAAGTGGTTAAAAAAATGAAATATAGCTTGTGTCCATAGTACCAATTTGTACAAAAAGAATGTTGTGTACAGGGGGTGCACAGAGAGTGCTTGTAACTCGCTCACACACTGTATCAATATTATAGCAACAAGCAAGACTGTCCTTAATGCGAGGAGTTGTAAAGGACAGCTATATAGTTGCTCAATTACAGTACACGAGGAATGTGAGGGCTAGATTTAACTCCTATTAGGCATGATAAAAGGTTTAGGTGGGAAGAGATGCTGTAAACCTTTTAAGCAATGCATCACAACAGGTGATTTAAATAAAGAAGGTGATCTGGCAACCACAAAAAAGCTGAAAAATCTGACAAATAGTCTTTAACTGTGTCCAAAGAAAGGCCTTGACACACACTCCAATGACAGTGCAAACATGACTACAGGCCTGCCACCATTAACCAGGATGTGCATGTTTAGACTGCAAATTCTACCTGGCAGAATAAACACTTTGACAGGCCTAAAACTCTCCTTTTCAATATTTATAAGTCACCACTAAACAGTGGTAGCTTGTAGGGGACGGTTGCAGTGGAAGGTGGAGTGGGGGGTTAGGAAAAAAATAAAAAATATAACTTACCTGCTGACCACCACCTCTCCACACAGAAGTCAGGATCAGGAAGCACCCGGGCTTCCATGCTCCCCAAGCTAATCACAACACTGCTCATAACAGAGTCGTGATTTATTGGTCTGAGTGCTATGGTTCTGCGCGCTTAGAGTGGGGGCCTGGGTATGTTCTCCACTCAGGCTGTAATACAGCCTGGATGGTGAACATGCAAAGTGCACATGACTGTTTGGCCGGCCGGCCAAACGGTTATGCACACTTAAGGTGTAGTATCTGCCACTCCTCCTCCCTGTGATGTGGGGAGCCCAGCCCTGCTCCACCTAACCTGGAGGCAATTGGAATACTGAAAATAAAATTATAATAAGATCAGCTATTATCATTATATTTTTAGATTGCACTACTTTAACCCCTTGGCTGTGGGGCACATTCCCCTGCTGTGCTGGGGGGAGGTGGGGCGCGCACAGTGCCCCGGTGCTCATGACGAGCTCAGCTCGTTATGAGCCACAGTTCCCGTGTGCTCATGACGAGCTGAGCTCGTCATGGCCACACCTGTTTCCATGGAACGCTCAGCACAGCAGGGGAATTAGCCCCGCGTGCGAGTGTTCCAACGGTCATGACGAGCTCGTCATGAGCATGGGAGGGGTTAAAGCAGTGGGGCGACACTCTTCCGCCTTAGTGGTGGGTCCGCCACTGTCACTAAGAAAGCCTTGTTGCCCACTGAGGTAGGGTACATGGAATTTAAAAGAACATGTAAAGGTTAATGTTAAACAAATCCATACAGTGAGTAGCACACTAAAGCAATTTTACTGTAGCAGAGTTGGCTGCTCCTTAGGAAAGCTTTGGGATACAATATTAAGTTTAACAGATTTTATCTCTGCCTAGGAAACTGGTACAAATTTAATTGTTGGACTATTTTGAAATATTTATTACAAACCCAATTCACTGGTGAAGTTGGATTTGTAATAAATATTTTTGATAGGTTTGTTTTAAAAAGTCCCATTTGCCCTGCCTGAAGCTCCTGGAAGCTAAACCAGAACGTTGCTCTCTCCCTATTGCAAGCCAGTAATTAGCATTTCAATGAAAGTGAATGAGTTTGACCTCGCTCCATGGACAGGGACAAAGGGTTTTGATTGTTGACAGATATTGGTATTCCCTTGACAGGATGGTCTGTGGACTGGGCCCAAGGACTTGATTAACTTCAAAGAGTCAAAAGCAGATAGGGGAGAGGAGTTGGTCTGACGGCTAGGGCGGTCGAACTTGATTCCAGGGAACTGGGTTCGAGTCTCGGCAATGACGTTGAACATCCTGTGATTCTGGGCAATTCACTTAATCTCCCTGTGCCTAACAAAAATAAATGTCTCCTCATGAAACGCAACTGCTGCTATGTAAAGCGCTCTGATACCTGCGGGTCAAGTTCGCGCTATAGAAAGCTCTGTTAAAAAAAAATAAAAGAAGATATAGCTAACACTGATGTGTCTAGATACAACTCTGCAACCACATAGATCACTTCTAATTCCTTGCCCAAGCCCAATCCAGTTACCGTCAAAGTCACAGCACAGAATCAGCACTTACTCACATAGTAGATGACGTTTTAAAAATGCTGAACCAGAATGAATTGGGTCTGCTTCTCCTCCTTGACTTATCGTCTGCGTTTGATTCTGTCAAACATGGCCGTCTTCGAAAACTACTTGAATGGAGGATGGGATTATCAGGGTCCGTCCTTTACTGGTTTACCTCATTCCTCCGTAACAGAACTCAAAGAGTCAAGGCCAATCAATCCCTGTTCAAGCCCACTGCGGTCACCATTGGGGTCCCACAAGGATTCGCTCCCTCACCCATTATCTTCAACTTAATCTTGGAACCTGTAGCAGATGCCTTGACATCATCTAACACCCATTATCACATTTATGCAGAAGACACCCAGTTGCATCTGAAAATCTCCTCCCAAGATGACTTTGTGTCCCTCAACAATATTGTACAAAATACTCAGAATTAGCTTACTTGCAACCATGTCAAATTCAATGCCGCCAAAATGGAATTCTTCCTCATTACCCCTCCCAAAGAAAATCTCAAGATCGACCTATGGATGAAGCATCTAGCGGCCTTCAATGGCTCTCCTCACTCTGCAAGATCTTTGGGAACTATCCTAGACAAATATCTGGACATGCAGAATGGAGAAGTGTGGCTCAATGATTAGAGCGGCAGACCCTGATGCAGAGGTCTAGCCCGGGACCAGGGTTCAATTCCCTGCCTCGGCGGGTCTTGGGCTCAAAATTCCACGGACCTGATAATTCTCGCCTCGGTGCCTATTCCAATCATGGAGTCCCACTCTGCAACTCTGGGCAATAGCTTGCTTAATCTCCACAACGGCCCCCACAAAGCTAAGGATGCCTGGCCTGGGGGGCGTGGCCACGAGCTGAGCATGGCGGACGCATAGTGTGCTAGCTCCGTCCACTGCCCATAATAAGTGCTGATTATCCTGATTCCCCTGAGGCCACCGACCGCCCACTCGAGTCCCCTGACATCGCCGTGAGGGTGGACACCCGGCGACATCTGACCACGAGCCTTGTGGACCGACAGAGACTGGAAAAGAAGAGTGATGCTGTTGGGGCCTGGGTCCTCGTGTAAAGCCGCGGCCTAAATTAACAGACGAGCCGAGCTGGGGAGGATGGCGGACGCCGCAGCGTAAGGGGGCGAGTGGAGCGGAGCGCTGCCCCGGCGGACTGTGCATGCTGGACCACAACGGAGCGGATACCAAGGGCGACTGTACCACCTAAACACGAGTGAATGTCCGGGACCCGGTCGGGTGCAAGCAGGAGCGGTGTACGGTCCAACAACACCGGAAGGTACGTGGAGGCATGAACGTGCCGGGAGGCCGACGGAGAGATAGAACACCTAACGGGGCGCTTCTACACAAACTGCGGAGCGGACGCTGAGCCGAGGTGAGCACCGGGACTGCACTGTTGAGGGCACTCGCCATCAAGGCAGGACCGCGGCAGACGGCGCCATTTTGCTGAAAGCTGCCGAGCCGGCGCTGCCGCTACAGGTGTCACGGCGGCCTTGCGGCGCACAGAGCCGGGACTTAGGCTAAGACAGTATTGGCCGTTTGGGGATTACACCGCAACAAGACAAGACACGCTAATTACGGCTGCGAGCTGATTACACACGACGGTGAGGCTTATTCGATTGCCGCCCTATATACAACAGATGCGCCCCCCAGGGAGGCAATAATAGTGGGGGAAAGTGAAGAGGTGCCCCCGGCTGCACACGATTCAACGCCCTGGACTGCTGCACGCGGCGTTCGCCCTACTCCTAAACAGCGGTATCATTCCAGGCACTAACAAGGAGGCAAGGGATACACGCATTAAGTGCCAGGCTGAGACTCTAACGGGACCAGGGTGTCCAACTAACACCCCCGACCCTGCAAGGCATTCCCCTTATACTGATAGGGGCGCTGGTTTGCGAGACAGCAAGAAAGGAACGTCGACAACCGGAGACCACTGGACTGATAAGAGCAAGTGGGACCATGCAACCGCCACCCTGCAGACGAGAGCTATGGGGAAACACAGGACCCAAGTACAAGATCCGGGCACAAATGCTGACGTACAGTCCACTGGATCTGAAGACCCACTGGCCTCCTCCAACATGGAAATTATACCACCGACGGGCAAGTGTACGCAAGACGCAAAGCTAGACCTCATCCTAGCTGAAATAAAGGCCTCAAGGGAGGCGCTGGAACTTCGCATGGACAATATGGCGACTGGCTTGTCGCTCCTCAGGGCGGACCATAACAAACTAGCGGAAAAGGTATCGGAACACAAACTCGCACTCGACGACCTCATACCACAGCAGACGGACCACTCTACTAAACTGGAGAACATGGAGAAGCAGATTAAGTTACTATGGGACAAGATGGATGACGCGGAAGGGCGGGCTCGCCGCAATAACGTGAGAATTTTAGGGATTCCGGAACGAAGCGAAGGGAGAAACCCCACGCAATTTGTTGAGGACTGGCTGAAGAAAATTGTTGGTCCGCAGGAACTGACCCCGCTATACAGTGTGGAAAGAGCGCACAGAATGCCAGCCAGACCACCCAGACCAGGAGCACCGCCGAGACCGCTGATCGCACGTCTTTTAAATTATAAAGACAGAGACTCAGTCCTAAGAGTGGCGAGAGAAAAAGCACCGCTAAGGTATGAAGACAAAACTATCTCAGTGTATCCTGACTTCACCCCAGCGGTACAGAGAGCGAGATCGACGTTTCTGGGGGTGAAACGCAAATTACGAGACAGAAACTTGAAGTATGCACTGCTGTTCCCTGCCCGTCTTAAAATATTGTACGAAAACAAATCATATTTTTTTGACACCCCTGAGGATGCAGCAGAATGAATGGAGGTGACTCTGACACCCCCGAACACACAAGACCCGTTTGAGGAGGACCTAAGAGAGGGGTCGACACGCCCTGAGGAGCAACGGCGGAACGGCACTGGAGGAGGAGACCACTCAACAGACACGGCGACAAGCGGGAAGACGAAGTCGGGCCGTTCTGGGAACACGGCGGGAGTACTCCACCTGACGACGGCTGCCATAGCTGCTCACAACGCAAGGGACAAATCGGACCTGGGAAGCACCTCAGGCACGCAGCCGGAAGTATCTGGTTCGGCAGACAGCTTGCAACTATTCCCCAAAATCACGGCGCAAGCGGCAGAAGACTTCTGAGTGTATCCCTAGAAGACTTCGGTCGGTAATGTATGAGACTCGTGCAAGGACAGGAGTGGGTTGGCGGGACTTGGGGAAACACTAGCTTAGGGCTCGTTGTAGTTTCATGTATGTATGTATGTATAGGCATTTATATAGCACACTACTTACCCGGAGGGTCCCAAGGCGCTTCGACCGCTGCGAAACCCTTCCTGGCTTCCCTGAGAGATGGTCCCTTAATGGGTATCTCCAGGGTGAGACCAGGCATCCCCGGCGGTCTGGTGGGGCCGTTAGTGAAGATGAGGCAAGCTAATGCCCAGAGTTGCCGAGTGTGATCGCTGATCAGAGTGGGCACCGAGGCGAGAGAATTATCGAGTCCGCTGACCCTGGTCCAGAAACCTGCCGCGCCGGGAATCGAACCCTGGTCCCGGGCCGTCCTCTGCTCTCGGGTCTGCCGCCTCTAACCAGTGAGCCACACTACTTCACTTTCATCAACAGGTCTTGGGCAAGTGTGCTTGGAACCCCACCCCCCCAACAAATAGACATGTTTTGGTTTGTCTCTTGCCCACGTTGGGCAACACTGTTTGGACCTCGGGGGGTTTTACCTGGGGACCTTGAAGTTAGGGGGTTACGAGTTAAGATAGCACTCAGATCTATGCATATCCTGCACATGGCCCTACTGGCACGGTGCCTGATGGGCACGACCTCCGCGGACAGTGATGGGGACCCTTAATAACTACAAAAAGTGCACCTGGAATGTACGGGGCATGGGATCTATACAAAAGAGACATAGACGTTTGGCACAACTTAACCGGAGAAAGGTGATGGTAGCCTGCCTCCAAGAAACACATTTGAACAGTGCGGAGAGCGTAAAACTACAAAAGAAATGGAAAGGGCAGCTGTTTGCCACCTCTTATTCTGTGTTCTCTAGGGGGGCAGTTATATGGCTCAGGAACTCGGTGCCCTTTAAGTTGGTGGAGAAAAGAATAGATACGGAGGGTAGATATGTATTTGTTCGTGGCTTGCTAGATGGCTCCCCCATTGTCATAGGAAGTATATATGCACCGAACTCAGGCCAGTCAGATTTCTTAACCGACATTAATGGTGTGCTGGCAGACTGGGTGGAGTATCAGTGGATTGTGGGCGGGGATTTTAATGCAGTATTGGATTTAACACTAGATAGGTCACACCCGCCACTACAAGCCACTGAAAGCAGAAGACAGGCGGAAGCACTAGCGCAATGGGCAGAGAGTTGGGAATTGGCAGATGCATGGCGCTGTACACATTTGCTAGACAGGGAATACACCTTTTACTCCCCACCCCATAAACTACACACCAGGATAGACCGGGTTTTCTGTGCCAAGTCATTGCTGGAAGCGGTTGTCACAGCAGAGCATATGGGGAAAACCCTTTCCGATCACAACCCAGTGGAAGTCACAATACAGTGGGGTAGGGTCCCAACGCCTATTCCGACATGGCGCCTTGCCACGGAATTACTTGAAGACACTGTATTTAAAACATCAATTGCAGAGGCAATTACGAATTATTTCACAGTGAATGCGAATACTGCTAGCTCCTGGCAAGTAGAATGGGACGTCTTTAAGGTGTCAATCAGGGGAGAGGCAATGGGAACACGGGTGGGTATGAGACGGAATGTAGTGGAGAGTCTCCGGGAGGTGGAGGGCCATCTGGCCATGTTGGAAAATGAAGCTGCAAGCACGAACTTACCTTTTACGCCACTACAGGAGGCGCACATACGGCACGCTGAACTCCTAGAGGAATTACGTGTGCTGGATTACAGAGAATACACATGCAAGCAGCACACACAGGCAGACAGATCATGGCCCTTTCTGGCCCGTATAGTGCGAGATGTCCCGACACACATGCCTAAACTGGAGGTTACTGATCACATGGGGTCTCAAGCCACGACACAAACAAACATTAACACCGCCTTCAGGGACTATTATGAAACGCTGTACGGCCCACACCAAACTCTCTCAGAAACAGCATTTGAGGAGTTCATACCAGGACTTGATTTACCGCACCTAGAGGACAGACAGAGAGAGGAGCTGGCACGTCCTCTTACAATTGCTGAGGTACGACAGGCTATTCGCGCGCTCCCGCGGAATAAAACCCCCGGAACGGACGGCCTCCCAGCCGAGTTCTACAGGACCTATATTGACCTACTTGCCCCACGTCTACATGTAGTATACCAAGAAGCACTACATACCCACACTCTGCCGCAGACGTCCCTACAAGCTTTGATAGTTTCGCTACTGAAGCCGGGCAGGGATGGAGTGCATCTGGCCAACTACAGACCCCTGTCCTTACTAAATACGGACTTTAAAATATTAAGTAAGATCTTGGCGACGAGACTAGCTCAATATATCCCACAACTCATACACAATGACCAGTGCGGTTTTGTACCGGGCAGAAGTACAGCTATGAATCTGCGACGGCTCAGCCAACTCATGCTATGTGACCGACCACATGAGAGGGAAGAGGAGTGCATTTCCCTAGATTTAAAACAAGCATTCGACTCCCTCAGGTGGGACTTCATGTTCGCAACGTTTGCGAAATTTGGAATACCACCAGAGTATGTTGCCTGGGTCAAACTGTTGTACACCCATCCGACGGCCCGGGTACGTACAAATAGGCGCATTTCGGAACACCTGGACATAGCGAAAGGAACCAGGCAGGGATGCCCGCTGTCCCCGCTCCTATTTATCCTGGCACTTGAGCCATTGCCCTGTAAACTTCGGAAATTGGCATGTCACCGGGGCATACAGAGAAACGGAATAGTACATGTGGTATCGGCATATGCGGACGATATTATTCTGTATTTACGGGATTCGAGAGGTGACCTGGACCCTATCCCTAGTATTTTTAAGGAATTCCGAACATTGTCCGGCCTCACTATTAGTGAACCTAAATCATATAGGTTCCGCTTTGGCGCTACGGGAGCAAATGACCCACTGTCATTCACACCACACACTTTCCAGGTAGCGGAGACACCCTTCCGATACCTGGGGATACAAGTATACAGAGGAGCCGGGGATATGATTGAAGGTAACCTGGGTAGGGCGACTGCAACACTGAAATCGCAGATTAAATTTTGGAATGCCCTACCATTGTCGGTGGCGGGCAGAATAGCCATCTCCAAGATGGTGGTTCTGCCTTGTCTACTTTACTACTTTACGGGACTGCCGTTCGTGATTCCAGCTACTATGTTCCAGAAATTAAACACAATATTGACGGAGCTGATATGGGGGTCGGGACGGAGACGCATTAGCCTGTCCAAATTGCAACTTACCACAGCTACAGGCGGCATGGGTGTCCCGGACCTTCGGGCATACAACTATGCCTGCCAACTGCAATGGCTGGCCTACTGGCTGGCAGGCCGCAATCTACATGAAATTGGCATGTCAGAGACGGACTGGTCAAAGGGGATCGTCCACACCATGTTGCTACCTGGGTCGGAGGTTCCAGGGCACACGCCTCCCCTACTTCGACTCGCGATTTCCTATTGGAGGAAGGCGGTGAAATACACGTCCCCTGCGTCCTCATATGCCCCACGATACCACTGCTGGGAATCCCACTGGGGACGGGATTGCTATCAAACCTAACACTCAGTACGTGGCATGAAGCGGGGGTCACACAAATGGGGAATCTATTTGCAGATGGCCAAGTTATGTCATTTGAGGACTTTCGGGAAACTCACCATACCCCGGGAGGAACATTCCTCCTGCATGCCCGGGTGCGGAGATACATAGCTAGGACATGGGCGCCGACTGGGGAGGAGCCTCCCACGAACCCGCTGCTGACGATGCAGTACCTCATGGGAACGGGCAGCCACTTAATGAAATGGCTCACAAGTAGTATAAGAGCCGGAAGGGCGGTTTCGCTGCAGCCGCTGAGAACCAAATGGGAGGAAGATGTGGGGAGGTCGTTCAGGGATAAGGAATGGGAGCGTATCCTCAAATTTCCCAAAAAAGTGTCAAGGAACCCGAAATTCAAATTCATCCAACTCATGGTCCTGCACAGGGCGTACCTAACACCACATCGCCTGCACGCAATGTTTCCCAACACACCTGATAGTTGCCCCCGCTGCGGCGCGGCAAATGCGCGACTGGCACATATGTTGTGGGACTGCCCGAAACTAGGTTGCTACTGGAATACGGTACACGAGACCCTGATTAAACTGGCCCCTTCCAAGCCATATGCCACTCTGGCTTATTCTGTACTGAGGCTTGGACCTACGGAGCGCAAAAAAAGTGTGTCCACCCGATTTACAGATCCAGCCCTGCTACTTGCGAAACGCACAATAACAATGCGCTGGAAGTCGGCCAGACCACCAAACCCAGAGGTGTGGAGAGCAGAGGTACTGCGCTGGGGGAAAGCAGAGGGGGAGACACTGCAGTGCGAGGAGCGTAGGGGACTCAGGAAGAACCTAACATCCCTTGATTGGAATACTATGCTTGGGGCTTTCGAGGCAGGTGGGGACCCTGTGTCGGACTCAGAATCGTCCACTACTTAAGACATAGAGCGATATGCCAGGCACTAGTACACCCCCCTATGGTTGACACCATTACACACCCCGTTGGGAACAATGGACCTAGGTGCACAGATAGAAGCTAATAGAATTATCACACTGTGCATGGTCCCCAAACGGCACGTGGTGAGACAAGAACTGTGTTTCAGTCGTGCTAATTGTAGCCATGTAAAATACATACTGAATGTGATTATCTGAGTGCGGGGAGAGGGAGGGTAGCGGAGGGGGAGTTCGGACTGTACATAATTGGGATGTATGGCAACAAAACAAAAAATGTCAAACTGTTTTTGTGATACTTGCTATGGATAAATGAACGTACCACATTACGAGATGTATGATTATGTCGATCACGATGTAACGTTCTTATCTACTCTGCTAATAAAAAGATTTTTTTAAAAAAAAGGATGCCTGGCCTCCACCTTGGGGGTGCCCAGGAGTGGACGCCTCACAGGGAAAGCCAGGATGGGTTCCACAGCGGTATTCGTACAAGCGCCTTGAGACCCTTGCAGGTGAGTAGTGCGCTATACAAGTATCAATTTACATTTTTACATCAATGCTGCCACGAAAGGAGCAAATTATCGGATGAGCATTTTAAGGAAACTAAAACCCTTCCTTTCCCAGGATGACTTTAAAGCTGCAGTCTAAGCCTTCCTCTTACCCAAACTGGATTATGGAAGTGCTACACTCATTGGCTTGCCTAGATACAAGATGGTCCCTCTAAGGCCCTCCCTGAACTCAGCTCCCAATTTGTCATTGAAACAATAATTAATAAGTACATCTCCCCGGACGAAGAATCCTTGAATGGGCTCCCTTATGAGGCAAAAATACAATTCGAAATTGCGTGCATGACTCATATAGCCTTACATTTCAATACCTCAAGGTAATTGGCACCAAAACTAGAACTTTCGGGCGGATGAAGAACATCATAAAATACCAGGTCCCTGCAACTGCAACCACAGATTTTCCGTAAAAAGAAAACTTTTAAAGAGCCTTTTCAGGTATCGCCACAAAATTCTGTAATTCTCAGCCTGTTTGATTCCGTCTACTGCCTTCCTCAAAAGAGAAATGAAAAACCTCCTGATGAACACATTTTTGCCCTAAGACGGGTCCTGTTGATTTCATGATCTTATCGATGACTATGACTCATTTGTTGATCATGACCACTGTATTGCTGACTTCCTATTAAAGGAAAAGAGGGTGGGAAACCCAATATACCCTTGCGGGCTTGGGCAGGTTAAATTGTTACAAAGAAGTGCCAGCAAGGGATTTGTCTTCAAAGAATTAATCACAGATGACAGACTACCTATATATATATACATATAAATATATATATATATATATATATATATATATATATATATATATATATATATATATATATATATATATATATATATATATATATATATATATATATATATATATATATATATATATATATATATATATATATATATGTGTCTGTTCCAATTCAATTGGTGTCTGTAACATTAATTATACAACTACTTGAGTAAATGATAAAGACTTTAAAGACATGAAAAGAAAGCAACACAGGAGAGTTATCGTATCAAAGAGTATTTTCTTTTATATACATTTGTGGACAAAAATTCATAGGGTACATATATCAACAATGAGAATTAATCATCACTCATTCAAATGAACAAGAAAATATGAACTTATTCCCATAGTTTATTTGTACAAAAAAGCTCCAACCAATGCAAATAAAGGACAAATGACTATTATTTATCTAAAATAAAGATCACTTGTGTAATGAAAAGCAGGTGAGGTAATGGGCTTTGTTGTCGATATTTCGGTCTTATGTGGTATAACTCTTTCAGAGCATCTTCAGGACAAAAAATTCGTTTGTAGCTGTGACCCCCTAAAAAGACATGATATAAACTATTATCTATATGTCTCTACAATTTTTTAGAACATTTCATAGAACCCGTGTGCAGATTTAAACCAACATGTCTCTATTGGTTTAGTTTATATTGTATAACATTTCATAAACAGTCAAGATATGTACTGCAAAATTATTTAACTGTCCGACCTTGGAATTGGTTAAATCTTGTTTCAACAAATCCTATTATCTCATACAGAAATTCCGACTTGTTCGCTTACTTTTTCAAAGACTTTAAAGACATACAAATGGTTTTTTCCAGGCATTTTTTGATCAAACTTGGCAATAACCTAGTTAAAGGTCTGGGATAACACATTTGTTATAAAATGCAAACAGTTTTAAATCTATCCAGACACATTGAATATTGATGCCGGATATAACTCGCTGGCAGCCTAGCGGCCCCCGTGTTTACAACACACGTTGCCATAGGCATCTACATATGAAACCTTATTAATGCTTAAAAACACAACCTTATTATGTAGTTTCAAATAAGAATATTAATTTGAACTTTTACAGATTGGCCAGAATAACAAAGGTAAATTACCTTATTGAAAAAGACTGCTCGTTAAACCAAGGACTATCCAAAGCGTCTTCTGATTTGATACACACAGATTATTCTAGTAAATGTGTGTCACACAAAAAGAAGCTAATACTGTCGTTTTTTAGCGGCTGAATGTTTTGACAAATAGTTCTTTCGCTTTAGATTATCAAGACCACTATCACAAGACATTCTGCATCAATTCTGAAATCGCAAAGGATTGATCTTTTTAAAAAAAAGTCTTTGAAAAAGTAAGCGAACAAGTCAGAATTTCTGTCTGAGATAATAGGATTTGTTGAAACAAGATTTAACCAATTCCAAGGTCAGACAGTTAAATAATTTTGCAGTACATATCTTGACTGTTTATGAAATGTTATACAATATGAACTAAAATAATAGAGACATGTTGGTTTAAATCTGCACACGGGTTCTATGAAATGTTCTAAAGAATTGTAGAGACATATCGATAATAGCTTATATTATGTCTTTTTAGTGGGTCACAGCTACAAACAAATTTTTTGTCCTGAAGATAGTCTGAAAGAGTTATACCACATAAGACCAAAACGTCGACAACAAAGCCCATTACCTCACCTGCTTTTAATTACACAAGTGCTCTTTATTTTAGATAAATAAGAGTCATTTGTCCTTTATTTGCATTGGATGGGGATTATTTGTACAAATGAACTATAGGAATAAATTCATATTTTCTTGTTCATTTGAATGAGTGATGATTCATTCTCATTGTTGATATATGTACCCTATGAATTTTTGTCCAAAGATTTATATAAAAGAAAATGCTCTTCGATACAATAACTCTCCCATGTTGCTTTCTTTTCATGTCTTTAAAGTCTTTATGATCTACTCAAGTAGTTGTATAGTTAAAGTTACAGACACCAATTGAATTGGAACAGACATATATATAAATAGTTAGTCTGTAATCTGTGATTAATTCTTTGAAGCAAAATCCTTTGCTGGCACTTCTATGTGACGACTTCCTATTGAGGTCAAACTTATCAACCTGTTAATGTTCTTTGTTTGCACCTTTCTCATATTTGTGACTGTTTCTCTTGTCACCTACGTATTTCGCACAACCCTTATTGTAACACGCTCTGATACCAGCACAGGTTATTTTCGCAATATATAAAATGTTATATATAAATAAATAAACACCCAGACCCGCACCATTCTTTTGTCCATACAGGCAGACCAGCATCCATCACAGTTAGACTCTTGTTGGCATCACAGTGTCAGATCCTATTAGAGTGTATTCTTTTGTCCATACAGGCAGACCAGCATTCATCACAGTGAGACTCTTGTTGGCATCACAGTGTCAGATCCTATTAGAGTGTAAAGATCAACTTAACAGGTCTGCTGGAGTTTTTCATGTGACATTAGAGGTGCACTTCAAAGGAAGGAAACAGAATGGCAACATAATTTGGATGTATCCATCCATGTCTAGTTGCTGGCAGCTGAGCTTTGCCCTACCAGACTTCTGTCTCTGAGTCTGCTTGAGGTACAGGAACTGCCTAGAAGTGTCTTACCAGTGGGAAGAGACTGGGACTACTATAGTACACTCCCTATACACACACCCCAAACCCTTAGAGAACGCACCCCAAACCCCCAGAGCACAAGTTGGGTGTGTCCGAAGTCTTTTGAAATGTTGAAAATACCAAAAGTGGTAGGGTTGGCCAAAGGAACATTGGTTAGGATGTGGCCAAGTGGCATTCCCATCCATAAGCTAGTGACAGGCATAAATGTTTCATCTCCAGGCACCCAGAGTCATTTGTCATTTATTTGCATTGATTGGGGCTTTTTTGTACAAATGAACTATAGGAATAAGTTCATATTTTCTTGTTCATTTGAATGAGTGATGATTAATTCTCATTGCTGATATATGTACCCTATGAATTTTTGGCCAAAAAGTTATATAAAAGAAAATACTCTTTGATACGATAACTCTCCCGTGTTGCTTTCTTTTCATGTCTTTAAAGTCTTTACCATCTACTCAAGTAGTTGTATAATTAATGTTACAGACACCAATTGAATTGGAGCAGACATATATATATATATATATATATATATATATATATATATATATATATATGACTGCTCCAACAATCCCTCCCCGCAATCCACGGGAAACAGGAGGCAGCACTCCAAAGGCAGGTTACACAAAGTTCATTTAATATCTCACAAAGCGCTTTCGGCACTCGGCCTTCGTCAGTAATGAGACGCTGGCCACAAACATCAACTTGTATTTAAACACCCGCGTTGCTCGGGTAGTAAACATAAAGATAGGACTACCATAACAAATCAAATTGAATTGAAAAAGTGGCGGTCGCCATCTTAGAGTGATTATAATCGCAATGTGTAATGCTGCCAGTAATACATCAGTGTATATCGAATTAAAGAAAGCACACAATGCGACAGTGTAAATCATAGAATCACGCCCTGAATGGGCAAGTGCAATAACAGACGGCGTCTGTCCATTCCGAGTGGGTGCAATAAATAGTGTTAAAATAAGATTGGAAATCGAAATTGATCCCAAGCGCCATATGGCTACAATATTAACACAAACTATAGTCCCATATTCCTCTTTATGTTATAAGGCCCAGGATGGGCATAAATTCATCATAATGCCTGCAACGTATCACAACCCTAATGGAAAAAATTCCATAGAAATTCATTCATCATTCTGATAGGAAACAAATAAAGAACGTGAAGCAATGTTCCTGTCAATTCGAATCAAATCATCCCAGGTGTACAGCTAGATCCTCATGCATGTTCAATCCAGTTGGCATTTTACTCAACAAGTCTATAATATACCGTGATTCCAACCTCCTTAACTTTAAGAGTCTGTCACCACCCCTGACACTCACAGGGACAGAGTCCAAGCAGAAGAAAGTGAGCAATTCTCTGTTGCGTGCATGCTCTTTATCGAAATGTCTCGCAACAGGATAACTGACATCTGCATTCTGGATCGCTCTCTGGTGTTCTAATATCCTTAGTTTCACCGGATTGGTTGTACTGCCCACATACCTTCTGCCACAAGGACATGTGAGACAGTACACCACGTAAGGCGTGGTACATGTGAGGAATTTTGAGATTCTCTTAGGCTCCTTTACACCTGGAATGCTGTACTGAGTTACACGTTTACTTCCCTTGCACGCCTTGCATCGTCCGCAGGGAAAGAAACCTTTCATAGGTTCAATTTTGGGTTTGGGTTTCAATTCATCATGGTGACTATGGACCAAATAGTCCTTTAGTGCTCTTGCTTTTCTGAATGTGATCAAAGGATGGGAGGGCAGATCTTGCTTGATAACATTATCCGTCAGCAGAATATTCCAATGTTTACGCAAGATGCGTTTAATATCTCCAGAATTCCTTGAATATGTAGTTATTAGTCGGAATTGCCCCGTCTCGGAATTGTTATCCTTTTCATGAGTTTTGTCTTCCAGCAACTTGCTCCTATCAAGGTTCTCAACTTTGTTCCGTGCTTGTTTCAATGTAGTGGCATTGTATCCTCTTGCTTTGAACCTTTGTATGCAATTGCCGGCTGCTTTTTTGAACTCATTGTCCTTAGTATTGTTTCTCCTTATCCTTAAAAGCTCACCATAGGGTATACTATTGACCAAACTCTTAGGATGCCCGCTGGTTGCATATAGTGTAGAATTCCCTGCGGTGGCCTTTCGAAAAAGTTTGGTATGCAGATTACCTCCTTCAATGAAAACAGTCAGATCTAAGTAATTCACTTCCCTTTGGCTGATTTCTCCTGTGAATTTCAAGTTATTCTCATTGTTATTGAGTACCTCCAGATATTCTTCAGCTAACTCCACTGATCCTTCGATGATGATGAACAGGCCGTCTATATAACGATACCAACATCTCACCAGTTCGTTCCATTTGCTGTTGGTATTGGACCAAGCCACCCGCTCTTCCCAATGCCCCACGAATAAATTCGCGAAGCTAGGGGCCGAGCAAGTGCCCATCGCCACGCCTGTTAGCTGTTTATAGAGGTTCGTTCCAAAAAGGAAGATGTTATTCTCGAGGCAAAATCTTAGAAATTCAATCAACATTTTATTATGTTCGTAATATTTCACTGGCCTACTTTCCAGAAACCAGGAAATAGCTTGTAGCCCTTCTTCATGCTCAATGCACGTGTACAAGCTGGCAATGTCGATGACCATCATAGTGTACCCATCCAGCCAAACCATCTTTTCAATACAGTTCAAGAAATGTTTTGTATCCTTAAGATAGGATTTCAAATTGACAACATGGGGAGAAAGAAAAGAGTCCACATATATAGACACATTTTCAGTCAAGCTGCCCTGAGAGGCTACAATAGGCCTCCCGGGGGGATTCACCGGATCCTTATGTATCTTGGGTAGATAGTAAAAGGTCGGGGTTACTGGATTTAGGCATCTCAGAAACACATGTTCATTACCATTCAGCATATTACTGACGAAGGCCGAGTGCCGAAAGC